>NC_091852.1:16989083-17614083 GCF_037783145.1 Equus przewalskii
ATCTTGAGAATGATGCAAAGACAAAGGGGCAATTGAGAATTTATTCACAGTAGTACTAAGAGTCCCATGATAGTGGCAGTGGGTTATATAGAAGTTGCGAGTGACAGCATATTAACGGTCCTGTTCTGTGGTGTTAGACTTACTACCTTCCCCACTGCCCAGCCCTCCTTTACCAAGCCTAGTTCTCCAACTGTCTTAGTGATTCTGTGAGCTCCCCCATATCCTTCCAGCAAAATCTGTTTCTGTCTAGGTTGACCAGAATTGGCTTTTGATGCTTGTAACTAAGAGCCTTGAGTGATAGAGCAAATGAATTGGCAGTTCCCAAATGAAGCAACATATGTGGAAAATAAACACAGAGAAAGGTGTTCAATTTCATTAATAATCAGGGAAGAGTAAATAAGAGAATAAAATATGCCTTTTCACTGGAATAGCAAAGACTAAAGAACTGTTCGAATCTGTGTTGGCAAGCGTATAGGGAAACAAGCAACTTAACAAACTGTTAATGGGAATGTAAGCTGATGCAACTTCCCAGAAGGTGGACTGGAAATGTAGACAAATACTTAAAATGTGTACACTCTTTGATCAGCAATTTCACAGCCAGCAATTTATCTTAAAGAGATAATTAATCAAGCCTCAGCATTAATGTTTCTATGACAGTAATGTTTATAATTAAAAAAATGGAAACGATCTAAATATTCATCAATAGAGAAATTGTTATAATAAGTCCTTACAAAAGAATATTATTCAGCAATTAAAAAGGCCAGGTAATACCTATGTTTACTGAGAAACATGTCCACGGCATCCATGGAAGATAAGAAAAGGCTGTAGACGAACAAATATTGTCTAATTTCATAGAAAAACTATGGCAGGCAGAATTCTAAGATGTGCCCCAGGACCTCTGTCCCTGCTGTTATACCCATGACTATGTTACATACGAAATGGGATTTTACAGATACAATGAAGATTACTAACTAGTTGACTTGGAGTTAACCAAAAGGGAGATTATCCAGTTGGGTCTGACTTAATCACACGAGCCCTTTAACAGCAGAGCTGGTGGCAGAAGGGGAACTCAGAAATTCAAAGCACAAGAAGGACTCAGCCTGCCCTTACTGGCTTGAAGATGGAGGGGACCACATGGAAAGGATCTGACTGTAGCCTCCAAGAGCTGAGAGGCCAACAGCCAACAAGGAAAGAAGGTCCTCAGGCTTACAACTGCAAGGAAATGAAGTATGCCAACAACTTGAAAGAACCCCCGAGTAAGACCCCAGCCCGGCTGACATGGTGATTTCAGCCTTGTGAGACCCGGAGCAGAGAACACAATTCAAGACCACCAGATTTTTGATAATTTATTACATAGCAATAGGAAACTAATACTAATACATAAAAATGAAAACTAATACATAAACTATAAATATATGTTCAACTAATTCACTATATCCTGTTATAACATATATATGTTACTGTTGCCTCTGTGCAATGAGGTTTTGAGGAATGATATTTAGTTTATTTTTTATTCTATTCCGTATTACTTGATTTTTCTTCACAAATATAATTAGGAAAAAGTATTTTAATATATAGACAAAATGGAAGCCATGTCATGCACCAAAAGCCATTGGAATCTCTATAGATTTCTCCTGCAGCCTATATACACAGGAGAGAGGCCTTCTGACTCCAACATCAGAGACCAGGAAAGTGAGGTTTTAGGTCTGTTGTTTGTTTGTTTGTTTGTTTGTTTTCCTAATCTAGAATCAGGAAGAATTTCAAGTGTAGAAGAAAAGATAGTACTTAGAATCCAGCAAGAAAGCTGGGTTCAATTACAATGTTAACAATCATTTATCAGCCTTTCTCAACTTGTTTCCTCATTCTGGAAGTGGAGGTATAAGAGTACCTAATGTAAGACTACTGCAAAGATGAACCCTAATAACGTTTGTGAAAACAGATAATGCAGTGCCAGACGGATAGTAATAACCAACATATACTGAGTGCTTACAATTTGCCAGGCACCATTCCACTTACTTAGCATCCTTGCTACTGAGAACGAGCTGCAGCATGAACCTTACCTGGGAGCTTGTTAGACGGCAGATTCTCAGGCCCCACCCAGATCTGCAGAATCAGAATCTGCATTTTAACAGGATCTCCAAGTGATTTATGTGCATATTAAAGTTTGAAAAGTACAACTTTGTTATTTAATCTGTTAGGAATGGCCTGGACCCCATTTCCCAATTGTTAAGAAGAAAATGTGACAAAATAACCTGGGGGTATTGAGCCAAAATAGATCTAGAACAGGTCCTTGTAATATCTTATTCTCTCTCTTTCACTCTTACTATTTATTATTACCAAATGTAGCTTCCCGTAGGTTAGTATTAGTCTAAATATCTGCATGCATAGTTCTTTCCTTCCTACTCAAATTTCCTGCCCAGAGGGAAATGCTTGATGCTAATGGGAAGCCCTCTCTCAGTGAAATACACTTGGTATTCGATCTGCAAGTAAGGGCAAAGGTGGATAAGAAGTATTTAATTCAGACAGCAGACTCATGGTGGTGACATTTTAAATCTTTGATCGTTAATAATACCTAACACTTATGCATCACCTCACATATTGGATTTGGTATGTATTATGCACCATAATCCTGACAATAACTCTGACAATAGGTATTATTATTCCAGTCTTATAGATAGGAAAATGAGGCTTGAGAGAACGGGGGCTTGAACCTTGGCGGGGAACGCATCCAAATCTAACATGTATTACTATAAATCAGCTACCCCCAATGATTATCTGTGAATCCAATCCTAATAATTACCATAGCTGAGGGAAGACCAGTCTGAAATGCTGAATTCTGAATTTTAGTCAGTATATTTAAAGACACATGGGTTTATTTTAAATAAAATGAAACATTATGAAATACGCTGTGCTTCTGCAAGATTGTCAGAGTAGTTCCACTCTTATGTCAACTGGGCATAAATGAAAATAGCCATTTCTGAAAGGCTTCTCCAGGATACTGACTTTCCAGGATACTTGCTATCCGGACAGTGGGAGGAACGCGCCCTTCTTTTTCTAGTTGATAGAGAGCAGGTAGTGGAAAGAGAAAATCCATTTGATCTTATAGAGTGTTGCCGATGACAGCTATTCTCCTCTGCTCACTGATTTCAAAGGTTGCTGATGTTCACTTAAGGCAGGGTCCTATTTATCGATGTCAATAAGTTAAACATAGAAAAAATGAGGAGAAAGAAAACTGACAAGTCCAGAGAAGGATTGTGTGGACAAACACCGACCAAAGACTTACTATGAGCCAGACTTTATAAGTGCCAATAGTGGTAACAACAACAGCAACTAGCATCCTCTAAGCACTTACCATGAGCTGGTCACTATTATGAGTGCTTTACACGTATTAACTTACTTAACACTCACAACAACTTTAGGAAATAAGAACGGTGATTATCCTCATTTAACCATGCAGGAGCCAGAAGCACAGAGAAGTTAACAAACTTGCCCAAGACCACACTGCCAAAAAGCAGCAGGGATAGGAACTGAATCCAGGCCGTTGGCTCCAGAGCCTGTGCTCATGATCTCTCTGCCATTGTCTCATGTGATCCTCATAACATGCCACGTAGTTGTTATAACCCCATTATTACCCCCACTTTTTACCAGACTATGTCTTAGGGAAGTAGAGTCTTCTTGAAGATCACTCAACTGGTAAGTGTGATAAACTGGGACTTAATCCTGCCCAACTGGCACCAAGCTTTGGTTCACTAACCACTTGACAATCCATCACTGAGTTGAAAAATTAAAATGTTATAATTTACTGCCACATTAAGTGATCTGTGCCTAGTGGTTAGGGGCAGTGCATAATAGAGGAGAAAAGAATCTAAGAGTCATTGCTGGTAGTTAGAAAAGGCTGGTGATGACAGCCGGTAATCTCCTAGGCAAGATTCATTACTGGGCTTTTCAGAGATCTGGAACAGTACATGTGTGATGGAAGGAAATGCTTCTCACTTAGAATCTGAGTCTGGCGTTCCTAAAGACTGTTATGTATTCCAGAAGCTAATGTTCTCAGCCTTCATCAGAAATCTCAGTGGGGAAGGGGCAGGGAGGTGGGGCACAGAAACAACTACACACCTGAAACAAAGCCAGGTAGTACAAAGAGAAGTAAACACTTATAATTTATCCGGGTCTTTATAGAAAGGCAAAGAGATTCAATAGTAACCTCCAAAACACTTGCTTGAGGTGAAGGAGAATGGGAGAGCTAAAATAGGATGAATAAAAAAAAAAAATAGGAAGAAAATTCACTATGAATTATTAAATTATGGGTGATTTCATCCCTTTACTTTTAATATTTTTCTGAATTTTATAGTTTTTTTATAATAAGCATGCATTATTTTTAAAATAAAAAAATACATTTCTAAATTAAAAAAAAAAAATCTGGTTGTAACTTTAAGATGAAGACAGAATGTCCAGTGATGTAATGGAATTTTTTACTTATCAACATGGTGCCCTAAAGGGGGTTGCTCACGGCTGCCTAAGTTGCTCCTCAAGTAAATAAAAGCCCAATTGGTTGTAAGTTCCTAAACAGGCCGTGCTTCGGGCCACAGTGGAGGTCTTAACATGGTTACCTATTACAGTTTTGCTGAGAAAAAAGAGATGAGATAAAGATGCTCCTGGGAGGTAAGATCAGAAAACAGAGAGGGTGGATATTTTTCTGTCCTTAAAATGGAAACAATCAGATGAGTCTCTAGCAATAAGCCACATCAGGTGGACTTTTCTCCAAGAGCCTCTCCCAGAATCCACTTAAGCAAATACCGAGTGATTTTGGTTTAACCCTTATCCTTAAAGACAAATGTATAACCAGTTACCGTGTTCTACATTATGCTCCATTCCAAACAGTTTCTCATATAATTATTTAATAATTTCACTCAATTATCTGATTTTTTTTTTCAAAAATCATCTCTTCCAACTTTATATCTATATGCCATTTCTGATGAAAATCTGTGGCACGCTATTTGCTTTAGATGTTTGCAAATATCAATCTGAATTTTAAAATCTGCTTGATTTAAATATTTTGCCTTTTACCTCAGAAAGTCAAACTAAGTAGAGAGAAAACAGAAAACATGGGAAAAATGTAAATTAAAAAAATTAAACTTTCCTAATTTTCTTATTTGTTGTGTATTATATTTTTCAGGGAAGTGACTCCCACTTAAGGTGAAGAATAATACACTGGAAATGGTGAGGCTGAAATGCAGGCCAAATCTTAACCTGATGAAATCTTTCTTATCAGTAGGCAATAGCTATACTCCCCCAACACACACACACACACACACACACACACACAGTCCAAATGGACAGCTGGTGTACCCATTTGTTAGGGCTGCCATAGCAAAATGCCACAGACTGGGTGGCTTAAACAACAACTGCGAGAAACTTATTTTCTCACAGTTCTGGAGACTGGAAGTTTAAGATTAAGGTGTCAGCAGGTCTGGTTTCTTGTTAGGCCACCTTAGCTTGCAGATGACGGTTTTCTCGTGTGTCCTCACATGGTCTTTCCTCTGTACGTGCACATCCCTGATGTTTCTCTGTGTACCCTAATCTCCGCTTCTTTTAAGGACACCAGTCAGATTGGATTAGGGCTCACTCCAGAGACCTATTTTAATTTTCTTACCTCTTTAAAGGCCCTATCTCCAAATACAGTCCCATTCTGAGGCACTGGAGTTTAGAGCTTCAACATATGAAGGTAGGGGGTGTGGGCAGGGGACACAATGCAGCCCATAATGTCTGAGATACAACAAACCAAACTTAGCCTATCCCCATTGTCGAGCCAGTGAGAAATATGACCTTTGCACATAGTGTCTCCATAATAAAGTAACACTGTGGTTACTTTAAAGAATGATTTCTCAACCTTGGCATTATTGACATTTGGGGGTGGATAGTTCTTTGTCGTGGGGAGCTGTCCGCACATTGTAGCATGTTTAGCAGCATCACTGGCCTCTCTTCAATAGATGTCAGGATCACCATTCTGCCCAACCCCAAGTTGTAGTAACCAAAACTTTCTTCAGACATTGACAAATGTCCCCAGGGGAGAAAAATTACTCAGTCCCTTTGAAAACTACTGCTTTAAAATGACTCAGTTATTTAGTCAGAGCTAATAAGAGGAAAAAAGGAGAAAATAAATGTTGATCACCCTCCTGCTATTGGCTAAGAACTGTGCCAAGATAAGGTCCCATGGACAATTTCAATAAATCTCCATAACCCTGCAAAATTCATGTTAGCATCCCTATTCTCTAGATTAGGAAATAAACCTAAGAGGATGAATGACTTGTCCAATTGATCATGCAGCTGGTAAGCTGTGAAGTAAGGATGTAAATCTAAATGGGCATCCAAAGTCTGTGTTCTGCTAATAGGATCTGAAGAACACTGTCATGCACATATACAAAAATCACACATAGTACTCAGAGTAGAAACCAAAATCCGTGTCCCTGTGGGGACCATACACACACAATCACGTTGCTGTCATCTTAGAGTCATGAGAAGGTGGAGAGTTTAATGGTTAATAGTTGAATAAAATATAGTTGGTTGGTAGCAGAATTGGGCGAGTAACTTAAAATCTTTCTGCTTCCTTACCTATAATAATGTGTACCTCATGGGGTGTTGTAAGAATTTAATGAGATGATATACATTAAGTGCTTAGCAAAATGCCTGGCACACAGCAGGGACTCCATAAAAGTTAGCTATGATTATTTATGTGTCAAGGCAAATAATTCCACCAAACACAATTGCTATGACATTTCCATATAGCCATGTAACTCGTGCATTAGTTTCCTAGGCTTCCACAACAAAGTACCACAAACTGGGTGGCTTACAACAACGTCAATTTATTCTCTCATAGTCCTAGAGGCCAGAAGTCCAAAATCAAGATGTCACAGGGCCATGTTCCCTCTGAGACTCTGGATAGAATCCTTCCTTGCCTCTTCCTAGCTTCTAGTGGTGGCTGTCAATCCTTTGTGATCCTTGGCTTGCAGCTCCATCATTCCAGTCTCTGCCTATGTCTTCACATGGTGTTCTCTCCTGTGTGTCTCTGTTTCCAAATTTCCCTCATCTTATAAGGACACAGCCGTATTGGATTAGGGCCCATCCTAATCCAGTATGGCGTCATCTTAACTAATTACACCTGCAACAACCTTGTTTCCAAATAAAGTCACATTCTGAGGTACTAGGGGTTAGGACTTTACCAAATTTTTTTGAGAGACACAATTCAATCCATAATACTGGGGAATGTAGGTTGTATTATTTAGATTCCTGTTCCTCTAAGATCTTTAAGACAGACCTTCATTGAACACATATTTATTAGAGCCCACTGTGTGCCAGTCACAATTTTAAGCACCAAATATACATCAATAAACAAACAGGCAAAGACTACTGACCTTTTGGAGACCAAATATTTCCATTTTAGTCCAGTTATCTATAAATACAGAAAACAGCTAGCATTTATTGGGCAATTACTCTGCGTCAGGCTCTGCTCTCTAAGTGTTCTACATGCATTACTTTTTTAAATCATCAGAGTAATCCTATGGAGTAGATTAATGGGATTTCTATTTGACCAAGACAAGGGGAGTTAAACAAGCTGACCAAAGCTACACAGTTAGTAAGAGGAGGAAAACTGGAACACAAGCCAAGCAGCCTGGCTCAGATCCCAGGCTCATGACCTCTGTACCATGCTACATCCTCTATGGATAAGACATTGACAGAGTGGGAAGCACATATGGAAAGTCCGCCATTCTTCTTCCTGGAACATTAAATATTCTTTAAATGTAATTTTCCATAGTATCTTCCAACTCCCAAAGTCTAAACCTTTATACGCAAATGTGTGTATACGATAGATATTCTTGAGATATTAGGTGTAAATTAAATGTCGATAAATTGAATCATATACCATACTGAATATGTACATTTTCAGAGATGAATTCACTTCATTTTCACATAATCTTTTGTTGACAATGGCTCCTAATTCTTGTTTACTTGTTGACAGATAATTGAAAGATAAATAAGTGACATATAATTATGATAATTCTTCCATAGTATTTCTCTCACTCTCTCTGTAAGCAAAAGCTTAAATATGCTAGAGGAGACTGCTATTTAAAAGAACCAGAAAGAGAATGTTTTTGAAATAAGAGTAAATAGACTTTAAATTAGATATTCTCTGGTATCAGGATCTCATATGCAACATTGGCATAGAGTGAGATCTATCAGCGTTTATGGTTGCATAATTTAAAGGGAAATTCAGACCCAGTAAAGTCAATTTCCGTGGGTCTCTCACCAAGGTCATACTGAGGAGTAAAACCAAAAACGGTTCATGAGTATTTTCTAAACACATTTATGGACAAATATGACTGTGGCTGGAGGGCAAAAACTACCCTCCCCCTTCCTCCACAATCCCTGGGAATCCACAAGCTTGGCAACGCTCTTCCAACCGTAATTAATTTTATACACTACTTGAAATGATCCAGTTCCCCACTTAGAAGAGGAATGGGAGCCAAAAGATTAGATCTTTCCCATTGTTTTTCTTTGCAAAATTTAGGGAAAGAACTTCATAGCAAAACTGTTCACATTTCAGGGGTTCCTTCACTCAGCCTCCCACAACACAATGGCTCGGAGCTTGGAAAACTATCCAGGTTGATACCCTGAAAACCCTGAGGTCAGGAGGGGGTTGGAAGGAGAAGACAAGGGAATCTTCTTTTGGTCATAGTTGTATGATAACACTGAGACTCCTCATAACAGTTAGGTTAAAAGGTCAGACATATAGGAATTAATAGGAATTCTTCTTTACGCCTTGTCTGTATGGCCAATTTCCCCATCCTGTTAGGAAGATCCTAAGGATGCAAAACCTTGCTTCGTTTCCTTTATATACCCAAGTAGTGTCCACTCAGGGAGTAAACAGAACACTACTCACATCTTTAGGTCAAATTACTAAAATAGCTACATACATGAATATAATATAAATCATATAGTATAATATAACATACAATATACTACATAAAATAGTAAGCAGAATGCAATAAATTTATAAGAGTTTATAAGGATTATAAGGAAGCAGTTATATAGTGGAAAGAGTATTAGCTTAGGCAAAAGTTTGAATCTCTGAGTCTGCAATTCACCAGTTGTGGGATCTGTGGCAAATCCTTTGAGCTGGAATGTCTTCATCACATTGTTGTTCTAGACACTGCATGGGGATATCTAAAAATTCCAAACCTAAAGCTTTGTTCTCTAAGTAGCTTCTGATCTGAGGGCAGAAAAGACATATAGACATGAAGCGAAGATTAATTGCAAGATGCATCTAAACAAGAGTATAACGCTTGATATACAGATATAATAAACAGCTGTACTCAAGGTGTATTTTGAGAAATACATGCAATAATGTATGTGAGAGAACTTAAAAAATTGCGAAAGAAATTTTGAAGATTCCATGCTCTAACCCCATTTCTATTATGCTGGGTTTTCTATTTTTATTGCATTATTTGACAAAAACATTTGCTGTGTCATTCCGGTAACAGGTAGTATTGGAATAGTCACACTCAATATGTATGAATCCCAAGATGATTTGGGCAAGTATTCCTGTGTCCTCTGAGGAGGATTAAGAAACTCTATCCTGGGGCCGGCCCGGTGGCACAGCGGTTAAGTTTGCATGTTCCGCTTCTCGGCGGCCCTGGGTTCATCAGTTCAGATCCCAGGTGCAGACGTGGCACCGCTTGGCAAAAGCCATGCTGTGGTAGGCATCCCATGTATAAAGTAGAGAAAGATGGGCATGGATATTAGCTCAGGGCCAGTCTTCCTCAGCAAAAAGAGGAGGATTGGCAGTAGTTAGCTCAGGGCTAATCTTCCCCAAAAAAAGAAAAAAAAGAAAAAGAAACTCTCTCCTCTCCTGCCTTCCACCTGGAACCTGGATATGCAAGAATGTGGCATCGTACCTGGGAGCCTTATACCACCAACACCTACAGAGTGGAAATCTCTTCCTTATTATCAAAGAAAACACAAACTCAAAAACTATGTTTGACTGAAATACTTTTTCCTTGATTAGTTTCATCATAAAGTCCCTTCCAGTCCCAGTTATTTTTTTGTCACCTCTACTCTAAAGAGCTTATAGACTAAATGCTCTGAGTTTGAGCTTGGGAAGCTTATGGAATATTAACAAGGGAAAGTTATCAGATAACATGATAGATTCCATGAAACTGAGTTCTTCTAAAAGAACTATGGGTGACTACGGCATGGATTTCTTTCTTCAAGTTGTATGGGATTGTTTTCAATTTGATTCACTTTCCCTCAACAAGCATAATGATGTGTTGGATACACAATGTGAACCTATCAAATTCCAAAGGACCTAGTAGCAGTCGGGCAGAAAAGTGAGTATGCTGGGGCTAGTGGACATCTCAGTGCACAGCTTTTGAGGATGTAAACAGGGGATCACTTTGTTTGATCCTATAATGGAAGAGCAGAGGAAAGCCTAATTGTGGAGGGTAAATGCTATGCCTTAAATAACCATATAACAACAATCTCTGTCAGTTCATGGCAGGCAGAAACCAGATTAATTTTGGAACACAGCATGGTAGAAAAGAATCCATTAATTCTCAACACTCTTAAGCCCCCAAAGACTGCTGACGCCACTTTCCCCATGGTGCAATCCTTACCCCCGTTGGGCAGCAGTAAATAAATGCCAGCTATTTAAGCATTGTAGATGAAGTTTGTGGCTGAGAACTAGGAGTCAGTGTTGAAAGCAAAGAGTCCACAGTCCAATGGCTCTGACTCCAAGTGTGCATTTAAACCCAAATCCTGCATTCAGGTAGCTGACCAGAATAATAAGAGTCATTTCAGCTCTGAGGTTAGGGGTTCCCTTCATAGGTATAACAAATAGGTTGAATGACAAAACCATCTTTGATGACTGACACTTCTGTAAAAGAAAATCCAAACAAAACTAAAAAGTTGGCCACTACAGTGCATTAAGGCCTTGATTAAAATATATACAAATAAAACACAGAATATAAATATAAATAAAAGACAGAATATAAAAATTTAACAAGATTTGAAATGAATGAGTGCATGAGTCCATTGAGAAGAAAGATTTAGGTCAGGTCCTGTGTTAAGCTTGTCTTAGTTGCATGATTAATTAACCTTTCAAAACAAACAACTATAAAATCTCAGTGGCAAAATTCATAAAGTGTTTGTTTTTCACTCATTCATCTGCTGGGATTCAACTGATGTAGGATAGGCTCTAAGTTTGGGATAGTGTCTAGGTGTGTTTCTATGTTTTTCTCATCCTTCTTGGACCAGTACCTGACAACCACCAGCATGTTTCAAGCCTTTGCTTATGCCACATCTGTTAACACCCCATTGGCCAAAGCAAGTCACATGACCAAGCCTAAAGCCAAAAGGCAGGAAAGTACACTTTGCCCACCATGAGTCTCTGGCAAGAGTATGAATATATAGTGTTACTATATCAGGAGAATGAAGAATTCCAACCAATATTTCAGCCTGTAGCACCCACAGTCATGTGACTGGTTAGTGGCCAATGCAGGTCAGGCCAATTCACCTTCCAATACACCACAATGAGACACACCAGAGGAAGGGGAGGCGCCCTCTCCCCAAGCAAAAGATAGTTCCAGTAACAAGCCTTTCCTAAAGATGAAAGAGTCTTTATGAAATTCAAATCTTTCACTAAAACACAAAAGTCCCTGGGCTTCCTGGAAATTTCTATTGAGAATGCGATATTATATAAACAACTGCCAAACTCACAGCTTCCATAACCAGCCATTGTGCCTAATTTAACAAAAATATCATCATCCTGTACATACTCTGTAATCTTTACCCTTCCTCACATGGAAGCAGAAATACCATAAATCACTGCCGAAGTTATTCTGGTTTGTCATTCTCCTTGATGGTACCAGTCAATTTGCCCTTAAAAGTCTCTAATGATTTGCTCTTCACCAGTGGACTCACACCAGGAGCCTCATCAACTCTTTCAAGGTCCTCCCTCATGACACCCAAAACCACCTTATGCGTTTTTTTTTTCTCCACATCTTAGCCCTCCATCTTCACAAAAGTATTTTTCATGATCACGTGTTCCTCTTATTGTTTTTAGGTTGTGCAGAGATAAATGATTTAACTTAACATTAAGGCCTAGCTGGGGTCATGCACAAAGCCGGTGTGTCGAGGGAACGAAATTGAATAATAAACTAGGAAGACTGCAGAGATGTGTTGATTGCTCCAATCAAATAAACCCTAAAACAAAGCTAATCTTTCATACGCATAATCATATCCTTCTGGGTCAAAAGGCACAAATAATAAGCTGCTAGCATAAATGAATGCAAACACTGTTGCATTTGGAGAATAAAATCCTGCCTTTCTGCTGCAAATAGGAAAAGGAGGTGGGGTGTAGTAAGAGACCATTCCAAAATCCCTCAGATCTTCAAATAATTAAAGGTACGTCTATCACAAGAAAGAAAAGTCTTAATGGTAGAGCTCCAGAAAACAGAACTAGGACAAGTAGGTGAAGTTAGGGAGAGAAATTATTTACGCTGAAAATATGGAATAACTGGGTGACAATTAGAGCTATCTAAAAATGGACTAGGCTGCCTCATGTGGCACCACGTTCCAGGTCACCAGAAGCATCTGAGGAGAAGCAAAGTGACGACTTGTCAGGGATGACTTTCAAGGGATTCTTTCCGGAGAGGGGGAATGAGAGGCGATGATGCTGTGAGATGCTTTTGACCCTGTGATCCCAATTCTCACCCTCTCACCTCCTCTCAGCTTCAGTGAGGCCTCCTGGGAGGCAACAGTGATGAGTTGGTTAAGAAGAGTGGTCAGGACAAGAAAACTTGAGTTTGAATCCCACACTTACCACATATTAGCTGAGTGACCTTGAGTGAATCACTTAACTTTTTTGAGTCCACTTCCTCATCTATAAACTGGGGTTTTCTACCGCTACTTGTTATGAGGAATAAATGAGATATTACATGTGAAGTGCTGCAAAGAATGCCCAGCAAAGACTAAGTGCTCAACAAATGTTCGTTGTTACGATGATCATTATGACTCAAAGTAGGAGAAAATTAGAAGAGGTAGAGCCATATTGCCATGTTGGAAAGGACGCCATGATGATTTAACTACCAACTCTGGCTATGCAGGGCAAACACACAGTGGTGGGGATGGTGTAGACAGGCAAAGGGTGAAGAGCCCATTCTGGCAGCCCCATTAGCATGCAGGGTTACACGGGCAATGCCGTGAACCATCATGGGATTTGGATACATTTGCCATTTTGCACAGCACTCCTTGACTCACTGCCAACGCCAGGATGTACTGCGACTCTCCCCCCTCATTGTGGTCTCTACTATCAAATTGATCAAACCTCCCTGGAAGTACACCTAGCTAGCCACTTTCATCCTTCATTTGTAAACCAGACATGGAGAAAACAGTGTGTTTACTGGGGCAGGTCTGGAAGAGAATCTTCTAAGGGCTACTTGCAAATGACAAGAAATAAAAGAAATTATGTCCAGTGGATTCTTTTTGAGCCCCTTCTTGGTGTGTGGGCACACTTGATTTGTCTCTCTGTGAGCCCTTTGGCCTCACATTTACAATTTCATCCCCCTGAGTTATCTGGAGCACACTCTGCCTCCAGTCTTCCCAGCCCCAAACGCCCTGGCTTTGAATGGTTCATTCCCTACATCTTCAGCCCAGAGCCCTAGCCTGACCTCTCCCAACATATCAAGTCAATTATGCTCTCCACTGCTGTGCTGTGTCAACTTGTTCAACAATGTTTAGGGCTGAGCTCCTCAGGGAAAGGACCTTGTCATTTCTACTTTCACTTTGCAAGGTACCACGTGTATTCCCAGCACTGTATAAATAATAAGAGCAGGTTAAAGGTGGATTTTCTATGTGTTCCAGTTGCTAAATGAAAAATGGCACTTTCTGTTTCTGATTTTAATGTTCTAACCTACTAACACTCATTTTATTTTCATATTTGGTGGAGAAAGGAAATATCTCATTTTAATTTAAATCTACTCTAGTGATCTTTTAGAATGAGGAAGGGTGGCCCTTGAGAGTTTAAATTTGAACACCAGGTCATCATGCAAAAATTTCAAAAGCCTATTTCTCCTTCCAGTAATAACTTGTTTTAACTGTAGTGTTTTCTTTACCAATATGTAGTACAAATTCGATGAATGTTTACTGAGTGAATAAACAAATGAGACTCAGTGAAGAGTTATGACAAACGAGACTTATGAGGCCCACGAAGACTAGGAGGTAGGCTGAGTTGGTGTTGGTTCTCCCATTTTACCTCCAAGGAATTAGAAGTATTAGCACTGGGAAACGTCATGGTCATGATTTGAATCCGGGTCTCCTGACCCCGAGGCCAGCCAAATTTATTTGATAATCATTCCTCTCCATCAGCATTCCCCAAACTTGAGTGATTTCCACACCACCTTCAACATTTGCCTTATCTACATACCATCTGTACTATGGTTTACTTTACGTTTTTCTTTAACTTGACTCATTTTCATATGTATTACACTAGATATCTATATTTTTTAATGTTTATCCATGTGTACCTTATATTGGCATACAAACGCTGACACAGGGCTCCTTCCCAGCTTAAAATATTAACTCTCTCTCCCTACCCCACCAGCCTCACCTCCTCCAACACACTCATAACCTTCGGACTGAAAGCAAATAATATAAAGAACAAGTCCCTTTTATGCTTCTATCGCTTTCCAGGCCTTCTATGAGGCATCCTCCCCTTCTTGAGCCTTGGAAAGCCCAAACGACCCTTGACATCGGGCTTTCCTCATTAACTGAGAGAAGGAGAAGTAGACCATTTGCAGGTCTGGCTGCTGGGACCCCCTGATCCAGCAGTGGGAAGCTCTTTCCTCTGCCAAGATAGCTGGCAGTGGGGATTTGAATCACTTAAGCCTCTTAAAGAGACTCCACACCCTCCCTCTCTCCAACCCATCTCTTTCTTTCCATTCCCACTGCACCTTCTCTAATTAAGGCCTTTATCCATCCATGCCTGGGTCCTCGTAAGAGCATCCTAACTGGTGTCCCAGTCTCCTGCCTCTCTAACCCTCTCCACACACCCTAATTTTCTGTAAGCTGCTTTGAAATCACTTCCCTGCTCACAGCTTCCCAACAGCGATTTCCCTCAGCCCCCACCCCACCCACCACCCCATTGTCCAGAGGAAAGCAATTAAGACCCTGGGAAATCAAGGAAAGAGAAGCCCCCACACTCATCCTGCTCATACTTGGAGGGTAACACACATCTGGGATTCCTTACCCATCCTGCTTGATTGAGCTCAACCTTACCAATGATTCCAAAAAAGTGAGACTGGACTTCATGAACTCAAAACGGATGGTTTAATCCCTCATATGTGTCCAAGATAGACATTCAGCTGGTTTGTCCCAGACTGACCATACTGGTTGTTAAAATATTGAAATATTTCTCTACCAGTTGTTAAATAGCCACTATTCCTAGTCCCTCAGGTGTCCTTCTTCTGCCCCAGTGGACCTGGTCCCCTCATCTTCTCACATTCCAGCAACCAAAGTATAGCATGGGACCCTCAGTACTTCACCCAACTAAGTCCAGCATCTATTCTAATAGGTCTGAACCTGTGCCCAACACAGGTTAAGTATTTTGAATATCACTATTACGGGCTGAATTGAGTCTCCCAAAAATTCATACATTGAAGTCTTAACCTCCAGTACCTCAGAATGTGACTGTTTTGTTCTAATCAAAAAGTTGACTAAGGTAAAATGAGGTCATAGGAGTGGGTCCAATATGACTGGTCTCCTTATAAGAAGAGGAGATTATGACGCACACAAACAAAAGGAAGACCATGTGAAGACACAGGGAGAAGATGGCCATCCACGAGCCAGAGAGAGAGGTCTCAGAAGAAAGCAATCCTCCTGTCACCTTATACTCAGACTTTCAGCCTCCAGGACTGTGAGAAAATAAATTTCTTTTGTTGAAGCCACCCAGGCTGTGGTACTTTGTTAGGGCAGCCCCAGCCAACTAATATAATCACCACTGATCACATCACAATTGATGAGGTAAGAACCAAACAGAAGCTGAATCAGAAGTTGAGAGGGGCTCTACTGATTGCCGAGGATGATTATTATGTATATTCCAATGCAAGCTTAATACGGAAATTTTAGAAAGAGCGTACCTTTGAAGCCACAGCTGACTACAATCTTGACCTAATAATCTAGGAATTCCTTGATGTTCTTATTCATGTAACTTTCACAACAGGAAGAACAATTATGAAGCCTCTCAACTCTAATTTCCTTAGGTGGGTTTTCTTCTCTCTTCCTTATAATGATTTAAGAACCATCATCATATTGCTACCCCTCCAAAAAAAGTTTTTTAATATTCTCCTTGCTGGGGCAGTTTCAGAGAGGATGTAAAGAGGACTCACTTTTTAATCATGTTTAAAGACGGTATTTGTGTCAATTATAATTTTGTTAGACTCTTCAAATAAATCAATTATTCTCACAAACAAAACAGAAGGTACTTAAGCAGGAGCCTTGGCATCAGTGGACTTAGATCCAAGGGTTGGCTTTTCCACTGGTCATCTGTTTGAGCTCAGGCACAATACCTAACCTCTCAAAGCCTTAGTTTTATCATTTATAAAACATCTTCTTTATTCATTCAATACATACGTACTGAGCAAAGCATGTGTTCCAAGCCCATACCTCGGACTAGGGATGCAGCTGTGAACAAGACTTATAACTTTTCAAGGGAATAGACATCGAGCAAATAATTGCACAAATGAAGATTTGATTGAAATTGAGACAAATGGCATGAAAGACAAAATAAGGAACAAGAATTGAGTGTAGATGACATGGCAACTGACGTAGATGGAGGATGGTAGGGAGGGCAGAGAAGTCTTCCTAGAGGAAGTGACTTTTAAGGTGAGATTTGAAGGCTGAGACGTTGTCAGACAAGAGAGGAAGGAAAGGAAAGAGCAATTGTTAGCACAGGCAAGGACTTGGCATGGAAAGGAATGTGTGGGTATATATGAAGCACTGAAGGAAGGCCAACATGATGAAGAAAGGGGTTTCAGAGGAGAATGAAGACACAGGAACGACCCGTATGAGGCTTTGTTAAGGAATTTAGACTTCCGCTAAGAGCAATGAGAAGCCATTGGTGGGTTTAATTGGGATGGACACAAGAGGAAATTTAAATTTAGGAATCTCATACAGCCTCCAGGAGAATGTAGGTAAAGTGTCTTGCTATTAATTACATAACAAATTCCAAGTTCTTTATGAGAACTTTTTTTCTCATTTAAAAATAGCTTAACTTTTCATGTGAAACATAATTTAAAAGAGTAATAGAATAGTAATGTAAAAGAGTATAGAACACATAGATGCAGTTATGGACTTGATGACTAAGTCACTCTTCAGATATAAATGAGAATACTCATAAAGAACAGGGAAAAAAACTGCTCTAGGCAGCCAAAGCCAATATTAATGTTCCTCATTTTACAGATAAAAGAAACTGAGAGGTCACAGAGATGAAGGAACTTGCCCGAGGCCACAAAACCAGGAAGTGGCAGCTCTGGGTGGAGAACACAAGGGAACAGTTAAAAGATTCTGGAGAGGGAGAGGAGAAGGGAAAGAAAGCCATTTCCCTAACAATGCTCAGTACCTACTCTGTGCCAAATGCTTTAAATATATTATGTTATTTAATGCTCGGAAGAATGCAAAAAGTAGGTGTGAGTATGCCCATTTTCTAGGTAAGAAAACTGCGAGTGGAGAGACGATATTTTATGTCTGTGCCAGGATTTGAACACCAATCTTCTGGCTCCCGTTTTAGTGAATTTGCCATGACACTGCACTGCTTCCTTCAGGGTGATGCACAGGGCCTGTAGTCAATAACCAAACTCCAAAAACTGCTTTCTTCGTCCTGCGTGGCAGCGGGGCAGGTAGGTGATAAAAGCATACTTTAAACTGCTGAATAATCCCCTTTGCTTAAGGTTCCTCCGGGAAAAGCAAGCTAGATCACAGGAGGAAAGGAAGGCCTTCTACTTCCTTTATGATTTCTATTGCCAGCCTATTTGATTGCGGAATATTCTCCAACTCAGACCAAAAAAGATGGATGAGAGAGAGAGAGAGAAATAATTTTTGAATACTGCTGAAAATTCCATCCTAACTCTTAAAAT
Source organism: Equus przewalskii (assembly GCF_037783145.1). Lineage (NCBI taxonomy): Eukaryota > Metazoa > Chordata > Mammalia > Perissodactyla > Equidae > Equus > Equus przewalskii. The sequence goes on from NC_091852.1 coordinate 17,007,269, forward strand.
TCTGTTGACCTTTTTACTGTCCTGGATGTTAAGTCCGCAATGAAGAACAGAATTTAGTTACAGTACGTGCAGCAGCGTGTGAGGTGGTTTCAAGCACAGCCTGAGGCTTCAGGCTGCCTGCATTCAGACTGTCACCTACCCTACCTCGGACACTGTGCCTCATTCCCTTTATCTGTAAAATGGACAGAACCCCAATTTCATAGGGTGATTGGAAGAATTAAATAAAATACGTCCTTAGCATAAAGCAAGCATGACTATTATAATGATATCAAATTGATACCAAATACTGAATTTTATATGACCATTTTCTGTTTTTAGAAGCTATGGCTGAGATAGGATTTCTTAAAAATTAGGGGCCGGCCCGGTGATACAGCGGTTAAGTGTGCACGTTCCGCTTTGGCAGCCTGGGTTTCGCTGGTTCAGATCCCGGGTGTGGACATGGCACTGCTTGTCAAGCCATGCTGTGGTAGGCGTCCCACATTGAAAGTAGAGGAAGATGGGCACAGATGTTAGCTCAGAGCCAGTCTTCCTCAGCAAAAAGGGGAGGATTGGTGGCAGATGTTAGCTCAGGGCTGATCTTCCTCAAAAGAAAAAATAATTAATCATATCAAGATCACAACAGTCAATTTATTGCTCTGAAATGTGCATGTGGAAATTAGTTGTAACTAAAATCCTGATTTCATCTTTATAAATTATTCAATAATACAAAAACATAAGCACCAATGACAGTCTCTTAACAATGTTTAAAATACATGCCCTGAATTGATACAAACAACAGAACAAAATTTTGGGAGCCTTTGACGCTTTGCACAAGACATTTGCTAGCAAAATGCTTAAAGCATCTTTATCTCTAGTTCTAATAACTGTGGCCTGAACTTTGAAATGTTTGAATTTGTTGAAATAGCAATGCTCAGCCCTGCCCATCCGATTCTTACTATCTGTATTAGTTTTCTATTGGTGCTGTATCAAATTACTACAAATTTAGTAGCTTAAAACAACACACATCTATTTATCCCACAGATCTCTAGGTCAGAAGTCTGCAATGAGTCTCACAGGTCTAACATCAAGCTGTCAGCTGGGCTGCATTTCTTTCTAGAGGATCTGGGGAGAATCTGTTTCCTTGCCTCTTCCAGCTTCTAGACACTGCCTGCTTTCCTTGGTTTCATGGTCCCCTTCCTCTTTCTTCAAAGCCAACAACATTGGCCCAAGTCCTTCTTATGTTCTTAGGCTACTACAATGATATACGATAGACTGGATGGCATAGAATATACACATTAATTTTCTCACAGTTCTGGAGGATGGAAATTCTACATCAGGGTGTTAGCCTGGATGAGTGAACGTTCTTTTCTTGGCTTGCGAGTGGCCACCTTCTCACTGTGTCCTGACAAGGTGGAGAGGGAGAGAGCAAGCTCTCTGGTGTCTCTTCTTATAAGGGCACCAATTCCATCATGACGGTCCTACCCTCATGACTTCATCTAAACCTAATTCCTCCCAAAGGCCACATCTCCAAATACCATCACATTGGGGGTTAGGGCTTCAACATATGAACTTTGGGAGGATGCTCTTCAGTCCATCGCACATCCTATCACTCTGACTTCCTCTTCTGCCTCTCTCCCACAGTTAAGGACCCTTGTGATTACAACAGACTCATTTGGACAAGCCAAGATAATCTTATTTTAAGGTTAGCTGATTAGCAACCTTAATTCCTCCTTACCATGTAAGGTAACATATTCACAGCTTTCAGCATTAGAATGCAGATTTCTTTGGGGACCATTATTCTGCCTACTCTGGACAAGCCTAATAAACTCAAATTGGAAGACAGCCTAAAGAGTCGAATTCAGAATTCCGATAGTGCCTTAAATTCCTATGATTTTAAAAGCTACTGCCTTTAAATTTAAAAATGAAATTGGCAGAATTAACCAAAGAGAAAGGTGTTATATGTGTCATACATACATTTACGTATATACATATCTATTTATATAACATACACATTTGTAGTTATACACTTATATATGTGTGATAGCTAATTTCATGTGTTGGCCTGGCTAAGTTATGGTACCCAGTTGTTTGGTCAAACACCAGTCTACACGTTGCTGTGAAGGTATCTTTTAGATGTGATTGACATTGAAATCAGCAGACTTTGAGTAAAGCAGATTACCTCCATAATTTGAGTGAGGCTCATCCGAACAGTTGAAAGCCTTAAGAGCAAAGACTGAGGTCCCTGGAGGAAGAGGGAATTCTGCCTCCAGACTCAAGATGATGGCATTAACTCTTGATGCAATTTCTAGTCTGCCTCCAGGCCCTGCAAATTTCACACTTGCCAGCCCCTACAACCTCAGAAGTCAATTCCTTAAAATAGATATAGATAGATGATGATGATAGATAGATAGATAGATAGATAGATAGATGGTAGAGAGATAAAAGAGAGAGAGAGAGAGAAAGTTTTATTAGTTCTGTTTCTCCATGTTAAAGCTGAGGGGAGCCTAATACTATCATATTAAAAATGAGTGAGGTAAAGTCAGGGATAGAGGGTATGTGCCTGTCAGGACATTTCTCTCTCTCTTATAATCAGAGTTGTAGTAATCATGCTTATGAGTAGTAATAATTAAACTGTTCACTTCCCAGTACAATCCTTCGTTTCACTCAGAAACCTGAGGGAAGTGAGTGTCTTGGCTATAGAAGAAAAAGAAAGTAATAAAAACAAAATCTCAAACCTAAAGTATGTAGAAGAATTCAATAATTTCATACATTTTGAATATAGATAAAACCCTTTCAATTTTCCACAGAAGTTCTAGAGAGCCCAATTTTTAAAATCCTGCCTTAGACAACTTGGGAACCATTAGTATCCCCAGCCTGTAAGACTAGGCGGCAGGCTATGCCCTGGAGGGGAGACTGGGAAGAGTCCCGAGTGAACTGTCGGGCCCCATATCTGGAGGTTCTGGGCAATCTTGCGTTAGAGACTCTACTGTATTGATGTGTTTTCAAATAACATTTTGCATTGTACAAGATTGCTCTTCTCAATTAGAGATGATGAAAGAGAAAAAAAAAGATGCTACCACTATTATTTTTAAGTTTTGACAAAATAGGCATACTGCCTTGACCTTCCTTTTCCAAGTTAGCTGTCATTTTAGCATACTGCTCTAGCATTCAATAAGGTTGGTAACCTGAAAGTATTTTTGCTTCTGAGTAAACAATACGCACCTCTGCATCCAAGAAATAGTTTTGGACTTTGCTATAGACTGAATGTCTCTGTCTCCCAAAACACAAAATCCTCACCTCCAATGTGATGGCGTTTGGATGTGGAGCCTTTGGAAGGTGATTTGGTCATGAGGGTGGAGCCCTCACGAATGGGGTTAGTGCCCTTATAAGATAGCCTCCAGAGGTCTCCCTCATCCCCTCTACCATGTGAGGACACAGCAAGAAGATGGCCGTAAAGGAACCAGGAAGCAGGTCCTCAGCAGACACTGAAACTGACTATCCTTTGATCTGGGACTTCCCAGCCTCTGGAACTGTGAGAAAAAAATTTCTATTGTTTGTCAGCCACCCAGTCTGTGGTTTTCTATGATAGGAGTCCAAACTGATTAAGACAGACCTAAACTAGGAGTTGGCAAACTTTTTTTGTAAAGGGCCAGATAGTAAATATTTTAGACTTTGTGGGCTGCTACTAACCTCTACCATTGTCTCATGAAAGTAACCGGGAGTGATATGTGAAAGAATGAGCCTGGCAATATTCCAATGAAATTTTATTTACGAACAGTGAAATTTAAATTTTATATAATTTTCACCTGTGACAAAACATTATTCTTTTTTTGATTTTCTCCAACCATTTAAAAATATTTAAAGAAATATTCTCAGCTCACAGGCTGCACTAAAACAGGCAGCAGGCTAGATTCTGCCGGCAGAACAGTTTGCCGATGCCTTCCACAAACAGCAGATCTTGAGAATGACAAACCTTGTGCGTTACGTTTAGTGGAAAACATTCACCTTATCTCTAAGTAGAGAAAACTCAATTCTATGGTAATGCACATGGATTATTTTAATTGTAGAAATAACTGGCTCTACCAGTTCAGATATTTGCCAATATTTAAGTCACAAATTGAAAGTGGCTTCATTCATTCATTCAATTCTTCAAATATTTATTGAGTGCTCATTATGTCGCAGACAGCGTATGAGGTTCTAGGATAAAAGTGAAAAATCCTACAAATTCATTCTCAAAAAATCCTTTTAAAATTACTTCATAGCCCTTTTAATCTGCTTGAGATTTTGAATTTTTTTAAGTTAAAATTTTTTAATTTACAGAAATGTTTGTCTTTTCTTTTTATTCATTTAACCCAAGCCCTGCAAAACTACAGTCAATGATTAACAGAAGGAGATGGCGTCCACCCGAGTCAAAGGTGTTATTGACTTAAGTAAAACAAAGAAGAGCTTTTAACACGAATGACAATGAACCTTCATATTCAAATGAGATGAAAAGCCAGGACATGTTTTATCACGTGCATCAGAGATGGTTTAATTAGAAATAACTCTAATAGTTTCAGCTGGGGAAAGGATACTTGATATTACTTTCCCATCTCTAATAGCATGAAATTAATTTTTAGATACAGTGATTAAGAGTAAGCTTCTACCTTTTAGGAAAATAATGGTCACAATGCACTAATCTTTTGCAAATCAGGAATTGGGGCATTGCAGCAACAACCTGATTATCAAAGTGTATTTACTATTGCCTCTTAATTACCTGACTAAAAATATGAATCTGCTGTTCTTTCTGAGTGTCTTTGAACATGCTTGTAAGCTTAGGTCTGGCTTGACATTTATCACAGTCCTGTTCATTATAGAAAGAAATTAGAAATAGGTTAAATGTCCATGGGGAACGGAATAAATAAATATTTTATGATACAGCCATACAATGGAATATGGCCATTACAAAAGATCAACAGTCATTAACGAAAAAAGATTAAACAATTTTTTAAAAAAGCAGATTACAAAAAAAGCATTTATCATTTGATCTATTTTATGTAAAGTCACACCCATTAGCATACTAACGAAAATTTTAAAAATTATTATTTCTGGATGACCACAATTTGGGGTGGTTTTTACTGTCTTCATTTTCTCTATTGTTTGAATTTTGTACAATTAGCATGGATGGGGTATTTGTTTAATCCTTAATAAATAAATAAACCTTTTATTGTAATCTATAAAATTAAACAAGCTTTTTATGATTAATAAATCATATGATTCATGATCAATAAATTATCATTTCAGTAGCAAAAATAGTTAGTACATGGAATTTGTCAGAGATGGCAAGCTTTTACTCACACAGTATGGATTTATCACAGCTATTGAAATGTACCCTTAACGTGAACTTTTTGAGAACACCAACTCATTTCCACTATCCTGCTTTAAGCAGCCCTCTTTCACTTAGAAAGAATATTCTAAGTCTAATTTAAGTCTAATATTAAGTCTAAGCCTAATATTCTTCTAAACTTAGAAGAATATTGTGAGCCTGGTCTTCCTCTACATGCCTATTGTTTTCTAGAAGCTCATCATCCTAGCACTGGGAAGTTTAGAGATGAAGTCCAGATCTCTCATCCTACTGACAAGAGATTTTCACATATTGAGGTATGTGGGGTAACTATTTGGGTTCAAAACTGACTCAGCTTGCACTAAAAAAGCCTGATTTATGACCTATCAAACATACATCGTACCTCTGCTTTAACCATTAAAGTAAAGAATGCACTCTCTTAAGATAAGAATGCATGCTTCCCCTCCTACGTCCTATTGGTAATGTTCCTATTAGTCTCTTTCCCAACCTCAGGGTCATGTTGACCTGCTAGTTTGCAACTAAATAAATACCTCTTTGAAACTTTGAAAATGTATCCTGGGTGTGTTTAATGTATGCTCTTTGTTCTGAAAAGATACAAAACCATGAAAAGCATGCTTCTCTGGACCGCTTTCTAAGGCCTTCCTGGGTTATAATCCTCACTCTGGCTCAAGTAAAACTCATCTTCTTTCTCTTATCTATAGAATGGTTATTTTGCGTCAACACTACAAATGAAGGATTGAGACAGAGAGGTGACATGACCTGCCAATGCCCCAGAGCTAAAACTTGTCAACACAACCTCTCTTCCTTTCTCACCAATCACAAAAAGTTGCACACACTAGCCACAACTAGAGGAACCCACAACGAAGAATACACAACTATGTACCGGGGGGGGTTTGGGGAGAAAAAGGAAAAAATAAAAAAAATCTTTTAAAAAAAAAAAAAGTTGCACACACTAAATATGTACAGTTTTTTATGTCAATCATACCTCAATAAGGTGGTTTTAAAAAAAGTTATCTCGACCTGGTCATCAAATTTCAGTGGTCTTCTGGAACTCCCACATGAACCCAAACCAAACTGGGGTTAGTTAGCATCCTGGCCTGCATCACGTATTCACAGAGTTCTGAGGTGTCCAAGGCTGTGAGGACAGGCAGTGGGAAGACCAAGGCCCACATCCGCGAGGCTGCATCTGGCAAAAGTGAAGAGGTGTGTTGACATGAGGGTTCTTATAGGCAGGAAGATCTGGGAGAAAGAATTGTCTGTATGTTATACAGACGCCTAGGCCTACAAAACATTGAAAATGCATATACTCTGCATCCATAGAGGGTTTCAGATGTGGCCTTTGCAGCCTTCTGTCGATAAAGAGGTGTCATGTGAAACTAAAGGAGTAGATACAATTTTGTAGTGTATGGAGAGGAGAGGATTTAAAGGGGTTGTGTGAAGGAAAATATTCAGTAAAAAGTAATTAAAAAATACTAATAGCTATAAGTTATTGAGAACCTACCAGGCACTTTACATAAACTATTACACCAAGCCTTCACTTCAATCCACAAACCTTGGCTCTTCGGTTGATCCTACACTGCTTCTCTGAAGAGACAGGTCTGAGCAGTAACAGGAGGATCCAACAGCCCTTCACAGAAGGCAACAAGAAGAAAACACCAAAGGGAAAGTTATTCCTGTCAAGTGGTGCTGGGAAGTTTAGAAGGATGAAGACTGTGAAAAGCCATTGGATATGGTGTTTAGGGCATCTTCAGTGTCCTTTTAGACTTTTATTCTCTCTCCTGTCACGTTACTATGAAATCTCACCCTTCTTGGCTAACTGAATTTAATTACTTGGCCTGAGCAGAGCCTACAGTGAGTGTACTATTTTCTGGAAGTCAATGATTCATCTGTATGAGGTAAAGGAAATTTTCCAGGAAGATAGTTGCTATTTAGCAAGCCCCTTCAGCTTATCACGGCAGTCGTAATCATTTATTGACACATTTTGGACTCCTCCTTTCTGTGAGCTCAATCTAGAAAGCCTATAAACACGCTTTGTAAGCCATTCCTCATTTCTTCTCCATCTCCTTCCCCTTCTTTCTTGCCTAAAGCTATTACAGGGAGTGTGCAGAAAGGACCATTTAAAATCGTCAGCCACCACAAAGTGGGCGTGACTTCCGCTTGTTCCCCAGGAATCAGGCTACCTCTGAACTGCTTTCTGTCATGCAGAAGTTCATATTTATATGTAGTTGTAAAGCCTTTACCATTATTTACCTTCAAGGGTTTAGTCACTCCCATTTTCCTGCTTTTCTCTTGTCTGGGAAACATCTGGATTTCTTGTCCATGAAACTCATTATTCTACTAGACCATTCTTACAATTGTAATATCTTCCACATCCACGTTCAGGTTAGTGATCGCACAGTTTCCCAAAGTGGATTCTACTGCTGCTATGTCCTAGATCAGCACTGTCCAATAGAAATATCATGTAAGCCATATTTGCAATTTAAAATTTTCTAGTTGCCACATTAAAAAAAATTAAAAAGATGCAGGTCAAATAAATTTTTATAATAGATTTTATTTAACCCAATATATCTAAAATACTATCATTTCAAATTGAATTAATATTTAAACATTATTAAGGGGATATCCTACTTTTTTTGTACTAAGTTTTCAAAGTCCAGTGTGTATTTTACACTTACAGCATATCTCCATTCAGACTAGTCACTTTTGCGTGCTCAGTAGCCACAGGTGACTAGAGGCCGCCATACTGGACACACAGGCCTAGATCCTGAATGAAGATGTTGAATCAGATCAGATTTTTAGCTGAGCCCTTTGTTAAGGTCCTCTCCCTCCTCATCTCCCCACCACCACCACCACCACCTCTATTTAGAAATATAGTTCTTTCTCAGCACAATCTTTCCAACTAAGTAAGAAGCAAGTCCGTCTTAGACATTTCTACAATCTCTCTTCCACTTTCCCCTCTCCCTTATCTGCACCCCCTTCATTTCATAAATGGGAAAACTGGTGCCCAGAGAGGCTGGCAATCGACCCAAGGTCTAAATTCAGACAGAGTTCCTCTGACTTTCTTAACCATTCAACCATTTCCTCTCCCACTATTTCTTTTCTTTTTTTTTTGTGGAAGATCAGCCCTGAGCTAACATCTGCTGCCAATTCTCCTCTTTTTGCTGAGGAAGACTGGCCCTGAGCTAACATCTGTGCCATCTTCCTCTACTTTATATGTGGGATACCTACCACAACATGGCGTGCCAAGCGGTGCCATGTCCGCACCGGATCCAAGCAAGCAAACCCTGGGGCCGCCCAAGCGGAACGTGCGCACTTAACCACTGCGCCACCAGGCCGGCCCCACCTTCCCCCTATTTCTACCTTAGGGGTCAGTCACTCTTCCTTTTAGATTCTCTAAGAAGAAAGAGTTGATCTTGCTTACCTTTCTTCTCCGACACTAAATTTAGAGGCCAAAACTAAACTGATCCTCCAAGCACAGATGCATTAGGGATTGCCCACTGGTAGCTCAACCTGGTAACTTTTATTTTCAGTTCCTTAAACATAAAGCTAATAAACCCTCCACCTAGGAAGGGAGAGAAGGTTATTTACTAGCTGACTTTCTGACTAAGCTTTCTGCTACATATATTTATTTACACTCAGAAGATTGAAAGGTCAGATTCCAAAATGTTATTATGGTAATCTCTCCAGGTGCCATTAGCAATTTGTTATTGTTGTTTATTTGTGGTTTGAGATTTTCCTACAATTATTATTTTTGTGCAAACAAATAATACATGTTAATAATAATGCATGTGCCTAGTACCTTTTATAAAGAAACAGTCTGATCATCCAATCTTGGTTGAATTTTTCCAGATCCACAAATAGAAGGCTTTTTTTTTTTTTTTTTTAACCATTTCAGGTAATCATCTAAATATTTTCCAGGGGTGAAAATGGAGACTCAATGCTATGGAGCCCGTGCTGTATAAAAGTCACTTATCAGTAGAAAATGACTTAACAGTAACTCAGGTTGAGCACCCAGAGCTCCACTTAGATTTCCATCAGTGCAGAACACGACAACACTTTAATCGCTTTATCAATGCTAAGGGTAACCATTTGTTGACCTCTCCTTCCCTCAACCACCAAAACAAAAACATGAAAAAGCAGGAAAGCAGATAAGCCACAGCCAGCTCCTACTATTATAGGTCAAAGAAATTCAGAAGGAGCAAACTGTATGTGTTTTTAAAACAATATTCTTTTCCTTAGGTAACTTTAAAGCTTTTTCATTGATCATTTTCAACAGATAAAAAATGATCAATGTCAATCTGTCCCAAATGATTCATACTTTCCCTTTCAACATACAATGAGGACGTGGGGAAAAAAGAAACCTTTTTATTTTCCTAAGACTTTCATATTCACATTCCATGCCACAAGAAAATGCAACCTGCGTTTCTATAGGCAGATAGGATTTATAATTTGTAATTTTTTGGTACAAATGAACTATTTGGTACAAATTCGGCACAAAATGCACTGCTATTTTAAAACAGATATATTATTGTTTTAGTTAAATCAAGTTCCATAACATTTTTGGTTCACCAGTAGTTTCCAATCTGAAGAAATACAGGAGTAAATGTTTTTATAATTCAGGTTGAAAAGACCAAGTGCATGGTTTTGTGTGTTTAGATATCCATGTAATTTTTCCTTAAATAGGGATATACCTATAGTTTGGAAGATGCAAAAAAGCTACTAAAAAAACACCCTTACTAGCAATGGGATCAATACTTGGGTTTCTCAGTAAACTGGTATTTATAGATGTAGATTTCACTCTTTCTGTCTCTGGGGGATGTGATACTGAAGAATTTGCCAATAATTTTAAGAACTAAGTGTTTTTGGGAAGAAACCTTGGGGATTACCCAGTCCAACATCTTTCTCACTTCAGAGGAAACAGCAAGCCTTTTGATTTCAACACCGAGTTCTTGCTACCATGACAGTGTTCTCCAGTTTGTTAGGTGGTGGAACCCTAGAAGCCAATATGTTTTGTGGAAACCTATTAAAATGCTGACATATTTACATCTGCTCTGGGAACCAGAACTTTTACTAACAGAAAATTCCATTGTGTATGTATATACATATATACACATATGTTGTATTTAACCTCAAGTATGTTGGGGGTGGGGAGAAGGTTGTTAAAATAAACACAATGAGTTATTTTGGAGATTTTCTGTTAACCTTTGTATGCTGCCTACTCATTTGATCTCCCCAGCTCATCAGCAAACAAGCAGTATAAGATGGCAAATGTTTAAGAAAAATTTAAAGAGAGGATGAACTTAAATGCAGAAATTCCAAGTTCATTAACTTTTTTCCAAAATAAAAATGAGACCAATATCATTTCACGTCAGCTGTGGCATATTTATGCCCCCTGGGTGCCTAGTTTGGTGTTTTGTGAGGATTCTAAGCTAGTTCTTATTTGGTATAGCATCAAGAAAACATTGGAATGACTATTTTTGTTCTCTTTTCAACCCACTGTGCTAAAATCATGTGGTTACTGCATGTACCTTATGGTCTTTAAAAGACGGTTTTAAATGAAAATGTTTTGAGACTATAAGCCTTCTTTTTAATGTTTTTGGGCTATTACCACAGCCAAAAGCAGTTTTGAAAAGTACTTGATTAAAAAGCAATTGAATGTGGGAAGTGAATATTAAAAAGACTGTTTAAGAGTGGACATGTTGACTCTTCTTGATTTCAAAAGTAAAGTATTCTGTGTATATAAGAATTGTCCATGACATAATTCTGAACAGGAAAAAGAAAGCTGCAGATTTCATTTCACATGTAAAATAAAGAACAGAAAGAAAAGTCTGGGGTGAAATATAAGTTGTTAACACAGTTTACTCCAAGTGGTGAGGAAAGAGCTTTGAGTTTTTATCTTATAGACTTCCATATTATTCAGCCATTTTTCAATGAATTTGGACAACTTTCTTACTCTTTAAACCAACAAACTTTAAGAATACTTTTTGCTCAGTTCTCTTGGTCAGATGAACTAAACACGTGATTAGCAAACCAGCAAGTTTTAAAAAAAATTAAGTGCCATATAAAACATCGTTTATAAACAGAAAGTTGTAGCAAATCACTAGAGTGAATTGCTGAAAAGCTGTTATTTGGTATTCTACTCTTGGGTTACTTTCCCTACATAACTGAACTTTTGCTTTTCACATGGTCGGTGCTCAATAAATATTTATGAGATTGATCGTTAGGTTGTCTTTTTTTTTTGTCTACAAAAATAGCAATTTTAGATGTTCAACCTAATTGTAGCTGCTCAGTGAACAAATGACAATGATGAAAAGAACAATTGAACATGAAGGCCCAGGATAGCGATGACTTTGAATCCTACAGGCAGCACCTAAAATATCAAATGTCTCAACTAAAAGTAAATACAAGTTTGGGAACGAGCCAGGGAGCCTCTTAAAACTCCAGAGCGTAAATTCTCAACTGAGCACCCCAGTTTGTGAATCTATAAACGAATGGATTTTTAAAGTTTCTACCAGCAGAAGCATTCTAAATCTAGGCCAAATAACTGGTTACAACAAAAAGAGTATTAGATATATTTTCTTTCCTTTTCTACTGAGGAACAAACAAGAGGACCTAGGCTAAATTTGTAATATTACAAATTTTTATTTAGAATGTGAACCAAATAATAAGTTCTTAAAGACCAGATACATTTTTAAGGCAAGTTGTGGCTTTCCATTCTTGCAACCCTTCAAAAGTAAGACAGAAGTGACTGTGTGGCCTGAACTTGGGTCCAGCTCTGCTTAGAAGCTGGTGGAAGAGATAATTGGTACTCTGAGGTTGTGGCTGCATTAAGTGATAAGGAAGTTCAAGTGTATCCATGCTAATTTTTCCCTCCACAATCCAGCATTTTTAAGTCAGAGAGTGAGCGTCATTTTTACAAGCTTGAGCCAGCATTCATGTAACCATTTCCATTATTATCAACGCTCATAATTAAAACTGGAAAGAACAGTAGAGACAGACACATCCTCTCAGAAGCAATACGCAACTGGGCAGAGTAAAGGTCAGGAAGGTTCCTTGGGAAGCTCAAAAGTGCTGAGTTTTCTACCATTTCTGGTTATCTAAATAAAGTTCCGGGAAGAAAAACTATGAAGTGAATCCAAAAGATATTCTAGTCCTGGTTTATTGATATAACACTAGGTTGACCTCTACAATAATACTTATTAGAAAGGTCATAATAATAATCATAGATATAATAACTGTTTACAATTATAATTACAGGGTAGACCAAAGCATCCTCCAGGCAAATAAGGATTTTGGAGCAGCATGATCCTCTCCACAAACTGATAACCACATGCATTTGTACATGTTCACTTCTTCAAATGGTTGGGGAACTTGGTTTTCAAAGGGCAATTTCAGAATCTAAAGTTGTTTTCCTTCATTAAGAAAAAATAAATATATTTGAGAGAACCAGCTAGAGAGCTAGCTACTCACTAATTCATGTAGCAGATATTTCTTTAAGCGTTTACTGGGTGCCTGGCACAGTGCCCAGCACAGGGACACAGAAATGCAAAACAAACAAACATGGTTGGGTGACTTATTTATACCAGCTCACACAAAAATATATTCATTAAAAGACACATTATCTTTGAGGGGAAATATACTTTCAGAAGTGACTTTCTTGGGGCTTGCCCGGTGGCACAGCAGTTAAGCGTCCATGTTCCACTTCGGCGCCCTGGGGTTCACTGGTTCAGATCCGGGGTGCGGACATGGCACCGCTTGGCAAGCCACGCTGTGGTAGGCATCCCACATATAAAAAGTGGAGGAAGGTGGGCATGGATGTTAGCTCAGGGCTAATCTTCCTCAAAAAAAAAAAAAAAAAAGAAGTGACTTTCTGGCTCCGGTTTAGCAGAAGGTGTAATTCTGCACACACGCAAAAGTTCGCAATTTCTTCAATATGCATATGAAGAAAACGTGCACATATCTTGGCCTTTGAGAGAGAAGGGTTATTATAATTTTAATGATAATAACTACTGTTTATCGAGCACCATTATGGGCTTCTGTTTAATATTACCTTTAGTCTTTAAAACAACCCTGAAAGTAGGTGTTATTTCCATTTGATGGATGATTTATGTTGAGAAGCCCCTCCCAGGATAAGACCATGATATCTTAAATAATTTGCAGTTCCGGAGCAACAACTGCAGCCCAGTCAAGAGGACAAAATAATGGTGACCATTTACTGAACGTCTACTCGCTCCTTGCACTGTTCGAGGCCCTTTACATTCATCGTTTCATTTAATTCTCTCCACAAGCCTGCAGGATAGATAATAATGTCTCCAAATGACAGATGCAGAAACTGAGGTTCAGAAGGCTAAATAATGTGCCCCAAATCACATAGGCTGTGAATGGCCCCTTAGCAGGGTTACCAACCTGGGGCTGTCTGACCCTCAAACACCTACTCTCTCTTCTCTAAAATATCCCGGTACTCCACTGACATCACTTCCCCAGGCCTTTGTTCATGCTCAGCCCTCTGCCTAGAATGACCTCCCCTGCCTAACCCCCACCCAGTCTTCAAGGTCAAGTGCAGATGTTACTTCTTCAGTCCCAACCACCTCAGGCAAAAGTGGTAATCAGAGCACAGTTTTTGCTACTAGCCTAGCATTTATCACGTAGCATTGTAATTATTTGTATGTATTTCTCTCCTAAGGAGGTTAAGAAGACCTTGAGAGCAAAAATTGTTTCTTAGTCACTTTTGAGTTCAGCACACATAGTGCGCAGCGTGGCACATAGGTTGACACTCTTAAATTAATTGGTGACAGACAATAACTCATGCCTGCCTGCTGTAAATTGAAAGAACCTCTAAAAAAGTGACAAAACCAATCCTCCTACCTCTATTTGGGAGCCACATTTTTTTTGTTCGTTTTTATTTGTTTGTCTGTTTTAAAGGCCTGACCCTTAGAAGAGTGGATTGTACCACCTCTCCACTTCTTCCACTTGTGATTCTTCCAGCAGGTCATTCCAGCCTCATTCCTGCATGTTTCCGCCCTCGGAGAAAATTCTGCCTTCTCATATTTCAGAACACATAAAATGGAATTTTCACAAAATCTCACTAAATTTTGCCTCTTTCCTAGTTAACTAAGCTGTACATGGCACAAAACTTCTCTCTAGACTCTCATCACAGAGACAGGCCTTTTTCTTGCCAGTGAGAAATGGGATGACCGCAAGGGAGAACACTGGCGCTAGAAGGAAGGAGCACACTGGAAACTGGTGTATGGCTTAGCCCTACCGACAGAACAAATGCATTTGCACTGATTTGCATCTTCACATCAATTACCAGTGCTTTATTTTTCTGTAGGGAGATAAGTAAATGCTTTGATTCCTGTTTAACAGATTGGAAAATCAGATATAAAAAGAATAAATTATTTGGCGCAAACCCTATTGTCCTAGAGTATGGAATTTAATCCAAAAGTTCTCACCCACCAGCCTGCACTCAAACCCAAGGCCAAATCTTCAGAAAACGGATCGTAGCTGTGTTATTTCCTTTATCAAGATAATCAGGTCATCCCCTTAAATAACTCCTTTCTGCTTTAGAAGTGATATTAATATACAATTATCCTAAAAGCTTAAATGCAAAACAGGCTAATAAAAAGAACTGGCTTTTTTGTTACTTTTTTTTTTAAGTCTATACTGAATAGGGATATTCACAGATAATTGGCAGTGCTGTCTGGACAAAGAGTTACAGCTTTGTGGTGTAAAAACATAGCCTGCATGTCCAAATTAGCTCAAGAAATTTCCCATTTCTGAGAGGGCGGGCTGGCTGCCAGCTCTTTAAGAGAGAAAAACACACACTCTCAGAAAATGAATCATTACATAGCACATAAAGCGAGCTTACACACACACACACACACACAGACATTTTAAATAATTGCTCAAGACCTTCCATAATATCCCTTCCTCGCACGTCAGATACACATTTTATCAAACAAGATCAGGTCGTCCTTCCTCATCCACGCTGTCAGGAAGGGTCAGCTATTTACCAATAGCATTGCCACATGAGAAGGCTCAAGATGTGCTGTAAACAGGGGTGCCAAACAGACCGAGCAGATGACTCAGAACTGATTTTTAGAGTACACACTTGTAGGTTGAACTTAGTGCCTGCAGCTGGTTATTTGTCAACCCTGTTTTAAAAACAGATTGGTTGACCTTTATGCCTACCACTAGTTATCTTCTAAACCCCGTACCTGAAATGCAACCTTCTGAGAGACAGAAGACCTAATCAATTCTTTCAGCGTGGGTGGGTGAGGATGACTATTCTTCGGAAATGTTCATAGAAAATGTGAACAGGGACAGAGCTGAGCTCACCAAGCCGAAACACAACAGAACACAGAGGCAAGGTCACCTGCCAGAACTGAGAGTGGGCATTTGGGTGGCTCCCAGCCAGGTCATAAATGAGTGCAGTGGGTGTTTTTACTATTTTTATTGTAAACACTCCAAAGTGCTGAGACATTACAATTAGATGGATAGTTTACAATTGAAATGAGACCAAAATAGTTCTAAAATCTAAAGGCAAAAAAATCCAGATGTCTTAACATGCTTCCCTAAAAAGCAAACTTAAGGCAAACAATAAAAGATAAAAGGAAAACTTACAAGAATAATTGATTGATGTTCTCCTTAACTGCCTGGAGACAACAGATTCCTGAGAACAATCAGTCATATTTATTTCTCGACATTAGCTAGAAAGTCAAAAACAGCTACTGAGCTGGAACATGGCCTTTTTTCCCCTTTATAAAAATTTCTGATTTCATCATAAATGTTACAGTAACTCTGTCCAAAGCTCTCAGAGTTTAATCCATCATATTTTTAGAAGTTAATTTAATCCATTAGAACCTCAATTTTCAAATTTCTTTTCTTTTAATATTGGAGGGATATTTGTCTATTTTATACTCCTTTTTAAAAATTTTTTTTAATAAAGTACTTTTGGAAAGAAAATTTTATATAACTTTTTCAGGCTAACTCTCCTTTTTTTAAAATAAAAACTAACCCCCAAAAAGGTAAATGCAAACAAAGAATTAAAAAATAGATAGCATCCCTATTTGAAAAGCAACTTTTGTGTGGTTTATCAGCGAACTCAGACTGCACTTAAATTGATCATTGAAATGATCAATAAGAGTCTTGCCCTAGCTGTTAAAAAGTCCTGGGATGAAATAATGAGAATGTCTAATTTTTTTTTTTTAATTTTTTAAAATTTTTTGAGGAAGACCCCTTAGCCTTGGGCTAACATCCACTGCCAATCCTCCTCTTTTTGCTGAGGAAGCCTGGCCCTGAGCTAACATCCATGCCCATCTTCCTCTGCTTTCTATGTGGGACGCCTACCACAACATGGCTTGCCAAGCCGTGCCATGTCCGCACCCGGGATCCGAATCAGCGAACCCCAGGCTGCCGAAGTGGAACGGGTGCATTTAACCACTGTGTCACTGAGCTGGCCCCGAGAATATGGAATATTAAAAGCTATACTTCCACCTAAATACACTGCAACATCCCTGAAATGGTAGGATGAGGATACTGTTTCCGTAGGTTGGTTCTTAGGAGCATCCATAACGCTGGGTTTTTGTAGAGGTGTAGAGATTTTCTTTTGTTTGTCTTTTTGGTTGGTGATGGTGGTGGTGGTTGCTCACAAAAGTCATCAAACATTATTTATTAATACAAATGTCTTTAAAATGCAATAAAGTCAGGGAAGTTAAAAGGTCAACCTACAACTATAAACTTAACTCTTCTCACTATCGCAGTCTTAAATAACTGCACAAACAATGAGATTTTGCTATTCAAACAAAAAATCTTTTACTGTTTATTTCTATCCTTCTCAAAGTTCTCATAAGTTATATGATAAGTTACACAGAGAAAAGATTTTTGACATTTGATTGAATGCATAAAATATTTACAATAACTAAATAGGGTAATACAAAATAACTCGCTCAAAAATTAAAATTCCTAGGGCTGGCCCTGTGGCCAAGTGGTTAAGTTCACATGCTCCACTCCGGCAGCCCAAGGTTTCGCCAGTTCGGATCCTGGGCACGGACATGGCACTGCTCGTCAGGCCACGTTGAGGCGGCGTCCCACATACCACAACTAGAAGGACCCACAACTAAGGTATACAGCTATGTACTTGGGGGATTTGGGGATAAAAAGCAGAAAAAAATTAAAATTCCTGCAATTACATTAACTCAGCCAACAAATTTATTTGTTTGTAATCTGGGTGTCCAGTCATACAGATGTTTTTAAAATATAAAAATATATACATAATGCAATGGTTATCTTGATTATAAAATTAATAAGTATATATTATGTAAAAATTAAAAATATGTAATAGGAAACAATAGTTTTATAGTTTGTTTTGGTTCTTATTTCTAAATAATATGTTTATCAATTTGGAGATTTTCTTTCTTTTTTTTTTCTTTTTGAGGAAGATTAGCCCTGAGCTAACATCTGCTGCCAGTCCTCCTCTTTTTGCTGAGGAAGACTGGCCCTGAGCTAACATCCGTGCCCACCTTCCTCTACTTTATACATGGGACGCCTACCACAGCATGGCGCGCCAAGCCGGTGCCGTGTCTGCAGCCAGGTTCCGAACCCGGGATCACCGGGGTGCCGAAGCGGAGTGTGCACACTTAATCACTGCGCCACTGGGCTGGCCTCTGGAGAGTTTCTTATGAACTTCTTATGACTGCAGAGAATTTGGCTCATTACAGAACTCCTCTACATCTCTTAATTTTTAGCAGTTATAGAACTATTTTTAGTTTCTCTACTGGTTATCCTTATAATTTAAATGATTTCCTTATACCACTAATTCCTCTGTATTTAAATCTTCTTTTTGGTTTTTGTTTGGTGTGTAAAATAGGACACACATCCAAAAAGAACATGAGGCATAGATGTATTCCGAAGCAGACAGCTGTACAAGGGCTTCTTGGATCAGGTAGGGCAGTGCCAGCCCCGAGAAGCTCCCTCTGTGCCTTTTTAAGTCATAACTCACTCCCTTTTCCTTAAATGTAACTCTCCTGACTTCTGTGGTATTCACTTCCTTGCATTTCTTTATATTTTTGCCATCCAAGAATGCATCACTCATCATTAGTTTGGCCCATTTCTGAATTTTATGTAAAGGAAATCATGCAGCATATATTCTTTTGCCTCAGCCTTTTCTAGCTCAATATTATGTTTATAAGATTCACTCATATTGTAGCATCTGGTTGTAGTTCATTTTCATTGCTATATAGTGTTCCAATGTGGACCTATCCCACAATTTATTACTCCATTCTCCTGTTGATGGACATTGAGGTTGTTCCTGTGTTTAGGCTCATGAGTAAAGCTGTGATAAACTTTCTTATACGTGTCTCCTGGTGCGCATGGGCACATACTTCTGTTGGATGTATACCTAAGAGATGAATTGCTAGGTCATGAGGTACAGTATCTTTAATTTTAGTAAATAAAGTCAAAGTGCTTCTAAATCAGTTAAACTAGTGTCCCTTCCCACCAGTAAATGTATGAGAGTTCCAGGTGCTTCACATCCTTAGCAATTCTTGCTCTTTTGTCTTTTTAATTTCAGCCATTCTGATGGATGTGTAGCAGCTTCTCTTTGCAGTTTTAATTTGCATTTCTCTGATGACTAATGCGATTGAGCACCTTATCATATCTTTATTGACCAATTAGATATATCCGGTTTTGAAGTGGCTGTTGAGTCTATTTACCCATTTTTCTATTGAATTGTATCTTTTTAGTGAATTGTATGAGTTCCTTATATATTCTGGATATAGACACTTTGTTGATTATATGTGTTCCAAATATCTCCAAACTGGCAGCTGGTCTTTTTACTATTTGAATTATTTTATTTTACTTTTTTAAAGATTTTATTTTTCCTTGTTCTCCCCAAAGCCCCCTGGTACATAGTTGTGTACTTTTAGTTGTGGGTCCTTCTAGTTGTGGCATTTGGACACCGCCTCAGCATGGCCGTGCCCAGGATTCGAACTGGCAAAACCCTGGGTGGCCAAAGCAGAGCACAGGAACTTAACCATTTAGCCATGGGGCAGAATTATTTTTAATGTTCTTAATTTTACTGTAATCAAATTCATCACTCTTTACCTTTAAGGTTGGGCTTCTTAATGTTCAATATGTTTAAAAATCATTGCCTCATGCTGAGATCATGAATCTCTTCTCCTATCTTATCTTCTAAAGCCTTATTGTTTTGCCTTTCCTGGTTAAGGGATCTACAATTTACCTAGAATTGATATTTTTGCTTACAGTGTGAGTCCTGGGTTAAGTTTTTTTTCTGGATAGAGCATTCTCTTTTACAGTGCTTTGCACTGTCACTTTTATCATCACTATTTAACTTTTTCATCAATTTTCAACAGATTCTCTTGACTCCTCACTTTGTAAAATGAGGGTATTTGTACCCTTACCTTTGCTTCCCCATCCCCTGCCTACCTTTCATCTCCCAATATCTGTCCGCCAAAGCTTTACTTTAACATCATCAAAGCCGAGAGTGTTTACATTCTGTTCTTAATCATGATTAACTGCTCCATGCTTTGTCCATGGGTTTATTTTAAAAGCTGATAACCAATGAACAAATCTTACATTATTATGACTATTCATCACATTATTCATCACAGACCCAGAAAGTGCTAATAATCATATTCTCATGCCTATATTTCAGATGTCACAATCCTTCCGCCACTCAAAGGAAATATACTAGCACCAAGGTAAATAGAGTCTCCTCTCTTACATTTACCAATTGCTAAAAAATAATCATGTGTTAAATTGTTTCATATTTGGAACATGACATTCTGGCAAAGTGTTTTGATCTACCTAGAGTTTCTGGTTATTCTTTTTTGTTTACCTGGTTAAGATAAGATAGATTTATAGGCTTTTCCCACCATATTCTAATATCTTTCAACTTCTCATTAGCAGCTGCTGTTATCTGAGATAGATTTCATTCTTTTCTTTGCAAATCTTTTTCTGTAGGCCTGCTGATCTCTGTCCTAAATTAAACTGATTTTATTCCTTGGCCTGTGACATAATTGCTATCCTGAACGCTGTTTCATTACTCCCCTGAATGAGTTCTGTTTGTGTATCCCTGAGAAGAAGGAGAGCAACAACAAAGTTAGAGGGAACACAGCCCAGACAAGACCACACTCACTTGTGACATCAATTGCAAGTTTGAGGGGTTCTCCAAACCACGCTCACGTTTGATAATTCACTAGAAGGACTCATAGAACTTTCTGAAAGCTATTATACTCAAGATGAAGAGTTATTGCAGAGAAAGAACACAGGTTAAAGTCAGCCAAGGGAAGAAGTAGACAGAGTGAAGTCTGGGGATGTACCTAACACAGAACTTCCATTGTCCTCTCTGCATAGAGTCAGGACACATTACTTTTCCAGCACTGATTTTTGACAATAAGGACAGACTTTTGCCAACGTGGGAGTTCATCAGAGCTTCAGTATTCAGAGTTCTTATTGCGGCTCTATTACATAGGCATCATTGATTGTCCCCATGGCTAATTTCAGTCTCCAGTCTCCAGCCCCTCTGGGTGTGACACAAAGCCCCCACCCTGAACCACATTGTTACTATTTGGCTGGCCCAAAGCCCCCAGGCAGAAAGATGCTCCTATCAGGCACAACATTCCAGGAGCTTAGAAATTGCCTGCCAGAGGCTGAAGGCAAAGGTCAGACCTCTTGTGGGGTAAGGTTAAATTCTTTACTACACAATCCTACATCTTCCTCTTTCTTGGTATTCACCCTCTACTGGAGTATATCCTCAGGTAAAGGTGCATGGATGTAAATTCTCACCTTAAATCTTCAGTGTTTTGAGATTTCACAATGATACCTTGAAATATGGGC
Source organism: Equus przewalskii (assembly GCF_037783145.1). Classification (NCBI taxonomy): domain Eukaryota; kingdom Metazoa; phylum Chordata; class Mammalia; order Perissodactyla; family Equidae; genus Equus; species Equus przewalskii. Next base: position 17,028,450 of record NC_091852.1, read on the forward strand.
CTTTTTTCATTTATCTAACTTGGCTCTTACGGACCTTTTGGATTTGAAAATCTCCCTTTAGCACTGGAGATATTTCTTTAACAATTTCCTTCCCTCTACCCATGAGTGCTTTGTCTTTCTTGAACATCTGCTAGTTGGCTGTTGGACATCTTGGACTGATGCTCCAGTTCTGAGTCCAAAGCTTTTTCAGGGTCCTTCAGGCAACTTGGTGACTTCTATCCTTGCATTTCCCTTCTCTCATATTCTAGGGGTGCTGTTTCCTCCTCTTCCTCCTCTCTCTTCCACTTACAAACCTCTTAAAGCATCTATTTTCCTTCTTCTCATCTGCTCATGACCACTTACAATTCTCTCCATTTTTGTGGGCATATACATTTTTTATTCTTCTAATATTACTTTAAATTAGTCCTGTGATAGAGGAATAAATAAGCATGCTCACCTTGACATCTTGAACTAGAAGCTACCCTCATGAATTTAAAAAGTATTTTAAAGACAGGTGGCTTTTATTGTCACAGTATGTTTCCTGTGGCTACACCAGAGGCATGTGACCTGGCAATGAATGCATTCTCTGAACCTCAATTACACAATTCTGGACAAGAGCATCTTCGGAGAAGTATATACATAGACCCTTATCTGACAGTTTTCCTTTATCATATTATGTATACAAGTATCAAGTTATGACTCACTGAAAAGAAAAAATGACCTAAAGTGACTTTATTTTAAAATATATTTTCAAAGCTGTTCCTATCTAAAGAGAAACAACAGAAATAAAGTATAAACTCTCGCCAGGTTGCACATGGCGGTTGTGGTATAGAAGAAGGAACACTGGCTTTGGCATCAGAAGACCTGGGTTAGAGGTGTGGCTCTGCTTTTGCTGTCTCCATAACTTTGATTGAGTTACTAAATTTTTCTGAGTCACAAGTTTCTCATCTATAAGCAGAATGATAACATATGTGTCTCACCACTGTTGTGAGGCTGAAAACAAATAACAGATATGAAAGTGCTCTATAGATTGCAAAGTAAATAGAAAATAAAACACATTCTCCAAATGACTAAATTCTCCAGGGGAGGTTTTGTGCAGAACTCAACAGAATTCTTCAGGGGAAAAAAAAGGTTTACATCTCTATGACTATCTTTCCCCAAGTGAGAAAAAAAAATCACGCAAAAACCACCTGGCTTCCCAATGGCTTTCACCAAATAGATAAACACACCCATTGAAGATGACCATAAACATAATCATAGAATCTAAAAAAGGTACATAAAAACAACTTTCTAATTCTGAGTTTATTCATTTATCCTCTCCAACAAACATACACTAAATGCCAATGATATACAAAACACTTGAAAGAATTAGAAAATAGTTAGATCCGGTACTTTCACTCACTCAGAAAGCTTCCTGTTTGTAAGGGAGATCATGCATGTACCCATGTATGCGTAACGCAGTATTGGTTATAATAAGTTACACATCCTGATACAAACTAATGAGAAATGGTACTTGAGTTGAGTCTTAAAACATAAGTAGATGACGTTCCATTTCTCACCTATCAGAATCATAAAATTCCAAAAGCATGACAATATGCTACTAGAAACGACGTAGAGAAAGAGGCCCTCACAAACATTGTTGTTGAGAATGCAAGATGGTACAAACCCTATGACAAAGAACTTGGCAATATCTAACAAAATTAGATGTACATTTATCCTTGGACTCAGCAATCCCACCTCTTGGAATGTATCCAAGATATACTATCAAAAAATGAAAAGACATATGCACACATCTATTCACTGCAGCCCTATGCATAATATCAAAAACTGGAAACAACCCAAAAGTTCGTCAATAGAAAATTTGTTGAGTAAAACATGGTCCATCAATAAAATGGAATATGTACAGCCAATAAAAATGGGGTGGAATGTCTCTAGTCTAGATCTCCAGGATATGTTGTTAAATGAGAAAAACTAGGTGAAGATATGCATTAGTATGTTACCATTTAGGAAAGGGGGTGTATAAATAAATATACATGTCTACTTATGTTAAAAAATGGGGCAGGATTAAGAATAGTCTTTTCAATAAACGCTGCTGGGAGAACTGTATATCTACATGCAAAGAATGAAGTTGACCCTTATCTTACACAATATACCAAAATTAAAATGGTTCAAACACCTAAATATAAGACCTAAAACTATAAAACTCTTAGAAGAAGACGTAGGAGAAAAGCTTCATGACAAAAAAAAAGAAAGAAAAAAAAGCCAATTTTCAATAGGCTAAAATAAGTAGAAGGGCATTCCAAGAAAAGGGAACTATGTTCACAAAGCTTACAGATATGGAAAAGTAAGGCTTTGTTCTGGGAACTGTGAAAACCTTGGGTTGCCTGAACAATGGGTTCTACATAGAGGATATGGAGAAAGGGCCATAATGGAGAGGGCCTCTTATAATAGGCTAATGCATGTGGACTTTACTCTGTAGGCAATAGGTAGCCTTTGAAGGTTTTCGTTACCGAGGGGGGTACATAATAAAACAGGGCTTAAGAACAATAATATTTTACTTTTTACTGATCTTTACGCTTTACAAATTGCTTTTACATGCATGATCTCATTTGAGCCCTGCCACAAATCTATGGCGGGGGTGTTATTACTATTCGTCAGTGCAGTAAGCTTTAAACCAGACCACAGTACTGGTCTTCTGATTCCAAGTCCAATCTGCTTCAAACCTACTTCTATTGTAGGAAGACTGATGTGTTGAAGATGTTAACAAAACACACTCAAGTGAGGAGATATCAGCGGCAGTAGGGCAGCTCCTGAGGAACACAAGAATTGCCGAGACAGAGTGGGAGTATAGGAGCCAGTGTTTAGCAAAGTAATGAAAAATGAATGAGCAGGCTTCTCCTCTTCTAGCAAGTTTAACTCTGCCATAAAGGCAGCAGAAACAGGATTATGGAGATGATCTCATATTTCTTTAAAATCCCCCATGGTACTTAGCACTATGCTAGGCACACAGTGTTGCCAAACAGGTGACTGCTGCATTCATTCCCCTCAGCCAGACATGCCAGGGACGGTGCAAACCTTCGTCCCTACAGTGCTCTGAACTGTACTAACTGCTCCCAGCTGCCGAGTGCAGACCCAGGATCACATCACTCCAACAGAATGAAATTAAATGCCTCTCCCAACATGACAAAGATATGTTTGTTTAAATGACAACTGCAGGATTCCCCCAAGGACATGTAGGCCATGTGAAAACTGTGAGCACAGAGCTCACAGCTGTTCATCTCAATAGTCAACAGTGGACAACTGGTAAGAATCCAAAGAATGTTTTATTATTTAAGCCTTAGGTGCTGTTGTTTTTTTAATAGCTTCCCTGTTAATGATGCAAATTTGATCTCTGAAAATAAGGCGTTTTCAGGAAAGACTGCATATGTTAACAAAGAGTTGCATTTGATTCAACTTCCCTCCCATTGAAATATAAAATGGCTAAGATGAACATTTCCTAACACCATATTACCTTTAAAGGTTATTTTCTAAAATAATTAAAACATTAAACACCTTTCTTTCATGGCCCCCTCCAGGTCTGTCTTGGGGTAAGTAGAGCCTTCACAAGACTCCAGCGCTGACTCGCTCACCCAGCTCAGACCCTTCTTCCAGGTTCCTGAGAAATGCTGATAGAAGTGATAAAGCAAAGAACTAACATCCCTCCCCTAATTCCCTCAAATTGTGGTTTTCTGTTTTCTGCGTTTTGGTTTTTGTATTTTAACTTAAGAAATCCTATCTTTACAAGAAATCTTTTGTAGAAGCCCAATATATAAAACTGCCAAAAGCAGAGTTGTTATAATTGACGGAGACAGGAAAAGAGATGGAGAAACAGAGACTTGATCGTTTACCCTCCCTCCTGCCCTAAGTCTTTTGCTGGACACAGAATAAAACTATTGACCTTGAAGATTTCTGAGGTAACTTAGAATCCGATTCATGCTTCAGCATACAGGAGCATAAAAACACTGAGTTAGCTCCTGGGTGTAAATAACAGAGCAGTCTATTCGACCACTTCACTCATTCATTCTTTCCACAATTATTCACTGAACATCTATAAGGTGCCAGGCTCATTCTAGGCACCAGGGATATAGTAGTAAAGAAAAGAGACTAATTTTCTGCTTTCCTGGAGTTTACATAATAGTGGGGGAAGACACTTAGTAAAGACATAAATAAAAATATATACCTTTGACGTGATAAGAAAATGGATATGAAGAAAAGTAAAATAGGATAAGGGAATAGTGAAAGGGTACCCACGTGTGAGTGTGTGTGTGTATGTGTGTGTGTGTATATGCTCGTCTATGTGGTGGGTCAGGGAAGGTCTCCCTTGTGAGGGTGACCTTTAATCAAGGAGTCAATAAAATGAGATATCTGGGACAAAAGCAGTTTAGGTGGAAGAAAGAGTAAGCGGAAAAGCACTGAAGCAAGCGAGTGCTCGGCATGGTTGAGGAAGAGCGAGGAAGCCAGAGCAGCAGGAAGAAAGTGATCAAAAGTGACAGCAGAAGAAGATGAGGTCAGGAAGACATCAGCTCCTCTGGGGAAAAGGCCAGATCACCCTCAACTTTGCTCTGGGGAAGCCTGTTGCAAGTTATGGACGAGATGCTCAATAAATATGCATTAGAATCAGAAAGTCCACTGTCTTAGTAAAAAGAAGGCCTTAAACAATGTATCTAATTTCGTAGTTCCTCCATCCTCGTAAGCGGCAAATTTTGTAATGTATTTGTCTGATTAGTGTTCACAACATCCCATCTCCCTCCTTAGTGACCCCCCCTGGGGACAAAGTGCCCCCAGTGTTTTCAGGACCACATCTCCCACCAAGTCCCCAAAGTCAGTTTCTGATTTTCTTATTGCTCAGGTTACATGGTATAACATGTTCCAAGGAAAATGATGACTGGTGAAGGATGAATGCCATTATCAGATTAGATCCCCTGGCACACAAATATCACTTTTTGGTTTAAATCAGAGAAGAAACAAATTGTTGCAAAATCCATGGCCTTGCACTATAGTGCTGAGCTTCACAGCACTTCTGTCAAGTGTTGTTTTGGTCAACCATGTTGCTTGCTTAGCCACTTGGTGCTGCGTTTAGCATAATTCCAGAGCTAAACTAGTATTACGAGATGAAAATTTGTTGATTCTTTTATTTGTATTTCTGGGAGCAGGCCATTTTTAGCATAATTTCTTAGGTGGAGCAATTTTCAAATGAGGTAGTTTTTATGGCAGGCTTTACAAAATCTTACCAAATAGGCCCATGTCTTGTGTTTCTCTTTGTAAAGACAGTCATGGTCCCATCATTCCTTCTCTTGGCACTGACCATCTGCCAAGAAACATGACTGATTCCTGGTCTTCTGATCCCTTTTGCAATTTGTGCCTGAGTTAACAATCAAAATAAAGTCATTTTATTTGCAATTCTAAATATATCAAGATTGTCAGACAGTTGAAGAAAAAAAGCCAGTCTTTGCTTTTTAAATTTTTTCTTGAAGGAACATTTCATCTTTGGTGTAATGAGGTTAATTCCAGATTACAAAACAAAAAGCTCTACGTCTGTGCAACATAGATAATGCAGTACCTTGGTCTGTTGACTATAATTGAAACAAGGAAGAATAGAATATTTTGTAGGCCTATTATGGTTTGAGGCAGGACATTGCATTTAAATTGCCTGATATTAAAAGTCAAAAAGAGTAGAAACTTTTGCTGTCAGGGAATCTGTGTGGTTTGGTCCCCCTTCAGCACTCTTTGGGCTCCGATATCTTAGAATGCAACCCAGGTGGTAGGCCTCTCCTCATCTTCATCTTTTCCTATCTCACAGGGGGTACCCTATTGACCCTGTGGAGAGGGGAAGTCAGCAACCTTGACCTTGCCATTTATACAACTGGATTTATGGAAAGATATTCACCGTCAGTAGTTCAAAATGAAGGTCCTGCCAAACTCCTTGATGACCTTGAGACAGGGCGACCACCCACCTGCTCCAGGTATGTTCTCCCCAACCTTTCCTCAACACAAACACTAATTGAACTAGGGTGACCAACCACCTAGGTTTGCCCAGGACTGAGGGGTTGACTAGGATGGGATGTTCAGTGCTAACCTGGAAAGTCCCAGACAAAGCAGAGGAGTTGGTTACCCTAACCTGAAGCCCCATGAAGTATGGAGCAGCTCTTGATTGTGAGCTGTGGACATGGGGCCTCGATGGAGCTGCGCCGTTCCCTTTTACCACACAAGGAGTGAGGCCTCTGTCCAGGCCTTGGAGGGACACCATGTGAAGTCTTCTCAGTTGTGCAGCACCTGAGTGACCTCTGACAATTTCTACAATAGCAAAATGGGGATAATAATTGTGTCTCCTCCCTAACTCTCCTATGAGAATTAATTAACTTAATATTAATAAGTGTGATATGCTTACAACAAAGCCTGGCACTTAGAGCCTAACAAATGTTACCCAATTGTCATTATGATCACTAGCTTATAGATGGGGAGGAACGATGCAAGACTTCACACTGTAGTTAATTCTTTCCTATTGAATCTTAATCATCTTGCACATATTATCTTTTCAAAAGTTAAAAAGAGAGGAAGGAAGAAAGAAAGAAAGGAAAGAGGGAAGGAAAGAGAAAGAAAGAAAGAAAAAGAGAGAGAGAAAGAAAGGAGAGATGTTCAGTTATGTCAGTAAGATTTATCTACTTTCTTAAAAGTTAATTCTACCCACAAGGACTGACTTTTTTTTTTTTTTAAGATTTCATTTTCCCTTTTTCTCCCCAAATCCCCCCAGTACATAGTTGCATATTTTAGATGCAGGTCCTTCTAGTTGTGGTATGTGGGACACCACCTCAGCGTGGCTTGATGAGCAGTGCCATGTCTGCACCCAGAATCCGAACCGGTGAAACCCTGGGCCACCGAAGCGGAGCGCGAGAACTTAACCACTTGGCCACGGGGCCGGCCCCAGGACTAACATTTGAACATGGTCAAAGCCCATATGAAAAATGTTTTTAAAATGCAAATAATTGGTATTTATACACTGCATTTTCAGAACAAGTTACTGCTCTTATCAACATTGTTTATCATAATTAAGAAATGCAAACCAACCTGAATATCCACGAGTCAGATAAAGATTAACATAATTACGTTACACTCATACTCTGCACTTTGTAAAAATGAATAAAGGTAGATTTTTATGCACTGACATGGAAAGATCCCTAAGGCATACTGTTGCAGAACAATATATATAGCATAATTCCATGTACGTAAACAAACAAATCACAAAGATGTGTGTCTCTCTCTCTATAAGTACATGAATGCATAAAACAAGGTTTGAAAGGATAGACACATAAGTACCCAAGGATTATTTTTGGGAAGAGAAGAACGGGTTAGGGGCGGCTTGAACAGGAGAATTCCTTTTATGTTAAAATCATGTGTAGCTTGAAATTTATACAAAGAGAATAGATTCATATATTATTAATACTTTGTAATTTTTTAAAATTGCATAATAAAACAGCTGCGGGAAAGAATTCCACCTCAAAATTCTTTGGTTGTTGTTTTTCCCTCCTTTTCCCTCATCCCTAACATCCCTCCAAAATAGGAAAAACAAATTTGCTGTAAGTGGCAAAGTCTCCAGGTTACCATAGAGGAGGTTTATGGTTATAATTCACTAAGTGATAATGACAGTTGACTACAGCAAAGAGTTCACAAAATTGTACCCAAATACAAATCAAAAGAAATAGTCATACTGTTGAACATGATTTAGCAATAAGTCCTTAAAAAACAAAATTTGGGGGCCTGCCCCGTTGCACAGCGATTAAGTGTGTGCGCTCCGCTTCGGCAGCTGGGTGTTCGCCAGTTCGGATCCCAGGTGCGGACATGGCACCACTTGGCAAGCCATGCTGTGGTAGGCGTCCCACATAGAAAGTAGAGGAAGATGGGCACAGATGTGAGCTCAGGGCCAGTCTTGCTCAGTAAAAAAGAAGAGGATTGGCAGCAGTTAGCTCAGGGCTAATCTTCCTCAAAAAAAAAAAAATAATAAAATTTGTTAGCTGTTTCTAACCAATAGCATCTTAAAGTCATGGAATACATTTAAATAGAACACTAAAGTTACATTTGTCTGAGGTCACTGCAATCTAGATAATGGTAATAATCTGGATTAATTCTTGTATTATGATTTTAGGGAGGTTGGAATGCGTTACCTTGTGAATGCAACCTTTTCCAGGGTCAGCACAGAACTTGAGTGATGAAGATGCTCTCTAGAGGATTTCTATGCTAGGTGGAGAGGGGACAAAGACCCTCTAGGTTTCATTCCATGTCTAAAATTTTGTAACTATGGCTAATGTAGGAAAAGTACTTGCTGCATTGGAAAGAACTCGAATTTTGGAGTCAGACTGTCCTGGGTTTGACTTCACTCTTCAATATTAACTATATGATTTTAGATATATTACTTACCTCCTCTGCCTCAGCTCTGCCTGTCAAAGAGCTTAATCATCACTACTTCAAAGGATTATCGTAAAGATTAGAAATAAGGTATACAAAAGCACAAAGTTGGGGCTGGCACTGCAGCCGAGTGGTTAAGTTCTCGCAGAGCAGCCCAGAGTTTCGCCGGTTTGGATCCTGGGTGCGGACACGGCACTGCTCATCAAGCCATGCTGAGGTGGCATCCCACATGCCACAACCAGAAGGACCCACAACTGAAAATATACAACTAGTACCGGGGGGCTTTGGGGATAAAAAGGAAAAATAAAATCTGGAAAAAAAAAAGCACAAAGTAAGTACAAAACAAATACTAAATATTATTTGAATGAAACTTACATAGCTCCTTTAATCCTTATGCAGTTGCATTATTGTATTGGTTTTCATTTTTAAAATTAATTTATTATGAATGCTAGCTTTTTACTGTCTTGAAAGATTCAACCTATAAGATCAAGTGATTACAAACTTCTTAAAACAGTAAATGAACAGAAATTTACTCATTCAAATAAGCACTCAAAGAAATCATGGGGTCTTATAATTGTCAGGGTCTGAAGAAGTCACCTACCTGGTTGAATCTCATTTCTACTGCACCAATCTCTTATTTCATCCTCTCCTCCTGAAGGTGGCTCAAAAAGGAGCCTGCTTCTTAACCTCTCAGCCAGAAAAGGGTAGGGGAAGAGAAGTCTTTTTGAAAGGAAGGAACCAGACTAGAAGAGAAGCCACAAATGCACCTGGGGTATCAGAGCCTCTCTATCAGAACCACTGCACCAGGTGATCTATAGGTCACCAAAGGCAGCAGCAATCTTCTCTTCTCAGTCCTTTGGAAAGCTGGGGGAGAATGATTTGGACCAGCTTTCTATATCTGATGAAATGTATATGAGAGCATTGGATTTCAGGGAAGTTGTCCCCCAAGAGCTCAACCTCCTTTAAGGACAATGATAATGATTCATGCTGAATTTCTTCTGAAGTTCCTCTCTGCCATTGCTAAGTGACTCATAGTCTACGCTTGCAGTCTTGCCTTTACTCCAAGACTATATTTTTCTCGAATCTCTGAAACCTTCTGTGATGTCCATTGAACTCTACCCCTTTAGTCCCCTGGGCTCCCTGTTCAGTTGCCTCCCTGAGGTCTTCAAAGACATCACCTTCTGCTATATAATTAGGAAGTTCAAAGCAGCATTCGATCCAGCATCAAAGCTTCAGGAAATCCTCAAACAATTCAGGCCCAGCTTTAGACATATTTCCGTGATAGTGTTATTAAAATCTACCAATCTCTGATTCTTTTCCAATTTTACATTATTCAGTAAGTTAATATACAAATCTAAAGTTTTCATTTCTTTGTCCTGCTCCAATTTGTTTTATCACTTTTAATTTTACAGTAAAAGGTAAGATCTTTCTCTACGTATTTTCACATTAGAGCTGGTCATTATGTTGTAAGTTACAGTACTGAAAGAATTTAGATCAGACATACAACAGTAACTGAAGCACCTGCTCTGAGATTCCAAGATTCTAACTTTATCTTGGCTGCTCTAGACCCAAGATCCACTAGGAATAAATATAAACCCATCTCTTTTTCTAGGTGCTCCCATTTCTTCACATCTCAACAGTAGTAGTGGCTAGGGGCCAGCCCCATGGCTGAGTGGTTGAGTTCGCGCGCTCTGCTTCTGTAGCCCAGGGTTTCCCCAGTTTGGATCCTGGACGCAGACATGGCACTGCTTGTCAGGCCATGTTGAGGCGGCGTCCCACATGCCACAACTAGAAGACCCACAACTGAAAATACATAACTATGTACGAGGGAGCTTTGCAGAGAAAATTGAAATCTTTAAAAAAAAAAAAAGGTAGCGGCCAGCTATGAGTTTCTTTTCTGATGACACAGCATACCTTTAGTTTGAAAAAAATAGTTTCCTGGGTTAAGTTGAAAAATGCTTATATATACAATTTTAAAGGATACATAAATATCTTTGTAAATAAAAAATTCATAAATCAAGCATTTGTAAGCTAAGGAATGAGTACAGATAGCATTTAAATCTACGGAAATGGGTGAAATCACTCAGAGTATATGCAATAGAGACACAAAGAATGTTCAGGACCTAGACTTAAGGAATGCCACATTTAGAAGTTGGATAGAGACATTGGAACCAAGAAAAAGAAACTTAGAAGGAGTTGCCTGTTAGGTAGGAAGAAACTATCTAACCAAAGTTTTAGTAAGGTCACAATTCTGGGTGAAATGAGTGACATACAAGACGTGTAAGGGTGGTTCGTTCACATTATAATGGGATGTACAAGCGTGACACAAATTAAAAAAGGAAATGATCCTGGAGAGGGAGGACACTGAACCAAGGGGCAGAAGGCTAGAGTTAAATTCCCAGCTCTGACTCTTACTAGGTATATGACGTTGGACAGGACATACGACTTTGCCCTAAGCCTCAGTCAACTCCTCTACAAAAGGAGGGAGGATAATATCTATCTCAGTGGGCTGTTGCGAGACTTTATTAAATTAATGCATTCTAATATACATTGTAAATGGAAAAACATTCCACAAACATAAACCACTTGTCTTGGCTCTCTGCCTAGAACTTGCATCCCTCCAGGACAAGGGTTCACCCTACCCACGTCTCTCTTGTCAGTCTGCTGCCTGAATGACGGTGTCTACTTGCTTTCTGTGATCTTTTTCTGTTACCTGATAGCTAGGGCCTTCGTGCAATTGCCCACTGCCAGAGCTTTATACCATCCAAGTTGCTGGACTCTTGTTGAATCACCAACTCCATTCTTGATTATCTTTCTGGCCCACCCACCACCCATGAACCCAAGTTATGATAGGCTCCAAAGTGCTGTTTCAGAGCCAATCCCAGAGCTAACTACTGAGACTCAGATTATATGCTTCACATCCCTACCTAGTTTGTTTAGTTACAAAGATTTCTTAAAGTTCTTAAGACTAAAGTAGCTTGTGTCTTAAAAGGTGATATCCACAGCTAAATACATATATATATATTAATTCATCAATTTCCTTCACCTTAAGATCTTGATTTACATAAATAATAAAGGCTTTTGTTCATTTACATAGTCCTAAAAATTATTTATGGCTATGTTGACAGTATCTGGATTGTGTCTGAAAGTCTTCTCTAATCAGGTAAGATATCCATGCCACTTATTTGAAGATTCTTTCATCACGTTGTTTTCATTGAAAATAAGAATGGCTTTAAAATTACCAAAAGTTCTACACAATAATTAAATTTCTACTTGCTTTATCAGTTCCTTGGGAAAAAAAATTCAGCCAACCACTTGTTGAGCTGGCTCTAAAACCAATCCATTATTAGATTCACTGATATTTTAATTATTATTAAATTACTAATTATTAAAGAGGAAAAACTTTTAAATAGCGGTATGTTATACTCAACTTTTTAATTAGTTGATTTGCTCTAAACACAATATTGTAATCCTTTCAGCCGATCATTTTGAAAATAATAAAAATATAATTGGGTCTGTTTTCCTTAATCTTTGAGATATGGCAAGAGGCTGAAGAAGGAAAGGGAAGAAAGGCACTACGTGAATATCAAACGACACCCAACAGTTTTTAAAACCCCAGCAAAGACTTTGTGCTTTACCAAGCTCTACTCAAGCACAGAGAGAAAATGAAGTTACCCATGACAGCGTACTACAATACAGGCAATTACAATTGCAATAGAAGCAATTCTTGTCTGCATAATGGAGAGTTACATGCCAAGCTAAAATAACTCCAGGTCTTTTATATTTTACAGTGGACTAATAATTCGTATTGCTATTTTTAAGGCATGTCAGTTTCTACTTTCTAAGAAATTTAATTACATTTGCTCTTCTCCAATCATCAATCCCCCTTTTGGTCCGTCCTTAGAGTACAGAGAAAAATGTAAGTGAACCTGCAATGACTTTACCTGAATTCTTAAGCAGACTATAAACTGTTCTACCTTTCTCATTTGACATGCCAGTTTACTATAATTAACTACTTTAAGGAAATAAACCTGGCTCCACTGGTGATGGAATTCAGACCTGGGTGAGTTTTCAGTATCCACTGTCATTGGTTATATATGCTCCTATAGCATTCTGTACCTTTCTTTCAAAATATTTACCAGTTCATAATGATATATTTATATGAAAATATTGTTACCATCTTTCTCCCCAACATGATAGGAAGATCCATAAGAACAAGGGTAAGATAAATTTTTCCCACAAGGTACATTCCAGCACCCAGTTCAGTGGGTGTGTAGAATGTAATAAGCGTGCAAAACATTTCTGTGAAAAAGAAATGAATAAAAAAATAATTGAGTTGGCATTATTTTCAAGGAGTACTTAGGAATGGATCAGTACCAGTCACTTGGTATGTCCCAGATAATGAAATTCTACAAAAGGTATTTTTCTTTTTTTTTTTTTTGAGGAAGATTAGTTCTGAGCTAACTGCTGCCAATCCTCCTCTTTTCGCTGAGGAAGACTGGCCCTGAGCTAACATCCATGACCATCTTCCTCTACTTTCTATGTGGGACACCTACCACAGCATGGCGTGCCAAGTGGTGCCATGTCGGCACCCAGGATCCAAACTGGCGAACCCTGGGCCGCTGAAGCTGAATGTGTGCACTTAACCACTGCGCCACCGGGCCAGACCCTACAAAAGGTATTTTGAACAATTAATTGATAACACTACATTTCGAGCACGCCCCACTTTCCCTGTTAACTTTTTTGCACAGGCTGGTTTCAACCTTCTCTGATGACCACAGAGTGACAGTCCTTTTGCATACTATATTAAGAACATTCTATTATATATTTTGTGTTTTATAGTTTGTCTTTAGATTCCAACGGAAAAATTTAGAACACCCCCCAAAAAGACAAACAAACAAAAAACATAAAACATCCTTAAAAGCATATCCACTAGTCTGTTACACCAGTAATATATGAAAATTTCCTTTTTTTTAAGCTTTTCCCTTCACATGGTGTGAGGATCTGAAAGAGAGGTCACCTGATGGCATGGCAGGGGTAAGTCAATGGTTCTCAAACTTAAGTGTGCATCAGAATCACATGGAGGACTTGTTAAAACACAGATCACTGGACCAACCCCGGAGTCTGTGATTCCATAGGTCTGAGGCGGGGCCTGAGAATTTGTATTTCTAACAGGCGCCAGGGGATGCTGACGCTGCTGGTCTGGGGTCCACACTTTGAGAACAACTAGGGTAGCTGCTGGAAGGGAATCTTGCTAAAACTAAGTTTAATACCAGCCACATTCCTGGCTGAAACAATCTTATAGAGAAAATTATAAATGGTTGGTAAAGAAGATGAATTATCAGAAGGTGCTACATAACATATTATGCAATACATTATTAAATAGCCAGCTTGCCTTATTACCCTTAGTTGTTTTTTTTTTTTTTTGGTTCAATTCTGCTTCAGGAATTATCTTGTTTCACTTTTTAATAACTAAAATTCTGGGGGGAAAAATCTCTAAGTTATTTTCGTCCTCAGTAACAATCACTTCCATGGCTTCCCTATCCTTCAGGGCCTGAAGCAAGTCGCTTACCCTCTTTAGTCATTATTCCCTATCTGTAAAAACATATAATAGTACCCATCTCAGTGAATTGCCGTGAGGATTAAATGAGACCCTAAATGGAAAATACTTAGCACTGAAAAAGGTCTGTAAATGGTAGCTGCTGTCTTTACTAATTTATTTACTCAGTGAAGGAAATAAATTCCAGTGGTCCTGGGACCAGTGACTGAGACTACTTACATCTCTAACACATTAACTGACCACAGCATTACCCTAAATTGTACAGAAAATGTTCAGTTATGTTCCAGGTACTCTGCTTACTGTGGCAGCGAACTGTCTGATTTGGAAATTTTGGCACAGGGCACCAGAACAGCCTTCTCCCAAATATACAAAATTATAAGGAAGATTCACCTGAAGCACTACTTAAAAATACAGATTCCAGAGCTCCACCCCAAACCAACCGAATCCATCTTCAGCTGAGAGGCCTAGGAATAATAATCACCCCAGGTGATTTTTCTAATCGCCTAGTTTGGAAAACACCGAAGGGACCTCTCGCTCCCTTCTAATGACGGCTAATAGAAGCCCTACACATCATTTCCATGGATTCATCAGCCCATTATTTACTAGAAAATTTCAGAAGTCCTTTCTGTTTTAGTAATTTTGTTCTTCTGCGTTGAACCTCTCACTTGGAGAGATCAGCTGTAAGTAGGGGTTTTCGTTGGTACTTGGAAAAGGTTCTCACTATTTTGAGTTAACTCACGCTTTCAAACTCCTCAGGCCCTGTGCCTCATTTCTGAATCGCCTGCCTAACCCCTCACCCCCTCTTGAACTTCCTCCTGCAACGTCTCCTTTCTGATGTCTGCCTCAGATCTAGCTTGTTTGTCCCTTAACTCCATTTCTTGAGCAGAACATTTGGTGCTTTCCCAGTTAACGACGCTTTGCTGGAATAGTCAATTTCCAGGGATTTTACAGGCTGGCCAAAACAGTTTGTTCAGAACAGCGACGCCGGGGCCAAGGACTGGCAGCCAGTCGGGCCGAGCGTTTCCTGACTCTGCACAACCGCCCGTGACCTTGGGCGAGAGCGAGCGAGCGAGCGACGTCCGCCCGCTCCTTGCCGGCGGCGGCGTCAGGGCCAGGCTCGGGCTGGACCCCGACCGAAAGCGGGTGGGAGCGAAAGGGGCGGGGGGAGCCTTCACCAACACGCGAGAAGACCCAGAAGCTACAAAGCGGTTCTTTTTGTCTTCCCTATGCGAATCCTCCTAATTCTGCAGGAGTGGGGCGGGGGGCTGGGGGACTAAGGAGGAAAGGGAAACGTCTGCCGAGGACTTGAGACAAAGCGTGAGAACTCAGATGGCCAAAAGCGGGCTTGAGTGAGAAAATCGGAAGGCGGGAGGCAGAGGGCGGACAATCGGGTAAAAATAGAAACGCATCCTCCACAGGACTCGCTCTTTCCAGCTCCACCCCGGGGCCGGCAGCCGGGCCGGTGACTCGGCTCCGCGCGACAGAAGCGCCGGCAGGCCCCACCTCGCTTCTCGGATTGGGACTGGGGCCGGGGGCGGGGCGTCAGAAACGTGACGTCATCGCGCTGTCCGCCGCCGTCGTCGGGGTTTTCGCTGACGCACAGACTCCGCCCCCTGCCCCCCTCTTTCCCTCACTGCCCAAGCACCGGGCGGAGAGAGCGCGTCAGTCGGCTGGAGCGCGGAGCCGTGTGCGTCTCGGCTGGGGCTTCGCTCGCTCCTCAGAGCCGCGCAGCTTCCCCGGCGGTAGCAGAAGCGGCGGAGAGCGCCATCCGCGGGCCCTCGCGGCGCCCAGGCCTCGCAGCGCACGGGCCGCTCGCCCTCAGAGTCGGCCCTGCCCGCCGCCGGTGGAGGCGTGAGGTGACGACGGGCGAGCGCCGCAAGCAGCGTTAGCCGCGCGGCCTGCGGTCCTCCCTCCGCCTCCTCCTCTGCCCCCCCGCCCGCTTCCCTCCTCCCACTTCCCGAGCTCCGGCGTGTCCCGGCCACGCTCGGTGCCGCTGCAGGAACAAAGGAGGACCCCGCGGCGGCGGCGGCGCCACCCCCGCCCGCGGCTCCCACCCTCTCCCGCCCCGCGGCCGCTGCTCCCAGGCGCCCGGCTCGCTCCTCCCGGAGGCCTCGGCCCGGCCCCACCGCGCCGGCGTCCGCGCGAGCCCGGCTTCTGCGCTCCTGCCCCCAGGTGAGTGGTGCGGGTTTGGGAGTGGGGGGCCCCGAACGCCGCGGGCCTCCGGCGAAGCCCGAGCGGGCCGCGGGTGGCGGCGTCCTGGGGGAGGGACCCCGTCCGCCCGCCGCTCAGGAAGCACAAAGACGGAGGCGTCATCCTGTCGTCGTGGCCCGAGGCCGGGCTCCCCGCGCCCCCGGCTCTCTCGTACGCGCGGGCGGGGAACAATGAATGCCCGGCGTGCGGCTTCCGGGGGTCGGGGCTCCGGGCCTCCCTCGCGTCCGTCCCGGTCACCCTCGGCGGCGGCGCCCGGCGTGGGCAGACCGACCCGGAGAGACAAAGAGGCCGTGGCGGCGGCCGCGCCCCCGGCTCCTGCTCGCCGCGCCCCCCGGCTCTCCGCCGCCTCTTTGGGGAGCCGATCGGGGTCGGGGGTCGAGCGGGGGCCGGCGGCCGTGGGGCCGGCCTGGCCCGCGGAGCTGCTTTCCTGCATGACTCAGTGGTTTTTGGAAAAGGCCCTGCCGGGCTCTCCTGAGCGAGGCCTTTGCTTGGAGGGGTTTGGGGAGAGGGATGAGGGACCAGTGGGACCCGAACTGCTTCTCCTCCGCGGGAACATGGGTGAGGGGGCTTCCTTGTGGTCGGGGTTTAGTTTTCCCAACGTTGCTGCGTTTCTCGCCCGAGATCCCTTTCATGAAGGAAATGGAGTACCTTCTCCTTTGTTTCGTGCGATTAGGCTGGTGAACATGAAATTCTTTGCTTGCCTTCCACGCACTCCGTGGAGCTGTGTCTTGGGGAAAAGGCCTGGGTTATCATTACTGATTGAATGCCTTCTGAGAATCTGGTTTAGCGACGTATTAGGATAAAGTAGGATAGAGGTCAGAGAGCCCGTTCTAAAACTTGGCGTTCAGGAAATTTACGATTAAAAAAACCCACAAAACTAAGTGGATTTCATTTTACTCCTTATTTTTAAAAAGTAGGTTTTCAGAACTGAATTGGTAAAAATAGCATCTTTTTTTTTGTTTTTTTCTTAAATGTCCGAAAGTATTTAAAGAAAGGATCTGTTGTAGTTTGTACTCCCCTGTTTTCTCTCAGGCCCGAAATTAGGCCTTGAAAGGACCCTTTAAAAATCACACTGATCTGCTCCATTTGGCAAAGAAGGAACTGAGCTCTGGAGAGTAAGGACTTGCCCAAGGTCACTGGTTTAGAGGTAGATTAGAACTCAGGTCTCAACTCCGGGTGAGTGGGCTTTCTTAACATCTTAACATTATGTGCACCTGAAAGAACTGAATTCTATAGGTATGAAAGCCTTTTTTTTTTTTTTTTTTTAACTAATTTGAGGCTGAGGATTTTTCAGTTACATGCCCAGGTCTTTTTTTTTTTCATGCTATGAATTAAAGGAAGTTCTAAACTATAAAAATAGGCATTTCAGCTATACAAATTATAAAGCATTTCATCTATCCCTGACAGAGCTGACAAATGAATGCTTGTTTCTAACAACTGTAAAGCTACTAAATAGTAATGATATTGTGTTTTTCTAGAACGTTACCAAGTAGTAGGGAAACAGTACTAATGGTGAACTCCCCCTCCGCCCCCACAAAAAAATTGCTGCTCAGCATGAGGATATTTTCTGCCTTGATGCTAGCTCTGTTGTGCTTGGTTTTTATAAACAACCCTGCCTATTTTGGCTTCATGAGTGATTGATTACGTTTGCATCTTCTAGATTGGATTTGTTGTTCTTCTCGAGCCCTTCCTACATTAGGAAAAAGTGTAGCAGCGTTAACGGCATCTTTTTGTTTTGTTTTCTGAGTATATTAGATATATGAACGCTGCACCCTTAGTTCTTGGGGTTGTGTAGGAGTTGGCAGGCTCTGAGATATAAATAGAAGCTGATTTCAGAGGCCCCTGTTGACTAGGCTTTATGTGAGAGCCTCCATCCAGCTCAGCCTGTCACATTGCAGCCTTGTGACAGGCTGAAGCGCCCGCCCATGTGATCTAAGCTTCTGAGAAATATTAAGGCAAGCTGTGCACATGTGATGGCATTTAAAAGCTGGCTTTCTAGGGGGGGAAATCTACAAAATGAGAAAGCATATAGAAGACTAACGTCCTAGTGTCTCTTGTGTCTCAGAGTTGGAGTATATTTATAGTGAATTTCAGGTAGATGTCTTTTCTGAAGAAGGAAAGGTGGAATACGTTGCCTGTTGAGGTGGGCAAAATCACTGGATGAGATTCTTCCTCGGTTTATTTATATAAAACAAGATTTTAGCAGTTGGGTTAACTAATATTAATGGGGGTTGACTCTTAAACTTGGGGCCAATTTGCTCTAAAGCCACTGTCAGATGACACTGGAAGTTAGTGTTGAAAGTGTGAGCTAGCATAATTCTTAAGCTGGCTTCAAGGAATGGCCCAATTTTTTGAAAGGGCAAAGATTCACACACTTTGTATGGTGGGCATGCAAATACATAAATAACTTATTATTTGAAGCAATTTTTGCACATATTCAGAAGTTTGAAAACTCAGCTGAAAATGTTTATTAATAAACTTCATAAGTGATGTTGAAATGTTTACACTACTCTGTTCCAAAATGAGTCAGCTAAATTCCACTTACTATTTAAAGAGACAGTGACAACTAAATTAGTACTATTTGAAGTAAGTTGTGGATCTTGGTCACTCTCCATACAAGCTTGGTTGGTTTGAAATATGTTCAATCTTGAAATACAGTGTCTTTTTTACTGGCAAAAGGAAAGATTACTATCATTTAAATGTTTGGGGGAATAATTGTCAGGATTCTAGCCTGGTCAAAAATTGTTAGTCCTTTTCCCCCTTTCTTGTAATTTTGGTAAAACTTAGTACATTGTTTTTAATAACTCACTAACAAGTGTATTCTAGTGTGTGGTAGTTTGGAAAGGCCGCCTGAAATTCTAGGAGATAGCAAGTGCTAGTTCGAAGTACTTTCCTGCACTTCTTTGAAACGTTCATTACTTAATCATGAGTAACGTCCATTATCACCATTAAGGTACATTTAAATGACAATGACCACAAGTTATAGCATATGATCTTCCTTTGATAAAATGTTCTCAGATACGCTGTTTGCACTTACATACATATTTTAAGGTGACATAGAAAACCTCTGCAGTTTTAATTTTTCATAAATAATATGTATTTTCTCTTAAGTCAAGAAAATTTACTAAATTTAGCAAAACATTACTATATTTGTGCTGATTTTTACAGGGCCTCTGGAAAAGTCAAGGGTATGCTTGCTGTATAAAGTTCTTTCTGGTAATCTGGTATTAAATATTAACCATTACTAAAGGTTGTGTATTTATATTGCGTTACTTTGCTGTATTGAAGTGGAGCTTGGAAAGGTTTCATTATTTTCTGATATGAGGAAGACAAGCGCTTGTTAAAAGTTTAATAGAGCCTTTGGCAGAGAACTCTGGCTGATAATTTCTACATTGCAGGTTTCTAGGCACTGACTTTAAAGTACTCAGACCCAAAATTCACACCTCAAATGTAGAACATAAAAGAGATTTCATAAACAGCTGACCACTAAATTCTTAGAGCCTTGCTTGTTGGTGCCAAGGTAACAAGTCGGGCTGGATGATCTACCAGCTCTCTTTGCGGTCTTCTGTAAAGGTGTTGCAACATTTTACAAGTACAGCTTCCCTAGCCCATAGCAGAATTGTTGAATTCTGGGGCCCAAGTGTGTTCAAGTGTTAGCTTTAAGAAAGCTTTAGAGCTACCTCCAGTAGAGAGCCAGTTTAAAGAACCACTAGTAGATATCAAGAGTCAGTCGGTAATTGTGATTATCATAGACTTTTTTTTTCAGTTTACAGGTTCCATTTAATATATTTTTAACTGATGAAATAAAAACATCATATGATAAGGTCTGACTATAGTGTAGGAGAGCAGAAAGTGATTTAAAGATACCAGTTGCCCAAACTGATTTAAACATAATTCTGATACCTGGCAGAATGACCTTTTCAGAAATGGAAACAGGAATAGTGACAGGTGAAATAATAATATTTTAATTTTTTAATGATAGAAATTTTTTTGTCTTGAAGAATGTGAAGTAATTATAGTTCATTATTTACTAAGCTAAAGCACAATTGCTTTCATCCCCTTTGTTTTATGAAGGCAACAAAATAATTCGTAAGTTTCTTTGCCTACTCTTTTTAAAGATGAACACAATTTGGGCCTTTGTTAGAAACGACTTGGTGTTTAGAAATAACAAAGGCGCACTGGTGCCTATCGTACTACTTTAGTGATTTTATTTTAGTTGCGTGCTAGTTTCTAAAATCTTGTTTTTGTTTTGATTATAGCAGAAAAACATGGCTCAGGAAACTAACCAGACCCCAGGGCCCATGCTGTGTAGTACAGGATGTGGCTTTTATGGGAATCCTAGGACAAATGGAATGTGTTCTGTTTGCTACAAAGAACATCTTCAAAGGCAGCAGAATAGTGGCAGAATGAGCCCAATGGGTAAGTTGTTTCCAAGGAAAAACCAATTTGAAGAACTGATGGATAGAAAATATAAAACCAAGAATTGGGGCCTAAGGCTGAGAATCAATGCTGAAAGCCTAAGGAGAGAAGACCTGAGAAAAGCTTGAAGTTAAAGCAAAGAGCCCAAGTACATGGCATTGACTACATCAGGAATGAATGACTGTCTGCAAGCGTCTTCTAGCTTTTTCAGTTTGCTTTTTGAGGTTTTGTTTCAATGGATACTTGTGTTCAATGGATGTGACTTTTTAATATATTTTTGTGTTTGGATACTCAGAAGTGTAGGATTCTGCAGCACAGAGAAAGTGCTTAAATCACTAATCTAATTAAATGCAAGTATTTGTTACTTATTAATAGTCATGATACCCAGTGTTTGCAGTGTTGCTTTGTTTCTTACAAATCCTCTTTTTAAATAGGGACAGCTAGTGGTTCCAACAGTCCTACCTCAGATTCTGCATCTGTACAAAGAGCAGACGCTAGTTTAAACAACTGTGAAGGTGCTGCTGGCAGCACATCTGAAAAATCAAGGTAAGATTGAACATTAGAGTTTTTATGATAATACAAGGAGGAAGTAAAGATATCTCTGCTAGCCATACCATTATGGTTATGAATGTTAATGTATAATAAGGATGTTAACATATCAGATGCCCTTGGCTTTGCATGTGTTGCACAATGAGGGACTCCAGTGTCCTTTAATAATGATCTTGTGGGTTATTAAGTAAAGATAGGTATTAGAATACACTTCATAACACCCTCAAGGATGCTGTGTTGAGAATGCTGTGCTTTTATTTCCTCGTAATTGAGGTTTAGGGATTATAGAGAGTGAGGCTCTGCAGACTGTTGCAATGCCACACAAGGCATTTTGGCAAAGCTGCCCCTTTTGCCCTTAAAAAATTTACAGGCACAGCTAAAAATTCCTGGTTGGCTGTAATAGAACATCGTAATCTATACAAATATGCAGCCTTGAATTGATGAACCATTTATCACATTGCTTTTTTTATTCAACCATTTGTGCTGGGCATCCAATATCCGTTAAAAATTTTAGATTATTTAGCTCCATTGATCATGTTGGAAATAATATATAATTTAAAGTGGAACTGACAACTTATCTCAAAAGAAGTACCCTTAACATCTTGAAAAATGTTTGCTTGAACTCAAATAGAAATGTGCCTGTGGCTGCCTTGCCTGTAACTCAGCAAATGACAGAAATGAGCATTTCAAGAGAGGACAAAATAACTACCCCGAAAACAGAGGTGTCAGAGCCAGGTATGCTTTTTGTTTAATACTAGTTCAGTTCTGGATTTGGTAGTACGAGAAAGGGTTGGTGGGGGGATTCTTTCCTTCCCATTGCAGGACCAAAGAGGAGAGAGTTATAAAATACAGGCCAAGCAAGAACCACTATCTTTAAAGTACCTTGAAGTGTAAAATTGTCACTCTTTACTCTCGCTCTTCTCTGCCCATCCCTCCCTTGCCCCCACGCCCACAAATCAGCAAAGTTTATGATCAGGAGACTGGAAGTGCTAAGTTAATGAACTTAAAAGGTAGTTTACCACTATATTTTAAAGGTATCTAAATCATCAGAAAAGGTAAATTCATAAACACAAAATAAATTATATTAAACTTCAAAGCCATGAAGAAAAGTTTTATAATCAAAGCAATAACTATTCAGTGTTGATATTGTCAATATTGTAGAAAAGATTAAAGCAAAAGAACATACTGAACATTGAAAAAAACTTTCAAATTGAAGAAGTAGAGGATCCCGATCATATTTTGTGGGAGTTTAAAACTCAGTATGGAAAGGCATTTAGGTTTTCGTTAGATAATGACTTTGAGTCTGTCTTAACTTAGATAGCACAACCAGAAGTGCTCTGACGTTGCCAGAAGTTGACTTGTTTGAATTACCTGTGCTGGGCCCTAGAACAAGGATCTGCCTACTGTATATATAGTGCACATAGTTCATTTGGTCAGTTCATTATTTCCTGGTACAGCGTTGACTGAACACAATAGGAAACTGTACTGTGAGGAAATGGTGTCGGTAGATATGCAGTCTGCTCTGGAGGCTGGCTTTTGCTAACATCACATAGCTAAGCTTATGTGAACTGTAGCAATCTTAATTTATAAAGTTAAGGTGAAAATTCTTAAGTTGGGCAGGTGAATCCCTATTTGGTGGTTTGAAATGTGTTCTATCTTTCTGGAAAAGCTGACCAAATTAGTGTGTTTGTGAGCTGTTGTTTTATACAAAATTACTTTGACCGTGGAACAGTATTTTTGGGTGAGATCTGTAGCTAGTCTGCATTAATTACTTCTTAGTAATAAGCAGTCTCTAGTTCGCTGCTCTTTGCTTTTTCTGTGTCATTTTTCTCTTCTTAACCTGCACCCCCACCCGTCTTGCCTATGTCTTAGGAACCACTGTTCAGTTTTTCAGGTGTGGCCTAGGAAATGGCTGTCACTCCACACACACACACACACCCCCTCCCCCCCAAACTGTTCCCACAGATGATTATTTACCCATATAGCATCAGGAAAATTATATTAGGGTTGTCATAGTAGATTATTAGGAATAAGTAGTAGGTGAGATCTTATTCTGTTGGTCTAATATTAGGCTATGAATCTCACTGGATATATTACTAATACAAATGAATTATAAATTTGGGGAGAATTTTAGAGTAAGTTCTCATTAAACCAGTCAGCTTGCTGTAGAGTTTGTGTTTATGCTGATAGCATTGGTGCTGGCATATTGTTTAGGCAGTAATTTTAGCATTGCATAGATGATTTGCTGTGGGGGTCAGGTTAATATTAAAACGCAAGATTTTCCAGTGCTTCTGGTGTAGTTGAACTTTATAAAAGTAGAATTATATTTGGTATGTTGTTTTAAAGAACTAGTAGTGTGAGCTTTAATACAGTAATCTGCAGTTTTATCTTCATGTTGACAAATTCTGTCGATCGGTGTGAACTAAAACTTAAAGCCTTTTTAGGTAGAAAAATAGGGCTTTTTAAGGTAGATCATATCTCTTATTGTCTAAAGTTTGTACCCATTTTAGATAAGTATCACAAAGTAAATAAAAGCTGCGCTTTAAAAAATCTTGTTTTGCCTATGGAATTCTTAATAGTCTAAAATAAAAATTTCACAAGTACTTAAATTGTTCTAAAGATAGTTCTAGATTTTCGGCTTATGGTGATATAAAGCACTTGTTAAAATGGCAAGAGTTATTGTGACATTTGGGGATCTGAAGTTAATTAGGGATTAATGATTTAGGTCTTGTCAAATTTTGCAGATTTTTGTCTATAGTCTTTCTTTTTTCTATCAGTATAGATAAAACCAAAATAACTTTTTCTTATCCAAGTAGCTCAGAAGTTGGCAACTTTATTTACCGAGTAGTAATGAATTTGAACTGCTCTAATTATGAAGTTTGCATTTAGGCAGTTGCAATATGAGAAAATAAGAGTATGACCACTATCTCCCAGGTCTTGAAAATTTAGAATTAGGTTTTTTATTTTCCAGTAACGGCTGTTAAGAGTGAGTTTAAAGGAATTTGAGTGGTCATTTTACAGAATTTAGAGGAGCAGGTAGTAGTATGTTGATTGACAAGAAATTCTCAGATTTGAAAGTAGTTCTGATATTAAAGTAGAAGAGTCTATTTAAACTACATGTATTTAAAAAAAAGTCATCTTAAGTATTTTCGCTAGGAATTGTACTTTCTCGTTTTGTTTTCCGACTTAGATAATTGTCAGCCAGTGAACTCTTGACAAATTTCTAATTTTTACCCTCCTTTTTCAGTTGTCACTCAGCCCAGTCCATCAGTTTCTCAGCCCAGTACTTCTCAAAGTGAAGAAAAAGCTCCTGAGTTGCCCAAACCAAAGAAGAACAGATGTTTCATGTGCAGAAAGAAAGTTGGCCTTACAGGTATTAGAGCGCACAGAAGACTATGTGTACTTTACTGCTGGGATTTAACGAAGAGCTCCCGGGCCCTAAGGGACTGGCCAGTCTCACACATAAAACAAAATGCCCAGCTTTGAGGAGTATAAAGTTTACAGAGTAGACGAGAAGGGGGGATAGTGGGAAGCAGTTGGATTTGATTTCTATTTCTCTCTCTAATCATATGAAACCATTATTAACTTCAGGCCTTCTCAAGTACTTTGCTTTATTGAATTAATAGAAATTTATCCCTTTTGAGTCTTTCCTTTGTTCTCCTGGGGAAAAGGTAACTGAACTAAACAGTAAGCACCTACTTTGAGTCAGGCAGAGAATGTTCTGGATCCTTTTTAGTTGTTTCTTTTAAATCTCAGAATTTTATGGTTGCCTTTCCCTGGTTTTGACTTGAGGAGACATTAACCAGTCCTAGGTAGGACTGGGGTTTGAATCCAGGGCACCTGACTCCAAAGCCTTCTGGTTTCTGTCTTGGGTGATGTCTACCAAAATTCATGGAGGAGTCGTCATTTGAATTTCTCAGCATGTCAGAGGAGGTTAAAACCTTGCTCACAATTTAAAGTTGACAGACTTTTGTCTGTCTTTAATGTTGCAAAGAGCTATGGTTCCTTTTCTCGAGTGACTAAGGGGTTTTTTGTCTTTTAATCGCTGCAAGTTCCGAAGTGACTCTCCTTCCTCTTGTGTGTGCAGGGTTTGATTGCCGATGCGGAAATTTGTTTTGTGGACTTCACCGTTACTCTGACAAGCACAACTGTCCATACGATTACAAAGCAGAAGCTGCAGCGAAGATCAGAAAAGAGAATCCAGTTGTTGTGGCTGAAAAAATCCAGAGAATATAAATTACTACTTGTGAAGAGACTGAAACTTTGTTTTTATTTTAATATATCGTAGGAAAACATTAAAGAGCAGATGCATGGCCATTTTCCTTTGATGTTCTCCAGAGTTTTACTTTACACTTGTCTGTCTTATAATTGATATTTTAGGATGTTTGGGTGTTTGTTACAGGCAGAATTGGATAGATACAGCCCTACAAAATGTATATGCCCTCCCCTGAATAAAATTGGATGGATATCTGCACAGCAAATTGAAATACACAGATAATAGGGACAAAATTTAGTTTCCATGTGCCAAAATAGATGAAATCTCTGCATGTTTGCAGCATATCTGCCTTTTGGGAATGTAATCAAGGTATAATCTTTGGCTAGTGTTATGTGCCTGTATTTTTTTTAAAAATGGTACACCAGAAAAGGACTGGCAGTCTACTTCTACCATAGTTGAACTTCACCCTGTTAGTTTCCACAACATGTTCTTTGGAAGCAGGAAGAAAGCGTTATATAAAGAGGATCAGACATTTCCGTGAAGCCAGTATTTGGTGCCATATGTAAGCCTGGTTAATTGGTCTTCTAAAAGCTGTCAATAAGACATTCTGTGAAAGGTAAACATCACAACTGGTTGTCTTAAGAGTAAAACCATCAAGCAAACAGGGTCTTGAGCTATCTTTGAAGCTTATTGTGCTGGCCTGCACCAGAAGATGTCTGCATTACTCATTGCTAAAAACTTGTAGCACAGAACTGCACTAGGATTAATTTGTTTACAAGAAGATATTAAAACTGTTTGGTTTTCACATACAGCAGCTCTATTGAATAACATGCATCTGAATTTTAAGTTGCAAAGGTATCTGAACAGTTAATTTTTCATGTGCATCTTTTGTTGAATGTTTTGGTTCAAGAATGTTTCAAGCTTTTTTTTTTTTAAAGACTTCAGTTCTTAATGTAACTGTACCCTTCTGCATGGAAAGTCATAACCAACATGGCTGCAGTAGACTTCTTAGTGGTATCCAGCACCACTCGCAGAGGGCTGCTTTAGCATATTAATTGTACTTGGGTGTAGGACTCTAGTGTTCTTGGGTGTATTGCATGGGCTGCATTATCTACAGCATTGTACAATAACAACTAGAAGAGGCAGTATACTTCACTGATGCTTGTCTGGTAATATCACTTCTGTGTTATAATGGAAGGTTTTTTGTGATGTATGAAACTTGTGTTTTTTTATATATAAATGAGTATAGTTAGATTAGTGTTGTGGTAATGCCTGTTTTCATCTGTAAATAGTTACGTATGTACACGAGGCACTACTTATGATTTATTGCAGTGTTCAGTCCTAGTTTTTACTTTATTCTTAAAGCATTCAGTTTTGCTTTCAATTTTATGTACCTTAGTTCTGAGTTAGATCTGCAGATGTGTACAGATAGTTCATATTTATGTATTGCACATAATCATGCTATTCAGCATTGATGCTATATTGTATTATGTAAATAATAAAAGCCATGTACAGAGGGAAACTGCCACTTGTTCATTGGGTTTTTAAGCCATAGTTAGAAATTCTAAAGGGCAATAATTAGGAAGTTTCATATTCAACTTTTCGGTTGCATATGTAGACATTGCATGGCTATATTGTAACTTTTTTCCATTGCCATCCCTGAACGTGATGTGTTCAAGTGAGAACCATGAGGTGAATTTTGTGAAAGGTCTTCAGGTATGGTACATAATAGGCAACGTATTTTTAAAGAAATAAATAGGCACAAAAGTTTCTTAGAAGTTAAAGAGGAGGAAGAAATGAAATTTCAACAATTATATCTTATGTCCCTTTTCCACTTTTTTGCTTTATGACACTTTAGGCATGACGGTTTGTACAAAAACAGGCGTAGTATTTACGCATAGTTTTATTTCTGTTTTGAGATGGACCCATGGGCTTGGTCTTTGCAAGTGTTAGATGAGATAGTAAAGAACAAGGAATAACAGTGACATGCTGACTTTGCCCAGGGGGTAACTGAAGCCAAAAGCAGAGCCATGGCTTCTCAGTGAGGGAGTTTGGAATGGAAATACACTGGTGCAGTCAGTTCTTTGGGTGCTGCTGCTTTTGCTCCCAGCAGGGGATATGTGTAGAAGTCCATATGAGAGAAGGATAATATGTCTCCTGAAATAGGAAGGATATTGGAGAATGTCAGTTGATTTGAAAATTATGCATTTAGAAGGCAAACAATTCAAAGTTTAAAATGAAATTCCCGTCTTTAGTGATACCTGTGTCAAACATTGACTTGATAAGTTTTATTTAAGTCTTAGGGTCTTGAAATCAAGGAGTGGTTTGGAGGGGATAAAGGCGACTTAGATGGTAAGATGATGGACCCTTGGGTGTCATTGATCTATAACATTTTTTAAAAAGCACAAGATTGTGGTTATGTTTCCATAATCATTTTTTTCCTGCTTTTTCTCCCCAAATGCCCCCAGTACATAGTTGTGTATTTTAGTTGTGGGTCCTTCTAGTTGTGGCATGTGGGATGCTGCCTCAATGTGGCCTGATGAGCCCTGCCATGTCGGTGCCCAGGATCCGAACCGGTGAAACTCTGGGCCACTGAGGCAGAGTGTGCGAACTTAACCACTTGGCCACGGGGCCGGTGCCTCTGTAATCATTTTTATCAGAAAGAGTACAGATTTGGACTTAAGAATTTGATTTGTCAAGAGCATCAGCTGAGAAGGGAATCCAAGTGTGTAAGGCAGCTAGGAAGATTGAACTCTACCTAGGTTTGCATTCCATCCTAAATGTTTTTCAGGCAAGACCATAACTGGGCTGTAACTTTGGGATATACATTGAGGTAGTAAGCATTTTAAGAATATACTGTATTCTTAAATAAATAGACTCACCTCTTCGCATATCCCCACTCCAAAAATGTTTTGCTAGGACAGACCATGATGACATGAGTTAGCTGTATGACCTTGGGCTAGTCCTTTGATCAAATCTGTTCCATTGGCTTTATAAAACGAGACAGATTTGTTGAGGTGGGCTTCCCATAGGATGAGTTAATTTGCAAGGAAAGAACTTTTTTGAGTGGTATGGCATAGTGGTTAAGAAGCCAGTGAACCCTGGAACCAGGCTGCTTCTGCAAATAAGGATGGTAACGCTGCCTGGCACACAGTAAGTATTCCATATTACATTTTTAGAGACTGAGCAGTTTTAGGTTTGTGGCAAAATTGAAAGTACAGAGATTTCCCGTATACCCTCTTCCCCCAGTACATGCATAGCCTTCCTTATTAACGTCTCCCACAAGGGTAACATTTGTTAAAATTGATGACCCTATTTTGACACACGATCACTCAAAGTTCATAGTTTGCAGTACACCGTTGGTGTTCTGTGGATTTGGACAAATGTCTGACCTGTATCTGTCAGTATATCAGTATTTTCACTGCCCTAAAAATCTGATCTGCCTATTCTACCCCTCACCCAAACCCCAATCCTTGGCAACTACTGATCTTTCTACTGTCTCCATGGTTTTGCCTTTTCCAAAATGTATAGTTGGGATCGTAGACTATGTAGCAATTTCAGATTGACTTTTACATAGTGTGTGCTAAGTTTCCTCCACATCTTCATGGGTTTATAGTTCATTTCTTTTTGGTACTGGATAGTATTCCCTTGTCTTTTTTTTTTTTTATCCATTCACCAACTGAAGGATATCTTAGTTGCTTCCAAGTTTTGGTAATTATGAATAAAGCTGCTATGAACATCGGTATGCAGGTTTTATGTGGATATGAATTTCATCTCCTTTGGGTAAACAGCAAGTGCGATTGCTGGATGATATGGTATGAATATGTTTAGTTGTCTAAGAAACCAGCAAACTATACTCCAAAGTGGCTGTACTATTTTGCATTCCTCCGAGAAATGTATGAGCGTTCTATTGCTCCATGCCTTTGTCAGCATTTGGTGGTTTCAGTGTTCTAGAGTTTGGTCATTCTAACGGGTGTGCAGTGATATTTTAATTTATACTTCCCTGATGACATACGATGTGGAGCATCTTTCTGTATTCTTATTTGCCATCTGTATACGTTTGGTGAGGTGTCTCGTCAGGTCCATGCCCATTTTTAAATTGGGTTTGTTTTCTTATTGTTGAGTTTTAAGAGGTCTTTCTGTATTTGGGGGAACAGTCCTTTATCAGATGTGTCTTGTGCAAGTATCTTCTCTCAGTCTGTGACTTGTCTTCTCACTCTTTTGAGCTATTATTAATTTTAATGTCCTAGAATAATTTCTAGAACTTGGAAAGAGAATTAACGAAATTGGTTACATTAGGTTGTATAGTGAAAAGGTAAAGATCTGGAAGTTTTTAAATTTTTCAGTTTAAAGTGGTTAGAATCATTCTTTTCAGTAAGGCTCTCTTCGCATGTGTCTGCATTAAATGAAGTTCCTAGCAAGTAACTAAAAAATGTGCCGGTGGCTACCAAGTAGTGTAATAGCAACATGTTAATCATACTACTGTTAGAATTATGTTTCTTGAATCGGTTGTACATTCACAGGATTCAAAAACTAATTTATCAATAGGCTGAGAAGCAAAGCCTCTCATTTTGTCCCACACCCTCCACCCTCAACTCCAAAGACACATATATTTTAAGTAACTGTCATAACTTGGAAAGATTATTTTCTCTCTTCCACATCATGTAAACGTTTGACTGTGTACAGCGACTTAATTTGACTCTTGTTTGCTTAATTAATCGAATGCAAAGTTCTTAGAGTGATTTTTCTCCATAAATCTTAGCTTATAATTTTGGAGAGAATGATGGTTGTGGTTGCTGGTTGATTGGCAATAAAAGTATGTAGCCTTAAACTACATAGAAGGGTTTCCATGGGTGAAGCAGCAGGTAGTTAATGAAAAGTAACCTGAAATTTGCTGTAGCAGTTTCTTGTGTTTGGACAGGCTGCTTTAAAAACAAACGTACATGTACAATGGAATACAGAAGTGCCCTTTAATACTTACAGCTATTTCCACACACAAACGCTAGTTTTGAATTCACGCAAAAGCAGAGAGCACTGTTTCTGTGTTTTCCCTCAGAGTGCATTTTTGTTCTAGTCCTAGAAGTTTATTTCGTCTGCAACTAAACACTACTTTCCTTTTCAGTATAGGCACTGATGTGGCGAAGTCATACTTCGCACATGATCCTTAAGTCAACAGCAAGATAACAGAAGTCACAGGTTATTTTCTAGTTGGTTAATAATCTGTTTTAAATATATTTTTCCCTGATGATTTTGATTGAAATTAGCACTGCAGAACCTCAGATTGTATATATCTGAAATGATTGATAGTGTAACCAAGGCTGTTCAGGAATCGGTAATCTGTCAGTCTACTCAGAAGTTAATAGGCAATCTTTCTAACACATTCTTAAATTTCAGTTGAGTGCAAGAACTGTTTCCAAAATAGTATTTACTTAAGCACTTACCCTTTAGAGCTCGGGAATCAGCCAGGAAAAATATAAACAAACTCTCTTGGGTGATCTCAACTTAAACACTAACGTATGAGTGAATTTCTCGGATTGATCCTGTGTGTGTCATCCATGGCAATGTAAAAAATGTTAGCTGATCGTATATTCTTCTGCCCTCTCATCCTTCCCCATCACTAAAAATGTGTTCAAACATGCAAATTAGAATACCGTGCAAACAAATACAATTCAGATTTTCTACTAGGTGACACTCCATCTGCTCCTTTTATGGAACTTCCAGAATTGATAGTATTTTTTTAAAGAAAACTCTTAACACATCCTGGTGTTATGGCTCCATGTACCCCTGAGAGAAAAGTACCTCCTTACTAGGGTGATGTTTCTTGAGGTACCCCTCCCCTGATGTACCCCATGTGCTTAGAAATAGCACCTACATACTAAAAATATTCGGCTTTAAGTGTTCTCTTGCACTAAGGCTATTGTAAAAGTAATTCTACTGTAAAAATTACAATACTTAAATATGAATGGTTAATCTGCCACCCCACCCATTAGCCTTTAACATCTGTTGTATTTACATGCTTGCTAAAATTACCTATGTTTAAACAAGTTTCATTTTTAGCTATTCTGTGGCTTATTTATTTGGTTGGCAGGAAAAGTAGATTGTTTTGCATATCTGGGACAGCATAAC
The DNA here is from genome assembly GCF_037783145.1 of Equus przewalskii. Taxonomy (NCBI): domain Eukaryota; kingdom Metazoa; phylum Chordata; class Mammalia; order Perissodactyla; family Equidae; genus Equus; species Equus przewalskii. The sequence continues at coordinate 17,059,949 of NC_091852.1, forward strand.
CAGTCTTTTCAGTGGCTCTGTGCATTATATCAGGTGACAAAAATAATACAACATGAGACTTCAGAAATTTAATAAATAAAGTAGTGTAATACCTGTTAGAAAAAAGCGCAATCTGCAGGCATCAAAATATCCTGCATTCGTACTCAGGCACGGCCCTTTAGCATTGAAGTGATAGGTATGTTTATCTGGGTCTTTGATTAAAAGAAACTGAGGCTTTAAAAGTGGATTGAGGATAATTGTTTTTATGTGGTAAATTGGGACCAAGAATTTTCTAGACTCTAAGAAAGGCATCTTAAGGACCTTAGACAATTGTCACAGCTAACCAGTGACCAGATCTGCCCAATGATGTACAGCGCTTACACAGAAAGCCCCAGATTGGATTGAACATAATACTTAGTACTGAATTAGAGCATTTCAAACTTCACAGCGAAGTTAGTTGTTCAATAACATGCATTAGGAAGGCTAAGGGTCAACGGCGGCTTTTAAAAATGCGCTAGATGTATGAGATGTAGCAAAAACCAAATGAAACAGACCCATTAAAGTTGGTACGAGAGGGTTCTCAACAGTTTGAATCTGGGAAGCTATGTCATTCTCCAGTGAGATAAGGAGCAAACAGATTCTTGCATTTGATACTGAACTTCCCCTATGGCCTAGGCATGGTGTGTGTGAGCAGGATAAGGGAAACATGATTTTGGTTGTCAAGGAGATCATGAACTAGTACAATGGATAAGAATGATCTTCCCAATTACTAAATTGTGGCTCCTAGAACTGAGAAAACACATTTATTTGAATTTTATGAGGATGGGTAGTCAGAATTAATGTTGGATATTATCAGGTATAGATCATTACTTGACGCCTCTTCTCGCAGGAAGAGTAACACCTTACAAAATTTGTCACTGTTGTAGGGGGAGAGTAAACTTTTCATTCCAGAATGGAGAAGCAATGGAGTAGATGGTGGTTAGATACTAGCTTTAAAGTCAGTTCAGATTTGTGACTGAAAAACTGTGTGACTCTGGAAAAGTTACTTAATCTTGAGTACCTGAGTGCCTTCACCCATCCAGACTTTGAGGAATAAAATGATGATGCATGTAACACACTTAGGAGTGTCAACCACATTGTGAGTGCCTGATACAGGTTAGGTGTTCTAACGTTAGTCACATGGTTAAACCCCGGCAAAATGCTATTTTCAGAGATGTTTAAGAGGCCAGATTCTGATTTGTGCAGTGTAACAATCAGTCATTTTGCAGTCAACTAATTCATTCAGTGGAATGGAGACGAAATCCCACCGCTAGTTTCTCTCTGCAAGGCTGACAGTTCTTAAGTTGAGGTCCGTGAGTCCCTGAAATTGCATGCAAAATTTGGTGTCTGTGTTTCTTGGTGGAGTTTTCAGAGATCTGGGACTCAAAGAAGACTCGAAATCTAAATGGGCTTCCTGGGAAGATACTTGAATATTTTCAGAGGGAGCTGGCTGTTATACAAGCTAGGAATACCAAATCTGCAGTGTTCAGCTGCCGCCTCTCGGAGACAATGTTAGAAGGAAAGGAGTACCTTTTCTCCTCTTGTTAGAGGCAGCAACAATGGCGCCTAGGACTGAAAGAGGAAATAAATTGGTGCGTCACAAACATAGTCCTTCAGTCCTTTTAAAAATAATCTTGCCTTGCCATTTCAGTTTGCTTTTCCCCGATACCCTCTCCTACTCCTCCTCTCAAACCCAGACCAGAGTCTCAAGACATCTGCTTTGCATGATATACAAGCTTGCAAGCTAGGAAATGGGAGTTTCAAGCAAGTTATCTTACTAGTGATTGTTGCAACCTTCTAAGTTCAAATGGCCTCTGATAGCTGTAGTTGAATTGTCAGAGCCCTGTTTTGTGTGATGGAAACTAAATCAACTCTATACTGTCCTTTCCAAGGCTAAAATAGTAGAGGAGGTGAAATATACTCAGTCAGTTCAGGACAACAGCACTTTATTACTGGTGACGCCTCTTCCAGTGCACACTTTCTCCCTGAACCTGTAGGCCAGACTTCTATTACTGGACAGGTGTCTTAGAATCAGTCTTTGAAACTCTTCCACTGCTTATAATCCTTCCCAGTCCCCTGATCCAGACCCTGAAAATGGATGGGATTTGCCTACATCATGCCTAAGAGTGGCAAGGTAGCCTAAATCTTTTAGCAGAGTCATTCCCAAACCTGTGGATCACCAATATCAACTGGAGAGTTAAATCACACACGCACACACACACACACGGGTCTCAATTAATTTCCAGTGAATCAGAAGAACATCTGGAAGAATCTATTTTTTTTTACTGAGGTCATATTGGCTTATAATATTGTGTAAATTCAGCTACATTATTAGTTTCTGTAATAATGTTCACCACGAAGTCTAGTTTTTATCCATCACCATACATATGTACCCCTTTACCACTTTCACGCTCCCCCAATCTCCTCCTCCTCCACTAATCTGTTCTCCTTATCTGTGTGTTTGTTTATCTTCCACATATGAGTGAAATGTTTCAGTATTTGTCTTTCTCTGTCTGACTTATTTTCTTAGCATAATACCCTCAAGGTCCATCCATGTTGTTGCAAATGACACAATTTTGTCTTTTTTATGGCTGAGTACTATTCCATCATATACATATACCACATCTTCTTTATCCCTTCATCCATTGATGGGCACTTGGGTTGCTTCCATGTTTTGCCTATTGTGAATAATGCTGCAATAAACAGAGTCCATAAATCTCTTTGAGTTGTTGATTTCATGTTCTTTGGCTAGATACCCAGTAGTGGGATAGATGGATCATATGGTATTTCTATTTTTAATTTTTTGAGAAATCTCCGTACTGTTTTCCACAGTGGCTGCACCAGTTTGCGTTCCCACCACCAGTGTATGAGGATTCGCTTCTCTCCACATCCTCTCCAACATTTGCTATTTCTTGTCATGTTAATTATAGCTAGAGAATCTGTATTTTAGACAGCTCTCCCTTAAGTGATTCTGTTAACCATATTTGGAAAACGCTGTTTAGAATATACGTCTCCTCTCCCAAACTAGGCCCACATAGCACAAAGAGAGGTGAGCTTGGACCGTCCAGTGCCTCACTTACTTGAATTGTGGTAAATGTAGTTTTCTGTGTCTATGTATTATCTGCATTTCAAAGCGCTGCTATACATGGTCTCTTGTTAGAACTTGTGTATTTATTGTTTTCTATCCATGATTTCTAACACCACATTAGAGTATTTTGCAAAATGCTGACATAAGAGCCAATCCATTTTAGTTTTAATGCCATGGTTCCTTAATATATAGCTCAGACGTTTCGCCTGGCAAATCCTTCCAAAAACTAACCACTTGATCACATTGTTCTTTGGAGTTCAGTGAAACTCAGCAGTAAACCTCAAACAATAAATATTGTTGCTTTAAGCTTTGGAGCCTATCTACCAATCGCACATTCAAATTCATTGGTGGCACTTGCTGCTTGCTTTTCTACAACTTGTCTGCCACTTTACATACTCGTGTTCTGATAAGCTTTTATTTTCCAGCCTGGAAGGAAAGGTATTTAAAGTTGTAGTAACACTTCCCCAGCGCCGGAGAAGGGTTAAGGAAAGGCAGTGGGAATAAAGGATCATTTTTCCTCTGGGTTGTGTGTTGTCTAGAAAAGGTGAGCAAGAATCTACAACAAGGAAATCAGACAGCTCCCAGCATACCCACTGTCAGGGCTCCCTGGCACAACTTCAGAATCTTGTGCAAAGCATTTTCAGAACAGTAGGCACCCATTTATTTAAATGTAAGTACATAATCAAAAGGTAGATAGGAACATGGGGTTATCATCACAGTCTAGGCTTCATCTCTCTAAATACAATCCAGGGCCACATGAGCATATGTTTAAGGGATACAGAAGAATCATTGGAATGGCTTTTTGGTCCCAAGAGAGATGGCACAGAGCCATTCAGAGAAGTGTGCCTCATGATCAGGAACAGAGGAAGGGCACCAGGGTCAAGTAAGGCAGAGGTGACCTTAACTGAAGAGGCGGGGCATCCTTGAGTAACTGCGTCTTGAAGAGGAATGTAGAAGAAAAAAATCAAGGACTTGAAACTAGATAGACTGGGCTCAAGTCTTTGCTTCGGTTCTTCATAGCAATGTGATCTGGGGCAAGTTATCTAACCCCTCTGTTTCCTCAGTGGGAAAGTGGGCCTAACAAGACAACTTTGCAGGATTCTTGTCCCAATCAAATGAACGACATCCAAAAAGATGACCACAGTATTTAGCACAGAGTTGATGCTGATCCCTACAAATATTTGCAATTTTCTTTTCCATCTTACCTTCACTCTGCCCCTCACCATTGACCCAAGCTCTGTCAGCCAACTTAAGAAAGACCTCAGCTGGGAAAGAGTGGAGAGACCTCAATGCCAAGCTCTCACTGATTTTGCATAAACAGGATGGTTCATCTCCTGCTGTGGAAGGCAAAGAGCTATAACCACTGAGGTACTGAAATCCCTCAGATTAATACTTATCTAAGCCAGGTTACCGGTGTTGCAAGAACAGGTCATCAGCTGTAACCCAACATGGGTGCAGTTAGGGGGCTTAGGGAAGATACAGGTCTAGCGGCCCTCGGCGAGGTGTTCAGAAGGATCTGTGAGGCCCCTCCTGCAAACAGCAGCAGACTTCAGGAAATGGTTCACATGGCGGCAGGTGCAGACAGTAGGCTGAATGACCATGTAGGAGGCAATAGAGTTCTCTCTGAGATGAGAAATGGAATGACTTTGGGGACCTTCTGAGGGGAGATGAGGATGAGCTATTGGGCAGCTGACATGGCTGCCAGCAGATAGTAGCCTATTGGCTTAATGCAGTTTTCTCTTCTTGGTACCTTTTGGCCTGAGTATCTGCTATGTGCTTGGCCATCTTGTAATGTGTGTTTATAGCACCCCCCTGGTGACCTCTATCACATGGGCTACAAATGAACTTCAGGGTAACCTGTTGTTGTAGATTATCTGTAGCTGACTCCTCTCACTGCCGTGAATGGAGCTGAATTAGATTTGACTTTATGTGCCAAACCAGGGCCAACTTGTTAAAAAATTTCTCTTTATCTTTTCTCTCTTAGAGAAATGCATAAATATTTGAACATGACAAATTTAATGTGGCATTTTCTACCTATACTACCAAAATTGAGCCAATGAGATTCATTGAGTTCATTTTATTTAGTCCATTTTGAGAATCCTAGAATTTGAAACTAGCAGTTAATCATTTTCTAAGCAAAGTTAGGTCAATAATGAAACCTTAAAAGGCCATGAGTTACACAGTCATGGAGTCAGGACCCCATTATAATATTGTAGTGGTTCTTCTGTAATGAGCTGACAATGATCTGGTCTCACATTTATTAGATGTAACAAAAAGGATAATTTCAATAGCAGTCAGATGATTATCAGTACTATTATTTCTATGACTGTATTTGCCAGCACATACACAGGGGTTTGCTAACACTTGCTGTTCCTCATGAAATGGTTTCTAGTTGGTGGTATTCCAAGTTAGACATCCCAGGTCAAACATAAAACATCTGTTTCGTTTGGCATCAAAAGCCAACCTGCGTCATGAAGAACTGGTTTTCACTTGCCCTTGTTTTCCTGATATGAAGTGATTTCCAAGAATTATGGGCTGTTGGACACTTTTTAGCTTGTAGCAACATTCTAAAACCTAAAAGTCTTAACAAACACTAAAATATCAATGATCTTTTCCTTAAGAATTCGGGATAAGCAAATGGGATGTTTCCTGTGTCATAGCATTGTATAATCTCATTAATACACTTAATGCCTTGAAAAATAACTGTGAAGCCTAGGCGTTTGCTGAAATAAACTGGATATTTTGACTATTGGAGGAAGAATAAGAAGTGATAATGTAAAAGATAGTTTTTGACCCTATGTTTGTTCTCTTTTTGAGTTGGAGATTTTAAAGGACAAGGATGTTTTCTCACAGTTAACTTAAGTATGTCTATGTATGCCTTTCATCTCCACTAATTTGCAAGCTCCTTGTACCCATCTCTGTATCGCCAATGTCTAACAGTCCCTTGGGTGCAGTAGGAGCCTAAAGATGGTACCTCCTTCCTAAGGACAGATTCTTGGTAGATCAAGTGTACAAGTTTCTTAGGGTTACCATAACAAATTATCACAAACTTGATGGCTTAAAACAATAGAAATTTATTCTCTCACAGTTCTTGGGGCTGGAAATCTGAAAGAAAGTAGTCAGGAGGATTGGTTCCCTCTGGACTCTGAGGGAGAATCCGTTCCATGCTCTCCCAGCTTCCAGTAGCTGCCGATAATCCTTGACATTCCTTGGCTTGTAGCTGCATCAATCCAATCTCTGCCTCTGACTTCACAGGCCTTTTCCTGTGTGTCTATGTATCCAAATTTCCTTCTCCTTTCTCTCATTAAAACAACAGTCATTGGATTTAGAGCCTATCCTAATCCAGTGTGACTTCATCTAAACTTGATTACATCTGTAAAGATGCTATTTCAGAATGAGATCACATTCACAGGTACCAGGGATTAGGATTGAAAAGTATCGTCTTGGGGGGCCGGCCCTGTGGCCGAGGGGTTAGGTTCACATGCTCTCCTTCCGTGGCCCAGGGTTTCACTGGTTCAGATCCTGGGTGCAAACATGGCACCGTTCGTCAGGCCATGCTGAGGCATCGTCCCACATGCCACAACTAGAAGGACCCACAACTAAAATATACAGCTATGTACTGGGGGGATTTGGAGAGAAAAGCAGGAAAAAAAAGAAGTATCTTCTTGGGAGACACAATTCAACCCTCCACATAAGAGATACAACGAAGACTAGCATATGCGCCCAAAGAATCCTGCTTTAATTATTATATTGAACTTTTACTTTTAGCTAATAATATGATGCAGAAGGAACAATTATGTTGACTATGATCCAGATATGTTTTTACGTGAATATTAGTTGCCAACACTTTATTAACAGTCTTGTCACAGATAAAAATTATATCAGTATGTACCGTTTCCTTGACATGATAGATTCGACAAGGAAACACAGCTCTCTTTGAGAAGTACCATGATAATTCTAACAATATGTATTTCCTTATGGTTGTGAGAAATATTGACATTTATTTTCAACATTGATACATATTTTGAACGATTCAAAGGAAAACGATCTCTAGCTACGTGGCAAAAACAATGCTAAGTGCTCACCCCCAGCTCCTCTTCCCCAGTACATGGGAGGGCAATGATTCCCAAGTTTCCTTGCAGTTAGCCATGTGTTAGAGTTTGACCAGCAAACTGTGGGTGGAGCCAATGTAAGCCGCTTCTATGTTTGGCCCTTAGAAACATTCTGCTGGAGACCCTTCCTCCCCTTTCCCTGCTAGGGTGACTTTGGGGCCGCGATTTCTAGTTGACAGATGAAGGAGGGCTCCCTGGCCACACTGCAGTGTGACAAGAGTAATGAATGAGGGGCAGGCCCTGTGGTTGAGTTCACACTCTCTGCTTCCCTGGACCAGTGTTCACTGGTTCAGATCCTGGGTGTGGTCCTACGAACTGCTTATCAAGCCATGCTGTGGTGGCGTCCCGCACAGAGGAACTAGGACTCACAACTAGGATATACAATTATGCATGGGGCTTTGAGGAGAAAAAAAAAAGAGTCTGATTGGCAACAGATGTTAGCTCAGGGCAAATCTTCCTCATCAAAAAGCATATCTTAAAAAAAAAAAAAAGGGTGAATGAAGTTGTACTGTGCTATGGCTCTGTGCCCCAGCTCACTGATGCAAGCTATGGGTCATGCAAGTTTATAACATCATCTAACTGTAAGAAAATAGAGTTATGTGCTTTTAAAGCTCCTGGGATCCAAAGACTGACTGTGATGTATTCATTTTTGTACGTTCAGCATTTTTCACAGTTGCCTGGTTCATCGTAATGTTTGTTTTTCTCCACATGAGGAATCAATCTTCAAAAATCAATATATGTATTTTTTCTCAGCCTCGTACTACTTGTAGTGAAAACTCATTATTTGACATCTTATATTTTTTAACTACTTAAAAGAAAGAGAAAAATAAGCAACAACAACAAAAGCAAAAAACAGTGAGTGCCTCCCATGTGTCAAACTTTCTGTTGTTAAATAGGTAGAACATATTTTTTCTGGAGGAAAAGATAGTGACAGGGCACTTCAGATTTGGGAAACTAGCTAATAAAGTTAGCAAAACATCCTGCAATGTCCACAAGTGAGTTATTAGTTATTTTATTCATGAAAAGGTTTTCAGTATATAGAAAAAAATCATCTAGAAGAAAACTCCTCAATTCATAAAATATTTTTAAAAGGAGGGAAAGGCAGGCTGGCCCCGTGGCCGAGTGGTTAAGTTCGCGCACTCCGCTGCAGGCGGCCCAGTGTTTCATTGGTTCGAATCCTGGGCGCGGACGTGGCACTACTTGTCAAGCCATGCTGAGGCAGCATCCCACATGCCACAACTAGAAGGACCCACAACGAAGAACACACAACTATGTACCTGGGGGCTTTGGGGAGAAAAAGGAAAAAAATAAAATCGTTAAAAAAATAAAAAAAGGAGGGAAAGGCTTCAGTTGCCCCACTCTAACCCGATTGAGAGCAGCTTCCGTGAACGACTAGCCAGTCCCAGAATGAAGTAGGAGAGTTTACAAGCGGACGTCGTAGCTAATGCCAACTCCAGCTGAGAGAGCTGGGACAACTCGGGAAGGAAGTTCGGTAGGCTGTGCAGATGGGAGAATCTTAATAACTAGAGAAGTAAGAAGAACAATTGTAACTGACAGATCTGAACAGCCTGCTCAGAAAAGCTAAAAATGAGTCACAGCTTCAGTTTGATGACAACTCTGACAAGAATTTTGGAAGTGACAACAAATGGAAAGTTTATGCATTTGGATCAACACAACTGTTAATGAGAACCCCCAAGGGGTTGATGCATTTAGCAAAGGGTTGTTTTATGTATATTTTAACTTTAACTGCTTCAATAAGTTGCTGATAAAAAGAAACCTCATTTTCATATTCTTGAAACTAAGAGACTTCTTTAGAGCTTGGCCAGTCCTCCCAAATGTAAGTCTGGAGTTGGTGGAGGTGAGAAAGGTTTGTGTTTACTAAGTGTGATGACAACGTGACAAAGGTTTCAAAGACTGAGCTCCATCTGCAAACAAACTTTGCAAATTTATCTGGAAAAATACGAAATAACTCCTACACTGATTACAGCTCATTCTTATCCAGCCCCACCAATATTTTACTTTTTTGAATCTAGTAAACACATTTGTTGCTATTAAATCAATTTAATTTCTTTCAAAATATTCTATAATTCAGACTTGCCCTTTTTCTATTTAAACAAATTGATTAGGTTTTAATAGTTTTGATTTTAATAATATTTGCTAAATGTGTACAGGAATGAAAAAATTAATTTGCATGTCCCTAAGACTCAAAAATAATATTACCAGAATTGGGAAATTTCAGAGGGTAACTGGGGGTGTCGCTGAGAATAATCTGGATCATTGGAGTGGGGGCGGGGTGGACTCTCTGAAGGCCGAGGTACCATGGACCATCCTCTAGAAATAAGAGGATTTTATTAAAAAGAAAGAAATCTTTCACCGAATAATCAAGAAATATTTTTGTTAGAAATCTAAAATTCTTATTTATTTTTAGTTAAGGATTTTAGTCTCTTTTCCCACCCCTTGTAATTGTATAAACAGAGTGAAGAATCCTTATTTTCCCCCCTTCATGATGATTAGAAAATTAATGGCTCCTCAGACCAGTGTTAAAGAAAAAATTATTCATGACACTTTTTAAAGAACGGTAAGGCAGGGGCTGGCCCGGTGGCCAAGTGGTTAGGTTTGCACGCTCCGCTTTGGGGACCCAGTGTTTCACCGGTTTGGATCCTGGGCGGGGACATGGCACCGCTCACCAGGCCATGCTGAGGTGGCATCCCACATGCCACAGCTAGAAGGACTAAAAATATGCAACTAAAAATATGCAACTATGTACCAGGGGGCTTTAGGGAGAAAAAGGAAAAATAAAATCTTATAAAAAAAAAAAAAAGAACGGTAAGGCAGACTTCATTCAGAACCATCATGGTAAGTGTAAGGACCACTGCAGTGGGTTCAATTCAAAACACAAGCGAAAGTGGGAATTTATAGCCAAGGAGCAGGGTGGGAGTGAGTGGATAGAAAATTAGTAAGAGGAAACATCAGTGGTAGGGGAGGATTCTGTCTAAGCCAACCAAACAGGATTCCTGCTGAAGGCAGGCCAGGGTGATCAGATGTCATCTCGGGGATCGTGGGGGATGAGGAACCGACCAGGTACCGAGGGTGATCAGATTTCAAGAATGGGGGATTCTGTCTAAATTGTCTTAGAATTTCTTGCTAAAATTAAACAATGCAGAGATGAACACAGCCTATTTGAGAAGAGAGTTCAGAGGAGGCTGAGTAGAGTTTGGTCAAGGAGAGAATCTGTGTCACTGGACGGAAGCGATCTGGGCATTAGGAAAATCGTAGACAGCTTCTGGGTGAGTCGTGAAGGAGCTCTGTGACCACCAACAAATCGCCTTACCTCTGGGATCCTCAGTTTTCCTCACCTGTAAAGTGGAAGGTCTGCGTTAGACCAAGTTCAGGTTCTTTCCAGCTTTAACATTTTGGGACTCCAGAAGAGGAGAAGGACTCTTCTTCAGAGCCTCATTTCCTCTTAAATTCAGGGATGGACTTACAACTCGGAGGAAGTTAGAGGCTCGGCCATTGCCTACTTCATTTTGTCTGGGCATTTGCTGGTCTTCTTAAGTGTCACCATGAGGCATCCTTCCCGGCCACGGACATCTCTCTTCAGACTTTCCTGCACTGTCCACCAACAGGAGTCCTTCATTGCTTCAAGCTTCCCTGTGGGTCAGTTCCGGTTTAAGTATAGGATCTGCCAATGCCTACACCTTTGTTTCTGGAATGAATCAGTAACCTTTGATGGAGGAGGAGGAAGGGAGGGCGTGGTAAATGTATGTGAGTGGACTCAGTAGCTTCATTGACCTCATAAGCAGTCTATGAATTGAAAAAACAAGCATCTCCACAGTCCCCATTTCTCGACTAAAATTCTGTGGGAAGGCCTGGATTCATTGAGGCTAGAAAAATACACCCACAAAATGAACTTCTGGTGGATTATTATGACGGAACCAGAGGAATCCTGTTTTGAATACCCTGTTTCTTCGTAAAGGCCACGACTTCCTCACACGGTTTGTTTCGCTGACAAATGTTCTCTCTCCTCAGACAGAGCTGAGCCCCTAAAATGTGAGAAGCCTCTCGGGACTGGCTTTCTCAAGAAGACTACGTGGCTACCACACAATTCCCTTGAAGAGGGCCGCCTGCATTTCCCTGGATGGACCCAGATGCTGCCTCCACAAGGAGGTGGGATCCATTGTTCTCCTTCCAACAGCAGCTTCTTGGGCTTTTAGCTTAATCAGTCTCCATTTCAGGTCCCAGAGTTCTCTCTCCTCCCATTTTCCCATCAATCCCCATAGCCGAACACATTCCTTTTCCAAATATCTCCAACCGTTGAGCTCTAATCTTTCCATCAGCTGTCAGTAGAGGTCTATTAAATGTTCCAATCTTAAAGTCCTTCCGATGAAGAGAAATGAGAAATAAACTTGTCGTGAAACAGCTCCTGGTACATTTAAGTCTCTCAGTTTCCTTTACCATCTCTCTGCTCTGAGGCTTAGATACAGAGTGGAGACTGGGTTTCAGTGACAGATGGCAGAGGATAATCTTTCATTTTGTCATAAAGTTAACCCTCAGAGGCACTGGAAAAAGACCTTTCTCTTGGAAAATCGGTGGCTTCATATTTCCTAGAAATAGAAAAATCTCCTTTCTGATTTCCGAGATAGGAAACACGCCTTTCCTTTCAAGGTAACTCACCTTGTGAAATACTAAAATGAAGCTGGCCTCTCCATTCTCTTCTATTTATGCTTCTGTCGGTGCCTTGAGCACTTTCATTAATGATGCTCTGACTGTGTTTGAGCCCTAGCAATAAATAAGAAAACAGGGCTATTAAAGCTAATCCAATAAACAGACGTCAAAAAAGCTGTCTTCCAGTGTTATTGGTTGAGATTTTTGCAGAGGACAGAAGATGAAGTGAAATACAATACTGAAATTAGTTTTTTAATCTTGATAAATAGGAACTATACGCCTGACTAAAAAAAAAAAAAGTCTTTTAAATCTTACACTGACTAAGAAATCACAGATTTACAGCCAGATGAAGCATTTGTTTTATTCTTTGAACAAGCTCAGCCAGAGAGGTTATAATCTAAGAAGAGAAGAATATTTGTACGAGGAGTCGAGCAAAGCAGAGAGAATAATGCTGAGAACAAGAGCTCCCAGCCTCAATCAATAGATGACAAAGAAGGCAAAGGACAAGTTGTCAATAGGGCAAAACCCTGGGGGTCGCGTGATTATTTAAGACAAATGAGAGTAAAGATAGTTCCAAATATGAAAGGAGGCAGATAGTTAATTTAGAGTGAAGGGAATTTTGGAGGAAGAAAAAAATCTAACCTGGGCTCATGTCTCGACTAAGTTATATCACAATAAAGTAAAAGCACTCACATTTGGGTTTGCGGGATACATTGTAAAAGGGCACGAGACCACTTAGAAGAGAAGGGGCCTTTATGTGGCTTTGATATAATAATGATGTAATAGTTACAGTAATGGTAATGATAGAGAACACATATATACAGCAATGTAGGGAAACCTGGATTTCACGACCTGAACAGGAGCAAGCCATTTCTGTGCATGTTAACAATCTCTCTCGAACTGCTCTCCTACATTGAATTTCAGAGACACTGAGGGACAAGAATAATCCCTTTGTAAGGAAGGAGGGGATAGAGAAGCTGGAAGGAGAGAAGGAGACCAGTGTTGAAACCTGGTTCTCTCACATCGCACGCCTTTTCTATGGCGGAGTAATTGCTTCTTCTGCTGGAAAGGAACAGACACTTATCCTGGGCCTGGAGAATACTGGAATCATTGTTAAAGAGGACAGGCAATCGAGGTAGCAAAGAATAACAAGAAAGGATTAGGGGGGAATAGAGGGGCTCTGAAACCTACAGCATGGGGTTTTCTCCAGCACACTGAGCATCACATCCCTGAAGGCTTAGTTGCATTCTCTCTTTTTCTGGGTAGTGACCCAAAACTGGGGACACTCAAACCTCCTACCTATGTTTTCATTACATAGTTCCTCATTAAGGAAGGAGCTTGTCCTTGAAGCATGAGAAGATTTTTTTTTTTTTTTTGCCTCTAGGCAAAAATGCAATGAAGGACAACATCTTAACATGTAAAGAAAAACTCACGTGCTCATCCATATACCCCTCAAATCTTTGTAAATGAGTTTTCACAGAGAAATTGTTATAAATAGTGGGTGAGATCTGTAATATCATGGATCAATTTGGTTACGGGTGAAATTATCTTGTCTGTTATCATAGGTACTTGATTACCATTTGCCACATTTTCCCCCTCAAAGTAAAAAAAATCTCCAAATAACTTATTTACAAATTTTGGAACCCACTTGAGTGGGAACTATCTGTACTCAGATTTAACAGCCTTTAGGTGCTGGTGACAAAGGTGAAGGGGTCAGCAGCGCAGACTAACTCAGGAGCAGAGCATGACACATACCCATTTCCCCAAAAATAAATCAGAAAAAGATAATTCTTGAAACATAGAAAGGCTGACCCTTGAGTTACTCACGGTTTAACACGATGTGTGTCCTGTAGTAAGCGCTTAATCAGCCTTCACTAACAAAAAAGAGTCTTACTTAGGAAGCACAGGCCCAGGAAGTGGCAGGAGAGTCAAGGATGGCCAAATACATTTAGAGAGAAAAGAATTTTGAGTAGGTGGCCATGGTCAGTCATCTCAGGTGATAAAAATCAATTAAGATGGGGACTGAGAAGGGGCCTCTAGATCTGACAAGAGGAGTTCATCGGTGACCTTGAGGAAAATAATAGTCGGTAGAGTGGTTGAGGTCAGAATTAGATTCTAGTGAGCTAAGGGGAGGAGTGAAGGCATGAACGGAAATTTTACAGGGAGGGGAAATAGACAGGGCAGATCAAGGGGAACTTCTTTAGGATGGGGCAGAATTAAGCAGACTTAGGAAACAGTTACTATGATACCTATGTAGAGGCCCAACGGTATCCAACGTTGGTTGAAAGAGCTATGGCGTATAGTTCTACCATCACCTCAGGAATTCATAAACTTGGGACTTCCAAGTTTAAAAATCAAAATCTAGATTATGGATTTACAGTACTGCAATAAATTCACAGTGCCAGCCTAGGCAATTAGTGAACTTTCCCTAGGTCTCAATCTATCAACAAATAATACCAAAGAGTGTATAATACAGTATTCCGTAACCATTACCATAAGACAGATATGTATATAGTAATTCACACATATATCGTCTATATCAAGTAGATAGAAAAGGCTTTGAAAGTAAGAGTAACGCAAGACAATGATGAGGAAATGCTCAGTGTTATTAGCAAAATGAGTGTTGCTACTATTTGCTACTTCTAATGATATTATACATTCTGGCTTTTCAAATTTCAAATGTTGGGGTTATGGGACCTGGTAAATACAGACGTAGGAAAAAATTAGTATTCTTCCCAGTGTGTCATCTTTGAAGCAAAGCAGTGATTTCAGAAATGAAGAGGTCACAGTAGAAGCAGCAGAATAATAATGCTTCAATAATCAGTGAAATTATCTTGAGATAATGAATGCTGCTAGGAGGCAGCAGGCGTCGGGGATGAGAGGAATTAAGTGATGAAAAAGGCCGTAACTAGATTTTCCTGCAGCGGAATTATAAAATAATCTGAATTAGTGGGGTTGGAATACCGGGTAAAGATCTTAATTTTGGTCATGTAAAATCTCTCTTCTCTGAAAGCATCTTTTATGTTTTACTTTTTTTTTTTTTTGGTAGGGAAGATTGGCCCTGAGCTAACATCTGTCGTCAATCTTCCTCTGTTTGCTTGAGGAAGATTGTTGTTGAGCTAACATCTGTACCGATCTTCCTCTATTTTGTATGTGGGATGCAGCCACAGCACAGCTTGATGAGTGGTGTGTAGGTCTGTGCCTGGGATCCAAACTGGTGAGCACTGGGCCGCCGAAGCAGAACACACGAACTTAACCACTATGCCACTGTGCCAGCCCCTTAATTATTTTTGAAAGCAGAGTTTGTGGCATTCTTGTTTTTATTCTTTCCAACTTATTTTTGGCCTTCAGATAGCACTGACTCGAAAGTCAATGAAGTAACAAAGCTATACCTAGTAAAAGAGAAATTGTTTGTGGAGAGAGAACGAGAGGTGGAGGGTGTGAAAGGAAGGGCAGCGAGTTAAGATAGCCTGCACTCCTTCCAAGGCTTTAACGAAACAGTTTCACAGCTAACACTTTGATAATACTGAGCGCTTACACAGGCCAGCATTTCACATGAATATTAGCTAGGAAGTGGCTGCTATCCTCATCCCCACCTAGCAGATGAGAAAACTAAGACTCAAGGAGGTCAATTTGACCTGGTCACATAGCTAGTAAGGGGCAATACCAGCATATTAAACCCAGCCCCACGTGCACTCGTGCTCTTCAACACTGTGCCGTCTGACTTCCCTAGAGGACCTTGGCTGTGAGTCACTCTGTGTCACCAGCCTCGGTCCATAGAGCCTTTTCCTACAGAAGGGTCCCAATGGCAGTTCGGCACTTTGCTCTCCATGACTCGCCCAGCAACAGGCTGATGTTTCCATTGCTGGCATCTTCCCAGCACTGCCTGGAGTGGTGTTTCCTCTTATTTATTTCCTTAATGGAAACTAGAAGCTAAGATGGTTAAATGCATTCAAATAGGGCTACTCAGGGAAGCAGACTTGTGAAGGCCATACCCCTTAAAAAGTGATCAGAAACCTTTGTTTTGTTTTCTTTTTTTCCTAAAGATCAGAAAGAGAAGGAGGGAGGGAAGGGAAGAGAGAGAGGGAGAGAGAGAGGCTCCATTGTCTTGACTTGAGCAGCAGACTATCCCGTCCTTGCTCATCAAGAGTGGGCTGCTGGGATCATAGAAATCCAGTTCAGGGAATTTCCCCCAAAGAAGGAACTCATTAACCAAGAATCCCCCTCTGTCTTTTAGGGCACGTGAAACATCAGAAGAATTGAGAAGACTCTAACAGACAACGTAGTGGTTAAGAGGAGGGGACTCTGAAGTCAGATTGCCTGGGTTCAAGTCTGACTCCACCACCTGCTGGCTGAGTGGATCTTTGTGCTGATTACTCAGCTTCTTTGAAAGGTGAGTTTCCTCATCTGTACGAAGGATGAGTGAGAATAGTGCCAAATTCATAAGGTTGCCGTGAAAGTTTCATATAATAATTGATGTAAAGCTGCACATAATAAATGCTAAATAAATATTAGCCATTACTATATCAACACTAAACTTGGGTGGTGGGGTGTTGCATTTGCTTCCCGGGTTTGCCATTAAAAGCACAAACTGGGGGACTTAAAACAATAGAAACACATTCTCTCACGGTTCTGGAGCCCAGAGATCCAAAACTGAGACGTCGGC
This sequence comes from Equus przewalskii, assembly GCF_037783145.1. Lineage (NCBI taxonomy): Eukaryota > Metazoa > Chordata > Mammalia > Perissodactyla > Equidae > Equus > Equus przewalskii. The sequence continues at coordinate 17,076,498 of NC_091852.1, forward strand.
AGGCCTGCTTTCCCTCTGCAGGCTGTCAGGGAGGGTCCTTCCTGCCTCTTCCAGCTTCTGGTGGCTGTGGGCAGTCCCTGTTGCTGCGTGCCTTCAGTCTCTGCCTCGTCCTCAACGGCCCTCTCCTCTGTGCGTCTTTGTCTCTTATAAGGACACTTGTCATTGAATTTCAGGCCCAAGGATTACCCATCCTTGGGTAATCCAGGATGACCTCATCTCAAGATCTTTAATTTAGTTACATCTACAAAGATCCTTTTTCCAAATAAACTCACATTCACAGGGTCTGGGTATTAGAAGGTGGTCTTATCTTTTTACAGGCTACCATCCAACCCACTGCAGGTGTTAAGCATGCCCTTTCACTTCTCTTTCAACTTTACTTTTATTCCACTGTTGGCTGGGTACCCTGTATTATACTGCTTCCTGAATGCTGATAGTCCTGCCTTGACTTAAGAAACATTTATGGGCGCCAACTCTGTGTTAGGCTCAGTGCCATGGAGGATAAAAAAATAAAACACCCTGGACCACGAAGTAATGCAAATCACAAATGGTCAAGGCCATCAGAGAGGTCTGGATGAAGGCACTTAGAGGATGAGAATTTACTTAGGAAGAGAGATTTTGATTGGACCAGGTGTTGGGTATAACAGAGGAGTGTAGGGATGGGAAAATAACATTCCAAGTAGAAGAAATAGCAGGAGCAAGTATAGAGAAGCAGAATAGCATGGGCTATATGTTGAAAATAGAAAATGGTTTTTGCTTTAGAAGAAGGGTCTGCAAATTATGACCTGTCCAGCCTGCTATCTGTTTTTGTATGGCCCCCGAACTAAGAACGGTTTTTATATTTTTAAATAGTTGGGGTGAAAAACCCAAAGGATGAAGAAGAATGTGTGACCTGTACAAATTATATAAAATTCAATTTCGGTGTCCATAATTAAAGTTTTATTGAAGCACACCTACATTCACTCATTCACATACTGTGTACGGCTGCGTTTATGCTGTAATGGCGTAAGACAAACACACTCTGGCTGAAGAGCCTAAAATATTTTCTGTCTGGGCCTTTACAGAAAAAGCTTGCTGACTCCTCCTTCAGAAGAGTACGAGGCACCAAGGCAAATAGTGGAAGGAGATGTGCTGGTTCAGGATAGCCACTCAGCCCTTTGGAACAGCCCGTGTTCTTGACTTTGCCTGGTCTTTTTCTACCCATCTAAATTTAGCTGTTCTAAATCTGACTCTCTCAAGGCCTTATTTGTTGTTATTATTATTATTATTTTTCTAAATTGCCTGATAGTTAATTTTGCAATCCTCTTTAAGCTGTGGTTGCATCATAACAGTTAACCTATAACTTATTACTCCTTCTACGTAACATATTTGGAGTTTGGAAGAACCCAAACCACAGAATTGCCTCCCTGGCAGACAAGGCGGGCAGAGATATTTGAAGGATGGGCCTTTCTTCAACCCTCGTGATGCACCGTCTAGGCAGCCAATTCTTCTACCAACCAAAACCAAATTTAGTTAGTTGTTAGTTTCACTGTTTTCTTTTCAATTGGTTAAGCTAATAGTGAGTCATTTGCTGCTGCATTGCTCCCTGGGAGGCAGGGGTAATATGGCAGGAATTACCTTGCAATAATTGCCAACCATTGAGACTTGAGTCCCCACGTCCCCTTTGCTTAATAAGGCAGCTCAGGGTAGAGATCATCAAGATGGTGATTTTTCCACGAAGGAGAAAACAGCTCCCTGATGAATTGGAGCTGAGATGAGAAATGCTGGAAGCGGTGTTCTCAAACTTTAGCTTAGGAAAGCATCGCCAGGGGACCCTGTTAAAATGCATATTCTCTGGTCTCTCCCCCAGAGAACTGTGGGTCTTCAGTGGACCTTGGGATTCTGCAGGAAAGAACTAAAGAGGGAAAAAAATGAAGGATCCAAACTGTCTCCCACAAAGGAGTCTTTCTATTTTGTTCTTTACTTGCTCTGAGAATACCTACATTGTTATAGTTACAGACAATCAACGTAGTAGGCAGGGGCATCATTTTGAAACGTTTTCCTCTTCTCTCATTCTGTTCAACTAACTTTATTCCCAGGGAGTAAATATGACTCGATCTCTAATTTAAGTAAGAAATAACTTGATTTGAGAAAGGGGTGGGGTCTTTGAAGACAATATATACATACAAGGGAATATTATTCACCCTTCAAAAAGAGGCAAATTCTACCACGCATGATAGCTGGGATGAACCTTGAGAACTTCATGCTAAGGGAAATAAGCCAGTCACAGAAGGACAAATTCTGGATGATTCCACTTATATGAGGAATATAAAGCAGTCAAACTCATAGCAGCAGAAAGTAGAATGGTGGTTGCCAGGGCCGGGGGGAGGGGAGCGGGGAGTTGCTGCTCAGTGTGTAAAGTTTCAGTTATGCAAGATGGAAAAGTTCTAGAGATCTGCTGTACGACAATATGCTTATAGTTAACAACAATGTACCGAACACTTAAAAATTTGTTAAGAAGGTAGATCTCATGTTATATGTCTGTTGTTGTTTCTCTCTTTACTATAATTTTTTTTTTTTTTAATGAAGGTGGTATAGATGGTGGTTAAGAAGGGAGCTTTGGAGAGATGCTGCTTGATTCAGATCTCACCTCTGTCAGCGATGCTGTGAGCTTGGATGAGATCCTAAATCTCTCTATATGCTAGTTTCTTCATCTATAGAATGGGAATAAAAATATTACCTATGTCTTAGAGTAGTTGTGAGCATTAAATAAGCTACTGCATGTAAAGAGCATGGAATAGAGACTGGCCCGTAGCCATTTCAATAAATACAAGCATGTGGAGAAATTCTGTGTGACCTCACATACCTCATAAGAATGGCCTGAGAGTTAGGAAATGTTCATATTTAAATGAGTTATGATTACACTCCCACTCCAAGTTCACCAGGACTTGCTCCTTAGAACAACTTGTCCTCATTTTCTACATTTGTCCATGAAAATGATCCTCATATTTATAAGTACTATTACTGATCCCATTTTACAGATGAGGAAACTGATGTCACACAGCTGGTAGATAGGGTAGAGCTGGGACACAAATCTACGTCATCTGACCCCATTCTTCTAGAGCAGTAATCCTCAACCTGGGACGATTTTTCTCCTGTGGTAGGTTGAATGATGGACCCCCAAATATGTCCATGTCCTCAGTCCTAGAACCCATGAACATTACCTTTTGTGGCAAAAGAGACTTTGCAGATGAGATTAAGTTAAGGATCTTGAGATGGATTATCCAGGTTGCTCAATATAATCGCAAGGGTCTTTGTAAGAGGGAGGCAGGAGAGTCAGAGTGGAGGAGGAGGCGATGTGAGGACAGAAGCAGAGGCTGGAGTCATGAGCTTTGGAAACTGAAGGAAGGTGCTGCTAGCCAAGGAATACATGTGACCACTAGAAGCCAAAAAAAGGCAAGGAAAAAGATTCTCCCCTCTGAGCCCCCGGAAGGAACCAGCCCTGTCAACCAATGCCTTGATTTTAGCCCCATAAGACTGATTTCAAAGTTCTAACCTCCAGAACTGTAGGAGAATAAATTTGGATTGTTTTAAGCCCCTAATTTTGTGATAATTTGTTACAGCAGTGATAGGAAACTAATACAGTCCTGCTGGGGTCATATGGCAATTTCTGGAGACATTTTGGTCTGTCATCATTTGACTGTGCCATATCTAGTGGGTAGAGGCCAAGGATGCTTGTAAACATCCTAAAACGCCCAGAATGGCACCACAAGAAAGAACTATCCAGTCCAAATGTCACTAGTGCCAAGGCGGAGAAATCTGTTCTAGAACAGTGGAACTGGCAAATCTTCATGGAACACCGAGGGCTTTCCATCTTCAATTACCCTTCTGTCTAGTATAACTCAGGCTGATCTTTAGCACCTCATGGATGTCAAGTTATGTTTGCTTGGTTTATTGTTAACCCACTCAAACCAATTCTGGTATCATAGGACACTTTTTATCTATAGAGTATAATTCAAACTCCTCCTTCTGGTTTTGAAAGCTCACCACTGCTGACCTTAACACATTTTTTTTTTTTTTTTGGCTGAGCAAAATTAGCCCCGAGCTAACATCTATTACTAATCCTCTTTTTTTTTTCTTTTCTTTTGCTTGAGGAAGATTAGCCCAGAGCTAACATCTGTGCCAATCTTCCTCCACTTTATATGTGGGTTGCTGCCACAGCATGGCTGACAAGTGGTGTAGGTCCACACCAAGGATCTGAACCTGCGAACCTGGGCCACCAAAGTGGAGCACGTCGAACTTAACCACCATGCCATGGGGCCGGCCCCCTTAACCCACTTTTTAATATTATTTCTTATTAGTCTCCTTCACATACCAAACAACCTTGGGAAAAGGGCAGCTCCACGTGGCTCAGGGGCAGGAAGTAATGCACTAACTCCTTGGTGGAATAACTTCAGGCTTTTCCAGCTGTGGTGTTCTACTCTAGATTCAAATTCCATGGGAAGAGTTTGGTTGCGCTGACTTGGTCACATGCTCTCCCCTAAGCTAATCATCATGGCCAGGGTTCTCTTCTCACTCTATTTGGAAGGAAACACTGGAGGCTGTGAAGACAGTGTTCATGGCTATTTCGTCCTGGAATCCTCCACAGCCCTGGCTCTGGGGCCTTGCACCAGTCCACGTGCAAACATTGGTTGAATGAATGACAGAATGAAAGACCAGCTCTTTGGGACCTATCCTGACCTTTATCTCTGCCCCTTATTTTATAACGACAGCATGTGATCCTGCCATTTCTGTGGCAGATTTGACCTAAGCATTATGTGGCAAAAACTTTTTAAAAAGGTGAAGTTCAGGTTCAGAAATATGCTATTATTAAACTAATTTTCAGAGCTTTCCTCTTTAGAACAAAAATGGGCAGAGAGTGTTGAGAAGGAACCAGAGCATGATTTACACTGAGAAATACGTAATTTAGTAAATAAAACAACAAAGAAACTAGCTCAATTCTTTGTCGACAGTTGATCAGGCTGGGTTCACTGCATACTTTTGTTCAACCTAGGAAATATTTCCAATTTTCTTGAATTATGGCTTTAGGTCAGGGGTGGGCAAACTACAGCCCATAAACCAAAACTGGCCTGCTGCTTGTTTTGGTAAATAAAGTTTTATTGGAACACAACAATGCTCATTTGTAATGTTCTGTCTATGGCTGCTTTGGTGCTACAATGGCAGAGATGAGCAGTCACACAGCAATCCTGTGGCCTACGATGCCTACAATGTTTCCTAACTGGATTTTTACAGAAATGTTTGCTGAGTCCCGTTTAGACTGTACAAACCACTTTGTTGGTGATGTACTCTAACCTTAAGAAGAAGCTCAAGACCCCACCCTCCCCTTCTTTTGCCACTCCAAGAGGAGAGGATGTGATCTGAACCAAGGACAGATGAAGGGCACACAAAGATTACGGTAGAGTTTTTTTGGGAGGGAGAACAGTGAACAGAAATTCTCTTTATTGGTACTGATTCATTCCTCTAGAGCTTTCTTTTCTTGTGTTATGGGCTAAATTGTGCCCCCTCAAAGTTCTTATGTGGGAATCCTAATCTCCAGTACCTCAGAATGTGACTGTATTTGGAGATAGGGTCTCTAAAGAGGTAATTAAATTAAAATGAGGTCGTTAGAGTGGGACCCAATCCAATCTGTCTGGTGTCCTTGTAAGAAGAGGAGACTAGGGCACAGACGTTCACAGAGGAAAGACCATGTAAAGATACAGGGAGAAGATAGCCATCTACAAGCCAAGGAGAGAGCCCTCAGAAAAAACTAAGCCTGCTGCAGCCTTGATCTTGGACTTCTAGCCTCTAGAATTGTGAGAAAATCAATTCTGTTCTTTAAGCCACCCAGTCTGTGGTATTTTGCTATAGCAGACCAAGCAGACTAATATACTGTGTATCAGCCTTCACAGACGAGGATACAACCATCATGTCTTCTGTTCAGCGGGTCAAATATCCCCTCCTACCTCATACATTTCATTTTGGCTCACTGACTTGGTACCATCTCTATTATTTTTTAAAATATATGTTTTCCAAATGTTTCTATCCCTTGGTTTAACAATTCTATGTCTGGGAATTTTCCATGCTAAGGAAATCATCCTACAGAAGCACAAAGTGTTACGCACAAAGATTTTTATCCTAGTGATGCATGTTATTTTTCTAATTTAAAAAATAGCATATTATATATACATCATTCATTTTACAAAAAAATTTTAACCCAAAATATGTCTGGTGAAATTTTCAAATGATATGAAAATTTATAAGTAAAAAGTGAAACTCTCCCCTTACATATACCCACAAATGCACTCCCCAGAGATAACTACGGGAGTGTATCATCTGCAAATGTGATTATAAATATCAATATACTCATATATATTTTTAAAATAGAAATGGGAAAGCTATTATACATAATGTGAGAATTTTCCACTTATAATATCATGGATATCTTCCTATGTTAATTCAATTCCTCATCCTTCTTTCCGTCATTGCCTTCATAACTCCTGCCCAGCTTTAAAGAGCTAGGTTGTCGTCTTCCTGATACTGTACCTCCTTCTCCACTGCCCTGCTAAATATCCTTTCTGTAGGCTCTCATAACACCCTGGGCATAGTTAACTATCTCACCCAATATATAAGTTAAGAATGATGGCTCCAGAGTCAATTGCCTGGGTTTGAAACCTGGTTAGTTTCCTATAGCTGCTGTAGCAAATTATCACAAACTTAGTGGCTTAAACAACGCAAATTTATTATCATACAGCTCTAGAGGTCAAAAGTCCAAAAATCAAGGTGTTGGCAGAGCTGCATTCCTTCTGGAGGTTCCAGGATAGAATGTTTCCTTGACTTTTTCAGCTTCTAGAGGCCTCCTACATCCCTTGGTTCGTGGCCCCTTCCTCAATCTTCAAGACCAGCAGGGTAGCATCTTCAAGTCTCTCTCTCTCTCACGGACACACACACACTCACACCCTGACTTCTTTGTCTCATCTCCTCTAACTCTGCTATTGCTGTCTTCCTTTTACAAGGACCTTTGCGGCGACATTGGGCCCACCCAGATAATCCAGGATAATCTTCCCCTCTCAAGATCCATAACTTAATCGCATCTGCAAAGTCCCTTTTCCATGGAAGGTAACCCCATTCCATTTTACCGTTTTACCTTGCAGGTAATTTCCATGTAGAGCAATATTCATACATTCTGGGGAGTAGGAGGTGGACATCTTCGAGGAACTATTATTCTACCTACCATACCTGGAAATGCCACCTTGTTAGCAAGATGTGCCTCTGTCTCCACATCTATTCAAATAGTAGAGAGGTTGTCCCTACTCACGAGGTTGCTATGAGAATTCAGTGAGCTCATTCACGTGAATAGTGCCTGGAACGCAGTGTATGCTCAGAGGTGTTAGCTATTATTATAACTACATGGTTATCTATGTAACTTATTTGCCCTATACTAGACTGCTAGTTCCTTGAAGAAAAGAATAGTGTTCCTAGGGTCTAGGACATATTATGTCAATACATATTTGTTAAACTGAATTTCTCCACCTGAGAAACTATTATTTAGCCAGTAAAAATGATAGAGGATTTGAAATTTTATGAAAAACACCACATATTATGCTGTCATATTAACAGGCAAAAGCAAAATAAAATATGCAGAGACAATCACAGCTGTTTTAAATGTGCAGAACAAAAAATTAGGCATAAAAATAGACTGGGAGGAAATATGCCCAAACATTAACAGCTGGTGATCTTGGAATGGTGGAATGACGGGTGATTTTTTTGCCTTCTAGTTTTACTTTTAGACTTTCTTTATTGAACATATTCATTTTTAAGAGGTAAAAATGATTTACATCTGATTTACACACACACCCCTCTTGCTCTTTAAACGTTAGAGGTGGCATTACACGCAGAGTCAGAACTCAGGCTCTGAGGTGCTATGTGGATTACGGTTGTGGTCCACCGTTTACAAGCATTGGGTGCACTGAGGCAAGCTGATGTCGTGGACGTTGTTTTTATTGTAGTTGTTGTGCTTCTGCTTAGTGTCCTCACCTGATTGTCCACGCAAAGGGGCTGCAATGGGCCAGTGAGATAATGCATATAATGCCCAGCCCGTCGTGTGACACAGAATAGGCCCTGAATAAATGTTAGCTATTCATCTCATGGTTGTTATTACTGAGAAGACGATGTGGAATCAAACACACATATAGAGTGATAAGGAGGCATTTGTTCAGAGAAGGGAAGCAGAGAAAACGGAGAATAAAACCAACTCGCTGGATCTCAGCATCTGTAAGACTAATTTTATTTTAGCCACTCTTAGGGAAGGATGTGTCAAATCTGATAGCACAAGAGTGTTTTTCAAACATTCTGTTTTTAGTAACAGAATTTCCCCCGCCCCCCGAAAAACTCATGCAGATCCCCCGGATATAAAAGAGATCAAAACAGCTGTTCTGGTAGAATGAGGGTCAGGCGGTGTGTTCTGAGCTCCATGTCACCCTCACAGAGCTGAGGCTTCTCAGAGAATAATCTGGAAAACACTCTTTCAACACAAACCTAACTGGTTCCCAAACTGTGACTTTGCCAGCTCCTTCGGGGAGAGAGGGCACGGTGTCACTGGCACCCTTTTGTGGTTTCAGGAGGCAAAGGGTGCCTTAGGGACGGCTGGACCCAGGCTCCTGAACTACTTGGCACAGCATCCATGCGTGTCTCAAGCCTGTTCCTTAAGAGCCATGCCCTTCTTTGAGCCAGAATGACAGAAAGGCATTGTCTTCAGACACTGGTCCCCCTCTTCCTTGCCCGGGTCCTTGTTTACTCATTCATCAGCAGGTGGCGGCTGAAACATTCTCCTTTGATTTTGCGGCTCAGGAGCAGCGGGCTGAGACCTGAGCTGAATAAACATCATATCATTTGGCACTGGCAGGATTCCTGGCAGCCCGGGTCAGGCGAGGTTTGAGGAGGATTAAGTTTAGATTAGAAAAGGGCTTGAGTTATATTTTTTCCCTTGTGGTCTCTCTTAAGTGCCTCAGGATTGTGTAAGAGGAGAGTGGGCTGACAGCCTGGGCTCAGTGGCTCCAGAAATCAAAGTGGTGAGCCTGGTGTTCTTTTCTGGAAGATCACAGTATGTACTTCTCCTGAATGTGGTTTCTCCTGGACTCTTGGAAATTTGCTGAAAGCTCTAGACCTTTTGTCTAGAAAACTGCATGCATGTATGTATACATGCACATGCGCACATCCACACATAATTTTTTTATTTTCAGGGGTTCCTGAAACACCGAGGCTGGAGGAATTGTAAGAGCCTACACAACTCACTACTGGGAGACTGCCCCACCTGCAGTCCACCCCAGAGTGGCTCCTCCATGACCTCTGGCTGCGATGAGCGGACCTTGCTGTCACAGCGCCAGGTTTTCTTGGCAGTCTGGCCCTGGAGAGGCTGCCAGGGGCTCTGGCATTTGCTCTTGTTTGTTATTACGCAAAGTCTTGCTCCACTCCTTGGTGAAAGCTTGCAAACCAAAACTATCTCATTTCCCAGCGACAAACAGGTTGAGGGAGGGGGGGAGAATACCAGGGCGAACACCTTTTGAAAGCACAGCTTTTCCTTGGATTCTCCGGAAGAGCGTCTTTTCACCCCAGTGTCCACAAGCTCTGACTTTGTTTCTGGGGCCATTGTGGTTGGCTCTGCCCTCCAAAAAAAGACATTTCTTGATGAATTTTTCCTCCCTGTTCTTCTCTCCTTCAGTGGGGTTCCCCTCCTCCATCTCCACCATCTTTTTAAAAGGATGAGGCTAACATGTTTTTTTCAAATAAATGGATGTTCCCATTTATGGTTAGACTCTGGAGTGCCTAATCTACCATTTACCTGTTGTGTGACAGAGGGCAAGTTACTTAACCTCTCTGAGCCTGAGTTTTCTCCAGTGATTAAAACAGTACCTACTGCACAGGGTGGTCGTGAGAAGTCAATGTGGGGCAACTCTCTCACTCCATGCGAATATTTGGGAATAGTTTACAATTAATACAGAAAGCAGATTCTTATCCTCCAGTGAGATAGGAATGGTTTTCCCTTTAGAAACACCTTCTAGCACTTTAGACACCAACATAGGCTCTCTCCAGTTTTGTGCAAGAAAGTTCCACTTGGCACCTGTAGGATAAGCAACTACTTAGGGCCTGGTGGAAGGTTCCTATCCCGAATACTTTTAGCATAAAGATAAGGGAACTTGGTGTGCCCAACCTAGTCTACTGTGTAATAAATATATTTAAAAACATTCCGACTCTGCTCTTCATTTTTACAACACCATTGTGTAAGAGGGGAAGGCCATACAGGTTTCTTTAAGAGTTATCACAACTAGAAGGACCTGCAACTAAGATATACAACTGTGCAGGGAGGGTTTGGGGAGATAAAGCAGAAAAAGAAAAAAGATTGGCAACAATTGTTAGCCCAGGTGCCAATCTTTAAAAAAAAAAAAAAAGAGTTAACATTTATTTGGGCACTTCCCATGCGCTGGTAGATGTCCTAAGCAATTTACCTAGTTTAATCATTTCAATAACCCTCTGAATAGATACTATGATTGTCATTGCCATTTTATAGAAGGAAACAGAGGCTCAGAGAGGTTAAGTAAGTGGCCTAGGGTCACAGAGCTTGTAAGTATCAGAGCCGGTGGTAAATTTCGCACCTCCTGTTTTATGCTGCTTTGATGTCTCCACATTTTTATGAGACCATGTTGTCTCTTCTTACGCTCCCTGAAATAATCATTTTCAGTTGACAATTTTATCCTTGCTCACTTTACTAGGCCTGATGGTCTCCCCCCCAGGAAAAATGTCAGATGGCTTCATGCTGTCCAGAGCAAACACAGCTTTGGGTTTATTGAAAGGAGTCTTCACATTGTTTGTAAAGCCACTGAACAATTTATGTTTTAACCTCCATGCAGAAGAAAATTATGTCAGTGCACATGTGCATCAGTGCTTATCAATAACGGGGAAGAGGTAATAGTGTCCATTTACATCCTCCAGAATGTTTGCTGCAGAATGTAAGAAATAGACACTCAAGTCACACACAGACTCACGTGGTGGTGCTTGTAGAACTCACACCATGATCGCTAGCTTATCCTCTCATTTCTATTGGCCCTGAGCAAGTTTTTGGTCTGAACTAAACTTCTTTATGTGACTTTCTTTTTTTTTTGCTGAGGAAGATTTGACCCAAACTAACATCCATTACCAATCCTCCTCTTTTTCTTCTTGAGGAAGATTAGCCCTGAGCTAACATCTATGCCAATCCTCCTCCATTTTTTTTGTGCATGGTACACCACCACAGCATGTCTGGTGAGTGGAGTAGGTCCACACCTGGGATCTGAACCCGTGAACCCAGACGGCCAAAGCGGAGCACAGGGAACTCTAACCACTCGGCCATGGGGCTGGGCCCTGATTTTTCTTTTTCTGATTATAAAAGTGAGATATATCCATTGTAGGAAACTCAGAAAATACAGATGAGTATAAAGAAGCCAATAAAATAAGGCCAAATTTCTTAGCATGCCATCTGGGCCAAGATTCAAAATTCTTTTGGGTTTGAATGGTACCTGTGCAGTCATTTTTGTAAAGAACTGAAGAGAAAAGCCGTTTGATTCTAGGACAATTTTAAGGTATTTTACTATAAGTCATTTTAAAGCAGTCAAGTAAAAAAAAGGGAAAATTTTCCCTGCTCCTAATTGTTACAGATGGGTCTCTAGAGAATTGTTAAATGGGGGAAAAGTAAGCTTATGACCTTCTCAAATGCTTCGTATTGTGTGGCACACTGGATTCTTGCCATCTGTAAATTTCCCAAGTGATCTGGAATCTTGCTTCCAAAGCTGTGAGTTAAAAAGGCTTAATTGAAAATGTGCTTTCCATTTCTCCCTTTTTTTCCTTCTTATTTATAAAAGATTAAAATACTCTACGTAAAAAAGAAAATTACAAAAATCAAGTTTTCCATAATCACGTGGATATCTACAGTACTTAATATTTACATCTCATCTGAATATGAGCCAAAGAATATGTTACCCCACATATATGTCCTTCTCATTATGCTGGCCATCAAATATTTTCAATCTATTTAAAAGTCGTTTTCATGCACTAACTGCACATGAGCATGTAATAGAAAAAGATCACACCATTTACTCGTCTGTGTCCTTAAATCAAACGTATGGAAGTGTGTGTTCAAAACGTCTCCAGTGGTATGTAAAAAAATTAGGTAGATTGGAACCTTATTTTTTTCCTTCTGTTTCACTTGGTCTCAAAGTCAGATCTGAGCTGAGTTGATTTCATTCTAAGCAGCATCACTTCCCATGTTGTCTGTAGGCCTAGGTCCTATAAAGCAATTAGTGTTTCCAAATTTACAATCCACAATTTGAGAGGCATTAATTGCTTGGGTAATTACTTATTTATGTAATATTTATTTACTTGCTTATCACTTCATCTGAGAACCTCAATGTGATTTATAAATATTAACATATTTTAATTACATTTCATCCCAAGAAAAATATGATTTACAGGGTAATGTACAATCATTAGCAATTTTAAGCCATGACTAACTTTGTAGCTGGTGAAGAAAACTGACATCTTGATTTGTGGTTGTGGCTTTTCTCTTACAGTAAATCATTCTCCTTTTTGTGTCAGCGATTTGCTCTCACATATCGAAAGAAGTCTGGATGATATTTTAGAATTGCCAAGAGATTTCAGAGGAACACAATATAGATTATTCTTGCTTCCTTTAAGATTTTCAGTGTTTTGCCTCTAAGACATTTGGAGCATCTTTAATTGAACACATGAGATTTTATTCTTAGGATTCTCTAAATAACTGATACCACACTTCACAGAGTGACCTTCTGGAACCAAGAAAACAAACAAAATGTCTAGTAATTATAAGTATAGCATTCCCAAGGATGAAAACCAATAAATAAGCAAACAAACATTACTATGACACCTAATTAGTCTGTCTAGGCTTGTGACCTTTGCCCTTTGCCTTTTCCTCTGAACATTCTGGCCTTTTTCTCCTAAACCACAGATCCCTGACCTATGTTATTTATTATTATCTTCTTCACTGTTGTTGCTTTTTAGTTAATTCTGTTAGGGTGGTGGAGCTCTATGTTGTGAATTATGATTTATAATCTCATCTTATGTTTATGACATTCTGCTTCTTTCCAACATGATTTATTGCTGACCTTGTTTTTAACATTTGGACATAATGCTTTTATATTTCAAAGCTGAACTTTGATCTTTGTGTCTTGTATTTTGTTAATCTTGAGAAATGGATCTGGGGAGGCACAGGTGAGAGGGGGTAAAAAAGGTCCTAGAAATGTAGTGGTGGCTGCTTTGATGTGACAGAAGGGATGTGAGAGCTGATGCACCAGCCGCTCAGAGCAGGAACTTGTTTGGACCATAAATCTGAGTCACTCTCTGCCCTAGTAACACTCTGCTGGAGCCTCTGAGTCTAGGAGAAGGAGCGTCTTTGACTTTATAGTGGATAACAATGCCTGCTTTTCCAAAAGAATGAAGAAAGATGGAAGACTCTCTCATCTCCTTTTAATTTTACATTTTTCCCAGCAATATGCTAATTTAATAAACAAGTATCTGTGTATATCTCAACATGTTAATAATACTAGTCATGTTCACATTAGAATGTTTAAATGTTGATAACTCTGTCATTCTAGCCATTTGGGTGTGCAAATTTATAACGCAGATGTGCTCCCATGAGGACATACTAAGATGGTCTTCTCAAAGTGCTCAATTTGACTGCATTTAAATTAATATTAAAAGAAGTAATTACAGGGGCCAGCCCAGTGGCTCAGCGGTTAAGTTCACACGTTCTGCTTCAGTGGCCCGGGGTTCGCCGATTCGGATCCTGGGTGCAGACATGGCACCGCTTGGCAAACTGTGCTGTGGCAGACGTCCCACATATAAAGTAGAGGAAGATAGGCATGGATGTTAGCTCAAGGCCAGTCTTCCTCAGCAAAAAAAGAGGAGGATTGGCGGTGGATGTTAGCTCAGGGCTAATCTCCCTCAAAAAGAAAAAAGTAATTTCATTATAAAATCATAGTTTCCCAAAAGATTGTTGAGTCCAGATCCCTGTTGTCCTAGAATATTGCGATTAATGGTCTTAGACTTTAGACAACATAATTTTCATTAAGGTTCATTCTATTAATTGCTTGGTCATCTGTCCCTACACTGGATAACCCATTTTCTGGAATGTCTTCTTTAGAAGGAATAGAACTTCCCACTGAAGCAATGTAAAACTGCTATTTCAAAAATTATTAAATATAAAATGTAATGTAAAATAGCAGAGGAAAACTGTTATTTCAAAAATTATTAAATATAAAAAATAATAAAAATTATTATTATTCTTGAGTCCTCTGTAGAAGCAGAGAAAAGTGACCATTTTTCTTCCTTTGTTCCTTCCTTCCTGATTTACACTCTAGCTAAGAGGAAATGTATGAATCCTGGACATAAGCCATGTGGTTAGCAAGTCAATATTATTACCAAAGCTTCTCTCTTATCTTTACCTGCTTGGGGATCCACCAAATTCTACCAGATGAGGCTCACTGAAGAATATCTTTTGGAAAAGCAGAGGCTTTGGATTTAGATGTATCTCTGTTCAAATATATCTCTTCCATGTAATTTACCACGTGACCTTGGACAAGCTAACTTCAGTTTCAACGAGCATAAAAGGGAGAAAACAATCACTAATTTGCAGAATGATGATTGGGATTATATTAGACAAGAAATCTAAGTAAAGTACTTCACACAATGCCTTCCGCCTGGTAGATACTCTATACATAGACCTAAGATAATTAGCTAATCTCTCAAATATTCTTACAATTCTCATTAAATCTTCTCTCTCATCATTCTTTCCAGTAGCTTATGAAAAACAGTAAGCTTTTCCTTATGTAAGAATAATCTCACATTTCTAAAATAAAGTTTCCTCTTTCTCTGTATCATCAACAATTATTCCTTATTTATCTTGCTCGTACAGCGAAAGAAGTGTACAATAATTGAAACAGGTGAAGAGAAATCAAGAAACTCTGTCCTTGCTCTTTTTGGCCAGAGTTGATAATGAGATTTCAAAGAGGAATGATCTTGTAAGCACAACGAATTGGGAGATTGAACTGCAAAAGATCCAGAAAGACAAGAAGCTATATGGATACACCATCTGAAAAGTGTAAGATGAAATTCAGGCAAGATGTTCTAATTTATTGGCAAAATGGAAGGGACTGCTAGACCAACTCTTGAGAATCACTTAACCTTAGAGGTAATTATGAAGAGAAAAATCCATTCAGGAGTGTGCCTAAGAAGATTAGTTCAAAAGAGGCACTGAAAAAAATGTGATCAATTCTACCAAAGGCAATGGACAGGAGGGACCAGAATAATAATGAGACTTTATCATTTCACAAAGACCGACCTCTTGTGCATGTCACGTCTGTTTCTCAGAGCTGCCCTGAAAGAGGGGAACCTCACTTATCATTATTTTATAGACGTGGAACTAAAGCTCAGGCATAAAGTCCTTGGCCAAAGTCACACATCTAGTAAAGGATGAGGCCAGGACTTGACCATGGATCTTCCAAGTCTAAGCGCATTATAAACTGCTCTGAAAGAACATCAGATGTGGCTGTTTCACTGAGGACTGACTTTGATTAGCTCTGTTTATGATGGAAGGCAAACTATCTTTCTGCCTTGAATATGTTCACTTGAATAATTTAGGGAAATGTTTAGAATCCTTAATTATAGACATTGCTTTCAGGTTATCCTCAGTCTCTAAATGTTTCTTATGTCAATATGCTAAGTTTCTGAAGGATGTATATGCCCCAGAAGAGACTTCAGGCAAATACGTCTGCATTAATACCAACTAAGACCTAGGCCCAAACCCATATCGGGTTTCCTTTGCTGGTGACCTCAGCTAGGCTACATCTTCACCTCGGAGTGAATAAGGCTTAGTATAAAGGCAGACCAAGCATAATAGTCTTGATTACTGCGCTCAAAATCATACCGGGCATTTGTTGGTCATCTTCCAGGAATTTAAAAAATAAAATTAACTAAAGTGTAATAACATTTACACGGTAAAAGACACAAACTTTAAGTGTACAGCTTGATGAATTTTTACATATGTACACACCCAAGTAACCACTACCATCAAAATATGGAACATTTCTGGCACCTGCGGGCCATTCTAGAGTCCCTGTAAAAATGAACTTTCCTGCTCTAAACTGTCTGTGGGTAGGAGGGTGGCATTTGTCTACAGACTTAACTGGGCAGGCACATACAAGCAATCATTTTAAAACTTCAAGGAATCCTTAGATATTCAAAGGGATGCTCTAAGCTGAGTAAGGGGGTGGGTCAGGCCTCTACTGATTATTACTGTTCAGGGCTGTTGCTCTGTGATATTTCAGCCCTCTGTCACACTCGTAGCTGGTTTTTCTATGAGGAGCACTCACTCCTTCCACGTGGGTTGTATCAGACTAATCCCACCCCTGGAGCTCCAGGGTTGGATGATGGGAACTAGGCCTAAGCCAATGAGCACACTGCATTCTCCTGCCCACAATGATAGGCTGAGGGATAGGCATGTGACTCACTTGCAGCCAATGCAATGTAATGAGACTGCTGAGACTTCCGGGACTGAGGCAGGCCTACCCTTTCTGTTGGTGTTGAATACTGGGAGAGATGAGAAGTTAGTATAATGATTTTGCAACAATGAGCAAAAGGCATCTGAAAGGGAGCCAGTATCAGGGAGAAAGGAGCCAACAGACTGAGAGAAGGAAAGCTGATCTGCTGACATGGCAGAGCTACCATGTCCACCCATGCCCAAAATAAGATTTAACTGTCAACTTTTGTCATGAAACTCAAATGGAGTCTGTTGAGTAAATCAGTTTGAATTGGATTTTCTGTTATTTGCAGTCAAAATGACCTAATAAGTGTCTGATAGGGCTAAATTATTCTCTGTAAGAGAATGAGGGCAATTTTTCTTCTCTTGAAAGATAGTAGGCAAGCAAGGGATGGGGGAATGAAGAGAGGGAGGCTGAAGTGCGAATTGTTGCAGAAGAGGATGAAAGACTTGTTTTTTAAGGACGAGGATGATGAATATTGTATTCATGTCTTTGCATTTTATGTAAAATAACTTTCATCTTCCCAAAACTCTAGTAAAGTTGGCAACGTGTAAGAATGCCTGGTGTGAATGGTGTGTGTGTGTGCGTGTGTGTAGAGAGAGAGAGAGATACTGAGACCGGTTCCTATATTGTATGACATAGTACAGAGTAGGGAAAACAAGAGGTGATGAAAAGATCATCCCTAAACTCAACAAATTTAGCAGAATAGGAGCTTGGAGTCAGAGCTGACATGAGAATATAAGCCTTCTGGAAATTCGTAGAATTGTTGAGGAGTGCCTTGGACTTTCCATGAGTCATGGAACAGAGGATTCAGCCTATCTCCTTTCCATCTTAAGGGGCAGGGTGACCCCAACCAACTGCAGCTTATGTTATTCCTAAGTCTCTTTGTTGGATGATAATATTACTTGCTAGTAAGAGTTTCTCAACCAATTCTAACTTGGGATCCATTAAACAGGAACCAAAAAGGCCAATAAATAAAAATCTACATGCTGAGTAGAAAACAGATAATGGCAAGACATTTTCCAAAACTGTCTTGAAATAAGGAACTTGAAAACCAACAAACTATTCCACTTTACTGCTTCAAGAAGTCAGTTTCTCCACCCGCAAGTGTACCCAAAGGAAAACAAAATGTATGCGCTTTCAGGTGTTTACTGTAGCTGCCTGTGCTTAGTGCGAGGCCCAAATGAACTTAACTCACTCGCCGGCCTCTGAAGTTGCTAGTTAGCCTGAAATAAGATATTTACCACTCATTGTAAGTAATAACACTCACTACCCCACCTCACCTTGGAGCTTCTTCCATTCGACTAACATTTATTAAATTCTAACTGTACTAGGTGTTCAGTGGGTATAGACTCTAAAGAAATTCCATGTGGAAAAACAAACATATATATGATCAGTACATTCTCCACTGGCTAATTCCAATTGGAGGAAAGCAATAGTATGTATAAAGCAAGGAAAAGGGGAAGCCAGATATTGCAGGTTCAGTTCCCCAGGAACCAGACTGTGAGATGGAAATTAGCCTGCACGTAGTTATAGAGCATGTTCTCAGGATCAAACCCCGTGGGAGGGAAGGAAAGGAAGCAGGATTGGGAAGGGCAAGAAGTAGTGCTGGGATGAGGTCTAAACCAAGTCCTGAGGCCACCCCACAGGGAGCACTAAAGCTCCGATGGTTTTTCAGAGTTGTTCTGAGTTGGGAGGAGGGACCATGGACGAATCACGGATGCTGGCTGCCCCAGGAAGAGATGTGACATTGTGGGGAATAACTCTGAAGACTGTCAGCCGACATCCTTCACAGAAACACCTGGAGGAATAAACCCTTTGGTCCTGAAAGGGGGATCTGTGACATGGTACACAGCATCCACACCACCAGAGATTATTGACGGTTTTCGAATCCAATTAATCTAGAGATGCTCTAGGTGTATTTACCCCCCTGGTCTTTTAGGGGGTCAGAGTGACTCTCCTGGATAGATTCTCCTTGAGCAGGAAAGCTCTCCATAGTTAGGCACCTTATTAACCCATCTGATAAGAAAGTTTTCCCAGAAGGAAAACATGATGGCCAGAAGATAACCACCATCACCCTGCTTGGGCAGTAAAGAAATTATTGATATTAGAGTGAACCGGTTCAGAGGTGGTTCTGAGGTCACACAGAATGCTAGTCCTTTCACTGGAGTGGTCCAAGTGCTTTGTATACTGTTAACTCACCTAGCCCTTTGGATGTATTGGGAGTACCAAATGGTTGATAAAGTCTTTCATGGGAAGGCAGCTGAGATGCTGCTTAATTCCTACTGTTTGTAATTTAAACATCTGCTGTCAATGAAGACAGCAAGTAACCAAGCTTGTGGGGATGCCCTGAGCTCAGAGCAGTTAGCTACCAGCTGCGACTTCACAACACATTTTCAAGTGCATTATTAATGTTCAGTTAACCCTCTGCAGACGCTCAAGGAACCTGGAAATAACTGCATCTCCTGATTTCACAGACGTGCCTGGAATGTGCCCCACTTCAGGATAATGAGAAAGCGCTCTCTGCATTATTGCTCAATTAATTAATTAACATAATGGTCCCAACCACAGTAGAAAAGCCAGAACCTCACAAATGATTGGCTTTGTGTAGCAGAAGTGAAAACGACACAGGCGAGACAGTTCTGGCTAGGCCCTGTGCTAATTCGATTCATAATAACCTAAAAAATAAGAAACATCAGATGCTCTTAATTGAAGATTTTCTCTTTGTTGGAGAAATATGCCTTGCCATATTTTTATCTAAGAACCACTACGGAGTACACAGAGAGTTTGGGGACAGCTCTGTGCAAAGTTAATCACAGCCTGCTCAGTTGATTATAGTATGCATTCTGTTTGCTCGTTACACGAGTAGAGGGAGCTTCAACTGCATGACATAAGAGGACTGGACGTGCCAGAGAATTATGTATTGTGTTATTTGTTAAACTTTAGAAACGAGACCAATGCTTAACACTGAAAACCTCTAATCAGCATTGAATTGTTCAAAGCTGTGTTTGCAATAATAGCAGATAGTAGGCTGGAGGTATCTTCCATTTGCAAGTTAAACAGAAACAATTGTAACTGAAAGCCCAGTAAAATGTTCCCAGGAGTTAGAAATTAATAATAACTTGAGAGCTTATTGAAAAAAAAAAGGAAAAATATTTGTTAAAGTTATTCAGTTACTAGAACCGTCTCCATCCTTCAGGAACACTGAGTGGGATAGCAACACAAAGCAACTTCCCCTAATTTATTATATTCCTCATACTAACAGATAACTAACAGCTAAGAAAAAGCAAGATATGATAGCTACCACACTAAGTATTGTAATATGCCAGGGTAGAGGGAAAAGACAGTCCCTCTTTCCTGCAATACTTTACCAAAACCAAATAAGTGCTCAGGAATTTGTGCATTTTATTTTAGTAAAGGGCACTAAAGTAAAGTGTTAGTTTTAAAATAGTTCCTGAAAACTTTAAGGACACCTCGCTTTGTTTTGCCCTGTTTATCACGTTGTTAGCCGCTTTTTTGATTGGAGTGGGGGGGGGGGAATCTTTTGTATTATTTATTTTTTTTAGCAGACAATTTTTTAATAGATTTTATTTTTTTAGAGCAGTTTTAGGTTCACAGCAAAATTGGGAGGAAGGTACAGAGAGTTCCCACATACCCTCTGGCCCCACACAAGCATAGCCTCCCCTGTCATCAACAATCCCCACCAGCGTGGCACATTTGTAACAATTGATGAACCTACACTGAACTCATCATCACCTAAAGTTCACAGGTTACGTTAGGGTTCACTGTGGTGGTGCACATTCTACGGGTTCGGACAAATGGATAATGACATGTATCCACCATTATAGTATCATACAGAATAGTTTCACTGTCCTATTAGATACGACAAACCCCCTGTGCCCTGCCTGTTAGATACTCATTTTTAGATAATTAAAATAACAGACAAGCTCTGAACATAGTTCTTAAAAGTCATCAGCCTGAACAGATTCTATCTGGCTCCTGAGATTTGGCTGACTTCTGCCTATATGGACCATTGTTGTGTTCTGTCTTCTGAGCTCTCTGCATCTCTGATTGCAGCTCATCACATGTGAGACAAGAACATCCGAGCTCCCCTGAGGCAGGAGGGTGAAGCTGATTTCTATGATGGCTGTAAAGGGTGACAAGGAGACACATTTTCATTAATACTATTTCAAATAGGCACTCAAAATCCCCTTTTTCGCCCTGCTTTGGTGTATGGCTTAATTCTTCAGTCCAATTTTTACTTCCTCTTAAGTCCCATCTCATTTGATTAAATGAAACAGAAAGTAAGTTAGAAAAAGCCCACAATGCTTTGACAAATTTAGGTCATTGAAAAGCCCTGAGAGGGGCTGGCCTGGTGGCGCAACGGTTAAGTTTGCATGTTTCACTTCGGCAGCTGGGGGTTCGCCAGTTTGGATCCCGGGTGCAGACATGGCGCTGCTTGTCAAGCCATGCTGTGGTAGGTGTCCCACATAAAAAGTAGAGGAAGATGGACATGGATGTTAGCTCAGGGCCAGTCTTCCTCAAAAAAGAGGATTGGTGGTAGATCTTAGCTCAGGGCTAATCTTCCTCAAAAAAAGAAAAAAGAAAAGGCCAAAAGATTTTTTTCTTCTCATTAGGAGATTAAATTCATTCATTTGATCATTTGTTCAGTTGGTTAATCAACAAGTACACATGAAAGCCTGCGTATTCCAAGCCCTGGAAGCTCCTGGGGGATGCAACAGTGATGAGCATGTGGTCTTTGACTCTGAGAAGCAGAGAGATCCCTGTCTCGTCTCCTCCCCATCCCATTTCTTTTCCTTATCCTGCTTGCCCAATGGACACATACTCAGGAACAGGCCTATCTGTCTATACACTTCCTCAGGCCTGACTCTGCATTATTTTCATAAGATCATTCTATGGCATTAAGTGGCAATTGTTTACAAATATTATTTAAATGTTTCTGAGAAATTAAATATTCCTTTGCTAGCACATCTTTCTGGATTTTATGTCACCACACAGTCAACTGTACTGGATTCATAAATAAAGAACCAATATTCTTTGTATCATCAAGGCAACAGGAGATGGCCAGTCCTCTTGATGCCTTCGTGATTAGTGTGTGGGTAACATACATCGCTGCTAGTGTGGGAGAAAACGGGCAGCGTCACATAGAGCAGGAATTGAGGAGTCTCAAATGCTTAGACTGGAATCCTGGCTCCAACACTTAGGAGCTGTATGACCTTGGGCAGGCCAGCTACCTTTTCTGAACTTTGCTTTGCAGTCTGTGAAATGAGTGATACCACCTGCCTCAAACACATATGGTGAGAGTTAAATATAGGGGTACCCTGGTTGCCCAGTCCTCACCAGCCAGGGGGCATGAAATGGATCTCCTTTGGGGTAGCGTATTAGTTAGCTCAGGCTGCCATAACAAATACCACAGGTGGGTTGCTTAAACAATAGAAATTTGTTTTCTCACACTTTTGGGGGCTGGAAGTCCAAGACCAAGGTGCCAGCAGGGTGGGTTTCCTCGGAGGCCTCTCTCCTTGGCTTGCAGTTGGTGGTCCTCTTGCCGCTTCAGGTGGCTGTCCCTCTGAGCATGTGTACCCCTGGTGTCTCTTTTTCTTTTCTTTATTTTTTTGTGAGGAAGATTGTCCCTGAGCTAACATCTGTTGCCACTCTTCCTTGTTTTGCTTAAGAAAGATTGTTGCTGAGTTAACACCTATGCCAATCTTCCTCTATTTTATGTGGCATGCTGCCACAGCATGGCTTGACCAACGGTGCTAGGTCTGAGCCTGGGATCCAAACCTGAGAACCC
The DNA here is from genome assembly GCF_037783145.1 of Equus przewalskii. NCBI lineage: Eukaryota > Metazoa > Chordata > Mammalia > Perissodactyla > Equidae > Equus > Equus przewalskii. Next base: position 17,098,926 of record NC_091852.1, read on the forward strand.
CAGGCCGCCCAAGTGGAGCGTGTGAACTTAACCACTATGCCACAGGGCCGGCCCCTGGTGTCTCTTTTTCTTTTTCTTGTAAGGCCACCAGTCATGTTGAATTAGGACCCACCCTAACAGCCTCATTTGAACTTATTCACCTCTTTAAAGGCCTTATCTCCAAATTCTGAGATACTGGGAATTGACACAGAGCTCGCCCGCTCTGTGTCACAGCCTGTCCCTGGGCCTCCAGCCAGGCTGCTTATACCTCTGTGTCTCAGCGTCCCTCAGGAAAACAGCTGCTTCATCATCTGACTGCAGCGTCGTGCCCTCGAGGGTTTGCACAGTGTAGAACCAAATGCCATGCTCTGTTCCCTTCGCTGGTCTCTCAACTTCAGCCACCGGGCACGCCACCCCTCTCCACTCCAGGTCCAGCCAAAAGCCTCATTGACATTGACTTCTGGCAGCCCTCGCTACTAGGTCATTCACATGCTCAGACAAGTTGGAATCCCAATTCCAGTTTAGGGCAGAACTCCTTACATATAAACCCTGGCACCTTCGCAACATGCTTCTTCCACAGGTGCCTTGAAGGGGACAATGCCATGAGTTTCTGCCACTGCTCTCTTTGCCACTTGGCATTCTGTAGTGATTACGAAGGTAGGCTCTGCAGTCAGACTGCCTGGGCTTAAATCCTTGGGCTGGGTATTTAGCTCCCTTAAGCCTCAGTTTACCTATCTGTAAAACAGGTATAATAATAGTTCTTACCTCATAGGATTGTAGCGAGTTAAATTGATAATATAGGTAAAGAATTTATCCCCCTGCCTGGGACCTTATGATTAGTACCATTATCGTCTAACATTCTCTGAAGGCTGACTCCTCTAGGTATTTCTCTCAGGTTTTATCTCATTTCGTTCTCAAACAAACCCAGGAGGAAGTGCCATTCTGATTTCAGCTTTACAGATGAGGAAAGAGTTAAGTTAGCAACCCGAGCCAGCACGGTTATCAAGTTGCACGGTCAGGATTCAGTCCAGTTCAGTCTGACTCCGTACAGACCGTGCTCCAAGCACTGTGCTCAGTAAGTGGTATTTATTATCACTATAGTCACGATCAGTTAGTCAACAGAGTCTATGTAGATGCTGAATGCACTTCGGGAGGTGGAGTGAGGAATACAAAACTTTATGAGTAGTGTTTTCTTTCAAGGATCTGTAATCTCATGGGGACAACTGGATCTATGAATGTAAAAACAGAACTGAAATAATGAGGGGCTGTGTGCAAATAAATAGTGGGGATGAAATATCCTCTGAGTTCCGAAGACGGAGAGGAGAGCCCGTGGCCGACTAGCATGGTCAAGGAAGTCTTCATGGCGAAGGTGGGCATGACGCCCGGAACATGGGAGCTTCGTAACTGTTTGATGATTGAATAAATTAGGCAGGCATTGAAGGACAAGTAGAATCGGGAGAAATCGAGGAGAGTAAATAAACCGCTAAACTGGAGGAAATACCAATATTGTTTAGATTAGTAACTTAGAGGGATCCTAAATACATGTAATTCCACATACATTCAAAGTGAAACTACTCTTGCAAGGCTCCCTAACCTCTTTAACTTCAGGGCACCTTTAGAAAATGGTAAGATATAGACGGCACGTTGAAGAAAATGAATGAGGCTTCTAGAAAATAGAAGCCACTAGCCAGAAAGCTCCAGCTCACCGAGGCCTCACCAGCTGGCCAGGCACCAAGGGGAATGAGAATCTTGATTCTAAGCCTTGTTGTAAACAGCTTAAAAAAATACATGGGGAGAACAGCCACGTCCCACTGTCTCTCAGTGTGTTTTTATGTAATTATAACCTGAAAGTGTCTACAGAAGATAAGCTACACGTTACCAACGCAAACAGAGAAACTGGGCAATTAATTCCACACTAACCCAATGACGAAGCGAAGTCCAAAGGTTTAGAAATGAAAGAAAGCCAGCTATGATGGAGGAAAACGAATCAAGACTGAGTGGTTCTTGAGCTTAAACACTCGACCAGCAGAAGTCAAACAATAATTATGACAACAAAAAGGGCCGTTTTATTAGAGGACGTCTGACCACACAGAACGCTGGAAGCTGGGTTTGATGTATGAAATGCTTTATTCGCACAGTCCGCCCGAAACAGCAGGATAGCACACGCATGGTCGCACATTTCGGGAGAGAGCATGTCAACTCCTGCCTCCGAGGCTTGTTGAAAGAGAACATTCAATGCATTTTGCATCATTAGAAAATTGGAGTGGACACCAGTACACAGCAGTATCACTTTTAGATCCAGGAAAGAGAGACCCCATCCTGGGACACATAATTTAGAGGATTCTGCTTTCCACGGTGACACCCCCCCTTATGGGGTGAGGAATTCATGGTGCCAAAGGGATGTGCCCACCTGGAATCCAGAAGTCCCCTCCCTACCTTGACCAAATGTCTTCAGGCCATTTTCAAGGGCTTCTGTAGACCTCATCCCCAAATCTTTCCTTTGGGGAGTAGACCGCATCACTGTGTGAAACCCCTAGCTATAGGACAACTGAGGCCCTGCTGCCTGTATGGTGTGGATGGAGCTCAAACGGGCAGTCTGGGGTGTCCATGCTGCTTGCTTGAGGCCCCTCATGGTTCAGGACAGAGCTGGAGTGGGAGGGCTGGGCAAGTGTCAGGGTCCAGCTCTCTCTCTCTGCCACCATGTTCCAATGAGGAACTTTAGCGAGTCTGACACTTCTCAATTCAAACCTGGCCCTCCAGGTAGTTAGAACGGTACATTCGTCAAGGTATACCATTTATCAGATTGTTTGCTTGATTTATAACTTCTAAATATTTAGATATAAGGTATGTGGATCTCCTGCGCATTCTTGCCCTGGGCCCCACAAATGTTCGCAGTGGGCCCGGGATACACAAAAGGGTCTGACAGAAAGCAAAAAAGAACAAGGATATAGAAATGCTTGTCCCGTCTCCCCTTACCCCAGGGCTAGGAAGGTTATGGCACAGACAGAGTGCTGTGTGTACCGTCCACCTCATGTCTTTCTGCTCTCTTTCTTCTTTCTATTGTTTCACTTTCTTCCTCAAGGCCTGGTTTCTCCCTGCACAGACTGCAGGACCAGCCAACGTTCACCTTGGACATTGCTCAGGTGGTCACCAACAGGTGCACAAAGATAAAACACAGTCACTCAGAATCACAAAAATGTGAACTACTCACCCAAAGGCACAGCCCCCCGTGGTTGAGGAAGGCCCAGCACAGCCTCACATTCTAAACCAACTCATGCTTTTTCCTAGTTCTCTTTTCCTAAAGCTGGCCATTCTTGACCCTCTGGAATAGAGTTTATGCAATTTTTTTTTTCACTTTTTCTTTCTGGTGAGGAGGATTGACCCTGAGCTAACATCTGTTGCCAATCTTCCTCTTTTTACTTGAGGAAGATTGCCCCTGAGCTAACACCTGTGACAATCTTCCTCCACTTTGTATGTGGGACGCTGCCACAGCATGGCTTCATGAGTGGTGTGTAGGTCAGCACCCGGGATCCGAACCTGTGAACCCAGGGCTGCCAAAGCAGAGCAGGCAAATTTAACCACTATGCCACTGGACTGGCCCCTAGAGTTTGCTCAATTTTTTATTTTAATGGATGACCAGCGCTTTTCCTCGCTTTCAGAGCATATCTGCCAGCTCCATTAGTATTAATGGTATTAATAGTACCTCCTACTTTAAATAGAGATTAAGCCAGAATCAGTGTTAAAAGTTTTTCACCTAAACGTTGCTTCCATTGTGGAGAGTCTGGAAGTAATTCCCATTCGTGCCCTTCGTATGTTGATGTGTTTTTGTAGCGCAGGTCAGAAACGAAAGTGAATCAGGAAGTAGCCTTTGGGTGTAGTTTGTACCACGGGTGTTAATTACTGATTTCACTAACCTTTAGACTCGAGGATTCATGAGTTTACACGAACTTAAAGGAGAAAATATTCCAAGGTTTGCCCACATCTCCTTAATAACTATAATAAATTTCTTGACAGCTCTACTTTGGATATGCTTAAGAAGGAGCTAAAACCCCAAAGTCAGATGATATTTTCATTTTCCACAGAGAAAGGAAAGAGGTGGCCTTGAGGAAAGGTCTTGAGATCTGAATACAGAAAATATGAGTTTGAATCCCAGTGGTGCCTATTAGCTGTGCAACTTCGAGCAGGTTACTTAGTGTCTCTGAATTTTAGTTTCCTCAGTTGCAAAATGGAAATAGCATCTATGGATGGGATTGCTGGTTGTCTCAAAAGAGATTATGTATGATAAAATATTTCGTGAGCAAAAAAGCACTGTAAAAATATTAGTTATTATTAAATGCCCATAGAAGGCCACATGCACTCAAGTCTCTATAAGAAGGGGACCAGGAAGAACTTTCAGAAAAATAGAGAAAAATAGATGGCAAAAATGATGAAGATGCAGACTAAACCAGAAACCACAGTAAGTATCTAATACCTACCTGTTAGTCTCTCTGTCTGCCGTGGGTGTTGAATCAACAGTACCGGCCGTGGATAAAGCTGAATTCTTAATGAAACTTCTCCCAAGAGTGAGAAGAAATAAAAATAAAATCAATATTTTAATTTAAGGACCTAGAAATTTGCTTATCATTTCTAGGCAAATATTAGAGGAGAATATGCAAGCTTCCCTAGCGTATTTCTATATCCTATTAACCGAGCAAACAAATTCCAGGAACTATCGCCCCACCCAAAAATGGAAGCTCCAATGGAGCAGGGGTTTTTGTCTGTTTTATTCACTGAAGTTTTCCCTGTCTATAAACCCAGGGCCCGGCACAGAGCAGGTGCTTAGCATACATTTCTTAAATAAAATGAAAGAATATGCATATTTAGATTATTCCTGTAATTTGGGGGCTAGTTTCCACAGATGATTTGCTTTAGGACAATCACTAATGAGGCCCATGCTTGCTGTTCCAGTGAGAAAAAGCCTTTCGTTGCTACAAGACCCCGTGCCTCCATGATTAAGGTTCGTACAGGAAAGTTCTGAGTGAAGCTGGCCTCGCTCCAAGGAAGGTCAGGCCGTGCAACTCATGCAGACTTTTGGACTTTGAGTATATGATCGCCTCCCAGCAAGGGGAGAGTTGCAAGACCAAGCGTTTCTTGTTTTAAAAATTAACTTACATGCATGCAGCTCAATTATTTCAAAAGGCCCTTATAGATGTTTTATCTCGCTCGACTAGGTCAACAACAGCCTGAAGTAGGTAAATGATGCTTTCTCCATTTTGTGCAAAATGAGCCCGAGAGAAGGGAAGTGATTAAAGACTAGGAGGGGAGGAGATAAATATAGAGCTCAGATCCCTTAGGTCCTTGTCTAATGACCTACTGACCCCACCATGATGTATGCACGTAGCTGTAATTCAGAGATTACTCATTAGTTGTTTACCGACGGAAAGATGTTTAAAGGCAAAAAAAACAAAAAAAAAATTCAAACAATTATTTGGGCTAAGTCAAAGCACTTAGTCAACTGAACATAAATATTCCAAAAACGCCTTCAAAAGGCATGATTTTTGTTTTTGGCTTTCTGGATATTTGCCTTATCTTTCTTTTACCCTACATACTTAAATCTAGTCTTTGTTGCTGGTTCCTTAAATCCCCACCTATTTTCCTTCTGTTGAGAAAAGTGTTCTCTAACTTCTAGTTGTTTATGATTTAAGGATTAACCTTATTTTAAATAATTCCTATTTCCTGCACCCTTAGCAAATTATGGCAGAGATAAATGCACAAAAATTGAAGTCTGCGAACCAAAAGTAAAAGGGACGTGGAATCCTATTTGCAACGGAGCTTAATTTAAAGAGCTTGCCCCCTGCTGGAGTAGTGGTGACATGACACCTGGAATAAAATGAGAAAGAACTGTGCAGTTGTGTCGAAAGCCCAATCTGACGCCAAAAAGGCTTTATTACCACTTACACCCCTAAAATTATAGATCTCGCTGCCTGTTCAGATTAATTTCAAACATATACTCAGAACAGAAAATTCAGAGTTCAGGAATAACAAAAGAAGACATTAATGAGTTCTCTTTCTACATTAAATTCTATCAGACCAAGGAATTTTCTTTCACAAATTATTTATAAGAGTACTTTAGAAGCAAATAAAAGAAAATTACTTCCTTTTTTTTCCTATTTTTTTTTTTTTTTTGAGGAAGATTAGCCCTGAGCTAACATCTGCTGCCAATCCTCCTGTTTTTGCTGAGGAGATTGGCCCTGAGCTAACATCTGTGCCCATCTTCCTCTCTGCTTTGTACATGGGATGCCTGCCACAGCTTGGCTTGTTAAGCGGTGCGTAGGTCTGCACCCAGGAACCAAACCGGAGAAGTGGAGCGCGCAAACTTAACTGCTACGCCACCAGGCCGCCCCGAAAATTACTTTTTGAAAAATTTAAATAAAAACTTAGAAACAGAAAACATAGTAGCAGAAATAGAGAAGAATATTGTTTTCCTACCCTGCGTTCTGTAGCAGGCAAACTCTTATTCATCTCTTAGAACCCAGCTCAAATATCATCTTTTCTTTAAGCTCAATCATACTCCTTTAAAGAGGATTAGCCGTTTTTCTTTTCTGTGCTACTATACATAAATTTTGTATTTATCATACTGTATTGAAATCATTTATACATTTTTCTCCCCCAAAGCAACTCCAGAGACACTAAATGAGAACTACAAAAATGTAAAACGTTCTCCTTAAAAATGAATTTCACAGTGTATTTTAGAGAATCATGGGTTATTAGAACCAGAAGGTATCTGAGAGGTTATTAATTCAAATCCACTCTTTCTCCAAGCTTCCCCCCTCCCACCTCCATTAGATGAAGAAACAGAGTCTGTCAAAGTAGAAACTACACAAGTTTTCTCATCTAGGAATTAGCAAAACAAAGCTCTTATCCCTGTCTTTTGATTTCAGTCAGTGTTTTTTCTGCTTCAAAATAACCACCTCCTGGGGCTGGCCCCTTGGCTGAGTGGTTAAGTCCGCGCGCTCTGCTGCAGGCGGTCCAGTGTTTCATTGGTTTGAATCCTGGGCACGCACATGGCACTGCTCATCAAACCACGCTGAGGCAGCGTCCCGCATGCCACAACTAGAAGGACCCACAACTAAGAATATACAACTATGTACCGGGGGGCTTTGGGGAGAAAAAGGAAAAAAATAAAATCTTTAAAAAAAAAAACAAAAACCCAAAATAACCACTTCCTTTCCACATGGTGATCTTGCAATAACATATCCTGCCAAACTCTTCAAGGATACTAATTTTCGTGTCCCCGAACTTCCTAAAATTATGTGCAAAATTTGTATACCTATATTTTAGGGCCTGCCTAAATGGGGGAGGCCTTTCTCTAAGCATTCATTCATTTATGCAGGCATGCATTCAACAAGTATTTACCAAAGGCATTATGTGCAATCCTCAACAAAGTACAAGCAAACTGAACCCAGGAACCCATAAAAAGGATTATATACCATGACTAACGGTGGTTTTTCCCAGGAATGCACGATTGATCTAACATCTGAAAATCAATCTTGTAATATACCACGCTGATATAACAAAAGACAAAAATCATATGATCATCTCAGCAGATACAAAAAAGCTATTTGACAAAATTCAACACCATTTCATGATAAAAACACTCCACAATCTAGAATTGGAGGAACTTCCTAAACCTGATAAAAGGCATCTATGAAAAACTTACAGTTAACATCATACTCAGCGGTGAAAGAGTGGATGTTTTCCTCCTAAGATCAGGCACATAACAAGGACGTCTCTCTCACCACTGTAACAGCCTACTTGTGCTTCTAGCCAAGGCAATTATGCAGGAAAAATAAATAAAATGAATCCAGGTTGGAAAGGAAGCAAAATTATCTCAATTTGCAGATGACAAGATCTTTTATATAAAAATTCCTAGGGAACAGACACACACAAACTATTAGAACCGATCAGTAAGTTCAGCATGATTTCAAGATACAAAACCAATATGTAAAATGCAGTTGCATTTCTATATATTAGCAATGAATACTCTGAAAAAGAAATTAAGAAAATAATTCCACTTACAAGAGTACCAAAAAGAATAAAATACAGAAGAATAAATTTAACAAAAGAAGCGCAAGACTTATACACTGAAAACTACGAAACATTATTGAAAGACATTAAAGAAGATATAAATAAATAGAAATAAATGGAAGCACATCCCATGTTCATAGATTGGAAGACTTACTATTGTTAAGATGGCAATACTTGCCAGATTGGCCTACAGATTCAGTGCAATCTCTATCAAAATCCTAGTTGTCTTTTTTACAGAAATTGACAAACTCATTCTAAAATTCATATGGAAAGTCAAGGGACCCTGAGCAGCTAAAAGAATCTTGTAAAAGAAGAACAACTTATAGTTTTGGGCCTTTCATTTTAGTCCAGGATCCATTTTGAGTTAATTTTTGTATATGGTATAAGGTAAGGGTCAAACTTCATCCTTTTGCATGCGGTTTTCCACTTGCATAGGCCTGAGAATTCCCTGAGAGTTAAACAAGGCTTTATCAACCCAACAAACACGTAACACTTCAAAGTTAAATCAAGTTCAGTGTTTGGATTTATACTTTGGACCGGATATTCTAATTTCTGAATCAAGAACAGGTTTGGCTCCTTAAATGGTGTAGGTCTGCTTGCTGCTTAAGAGTTAGCTGTGAAGTTATGGGTCTGCCAGAGACTAGGGAAGGGCACTCCCAAGGAATAATTTTACAGGAATGTAGGAGACGAAAATAGAGTCACGTTTTGATTGTGTCATGAGCCAGGTTTGTTCAGTATGCTATTGACATACTTAGGCATATGTTGAAGAAGAAGTCTGTCTTAATGACAAAGGTGAAACAGCAGATTCTAAAGGTGTGTGGTCACCACCCCCAAGATGGTCCCAATGGTCCTACCTCTTTGTATTCATGCCCTTGGTAGTCCCCTCCCATATCAAATATGGCTGACTTGTGTAACCAATAGAATATCATGGAAATGATGGAGTGTGACTTCTGAAACTAGGTCATAAAAGACATTGCAGCTTCTGCCTTGCTCTCTCTTGGATCCCTGGCTCTGAGGGAAACCATATCATGAAGATGCACGAGCAGCTTTATGGAGATGTCCAAGTGGTGAAGAACTGAGGCCTCCTACCAACAGCCATGTGAGTGAGCATCTTGGAAGCAGACTCTCCAGCCCATCAAGACAAGGACAGCCTTGACAGACACTTTGAAGAGACCCAGAGCGAAAATCACTCAGCAAAGCCATTCTTGGATTCCTGATAAACAGAAAGTATGTGAGATAATAAATGTTTATTATTGTTTTAGACCATCAAATTGTGAACTAAGTTGTTATGCAGCAGTGGCTAACTGATACAGGGTAAGAAAGGGCAGTGCTTCTGGGTAAAGGAAAGATACCAGAGAGCAGAGGGACCAGGTCCTGATCCTACCACATGGTGGCTATTGATCCAGTTCACATCCAAACTCATAAGGTGACCTTACCTGGGGGGACCTATGGGACAGCCAGCTGTTTAAGTGATAATGTTGAGTGGAGACTGATGTGTTCAAGACAAAACAGAGAGGTATATCAAGTTTGTTTCCACAACTATCTTTAGGGTCTTCCTACTGCTTTATAACTCCTTCAAGACCCCTCTCCTGACATCTTGGCTCCCCTTCTGCTTCTGCACCTCTGCTGGCCCTCTTTTCCTTATCTAGTTTTATAAGCCACTTCAAGTCAACATATACTGTGAGTTTGCATATGCTAGGCCCTCAAAGAGGAACAAACCCCTATCCCTCTCTTAACAGAGCCTTCCTTTTATAGAGTACTTTGTGTTGGAAATGTATGCATTTGCCTCCAGCCTCAAAGGTAGAGGTTAAATTGCAGAGTCAGTCCGATTCCACAGGCCTGGGGGGGTGGGGCCTGAGATTCTGCATTTCCAGGAAGCTCTCAGTTGATATCACTGCTGCTGGTCCTGGGCCCACACTCTGAGTGCAAGGCTCTAAAGGTCTCTGCAGGCAGAGGGACAGAAGAGAGGGCAGCATGGCTGGCCAAGGTGTGAACTCTCAGGACAGAGGACACTCACAGCCTGCAAATCAAACCACAGGCTCAGCTCTGACTCAGCTTGTGTCCCAGGTCTGTCACAGTCACCATGAATGAAAAGTGCAGGCTGGTTTGGTTTTGTGTCCCCCTTGCCTAGGAGACCTTTGCAATGAAATAAGCAGGACACCATTGGCACAAAAAATCTTCCATCTTCTTCAGTTCATAAATCAGGAATTCCAGGTTTGAAAGGATTTTCAAACCCTCTCCAATCACCCAACCTGTGGCTGAATCCCCTCCACCTCCTCCCTATCAAATTATTGTCCGAGCTATGGACACTACAGACACTTGGATTCTTCCAGTGGTGGTACACTCACCACTCCCAACAGTCTATTTCACCTTTGGGCAGCTATGAGTCTAGAAAATTCTGTAGAATGAACCAAAATCTTTTGTCTCCATGTTGCCAACCAGTCTCTGAATTTTGCCTGTAGAGTCATTTAAAGCAAGTCTTCATACATTTAAAGACAGCTACCTCGTCTGTGTGAAACTTTCCCTTTTCCAGGTTAAACATATTCATTTCCTTCACCTGGTGCTGCTGGGTCAGCTTTAGTTGATTGGCTTTGGTTGAATCTTAGGTGATTCCACTGAATATACTCCAGTGTGTTTCTATTGGAAACAGCGAGGGAGTCCAGGTAAGATAATGAAAGAAGAGGGGAGAAAGTCAGTATTGCAGGCAGTTTTCCAGCCATGATGAGTGATATGCTTAGGACTGAGGATCTGAAATTCCAGAGAGCTAGAGTGACATTGTGAGAACGTCATTAGCAGAAACACAACCACAGCACGAAATAAAGCAAGCACAGCCATCAGCTGGGATCTGCACCCTAAACTCTCGTGAAGTAGGCTCAGCCTTCTACTCCTTTTGCCTGGAATACACAGGCACAGGTTCTCTCTTCTACCCGGTCACTGTTTCTTAAAGCATTGTCCTCAGAACACCTGGATTAGAGTCACCTTGGGTGATTGTTTAAAAATGCTCATTCATGGGCCTCAATTTGGTCCTATGAAATCAACACTGGTGGTGGACCCAGGAAGCTGCATTTTAAACAAACTGCCCAGGTGATTCTGATGAGCGTGAAGTTTGAGAACCATTGTTCTAGGCCCTTTCCTGGGCCCTAGTTGCCTTGTTCCTTATTGCACCAGCTGACTAGGAATAACAGAAGGCAGCTCTACAAAGAAAACCATCAAATGTTGCAGGAATTTTGAGACAGAGAGCGAGAGGAAGAGAGAGAGAGACTGTGACAGAAGTCAAAACTTTAACTCCTTTCCTCCTTATTGCCCACCAAGATCTCCGGCCTAATCCTGCGGTTCCATACGCATACTTAAACTTGACCCAGCACCAGCTCCGCCCACACCCCACTTGGTGTTGGAGTAAAGGGCCTTGGGCTCCCTCTAGAGGCCAGTAGTGATAAGGGAAGAGAGAACAGAACAGAAAGTGAAGAGGAAAGACAGCGTGAAATGGTGGTGGCTTGTTAACTAACCCATCTAGGGGTCACATACTCTACAGCCTTCTAGAGCAGTGGTTCTCAAAGTGTGGCCTGGGGACCCCAAGGGGCTCCATGAAGTCAAAATTATTTTCATAATAATACAAAAATTTGCCATTTTTACTCTCATTCTTGCATGAGGGATAGAGATTTTCAGAGGCCACATGCTGAAATCTCAGTGGATTGACTGCAGATATGAGAACTGTCTTCTATTAAGCCAGGCACTGAAGAGATTTGCAAATATGTAAAAAGAGCCACTTTAAATTTTTTTTTTATTTTTGAAAATACAGCTGTTTTTCATAAAATGTTATTTATGTTAACATAGAATGGGCTTATTACTGTTATTTTTAAGTGAACTAATAAATAATTAAGATTTTTCTGTTTTAATTTCTATTACAGTAAATATCTACAGATATAGTACTGTGGGGCACTGGAATTGTTCTCCCCAAGATACCTCTCTTTGGCATGAGGATTATTTTGGGCTGGTTACTTTTGAAAACTGCAGACATGAGGGAGAATGTGAAAAGTAGAAGTTAACCCTTTGTAAGAGATATTTACATTTGTAAAGGAAATCTCCATCTGTAAAGGTGTCTCCCTCTCTGTACCAGGAAGGGGGGGGAAGATGAGCTTATCTCTAAAAACTCTTATCAGTTGGGAAGGCAAGGATTTAAATCTGCATAATAACCTTACCCTTGTTTACTGTGCTTTTCTGGTAGTCTCCCATAACTGATTCCCACCACCCCAACATCCTCCTTTGTCTTTAGCTGAGGATGGTATTTAAGATGAGAACTTCTGCCATTTTGGCGAGTTACTCAGTTTGCCTGAGCTTCTCCCATGTATACATGTTATAAAGCTTTGGTTAATTTTCTCATGTTGTTCTGTCTCATGTGAATTTAATTCATTGTCTGGCCAGAAGGACCCAAAATGGGCAGAGGAAATGTCTTCCTCCCCTACAGTTCACATAAATAAAAACAATTTGGGGTCCTCAATGATTTTGAAGAGTGATAACACTCTAAGGTTAAAAAGTTTGACAATCACTCCTCTCAAGCTTGACTACACATTGGAATCAACTAGGAAGCTTGAAAAAAAAATTCTGATGCTGAGGTTCCATCCCAGAGATCCTTATGCAACTGGTCTGTTGTGCGGCCAATGTATTGGAATTTTTAAAAGCTCTCAGGCAATTCTAATGAACAGCCAAGGTTGAGAACCACGGCTCTAGGCTCTTTTAGTGGATGTCAAAACAAGCCTGGCCACAGCCAAATAATGGGAAAGCAAATTCAGTCCTCAACAGCAAGTGGGGGGAGAAAAGCAACAGACAAACAGTAGACCTATCAAGTGATCCCCAAAAGTACAACAGGATAAGGGGGATATTTTGCACCTCCAGCAATAAGACCAAGAGTTTTTCTTTTGCCAAGGATGTTGGGTTTATTCATACATCACTGCTTCACTGGATGGAGCAAATTAGAATATATTAAAATGCAACCCACGGAGGATTTGAGCAGCTTTTTAGGACATGAAGTAATAAACTCTAGCCACAGAGCCGTCCTCAAAGAATAAGAATCAAGCCAAAGAAATCAGCAGGATGCTACTCTGATTACAAAGAAGACAAATAATAGCTGGGGGTGTGGGAGGGAGGAGGGAGATTCAGGCCCATAAGGAACCCCTCCCCCCACCCTAGTGTGGTGGACACAAGAGAGTTTTTACAAGGTCCAGCAGCTCTCAGGTGATCATTACGTAGTATGACCTGGGTGGTGCCAGAAAGGAGGAAGATATAACTAAGCCCTCTGGGGCAGGGGTGGCTTGAACCAGATGCAAAGCTATGAATGCAGCGATAGAACTCTCAAGCTTTCAGATAACTCCTGCTCTTCAAGAGCTTATATTTCACATTAGGTTTGTCAATTCAGATAGAGAGCAGTCTCAAGCTCTTTTGCTTTGTGGCCAGTAATGATTGTAAATAGTGTATGGCTGCTATGAAGATGGCCTGCCCCTGAGTAGAAGGCAGAGAAAAGAAGAAAGAGGCTCATGACAATAGTAATAACTGATATTTATTGAACATTTACTATACCAGGCAATGTATTAAGATAATCTATGTATTATCTCGTTTAATCTTTTCAACAATCCTATGAGTCAGTCCTATAATGAGTCCTATTGATAAGGAAACTGAGGCTAAGTAGAAGCCAGCCTCCAAGATGACTTCCCAATAATCTGGTAATCCTGGAATTCCTGCCCTCTTTAGTGTCTTCCACATTGAATACGGCTGATCTGTCTCCCAGTAGCATATGGAGGAAGAGACAGTGTGTGACTTTTGTGGGGGATCAGAATTTGCCATCCCAAAATGTATCTCTTTGGCTTGGTTATTTTTTTTTAAAGATTTTATTTTTTTCCTTTTTCCCCCCAAAGCCCCCAGGTACATAGCTGTGTATTCTTAGTTGTGGGTCCTTCCAGTTGTGGCATGTGGGATGCCACCTCAGCATGGCCTGATGAGTGGTGCCATCTGTACGCCAAGGATTCAAACCAGCCAAACCCTGGGCTGCTGCAGGGGAACGCGCGAACTTAACCACTCAGCCACCGGGCCAACCCCCAGCTTGGTTATTTTTAAGAACAGAAGACTCAGAAAGAAACTTGGACCTTCTTCTCTAACTGCCTGAAAGAATTTAAGACAGAAGACTTGTCCCAGGAAGGAGCTATCACCATAGATAGCTCTAGGTATCTAGGCATAGGCAGGAGGGCTCGTAGCAGGGCCCATTTTTATCAAAGTTCTCTCTCGTACTCCATTGTCTATAGATGGCCCAGCAAACATTTGTTTAGCAAACATTTGCTTTTCCATCTCCATGTGAATTGTCTTCCTCTCCTTTGAAGTCTCAAACCACTATCCCAACATCCTCCTTTGTCTTTAGCTGAAGATGATATTTAAGGTCGTGGCTTCAGCCATTTTGGCGAGTTACTCAATTTTCCCAAGTTTTTTCCATCTATAGCTGTTATTAAATTTGTTTGCTTTTCCCCTGTTATTCTGTCCCATGTCAATTTCATTCTTGGACCAGCCAGAAGAACCTAGAGGGTAGAGGAATGGTTCTTCCTCCTCTATACTTTCAAGGCTACATTATGAAATGCATTCACATTCCATTTTGGCCTCTTGAATCACTTGCTTTGAGGATGCCAGCTGCCATGCTGTGAGGACACTGAAGCCGCCCTGTGGAGTGGCTACAGAGAGGGGGCTGAGGCCTAATGCCAAGAGCCAGCACTGAGTTGGCAGCCATGGGAGCGAGTCACCTTGGAGGAGGGTCTTCCAGCTGTAGACAAACCTTTGGAGGACTACAGCTCCAACTCACATCTAACGGCAACCTTATGAAAACCCAAGCCAGGACTGCCCAGCTAAGCCGCTCCCAAATTCCTAATCCACAGACACTGTGTGCTTTTCAGTGTTCCCAGTGCGACCAAGCCCACACTGCTCATGGCAGTAACCTTGATAATGCACAAATATTGGCTTTTATCCCATCCCTGTTTTACACTGATACTCCCAGTGCATTCTCTCCTTCTTCCTGGGATCATCTTCCAATAAACTGCCTGTATCTACGTTGTTTTCTCAGGCTCTCTTTTTAGGGAGAACCCAAATATATGCAAACATCATGATGAGCTTGGCTTTTTCACAGATTCAGATGATGCTCTATTATAAACATATTAAGCATGGAGTTTAAATTTTGAGAACAAGGCCACCTGACACCCATAGAGATTTTTTTTTTCTTTCTGATCACCAAGAAAATAGATTCAGGAATTCCTGAAAGTATGCCACTTCACTCAAATTGATGTGCGTGACTCAAAGGACTTTGAATTCAGGTTCATTGATGTCAGCAGTTTTCAACCATGAGCCTTTCCCACGTGCAAAGCTGGCTCTTGGCCAGCATGGTGTCACTCACCTGCTTGGAGTGAATTTTGACCAGGAACCAGAAATAATCAAACTTTCAATGAAAAATTCATGTAGAAAGATTCTAGGTAAGTCATGGATATATTCTTGATATCCTCGGTATCCTAGGTTTGGTCTCTATAAAATATTCCTGAACATTAAGACTTCCAGTGGAAGTCATCAGAAAATCATATTAAGATATATACATGCCTACCCTACTTACAAGCCAGATGGCATTGAACAGATGAGTCAAGTACTTTGCAACAGGCTGTCTCCGGAGGTTGTATTCACTAAGTTGACTTGAAATTAGTTGTTTGGAGTGCAGAATGTATTTTCTCATAGGAATGGTTATTCTGAAGGTGACCAACTCATCGTGGTTAACTGGGGACTTTTCCAGTTTCAGTACTGATAGTTCCACATCCTGGGAACACCCTCAGTCCTGGGAAACCAACAGTCCTGGCAAACTGAGATAGCCAGACACTCTACTTATTTCTGATGGTTATGTTTCCAGCTTAGTTCACAGAAGTGTGTTTAACCCTTGGTACAGCTGAAATTTAGTCCTGATCGTGGAGAAGTCCTGAATCATGGATAAGGTAAGATGAAGTGCTATGGTGTTTTTGAGAATTTCAGGGCTGATGAAGGAAAAGCCAGGACCGCCAGATGGCAGTATTGCACAACGTGCTTATTGGGCAGGGCTAGGACAGGGTTGCAGGAGAGAGGACATCCCTTACAGCAGGACAGCTTCCAGAAACAGGGGTGCAGGGCCACCACCCAGAAAGGGTAGATAGCCAGGGAACTCTCAGGGGAGAGGGGCACTGTAGAAAAGTCTACGTGTCTAGGCAGTGTCACTCAATAGCTAGGGACGGACTCTGTGTCAGAGAGCTCTAAGGGGCAGTGACAGTTTGGGGTCTTTTATAGCAATGAGGTTTATTGTGCAGTTTCACGAGGTATGAAAGCAAGAAGGCTCTAGATTGATAAAAATATGCTGATTTGATGTGTATGTAAAGCAACTGGATGCATAAGAATTTGAATTGGGTGCTGGTGGGCTTTGGGCTAACAGTCTTGACCTACTGTGAAGAGGTGAACAAATGCAGAGCTCAGCTGTGGGTCATTTGTCCAACATATGCCTTCAGAATTCTGACCAGAGGTATCGGAGCACATATCACTCCTGCTGCAGCCTGGACAGCGAGAACAAGGATTTCCCCCTGCAGATGGCCTTCTGCCTCCCCCTCTTCCCATCCTTGCTCTTCCTTCTTCAAACACCAGTGAGGAGAGTCTCCCATGACCTGGTGAGAAAGATCCAACATGAAGTGGAAAGAGATGGCAGGCAGGTGGAGGGCAGAGTTGCTGGTGGCTCAGGAGTGCTGAAGTGAAATAATGGGACAGGCTTGGGCAGGAAGAAGGAAGTGACGCGAGGAACAACATGGTTGTTCTGGTTCATGAGAGGAGCTGTCATGGCCCCTGTAAGTCAGAACCTGCCTGTACGGGAGAGATGAATATTGTAAACAGTTTTTAATCTTTATCCAGACCATCCCACATCTAATCCCCTTTTTCTATTTGCGGAAATCTCCCACTTTGTGTGGGTGTCAGTGGGATGTGGTACCCCAACCTTCACTAAGGAAACCCAGGATGAAGTCTTCCTACTTCACTCCCCTTACAGAGGTACGGGCATATGATGCAGGCTGGCCCACCAGATGCCCAGGAACCAAAGTCAAAGGGCAGTTAGAATCACTTGCCATGGTGGTATTCTGCGATGGTGCCGGCACCCACTGGTAGCAATGGTGTTCAGCATTGGCAGTGTCCACTGGAAGGGCTGTCAGCAGGGCCCTGAGCAGACTGTTTCTGTAGCTTGACTTTGATTGTGATTCCAGCCAGTCACACCCACATTGGTTGGTGCCTGATTTCTAAGCTTGATTCTTTAGTCTCCATGATGAGGTTTTTTTTTTTTTTGAGGAAGATTAGCACTGAGCTAACATCTGCTGCCAATCCTCTTCTTTTTGCTGAGGAATGCTAGCCCTGAGCTAACATCCATGCCCATCTTCCCCTACTTTATATGTGGGATGCCTATCACAGCATGGCGTGCCAAGCGGTGCCATGTCCATACCCGGAACCTGAACCTGCCAACCCCGTGCCGCCGAAGCAGAACGTGTGCACTTAACTGCTGCACCACCGGGCCGGCCCCTCCATGGTGAGTTTTTAAACAGCTATCCTTACATTATTTGGGGTCAGTTTCTCTTGCTTACAATAAAGAATCCTGATCAGTACAAATGCCATGGCTTCTTTTTGATACAGAAGTTGTAAATTCCTATGTCTCCACGCAGACTTAGATTTGTCCTCAAAGCCTTAAAATCCAGACAGATGAGGCACATTTTTTTCCCTTATAGACAAATTCTTTCCAAGATTATCCATCCTCGAAATCTAATGAACAATTTCCATTACAATGAGAAAATAGTATATGTATCACACTGTTTCTCTTGATGGACAGAAAAAAAAACATGAATTAGCAAATGTAAAAACATTTTTATTGACCCAAAAATACAGTAATTTTAGAAATGCAAAGTAGTTGACATTTTTTTCAATTATTGTCACAGCAAGATGCCTGCAAAATTCATATAATTGGATCGAGTGGCACTGTTAATGACTCTTCAGATATGTACAAATCTAGTCATACACTTTAAAATTTGCAGAGACAAATCAATTTAATATGCTTTATTCAATTTCTGAGTTTAGCATTGGGTTATATACCAAATGAATAAAACATCAGATGTGCTCTAATTTGCATCTTTGCCCACAACCTACTTTCTAATTCTGCCTCATTCCCATCATTATTTAGTATTGTGACTGTGTCAGTTGTTTCTTAGGAGGGCATTAGTCACATTCACTATCAGCTGAATAATTTGACTCAAAGGGCAGTAATAAATCATGCTCTACCCAGACAATTGAATAGCAGATTATTTTAACTGTGGCCTACTTAGGTTGGGCCTTAAGACTCTTGGTCCTAACTACTCTAACTGTTCCTCCTTTTCAGGAGAACACAGTATCAGGACCATTATGAAGTGGCTCTACATTCTCTCTACTATTAAATTAGTACGTATGGAGGATTGTGTATATATCTGACTTAGCAATAGGATATGAATAATTTGTGTATGATCTCTAATGAACAGCTTATGTGTGATCATAAAAACAAAAATTTACAGGAAGATCTACAGTGTGCCAGTGACAAACCAAAGAAAAGGCCTTAAAATTTTGGATCAGTTGGAGGTCCAAATCTTGGGTCTTCACTGCTGCCAACCAGCTGTTCAAACAATAAAGAAGCATATAAAGTAAAATTCAGTAACCAACCGAGATGTCTGCTCTTCTATCCATATCCATATATATATAATATATATATATATATATATATATATATATATATATGTGAGCTGTATATAATATATATAAGCTGTGGGACTGAGGAAAGCATGTGGGAGCAGCAATCAGCTGTAGGTTGGCACTGTCTTGGTGTCCTAAACACACCACCTCTGCCTGAGTCAAGAGCTGGGAGAAAACATGTAGTGCTCCAATGTGGAGAAAGCTGTGTCCTGCAGGAATCTAGCAATGGGCCGGGCATTGGAAAGGAACTGCTCTCTGGGAGTGAAGAGCCCTCCAACTCTTCCTCTTGGAATGTCTCTGCAGTGCCCTCCACTGATGAAGCTTAACACTGTGCCAGACAAAGGAAGACTATTTAAAGGGCTCAGTTACATTTTCACAGATCAGGCAACAAACGATGAATTTAAAGTTGAGAGACAATAAATAATACCTACCATAACACTGAACATATTGCTCTGTCTATTTGAGTTATCTGTTGGACTGAAATCCCAAAATAGAGTGACTTAAAATAACCGCCATTTTATTTTCCATCATGAGTCTGTGGGTTAATGGGGCTCAGCTGGGCAATTCTCCTACTCCGTGTGATGTCATCTGGGACATTTGGGACCGTGGTCATCTGAAAGCTCAGCTGGGCTAGAACATCCAAAGTGGTTTGCTCACATATATGGCATCTTGCAGACAGGGCTGGACTAAGTTGGGATGCTAGGAAAGCTGAGTGTGTCTGTCTCTCCCTCTCTTTTCTCTCTCTCTCTCTCACCCTCTCCACGTAATCTTAGAACTTCTTCACCTCCATGTGCCTTCTCTCTCTGGTCATTCCACATGATCTCTCCAGCCAGACTCCTTAAATTGTATCTTAGGGCTCCTAAAAAGCACAAAAGCAGAAGTTTCCAGGCTTTCTTAAGGCTTAGGCGCAGAACCAGCACAGCATCGCTTCTGCTTCATTCTATTTGTCAAAGTGAGTCACCTATCCAGCCCAGATTCCATGTGTAAGAAAAATACACAAAGGCGTGAGTACTGGGAGGCATGGTTCTTCTAGGTCCTTCTTTGGAGACAAGCTTGGCCACCTGATTTTTTTCTCTATAAATGGGATTAATATTGCCTGACTCTGAATCACCATCACTTTCAAGGCATCATCACCTAATAACAAGGTTGTTGTAAAGATTAAATGAGGCATAAGAAAAATCTTTGTCAATAGCCTGCTATGGATGAAAGGAGTCAGACTCATCAAGCCTGAAGATGGTACAGAGCTGGTAGGCATGGTAAATTCTAGATCCCAAAACTTAAACAGGTCAAAAAGATGGAGTGACTCTAGCAACATGCAATTCAATAGGGATAGAGGAAAATTCCAACAGTTGGGCCTAAAACTCCTAACAAAATCAATTAATGATTAGAGGATGCATAACTTAACAGAGCAACATGAACAAGAATGAAAAGTTTAGGTAAATAATAAAGCTCAGTATGAGTCTATTGTGTTATGAGGTCAAATACCAAAAAATGATCATAGCCCCTGTGGATTGAAGTCCTGTGTCTGAAAACGAATTTCTGAAAGTTTCAAAATATTAATGGAATATTAATAGGTGTCTTACAGAGAAACATGACTTGAAGGTGGTTCTGTGGCCTAATAATTTTGGAAATAATGGGTAAAACAAAGCTAGACAAAATTATCAGGCCACAGAATCACCTCCAATCATGTGGAGAACTTCTCGGTATCAATAACATGCTCCTATAAATAGTGACTCTTCAAGGGTGAGGGGATACGAATAAAGAGTGCAATATTTCCCACATTTATTTGGCCACAAATAAAGGACTTCTTCATCTCCATGTGCCTTCTCTATATGGTCATTCCATGTGGTCTCTTTAATAGGTCTCTCCAGCTAGACTTTTTTTTTTTTTTTTAAAGATTTTATTATTTCCTTTTTCTCCCCAAAGCCCCCCGGTACATAGTTGTATATTCTTTGTTGTGGATTCTTCTAGTTGTGGTATGTGGGACGCTGCCTCAGCATGGTTTGATGAGCAGTGCCATGTCCGCGCCCAGGATTCGAACCAACGAAACACTGGGCCGCCTGCAGCGGAGCGCACGAACTTAACCACTCGGCCACCGGGCCAGCCCCTCCAGCTAGACTTTTTAAATTGTGGTGTAGGACTCCCAAGAAGTATCTTTTTTTTTTAAAGCATCTCCCAGAACCTTTGTTCTGAGCAACATACTTTGAAGAAACATTGGTCCAGAATTAAGGAGCTGATATTTGCCTCTTCTCTTCACTGGCCACTCAAGTCTAAAAACTTACCTTTCATTCATGGCACCATATTTAAAGGGGGTAATGGACTATGTGGATATTGTTCAGGGGGAAGAAGTCTTCATGATGAAAAGATGAAAAACAGTAAGATATAAAGAACTGGGGATGCCTTACCTGGAGAAAAAATGCTTCAGTGAGACATAGGAGCTGTCTTCAACTAAGTGAAGACTGTCACATGTAGATGGGATACATTTGTTCCTGTAAGGGTTACCAGCGGAGTGGAGTGGGAAGTTGCAAGGAGAACAATTTTGTCTCTTCAATAGAAGCTTTTCTAACTTGGCAGCCCAAGAATAGAAAGAGCTTAGGGACATAGCCTTGAGCTCCCCATCACTCTCAGGACTTAAGGCTTAATATCTGTTTTCGGAGATGTTGAAGGAGGGATTCAAGCATCAATCAGCTGGCCAGACAAGTTGATCTTTAAAGTGCCCTTGCAAATCTTAGATTCTAGGTTTCTAAGACTTGAGTCTTAATGTCCTTCATGGGACCATTACAGCACCATCTTCCCAACTTCCCTCTGATGATTTCATTTGACTATCTAATCCTGGCAGAGGAGGTGATGTCTGTTAATTGGTAGTTGGTTTGCATAAGCTAGAGCAAGCTTTATGGTTTGAGTCACGCATATATCCATAGGAATCTAAGATAATTGACCAAATTATAAGCAGTGTTGTTGAATTTCATATTTGGTGAACATGTAAAACAGTTTGTATTACCTTCTTATGTCTTAGGTCAAATTTGATATGCCCATGGAAATTCATCATTTTGCAGTATTTCTAAAAGCAAAGTTCTTTTTCTTTTTTTTTTTAAGATTTTATTTTTCCTTTTTCTCCCCAAAGCCTCCTGGTACATAGTTGTATATTTTAGTTGTGAATCCTTCTAGTTGTGGCACGTGGGACACCGCCTAAACCTGGCCTGACGAGTGGTGCCATGTCTGAGCCCAGGATCCAAACCGGTGAAACGCTGGGCTGCCACAGTGGAGCGCGCAAACTTAACCACTTGGCCATGGGGCTGGCCCCACAAAGTTCTTTATCTGATGGACATATCTTTGCCTTTCATCTTTTAGGAACTGAGGTAACTCAAGCAAGTCATTTGGGATTTCATAATTTTGTTTCATTTTTTCCTCGTGAAATTGTCTTCACTAAGGGCAGTAAGTAAATGACATTTGTTTGCATTGAGAATATAATTTTCTTTATGCCCGGTCTATTATAGAGTCTGGGTTCAACGTAAGAAATTACTTATTAATTTCCTTGCATAGGAAAAAAAATATGGCCAGCTTCCTACTAGAAAAATAATCTTTCAAATTTTCTTGTGTTGTTTTTGACTTTTATTAAAATCATGAATTTCTATTTGGCTGGGTATCAAAATAAAACTAATTTGGCCTCCTTTTTCCTCTGCAGCTTAGCCCTAGTGGAGGGAGACCTTTGTTTCGTACAGCCGTCTGTTCAAGCCTTGGCCACTAGGGGATGCACTGGTTAAACATTATCTCCACCTTGCTGGCTGGCTTACAATCTTATCTTAAAAATGCTAGTTTTATATCTTGTACAAAAATACCAGTTTCATTCATTTTGAAATAATTGTATTTATTCTCACATTTGACTTACATGGAACTACATTTTCTTTGAATCTAATAAATAATTTTCTAATGATCTATGTTGTCCCAGGATGAAGGAGCCACTTGAAATGAGTTCCATGTCAATGGAGGTATGTAAGCAGAAGCTGGACAAGCAGTTGACAGAGACAATTTGGAAAGAGAATGACGCTTTATCTCTAAATATTTTCATGTTCATTTTCTGAGAACAAGGACATTATCTTACATAACCAGAGTACAACGACCAATACTGTTATCTCAAGCCGCAACCTGAGAGCCACGTCATGCCCACCATCTCTTTTGCAGGGTCTGGGGGCTAGGAGTGTTTTTAAATAATTGAGAACTATTTAACGTGAAAATTACATGAAATTCAAATTTCAGTGTTTATAAATTAAGTTTTTCAGAGCACACCATGCTCATTTGTTTGTTCACTCTCTGTGGCTGCTTTTGATACAAAGACAGAGTGGGGTAGTCCTGATAGAGACTTCTAAGGTGTTCTTATGGCTTGGTCCACAGACCCAAAAATATTTACTCCTTGGCTCTTTACAAAGAAAGTTTGCATACCCATGATTTAATCTACAAACTTTATTCAAATCTTGCCAACTGTCTTATGAATGTCTTTATTAGATCTTCTATCCAACCCTGTTACTTAACTTCTATGGGCCTCATTCTCCACCTTTGTGAAATTAAGATGATGGCCCCTTCCCATTAGGTTTTTGTGAAGATTAAATGAGTTGATTCAATAAATCTCTTGAGACAATGTTTGGCATATAATAAGCACATACTAAGTGTTGGCTATAGTTGTCACCTCAGTTTTTGTTTACTTTTCATTTTTTTAAAAAAAAGAGAGAGAGGAAATTCTGCACCTCCTCAGAGTAGGGGGCACACTTTCTTGGGTTGTTTACATAACTTCACCATTGATTGGGGTGTCGTAACTCTCACCCTTGCTTGGAGTGTCATAATTCTCACCCTTGCTGGGGGTGTCATAACTCTAGGGAACTGGTGCCATGCTATCAAGGACTGCAGAGTCCACTGCATAAGTTTCATACACTTTGGGAAGTTTCTTTTCTAATTCTCAGTGGTTAACGCCCTCCTCAACGGATTTTCTGTGAATTTGCATTACGTTCTTTTTTTGTTAGTTTGAGGAAGACTGGCCCTGAGCTAACATCCACGCCCATCTTCCTCTACTTTATATGTAGGACGCCTGCCACAGCATGGCTTGACAAGTGGTGCATATGTCCACACCCAGGATCCGAACCAGCGAACCCCAGGCCGTTGAAGCAGAATGTGTGAACTTAACCGCTGTGCCACTGGGCTGGCCCCTGCAATATGTTCTTGATGTAGTTCAAGCAATATTTGAAGTTTCAGTGGAAGCTTTTGAATCTCACTTCCAAGGTGTAGATTGTTACATGGTAAACATGCTTGCTCAGGCTGATGCCTTTTTATTAGAACTGTATGCTCTTTATTCTGTTGATTTTCTTCACGTGTCTTAAATATGTCCTTATTTTTCTCCTTCAAGCCTTTCTAAGTAAACGGCATCAATGAGTTTCTTCAAATCAACTTCTGATTCATAGTCTAGGTAATCTCTATTTGCTGATCTACTCTTTTTGTCTAATTTCAAGTTACCCTCATGTAATGTTTCTAGAAAGAACAGGCTTTAGTTCAGTTTCAGATACTTTGACTGGCTCTCCTTATCACTGACATCTTGTTTCATTCATGGATTCAAGTCCTAAAACATTTTTTTTTCTGTCTCTTCAGTTCCTGCACTCTCCCATTGGGAAGCTTCTTGGGAAAGTAGTTTTAGCTTTCCTGAAAATTAGTGTTTTCATGCAGACCATCCACGATTCCCCTCAGAAGTTGTTCTATATGCTTCTGAGAAGCTTTTACGATGTTTTTGGCATCAGTCACTAGGCAGCGACAGGATTTTGATGCATCTTTGAGTGGTTTGTCCATCCTTGAAGTGCAGCCATCATCACTCCATGAAATGAAAGCTTGGGGGGGGGTCTCACTTTTCTGTTCCTTTTGGAGAAGGTCTATCGTATCCTCAAATGAAGACGTGAACCTGCTCAGATATTTTCTTAGTGTTGCCAAACTCCTTGTGTGCAATTCAGAGGACTGGCCTCCAGTTCAGGCGACTTGAGGGCTCCATCGCCTTGTGTTTTCAGTCTAATCCTCTCACGGACTTCACGATATTCTCCAACCAGAGCAGAAAATCTCTTAGGAGCTCTTTTTCTCTCCTTTAAGTATGTTGGCTCTTTTCTGTAACAACGATCAGGGCAGCATGCCCCAGAATCTCCCAGAGAGACCCAAAGAGACTGCCTTGTCTCAAGCATTCATACAGCACCGTCGGAGCACCAGAGAGTGCCTCCAGAACCAGCTGGGAAGACGTTTTTATAACCATCCTCACACCCTCCATGACTCCAAAGAGACTGCTTTCTGTCTCTGGTTGTCAGTATCCTGAGGGCCACAACTGACCACAAGGAACCCTGTAGAGTGTCCCCTCTCCAGCCCAAACAAATGCCTCTCAAACAGGACAGGCCACGAGTGCACTGGGGGCCAGGATCTATAAAACAGTGCTCTCTCATTTGGCTTGGCTCATCACACACAGAGAAAGTGATATTATTTGTCCAGTGCATTTGCACAAGTGGAAAACACTCCGGGAGCCAGAGGAGGCCAGCCTCGAGCTCTGATCACTCTAGTTCTGACCTGGTACTGCAGGAAACCAAAGAGACCAAAGCAGTGTCATGCTATCACGCGTTCTCCACCACAGAGCAGGTCAGTGTGCAATGGTGGGCATGCTGCAGCAGGAGACTCTTGTGCTCACAGCCCTGGGTGAGGCTCATTCTCCTGAGTTCAAGTTTCCTTCAGCAGCAGGGAAGCCTGACCTTGCCTACAAAGGTCACGGGGATCTCCCTCTCCTGAGGCCTCCCCCCTGGTTTGTGTTTGGTCTATCGGGGGAAGGGGACACCGTGGGGGCAGGAGCAGAGCACTGAAGGGCCTCCACAAAGGTAACAGCCCCGGATTTCAATATCAGAATGGCAATGTCTTAAGAGTTCATGGATTTTCTGTAGGGCCAATTTTCCCCCTTTCAACCTATGTATTCCTGGATCAAGGAGACTCTCCTCCACTGTTGACTTTGTGACCCAGGCACCTTTCATTATGTGACCCTGCCATCTTCAGCTCATGGCTCAAGGTTGTCCTGCAACTGGTCTCCAGTCCATGGAGTCAAATAACTGTAGTTGCCTCTGCAGGGGGAGCAGGTCCTTCTTTCGACTGAATTTGCCATCATTTACTCCTTTAAACAACATCTCATTCTCCTAGTATCTCGCCTGGGAGTCTACCGTGAGAGACTTGCCCCTAGTACCTTTACCAGAAGGAAATGAGAAAACCATGAGCGGAGGCTGGTCTGGGGTCCTGGAAGGTGCCAGGTTCAGGCCACAGATGCCCCTGTGGAGGTTTGAGGTGGGGAGGTGGCCAAATGCCTGGTGAAGTGAGAGTTGTTTCTTTGTCTATCATTCATTCGTTTAAGAAGAAAACAGCTCTTTCAAAGTTTATAATCTGTTTCTAAAGAATTCAGCCATTGTAGGGGAGAAAAAGAAGCTAGAGAGGATTTTAATCTGGGCTCTTTGATTTGCAAGTGATAGAAACAAAGCTGGCAGTAGGCTAAGCCAGTGTAGGATATTGCCGTAGCTCACAACATGGCGAGGCAGTAGGACCCCTGCAGCCCTGGGGTTGTCAGTAGGCTCTGAGTCACTGCCCAGGAGCTCCTCTATCAGTCCCCACTCCCAGAGTCTGAAAGAGGCCTCTGGGTGTTGATGGGCAGCGTTCACTCTCTCAGGTTTCTCCTTGTGGTGGAAGCATGGCTGCCACCATCTCTTTCCCCACCAGCTGGGGTAAAGCCGAGCAACGTTTGCTAATAAGGTATCTGTCCGATGAATGGGTGAATGATCCCTGTTGCACATGAGGCTCAGTTTCTGCACTAAGGGAGCATTGCTTCTTGTCTCTTCAGCATCTCTCACCTATGATCACGCCCAGTTATTGTCATCACTAGCATGACCCCAATCCCTGACCTTACCAAGTTATTTGTCCATGATACAGATTTGTGGGCCCCAGCTCAGACCTATTGAATCAGAGTCTCTAGGAAGAAGGGCCTAGAAACCTTCATTTGGAGTCAACACCTCTAGGGCCACTGAGTTAGTCGGTCTTATTCTTATCTTACTTTTTTCAGGGGTCAAGGTCTTTATGATGTCTGTTGTTGCTCATGCTGAATGCTCTGTTTGGAATGCCCTTTGGAGAGTCTTCACGTGGAAAATAAATTCCTTTTCTTCATCTCAGGTCAGCTGTCACTTCCTCTGTGGAACATTCACCACTGTCCTTTGTTCTCTGTTCTCCCTGCCCACCACATACTCAACACACCCCACCTTTCCCCTCTGAGCACCCTTCGCTCTCTATATATCTGGCACGAACTTAATATATTGCATCATCTATATATTTCCCTCACCCACCATCTCAGAATGAGTTCCTCAAAGAGATTAATGTCGTTTTTAACCCTGAGAACTGGCCTGGACCTGCTTAGTGTGCGCTTAATAAAATAACCCTTGAATAAATCTGGTTTAAAACTTACCAACCTCATGCTTAGTAAATTAAATATTACTTAATACACTGTTCTTTATGCTTTCTCTATGCAGGGATTTCTATCTTTTAAAAAAAGCAACTAATTAATTTTAAGTATTCAATTTTACCACCACATGGAAAGCCTGAGAGAACAGCCAGGTACATTTCAGGGCAACCTGACCGATTATTCTCATTTCTTTTAGAATCAATTATGCCATGTTAAATGGTCTACAGTACACAAACAACATTAAATGAAGATTTTATGTGCATTTATGTTGACTTCTTCCTTGTTTTATCTGGGCAGTAATTTTGTAGGGAACATGAAGATTTTGTACAAGTTTCTACATGGTGGGTTTTCTTCCCCATATAAATTATAATAAATAATCTACCCACCAGAGATTGCATAATTGTCCTGGACATCCCAAAATCTATCCCTGAGCTTAAAACAACCACCACAACAACCTAACCTCCATAGAGTCTCTTTTACAACCCCATTACTACCGAATCATTATCATGAGATTTCACTGTATTCACAGCGTGCCATCGCATCAAGCCAGGGCGTGTTTATCATGCTGAAGGGCGTGTTGTGATTATATAAATTAATCCGGAATACATAATTTGCCAAGCCTGATTTATTTTTTGGAGTTCTGCCAAGAGGAAAGTGTTCATGAGTTGAGAGAAGTGCGTGCACTTCTTTTTCTGAGCCTCTTAATTGATCCATTGAAATAACAAAAGCCTCTCATGTCTTCGTCTGTTTATGTGCTTCCGTCAAGCTTTTCGAAGCGCTTTCCACACGCAAAGCCATCCTTGCGTTTGTCCCCAAGCTCAGGTGAGGATGGAACCAACTTTTGCAGAAAGAGAAAGAAAAACAAAACACCAGAGCTGTTCAAAGTCTCTCAAGCACTCAAGGAAGTAAGTTTAGAACTGATAAAAACAAGAGTAAAACTCTTCCTTCGGTTATTAATTTATGGGTTGTGGCTTTACTCACAGCAGTAAAACAAAAGTCTGATTTGGAGACTGTCCAAGATTAAAGGGACAGAAATTAATTTTACAGGGAAGCTGCAAGTTTCAATTCTCAAGCAAGTGTCTGAGACCCTCTTGTCATCTGACTAAATGACCATCTTTCTAGGCCTTTATTTCTCTTACAGTAGATTTTACTGCTCTGACTTTGATCCTTCCTTCTACAGATGGGAAATATCTTAAGAAATATTTGCGTGAGTCCCTATTGACAATTGATGAGGGCCCAAGTGGCCTGCAAAACTCTGTGTCATCTGGTCATATTTTCTTGATCACTTTTTGTGTTGGGCCAAAAATGTTTTATTTTTTTTCTGAGTTACCACTGAAAAATTTCCCAACGAAGTTTTCGCCATAGAGAATGCTTTTTTAGTGAGCTATCTCTCTTCCCACCTCAAAATATAGACTCAACTAACATAGAAGCATGGAGAACTCAAGAAGTATGACAAATCTAATGTAATTTTACAAAGATGGTGTGGGCTGGCTTGATGGTAAAAGGGGATGAGTCTGAATTAGTGAAAAAAATTAATTACACTTTAAAATAGGCTTTTATCACTTTAAATATGGAAAGTATTTCCCTTATCCCATTTTATAACAAAATTAAAACAAAAAACAAAAATATCCTGCTCCTGTTGGTAACAACTATTGTGGGTCCTGTTCTTTTAACTGAGCGGCGTCTTCAATGGAATCTGAGAACACCCTACAACGGGCCCTGTTTCACTACTGGCAGATATTTATCCTGTGTCTAAATCTTATTTTATTTAAGTCCTGAATTTAGTACCATGTAATAATTTGCACGTCCATTAATTAGCTATTACAGAACTCTGTTTCCACAATGTGCAAATTAGGCGCTCCTTATTGCTAGATTACGTACATGAAAATTCTCTTCTGGGTATTTTGACTAAGTTGTTCTTTAGGAGAAAAAAAAGGTGCTTAGTAAATTGCTCAGAACATTAAGGGTGAATTTATAGATCAAATCTGCTATTGTCTTATGCTTCATGTTATAAATAGAAAATAATGAACATAGTGCTGAAAAAAATCAGATTTAATCGTTACAGAATATTTTTATGTATAGAGAGATCCTTAATATCACTTGATTTAGACGCTAAAAAATAAATTGATAAAAATATGTTTTAAACTAGTTTTATTTCAGGAGGGTGGAGGGAAGGGTGAAACAAGTGAAGGGGATTAAGAGGTATAAACTTCCAGACACACAATAAATGTCATGGGGACGTGATGCACAGCATAGGGATTATAGTCAACAACATTGTAATAACTTTGTATGATGACAGATGGTTACTAGACTTATCAGGGTGATCCCTCTGTAATGTATATAAATGTCAAATCACTATGTTGTACACCTGAAACGAATATAATATTGTATGTCAACTATACCTCAGTAGAGAATAAAGTTTTATTCCTGTTCAGTCTGTATTCATTTAAAAAATAATAACTACGATATCGTGAGTAGTCATTGTGTCCCAGGTGCTATCTTAAGTGCTGGCTAAGTATTATTTCATTTAATCCTCATGACTCTGAGGCAGGCACTCATGTCATGCCCAAATCACTGAATGGAGGCATGGAGACTTCAAGTATACAGCTCAAAAGACACTGGAAACTGCTTCCACACTGCAGGTGATGACCCATTAGAGGTTCAAGAAACCAATTTTGGAAATCATTATCAGCATAAAAAAAATTAAACAGAGTAAGACAGAATAGAACAGAACATAATAGAAGAAAATAGCTCCAGGCATCACAGACAGGGAAAGTATCATTTCGCGAGACTCATGTTTAAATACACATGCACATATGTGTATGTTGTGGGGGAGGCGAAATCCTCTCTTCTTCTTTTGGTTCTTATGGTGGTTGAACAATTAAAATAACATAAGGCGGGTTAACGGGAGCAAATCAAATTTAACACGTATGCATGGGGAATTCACATAAGCATGAAAAATTCTAAAGACAGGCAAAATGAGGTATATATGTCATTCTGGACTAAAGAGAAGGAGGCAGGGGTCTGGGACTTCAAAGGGAAAGGAGGCAATTTACAGGAAGATGAAAAGAGTTAATGTTTGGTAAACAAGTGTTTGTTGGGCCATCTAGAGACAACGGGACACAGAGAGGACTTTGATCAAGTGCACCTTACTAGGTTCCTCTCTGTCTACCACACCGAGTTCATATCACACTATAGTTGTCTATGATGATAGCTCCTTCCTGGAACAGGTCCTCTATCTAAATTCTTTTTAGGCGATTAGGGGGAGAGATCAAAGTTTCTCCCTGAGTCTTTTGTTTATTAAAAACAATCAGCCTAAAATAACCCTCAAACCAAGGAGACACATTTTGAGGTGGCAAATTTTGCTGCCCGACAGTGTGAACTAATTCTTGATGTTAAAGTATGTTTCTCACTCTGGGTTGTGGTTTATAAAATATGAAATATTAACTATGCTGAAATCAAAAGCAGTAGTAATCTGATTCCAAAGGGCTGAACATTATAGGTTAATTTTTAAAAGCTATTTATGGTGACTATCATAGGATGGAAGATACATGTTGCCCCACAGCTAAATATCCTATTCTGTTTTTTAAAATTCATGTTAAAAAGAAAGAAACATTGTAAGATTAATCCCCCTTCTATCAGACTGAGGGAACTCACAACAAAAACATAATGTAAACACAAAATCTCATTTATTTTTGTCAGAAGCACAAAGGAGCTCACTCAGCACATGAACAATAAGCAAATCATACAATATTGAGAAAAAATGTCCCCATGAATACATACATGTATATTCTTAAGAGTAGCGATCAGGAGTTTAACGATAATGTAAGGTGGTTTTCTATAAAAAATGCTTTCTGGCAGGCTTTTGAGTGGGAACTGGACAGGCAAATCAATGGCACATACATCTATTACTCAGGTCATTGAACCCCATGGACTTGGAAGGCCTCGGAATT
Source organism: Equus przewalskii (assembly GCF_037783145.1). Taxonomy (NCBI): domain Eukaryota; kingdom Metazoa; phylum Chordata; class Mammalia; order Perissodactyla; family Equidae; genus Equus; species Equus przewalskii. The sequence continues at coordinate 17,130,204 of NC_091852.1, forward strand.
TACATTTTGTTTCATCATTGGCCTGTTCAACTTTTACATTTCATTAAATTTGGACCAGATTTGCAAACTAACTCAATTCTTCATCTGTCACACTCAGGACTGTGGGAGGCAAAGGGAGGAGAGGGCTGGATGTAAAACATGCATGGGGACCAATGGTAGGGTTTTCTAATAGTGTCCATTCATTTGTGCATTTCTTTCATGCTTTTCTTTCAGAGACATTAAAAAGTGTCAGGGTCCAAAGTTATACCTAAAGTTGGCTAGGTAGATCAGAAATTGCAAACGTCTTCTTTAAGCCTTCAAAAAAATTCACAATCCATGCAATTTGAAAATTATTTCAAGACATTGCCCGAGACACATTTCTTAGTCCAGCTTTTAATAACTCAGAACACTCTTTTTAAACATGTGACTGCTTCCAGCATCATCAGAAAATGCACACAATGAAAAGATGTCCAGTGGGCTATGGAAGCATCCAGTTCTGGATATCTTCTGTGCATAGCACAAGGTAGAATTGACACAACACGCTTCCAGCTTGCCTTTAAAGCTTTCCATATGTCTGGTTCTGAGGTGAAAAGATTAAAAATAGCAAGAGTCTGGAAGGGTGTGAAGACTCAAAATACATTGTTGGATCTCACACCACTGCTGGATCTCACACCACCTCCATTATCTCTGAGGAGACATAATGCTGCCCACAGGGATATTCAAGGGCACACTTCAAAACCAGCTAAGCGTAATGGAGTGTCTTCCCATCTCTTTCCTTCCTGTCCCATGCTGAATTCTCACAGAAGTAAAAAAGAAATTCAATGGGGTTCAACGCTCACAATGTTAACTTAGAAAGACCTCCTCCTGGCATGAAGGGAGCTTGTTCCAAGATATTCTCTTGGATTCTAAAACCTTTGACAATTAAATCAGAGAAGAAGCTTGGAGAATAAACAAGGGAGCAGAGTCTCCTTGGTCTCAGTTTACCATGACTAGGACAACCTCTCAGGTCCTAATCCCACATTTCATTCCCTTTTGAAAAGTAAATTCACCTTAGCTGATAAGCCTGCTTTTGTGTTCTGGTTGTGAAAAGATGTTTTTTAAAGTATGATAGTTAATACTATTGAATACGGTTTTACCTGCCAAAATGTATCCCATGAAAAATACCATGAAACCTGAGGCAAATAGCGCAGGGTGGGGTGAAGGCGCTGTTAAGTTTTAATACTTTCTTTCCTGTCAGAGAGCAAAATATCCAAACATAAAGTGACAAATGGGATTGGCTTAGAATACTGCCTCTCCACCATTCAGAAAGTCAACCTACAGTAGGCAAAGGCAACATTTCAAAGTGCAGAACATCTGGCCACATGTGTGGCACATCCCTGTTGTACAGCAAGAAGCAGATCAACATTCAGGAACACTGCACTCAGAGAAATAAAACATAAAAGTTATCAGGGGTGCAGGGAGAACAAAGTACATGTAAACATTTCAATGAATTCTATTTGCACTGGAAAAGGTATTCAACTCTTAACATATTTCCAGGGCTATATTTAACGCTTGACAGATTGGTTGTATATGGCCATTCTTCCTGCTTCTGATGCTACATTTATGTATATTTACTGCATATCAATCCTAAATCTAAATGAAAACTGATGTTCAACGTAAAATGTACACCCTTAAGGAAGAGAAGTGTAGGAGCTTGCCAAGGGTGGGGCAGCTGCTGCCTAGTAGTGGATCTTGCACATTTCATCCAAATTCTTAAGCCTGCTCGTGTGGGTTAGACAGCAGGTAACTAGGTCCTTCGGCAGGGATCGGCAGACAAAGAGAAAACGCCTCCCAGTGCTCTAGAGAAATGGACAGAAATTTGTGGGGGCATCTTTGACATGGTGCAGGAATTAGAAATTCTGGAAATACAGAGGCTGAGACTGGAAATTGGATTTACTGAGTTACTTCATATCCCACAATGCAAACTCTGTTGTTTTTCAAAAAATAAGATAAAAATGTGTTCTATCTTTAAGTGTAGCAAATCTAAAAGTGTTTCCACCAGGAAAAAAAAAAACTGGACATACTTCTGAATTGGCATGACTACATGAGATTAAAATTTATAATACAAGAGGAGGAATCTTTTTCTTAGTCCTGTAGATATGGATTAGCTATATTACATAAAGTTCTCTACTGTAACATAATAATAATGAGTCACAACTAAGCCCTAGGTATGAGTGTTAAGATACATTAAGAAAATCTACTCCTTTTCCTTGTTGGTTTATAGTATTTGGAATTAAATGAGAAAAATATAGTATTTAAATAACATTCACATCAATACTTCTTAAGGATTTATCATAAAGTCATAATTTGTTTTTAATTCTAGGTTATGGTTATAGTTAGGACGCATAAAAATACTCTGCTTTGTTTAATGTTCCTAGATGTCTAGTACAGATTAAGTCCTATTAACATAAAGTGGGACATCTATATACTTTTCATTATCCTAAAATTCTAATATCCTGAAAATTATTAGGAATTAGAAAGATAATAGGATAAAATTGAAAAATAGAGTACTCACAATATGTAGGGTTTAAAGATTTTTTTTAAAGATTCTTTTTTATTTTTCCTTTTTCTCCCCAAAGTCCCCCCGTACATAGTTGTGTAGTTTTAGATGTGGTCCTTCTAGTTGTGGCATGTGGGATGCCACCTCAGCATGGCCTGATGAGCGGTGCCATGTCCGCACCCAGGATCTGAACCAGCAAAACCCTGGGCCGAGGAAGTGGAGCGAGCAAACTTAACCACTCGCCACGGGGCCGGCCCCAGGGTTTAAAGATTTTTAACATTTCTTTAAGAGGATTTGTCCTTCATTTTCAAGTTCTAAGAGATTGATATCTGAGTATGAAATTTCCAGCAACTATGGCGTAGTTCTCGGGGAGAATAGGTCACTGCAATGAGACCCTTCCTTTTGGTATTGGCAGCTTTTGGACGCTCAGCACTTGCCCCAATTTATGAAGGCTCCAGTCTACACAGCAGTAGATTATGGAATTTGTTTCTCTTCTAATAAAATTGAAGCAATAATAGCATCACACAATTATACATTAAGGTGACTTTAAAGTACACAGAAATATAACTATTTATGCCATGTAGTTATGAGAATAATATTCCTAAGAAACTTTAAATCTTGAATACTCAACTTCTGTCAAACACTTTGAAGCACAGAACTATATTAAGAAAGCACGTGGCATTCAATTTCTGACATTTCATCCCCGAAGAAGGCAAAGCACAACAATAACACATCTCTGAAATGCAAATTCCATTAAATGCAAATTTCCAGAAGACAAGGTCAATCGGGAAACACGTTTTAAAATTCAACAAGTTCTCTTTTTAAATTAGTATGCTCAGTATATAATTTTCAAACATAATCTGAAGTGATTTTCCAGTGTTTGTTCATAGTCTAATATTTTCTCCTTCATTAAAATATATTCACTGTTTCATTTTCTGTTTTCTGATTTTCATGTTTATTGGCTTAAAATATCTAACTTTATAGAAATATCTTTCCTCTCCACATTTCCACATATGAAGTCAATCTTACTTAAATCTCATAATAAGGATATCATCAGGAATAACATTCCCTTATGTTTGAGCTTAAAGTAAATCTGAAGAGCTCAAAAGAGAGAAATTTTGAACCCTCCCAAGCACAGAGTTGAGAATTAGCACAACTTCCTTCAAACGATTTGTCAAGTCAATACTGTAACTGGATACAGGGAGAGAGAGTCAGCCCAAGAACAAGGTACTATTCGTTGACTTTCTAACTCCGCCTGGGCACAAACAGACGCAGAACGACGTTGTCCCAGGAGAACTGGTAGACGCTGAGGGTCTCACACTGAGCTTGAAAAGGGAACTACCTGCTTTCCGCCCACATAAACCTCCTCAATATTTCGGTCATCTCCTGAAAAAGGAAATCAAGGAATCATTTATAAAGTGCTTTTGTGTCAATATGTATTTTATTTGCCACTGGGAGCGATTTAAAAACAAAAACTACTTCTAAGAGAGAAAATACAAAAAGCTCTCTCTTCTCTTTCAGATTGCTTATAATCTAGACAGGGAGAAATGTGCAACAGACGATGTTCCACCTAATCTGAGGATTAGCGTCGGAATTCTGCACCTAAGGCAGAAATCACATAAAGGTGAACGGACCCCCTGTTGCTGTCCTTCCAGCCGACGTGCACGGTTTGCATTTCCAGCCCCCATAGTAAAGGAAATACTTATCTTTACACCTAGAATCACACTCAGCATGGTGAGATGAAGGGCCTGCTAGAACTGAGCTCAAGAAATACCAGGTGTCTCTCCCATCTCAAGTTCACTTAGGACTCGGAGTTCACTCAACTGCAGTGAGAGGCAGGGTAGAACCTTCCGGACTATTTATTTCTCTCTCTCAGTGAACTGAATTGAATGTACGTTAAAAAATGTGTGTGGTGAGACTCCCCCACATACTTATCACAAATACAACGTGGTAGGGCAGACTGGAAGGTACAGAATGAGAGAAAGAGGAAAGGACACAATGACGTCTTTCTTTTGGTCTACCGTTCCTCGGTTTAGGATTTACGTTGTAGAGGAGCATGCGCATTTCAAATAGTGCCTTTATTGTGCCATAAACGGGCTTGATGCCGGGGAATGTTAAAAAAAAAAAAAAAACAGAATGAATCAAAGCAAACGATCACACATAGGGTTTAACATATGGTACAATAAATACAGAGAACCATACCCAAGAAAGAGATAAAGAAAGATTTTATTTAGCATTGACACGTGTGTCTACCCACCTAGATAGAGGAACTTCTGGATAACGGCCTAAAATGCAAAATAAAGGTCACAATAAGAAAGAATATTTTGTGCATTTAGAAAAGTAAATTCACAGCCAATAGTGGTTGGCAAAGCCCAGAAATATAAATTTACTTCTCAATGGCAAAATTTACTTCTATTTATGAAAAAGAAATGGTCTTTTGCTTAAAAAAAAAAAACTACTGGCTGTTAACAAATGTTTATCCATTACCTGAAAGTTCTTGGTATATAACCTTGAATTCTTCAGAGGAAAAGTGTTACATAAATTAAAGAAACTGATTTAATAAAATAATTCAAATCTTTCAAAATATTTATATTTCTTATAAGAAAAATGACTGGATGAATGGGACACAGCCCTATTCCCAAAAATTTATGTTAAAGAAGGAGTAAAATAAATAACATGAAAATAACAAATGGTACCAAGTTCAAATAATCCAGCATCTTTCTTCTAAAGACCTTAATATGTTATATTTAGTATCACATTATCTCATAAGTGGATCGATCTATAAATGGTAATAGTTTTTTAAGAAAAATTCAATATCTTATAAAGAATTGTTATTAAAGTAAGAAGCACCAGTTTATTTTATACAGAAAACATTCTATAATAAGAGAAACAAAGGAATAAATCTCATTTTCTTATAATTAAGAAAATCAATGTAGCATTATGGTCAAGAGCTCCACTCTGGAAGTCAGAAAGTCCTGGACTGGAATCCAGACTCTGTCTACTAATTACTAATTACTAGCCATGAGTCCTTAGGTAGATCATTTAATCTCCCTGAAGCCTCACTGCCCCGTAAGTTACATAGCAATATTAACAGCACCTACCTCTCGTAAGAGTTCTGATGATTAAACAAAAATGATGCATTAAAGTACTTAATTCCAGGCCACCTAGCACATAGTAAGTATGTTCAATAAGTGCTAACTATATTATGGCTTCTTTTAGCTAAATGCATTCAAACATACAAATATAATCAAAATACAAATACTTTGTTAATACCATTATTGTTAACATTGTTGCATGAGATTGTAATAATTTAAAAGGATCTAGCTTCCCTTTTAAAGATTCTCCTGCATTCCATTAAAACGTTTCAGCCTTTATTTTTTTTCTACAGGGAAGCTATGATGACCACTTCATGAAATAAATGCCTTTGATTACCTTTCTTTTACTTACCTCAGAAATATCACCAACAAAATCCCCACAAAACAGGTCAATGGGGGAGTCAGATGCTTTGGGGTTGATCAGGAGGGCATCAAATTCCTTGCCCACCTCAAAGTTTCCAATCTCTTTATCCAGCCCCAGGGCTGCAGGGTGGAATAAATTAATCAACAGTCAGTATTTCAAGCCATCAGACTGTGCAAATGTCCCAGTTTGCAAGCATGGAATCTGCAACATGTTACTACAAAAAAATTAGTATCTCAATAGTGAAGCAGAAAAGCTCTCTCAATGCAATAGGTCACAAGACTTGGATTTACAGAAGGCAGAGCAAGCACAGGGAAAGCAAAATCTGAGAATGAAAACAGTTCCCTTCATCACCATGATCCTGATTCTGAGGGTGCCTCTATTTCAGCTCTATCAGTCCAGCTGGTCCAAGATTTTCATTCATCTCTCTAAGAAACATGACGACTGACATAATATCTTTCTTCTTTTTCCCTCCTAAGCACCCCCTACAACATCCCAACTCCTTTTCCTTACCTTTTTTTGTTCTATGAACTAGCTGACAAGATCTATTTTCTTGGCAGTGAAATGAACCACGAATAAATAAAAAATTATTATCCTTTTGCATATTTGCCAACGCAGGCATATCCATCAGAAGTTCCTTAGTTTAAATCTTTTGAACAGAAAAAATTAACTTCTGAAAGTAAATAATCCTTTTAGCTCAAGAGTCCGAATGCTTTTGAAAGCAGACCAATTTCTTTGTAACCTCATAGATTTTCTGGTTGCCGGAGAAGAATGATTTTCTAAAATAGGGCATAGGTCAATAACGACTGCTGGCTCGATCCACCTCATAGCTAGAATTCATGTTCCATGAACATTAGATGCTGAGGAAGAACATCTCTCATTTTTATGACTTAGTTTCAGAAGATGGGGAAGTTGGCTTCCCTAGTCAGTAAAGATGCTGAATTCAAAGCTTCTTAAAACCTGTAATCTGAGTCACTGAGGGGACATTGAGGTACCAAATGGAAGCATGCATTAAAGGAAGGTCAACTGGAATGCAACATTATTTATTTGAATTTTTACATGTGTTTGCGGTAGTCTGTCACGGTCAGGCTATAGCCCGATGTGAAAATATTGGATCATATATCCATGTTAGACAATATCTGGTACATTATATTTCTACATATGAACATACAGAAGTCTTTTGGCAATTCTCTAAGCACTGACATAGAAATCCCACTTGTTCTTAAAAGGCTATTTAAAGGGCAATTCTTTTATGCTCAGAAAAGAAAAAGGCTAAAGAATTCTTAGAGCAAGACAGGAGCGCAAAAATAATTAGAAATGTTAAAAGCAGTTAGGTGAGTTCTATTAATTGCATGGGGAAGGACTAAATGCAATAGAAAATCACTGGAAATTCTCTCCTCCTTCACCAATTACACTTTACTTCTTTAGCCCCTGACAAAGAACATGACAAGTATGAGTTTTTAATGACTGTATTCAACATAAAATTGTTGTGTGCTTAATAGGCCAGAAAACCAGGTTCATTCACCAGTCTTTGAATGATATACATAAACCGGGCTATTTTTTAAAACCTGGAGAGTTCAGGCGTGAATGAAACAGAAAAGACACAATTGCTTTCAGTGAATTTGTAAATTGATCTCAGTTCAGATTATTGCAAGGAGGCCTAGCTGAGCTGCTAAGTGACTCAAATGCAGTTCAGGAAATGTAGCGTTGCTGCCTTTGGAGCAAAGGCCTCCGGGAAGGTGATTTACACACATCTTGCTCTTGAGAGCAATGGAAAGGCCGTGGCAAGCTGGGAAGATGCCCCACTTTATACAGAAAGCCACTCATCTCATTTCACTCAGACTCTCGTAGAGACACAAGCTAAGGAGAAGAAATTCCATAACAGTAAACCCAGCAGCCCAGAAAATAGATTAGAAAGCCATTACAGCAAAGTAGAAATGATTTGGTAAGCAACCCATGCCGGCTTGATCAGACACAGGATCCTGATGAAGCAACTCACAGAGAGCCTAAAATAAAAAAAGCATTATTTAAATAGAACTCGTTTGCACCATGGAAATAAGATGGCAGGTCAACGACTCCAACTTAGATACACAAGTACACTGGGGTTGGGGTGGGGAACGTGACACTCATCAAAAGAACGGGTGATTTACAACTTGTAACTTCAGAAAATGAAATCTTAAGACTTAGGGAAACTGAAAGAGCACGACCTCTACTTGTTTTCCCTGAAATATTCTTTATGGCATTCATCATAGCCCAGCATATTCCGAGAAGAGCCAGCAAGTTTCTCTTCCCAGGATACTCTTGGCCTGCATCACCTTCTGTTTCTGAGACCCAGGGTATCTATCATAAATGTCTATCTCTATGCTTTATTGCTCACTAGCTATCTAAGGTTGCATGCTGTGTTCACTATCATCCATCCAGATTATGGTATAATACTAAAGTGACTGAAAGCAATACAATTACCATTTTCTATTTTTTACATAAAAATACAGTGACGTGAGAACTGGAAAAAGCTGATGAACAATGTTTTCATATCAACCAACTATATTTTTATATCTTTCTCCTTTTAATGAGGCTTGGGTAATTAGCATACTTAATTATGTAAACAAAATTCCTAGTCTAATCTGAGATTTATACAGGAAGGTATCACAGGGGAAGGATAAGAGCCTGCATTCTGGCATTAGATTTTCTGGATTCAAATCATGGTACTATATAGCTTGACAGTGGTGTAAGCCTTGTTGAGGTACCTTGTTGGTAAAGTGGAATTAATAACAGTGGTTGTAAGGATTAAATAACAACATACTTAAAGCATGTTGCATAGTGCCTATCACCTGGTAAGACCTCTGTAAGTCTTGGCTATTATTTTTACTACTATTATTATTATCACTCAGGCCAATAGAGAGCATGTCATTTGACTCAATGGAAAAACTGATTATTTTAAAGAACACATATGCATGTGGTCAATGGAAATATCCACTAAAACAATAATATATGGGGCTGGTCCGGTGGTGCAGCAGTTAAGTTCGCACGTTCTGCTTCGGCAGCCTGGGGTTCGCCAGTTCGGATCCCCGGTGCGGAAATGGCACCGCTTGGCAAGCCATGCTGTGGTAGTCGTCCCACATATAAACTAGAGAAAGATGGGCACGGATGTTAGCTCAGGGCCAGTCTTTCTCAGCAAAAAGAGGAGGATTGGCAGTGGATGTTAACTTAGGGCTAATCTTCCTCAAAAAAAAAATTAATATGATAATTGTGTATCTATTATCTCTTCTGCCAAAGACAGGGAACTTGCCGAAAGAATGATGCGTCCACCACATGCTTGAGCATGTACTTTACATGCGAAGTTTGGGGTATGCTATGTCGTGGATATTGGGTGCCTGCTGATGCCATAACATGTGCCTTCATACGGTATCTAAGGACTCAGATTGGCACAGTTGTAACACTGTTCGAGAGAGAAATAAAATGGTCATTACCTTGGCTGCCTCCAAGAGTAGCAAGTCTGAAAACCTCCTTGAGGGTGAGGCTTTTCGCATTTACGTTGCTGATTAAAAGGATATTGGAAACCATCACTGCTCTTCTGATTGCATCAAGCATGGAAGATGAATAACCCCCAGCTACATCTATGGTAGATAAAACAAAGCCAAAGGAGGAACCTTACGAGAGAAATGGAATATTAGGAAGACAAGGTTGGGTTTTTCGTTTGTTTTCAGTGACAGATATTCAGTCCTTAATATATTTTCTTAAAGAAGATCTTATTTATAAACACAGAATAGATAACAGACTAACATTTAAAGGAACTTAAAACTTAAAATCAATTTAAGTTAGTATCAGTTAGTATCAAATGTACACTTGTATTAATTTCCTAAGGCTGCTGCAGCAAATTACCACATATTTGGGGATTTAAAACAGCAGAAATTTATTCTTCCACAGTTTTGGAGGGCAGAAGTCTTACATCAAAGTGTTGGCAGGGCCACTAATCCCTGCAAAGGCCCTAGGGAAGAATCTTTCCTTGTTTCTTCCAGCTTCTAGTGGCTCCTGGTGTGCCTTGGCTTGTGGCTGCATAACTCCAATATCTGCGTCCATTGTCAAATGACCTTCTTCCCTATGTGTCTTTATGTGTCTCTGATTTTTTGTCTCTTATAAGGACATTTATCATCAGATTTAGGGCTCACCCTAATTCAGAATGATTTTGTCTTGAGATCCTTACCTTAATTACATCTGCAAAGACCTTTATTTCAAATAAGGTCCCATTTAAAACTTCCAGGTAGACATCTTTTTGGGCGGGGGCGAGGAGAAGGCACAGTTCAACCCAATACAAAGCCTGGATGGTTCACAAAGTTAAGAGAAGAAACTTACCTCTGAATATTCCCTAAACTCTCACAGAAATTGGTCAAATATGCCTTCATAGTTATAAAGATAATTTAGATAACATAACATGAGACTTAAAAGAAATTCACAGTTCTATGCTCTAAAAACTTGTCCTAAATCTATTCTAATTCAGATGAGAACTTTGGGAATTAAAAAGCCACTTCTTTATGATAATTTTCAGGAAAGCTTTTAGAATGAATTTATGTATTCTGGAAAACTAGTGTAATAAATGAGCAATGCTGATGTAGACAACTTTATATGTTGCTTGGCATAATTAGATGAGGATTAAGATTTTCAGTGACTTAAATAAAGTCCCTAATCATAATTATATTGGAATACTACCTTTGGCAAGAACACTTGTGGGAGTTATTAAATGAGTTTGTATAAATAAATGTCAAGTGAGTTAGCATGTTTTATTAGAGGAAAAGTACATCTATAGCTTAAAATACACTTTGTTGTTTGTTATTCCTTCTGTCATTTCAAGATAGACATATATAATTCTTAGTGCCTATATATATTGCCAAGTTTAAAAGTAATAACCTATTAAGTACTAATTCTAGATTGCAGTTCGATTTTATGTTCAACCGTCTGCCATGTCCTTAGATAAACTTGTATGGAATTTTTTTAGAAAATACTTTTCTTTAGCCAGAATAGTATTGCCAAAGGATCATCCACTTCCTTGACAAGTTTTAATTACATCTACTTAAGCTATTAGTCCATTTTAGTAACCATCCATTCAACCTTCATTTTACCATGGCATCAAACTAAGATCAAAATAAATAAGATTTGGGAATAATGCACATTAGCTTTGAAATACTTTGTCTACTGATTCTTTCTTTATTGCTAGAAAAAAGAAAATGTTAAATGTAAAGGCAGAATAAAAATGCTATCACTGTGTAATATGGAAACATGTAAAGATGGAATATATATTTCAAAATATGTGTATAAAGACTGGAAGGAAACATGGAGAAAACAAGAGCAAAGCCATTAGGATGGTGTGAATATGGACAATTTAAAAGCCTGCAGTTATAAAAGCGGGTACAGAAAGTAGTCTTTTCCTCAATATCTAATCAAAACTGTCCTTACAGAAAGGATAAAGATAGGTTAGGGGAAACATTATGCAATTTATTGAGAAAATCTCGAGAGCTGTTTTTTTATGTTGCTGACTTATAGGATGATTTAATGATCCTATATTCTCCTGGTTGTTATGTTAATGAAGTAACTTCCAATAAAGGAACAAGACCTGTGGATCAAAGAATGGACTGTGGAGCACACGAACCATGGTATTTAACGAGCACCATTTGTGTAAGAGTCAAGCTTTTCTTCCATGGATTTCTATTGCGAGAGGAACTTCCAGATCCCCCCCTGCCTGGTGAACTCAGGGCCTTCCTCCTCCCTCTGCAACACATTTAATGCAGGTGGAATCCTTACTTTGTCATATAGCAAGAGGCAGTGTGATGGGGTGGAAAGAGAAATAATGAGCCTTCACTTTTTACTGACCTGGTTTTAACCTGAGATCTGGAACTTCTTTGCTTTGTTGACCTTTGGTCATTTACTTAGTACCTGTGAACCTCAATTTTCTCAGAAAATAGAAATAACATCACCTGTCTTAACAGTTGCTGATAAAATCCAATTAAATAACACAAGTGCCGGGGAATGAGGACCAAAGGGTGGAACTTGCATAAGGGAATGGTAAAGGGAGGAAAGTGGATGCATTTTCTCAGAAAATCTATTCCCAACCCCTGCCACTCTACCATCTTGATAAAGAATGGTACCATCACTTGCTTGCCACAGTCAATCAAAGGACTCTATTATTTACAAGAAGACTCTGAAGAAACCACACAAGAGAAAAAACTTGAGCCAGAGGCAATGGAAAGATAAAAGGAAATGATTTTACATGTGTGTGTCCATTTCTTATGCATTCTTTCATCTATCGACAACCATTTACTGAGCATCTTCTATGTGCTTGATTTATTTAAGCACTCATAAATAAAACTTATGAGCTCCACGTGAGCTAAATATCTAGTGGAGGAGAAAGAAACAAATATTAACTATAAATTGTGTTCAGTTCGTATAGAGAAAATGGAGGTGGAAAGGCCATTTGGACAGGATGTCCAGAGAAGATTTCTTTAAGGCGATGACATTTAAACTAAGACAGGAATGAGAATTCAGCCATGTAAGGAGAGGCATAAAGGGCACTCCAGGGAGAGCAACAGAATACACAAAGGTCTTTTGGAAGATGGGAATGTGATTCATAGAGGAGATTAAAAGACGGCCAGCGTAGGGAGAAGAGAGTAGTGTGAGATGAGGCTGGGAGGTAGATGGGTATCAAACCGTGCAGAGCTTTGAGGGCCTTGTAATGAGCTCTGCATATTCAAAATCCCACTGAAGGGTAGTAGGCGGGAAAGGTTGAAACAGTCAGATCTTCACTGTGATTCTTCTGAAAGGAGAAGACTGTGGATAGGAAGAGTCCAAGATGGATATGAGCCTGATTAGAAAGCTGGTGCAGGAGTTCAGGCAAGACACGATGGCAGCTTGGATCAAGTGGTGGTGGTTGATATGGGAAAAGAGGATGGATTCCAGATATATTCAGGATTCATGAGGTTGGACATTGTACTGGCTTAGACATGGGGGAGAAGGTGAGGCAAAAGAAGGTCCCAAAGACAAGGATCGCATTTCAACTTTGAGAAACTGAAAACCGTGGAAAGCAGAGCCATTTAAGAGAATGAGGCTTAAATGTGTTTTGGGATATAAGCAAGTTTGGGGGTTCTATGAGGAGGGGTCAAAAAGGAAGGAGAAAGAAAGCAATTGAAAATGAAGGTTTGGAATTCAAAGGAAGAGTCTGGGCTGGATACAAAAACCTGTGAGTCATCTGCAGATGTGTAATCATGTGAAGCCAAGGTTGTGGATGATGTCTCCTAAGAAGAAAGTGGAAAGTGAAAAGAGGAGAGAGGCTAGGACTGAGCCTGAACAAAGCTTTTGAATGTCCAGGGAGAGGAGAAAGGACCCCAGAGAAGAGAAAGAAGGGCTGACAAGACAGGCAGAAGGAAATCCAGAACAGTGTTGTTTCACTGTATCCAAGATAAGATTGTTTGGACAAAGGAGAGAGTGGTCAATTATGGCAAATACTACTCATAAGTGCAGTGTGTTAAGGGCAGAATGGTGGCCTTTGGGGTTGGCGGCAAAAGAGACCACAATGGTAAAAGCCCGGGGGAGAAAGGACAAGGATAGTTACCCTGGAGAGTCGGGCGGGAGCCAGACTGAAGGGGTGGAGGAATGGAAAGTGGTGGCAGTGGGGTTCCCACTCTGAAGAAGTTTTGCTGTGAAGTGGAGCAGAGAGATGGGGCAACAGTCAGAGACGGGTGTCTGACTAAGAGGGAAGTTTCATATCTTTGCTGAAAAGATCAGAAGATACTAGAGAATGTTTCTGTGCTGATAGGAATGATCCAGTGGGGAGGAGATAATGATGATGCAAGAGAGTCAGTGGCCAAAGGAATTGCTGAGATACTGAGAGAGGGAGAGAATACAGAACACAATGCATGGTATTTTGATTTTTGCCTTTGATTGGAGAAGAGAATTTTTGTTTTTTAGCTGTAGCGGGAAAAAGAAAACACACAAGCAGATGCAGGAAGGTGTGTAAATTTGTTTGGGGGGAAGGTGAGGGAAGGGTTTCTGATTGTTTCTATTTTCTAAATGACTTATGAGACGAGGCCATCAGCGGGAAGTGAGGAGACGATGAGTTGGAGTAGAAAGTTTAGAAAGAAATGAGAAAAGGCTGTCTTGGAACATGGGGACATGTGCCCATTAGAGAAACGTAATTGTCTACTTGGGTAGTGCTGAGGGCCATTTGGGATTTGAAAGCAAAATTTGAAATGAAACCTCACTAGAGAATTTTTTTCCAGCAACTTCCAGCTGCTCAGCTGTAGACACTGAGAAGGGGAATAGTTGAAATAACCAAGGTTTGGGTTTTTGCAAAGTGAATACAAAGAAAACAAGAAGAACATGAGACATGAGGACATTCCCAAGGGAATGATTATAGTGATGTACTCTGGCATCCCAGATGGGTAAATGAGAAAGAGAATAATGGAATTTGAGAAGGCACGGCATCGCTGGACTGGAGGCTACAAGTTGATCAAAGAGCTGTTGCTTTGGGAGTGATGGAACAAGTAAGTTAGAAGGATAAGAAATTGTCACTAGAACGTGGGACACTGGCTCCATGTATGTTGTTTGTTTTAATGAATTCATAGGTCTTGTTGATGTAAACTTGTACCATATTTTTATCTTTTCCTTCAGATCACTGTTTTTTGGCTATTTGCTATGTCCCTTTTTTCTGAGACAAGAGATTTTATATACTTATAATTTTGCTCCCACTTGCCAAATACATCTTCATCCTCTCTACCTTACACATAAACCACAACTTCTTGGTTTCTAGTAACAAAATCAGAAAACAGAAGAATTTTTAGTACTTGGAAAGTTCTTTTGCAGAGCATATATTATTTTAAAAATGTATGATAAAATATTGAAGACGTTCAAATGATATAAAGAATATGTAACACCGAAACTCAAAGCCCAATCCTCAGTTTTAAAAATAAATATCCTGTATTTAGGTCAAAGGAACTTCTTCCCAACCAGACGGGAACATCTTCTTGACATATGTTCTCATTGGCGGTTTTTTTTTTAATGTTTATATGTTTGTTGTTAGGACTTTTTTTGTTTTCTTCATAATTCAAATATTTTGCCACAATATGTTTAGTTAGGATTCAGTCTCGAACGGGGTAAGTCCTTTCAATATGATACACAATTCTTTCTTAAGCTCAGAAAAGCTCTGATTTCAAAGCTCTGATTATTGCTTCTGTTCCATTTGTTCTGGAACCTTGGTCAGGAAAATCCCATGTGTTGGCGCTATGCTTTCTGCCCCTCATGTGGATCCTTCTCAAACACTCACTGTGATCTTTGGTTAACCTTGTTCTCTGCATCTCTGATTTAATTTTCTGCAACAATAATTCTACTTGTCACAGCTTCCCACATGGTTTGTTTGCTGTTTTTTAATTGAGGTATAATTAGGATATCATAAAATGCACGGAACTCAGGTGTCCAGTTTGATGAATGCTAACAATTGTATATAGCCATTTAACTAGCTTTCAAAAAAAGATATTAAATCTTTCCATCACTCTAGAAAGTTCTCTCACACCCCTTTCCAGTCAATTCCCCTCCTCACCCTTTGGCAACCATTTTCTGACTTCTGTCACTGTAAGATACTCTGTTGTCCCTGGATTTCATACATGTGGAATCACACAGTGCTTGCTCTTTTGTGTCTGGCTTTTTTCGCTTAACAAACTATTTTTGAGATTTACTCATGTTTTGCAACATCAGTGGTTTGTTCCTTTTTTTTAATGCTGAGTAGTACTCCATTGAATATGCCACAACTTGCTTATCCATCCTCCTTTTGGCAGGTGTTTGGATTGTTTCCACTTTTGGGCTATTATGAATAAAGCCGCTGTAAGCATTCTTGTACAGCTCCTTTTGCAAACGTATGTGTTTATTTCTCTAGGGCAAATACCCCAAAGTGCAATTACTGGGCCATATATAGCTATATGTTTAACTTTATAAGAAATCGCCCAACAGTTCTCCAGAGTGTCTGTACCACTGACCCTCCCTCCAGCAGTGTATGAGCATTTACAGGCTTCTTATTCTATTTGTTTTTCCAGTTTTCTTCTTTCATTTTTAACACTTCCTTTTCCATCACAACTTGTGGTCTTTTCATAGTGCCATGTCTTCTTGTACTCCAAAGATGATGGCAATTTTCTGAAATTTTCTTCTGGATCCTGAAGTAGACCATTTTCAGAGATATGCTCATCCTCCTATTCTTGTTGATACTGCTTTCTCTTGTTTTGCAATATTTTCATTAAGCTTCATGTAAGTTTCTCCTTTCTAATACCTAAGTAAGGATCTGCCTCCACTTGTTAGAGACAGGGTGAACAAACTGCTCTTGGACCTCCTTTCTGTCCATAGCATGAGGTTAAACAATCTCCTAAAGTCTACAGGGGAAGGGCAAGTTGACATATGAAAGTCAGGTTTAAGAAATAGTGGAGCATAGGGTAACAACTGCAACAGAGACTATGTAAAATGCAATAAACGGTATTCTCCAAATTAGTAAGCGAATGCATCATATTTAATCAAACATTTGGTCAATACACCAATGTTGCTCTTTCCTTTTTAAGCCAATCTTTATTAACTAGTGCAATGTGCCAGGTATATGCTAACCACTTCGCATGCATTCTTTTCATTTAAGCCTCAAAACAAGCTTGTAAGATAGACATTGTTATAATTATTATTGTTATTGTTATAAAAATCAGGAAATGAAGCCTTAGAAAATTAAGGTGATTTTCTCAAGGTCTTACAGCTAATATGCGACAGAGCTTTCCCTAAATGTTTTAGGCCATCACTATATAACCGGAAGTCAAGAACTGAAAGTCATGTGATAAATTTAAATCATGGAGACCAAAATTCTAGAAAATCTGAAGGTAATACCTACCTGATTTTTGCATGTCTGCTAAATTTTTGATTAATTAACTATAGCGTGTAACAAAAACTCTTGGCCCTTTTTTCCTTATCCATTAAAGCTCTTCTGTGAAGTAGGATAACTGGTTTCCTGCCTTAATACCTGTGACTATCCCCAAGCATTACACGATCTCAATGGTTCAAGGCCTAAACTAGAATTTAAAAAAAATGTAATTCCTTTGATTCATGTAAAATTGGGGAAAGCCTAATCTAGCACACCTCTTTACAAATAAATCATTTTGTATTACTGTATGTCTTACCAATATAGCTTGGTATAAAGTTAATTGAAACAAGTTATCTGCAGAAAATGAGGAAAACCATCATTGTCAATATGCAAACATCTTGATAATCTTAAACAGGAAGACAAATGCACTCTGCTGTCCTGTACCCGTTTTGTAAAACTTTTTAGTTCATTCACACACAGCAATAAAGGAAAGTGCACAGTGGATATGCCTAGACATTTGGGCCTGGCGCACACTTTCAGAGTGAGCAGCACTACACACACACAGGACAAACAATTAACACGTACTGTGAAAAAAAGGAGACATCACTAATTTATCAGCCACCTAGAATGTCCTTCACCTAGCAAACACTAGACTGCCCGCGGGGATTGGAATCTCATTTTGTTAAACACTGCTTAAAAGCAAAGGAAGTTCTTAACTTATCTCAGAGTTCTCAGTGCTGGCACAGATTAAACCTGTGCTCACTAGGCAAGGTCAAGTAATTTTCTTTGAGACGGTATTTGTGATCACACAGTTATTGAAAACTGAAAACATACAAATCTAAACCATTAAAACCTAGCCAGAAGGACAAAACAAAAGGGGGAAAAAAATCAAGGACTTTTTAAAAAGAATCTCTAAAACCCTAGAGAAGGACTTATCCTTTATAGCCCACTCTCTCAACAGTATGGATAATGGCTTTCGAGAGATTAGTGTCACCAAAACTTCTCCCTTTGCATACATCTTCTTACTGCTCTAACTTCACTATCTTATTAGCTCAAGCTATTACTACCAGATAATAAAACTGTCTTTTTTAACAGAGAACTGTTACCTGAAGATTAGTCATATTAGCAAGTTATGCACTTAATCAACCACTTTGCCATGGCTCTAAATGGTAGACTACTAACCTGTACCCAGCCCTATTTTCACGTCATGTTCCAGGACTTGCAACACATTGAGAAAGCCACTGAGGATCCTGTAGAGACAGGAGAGAGTCAGAACAAGGAGACCCAGGTGGTTCCAGTAAGAGAAGGACACCAACAATAATGATGGCGATATCACTGGAAATTGTGTTTCCCATCACATCAGCTCTAACGCTGACCAAACACATTAGTCAATATATGAATAATCCACCCCAACTTGCCTCTAAGGAGGAGGAGCTCTGTTCTGGATCAACTAGCCCCAGAAATGAGAGATCCTTTCTGTATCTAATTCTGGAGAATGGATTCTTAACCTAGCATCCATGGATCAACATCCTGTTAACTATGAATTCTCTTGAATTAGATGCAATATTTTTCTATCTATGGGCTTTTTTCTGAAGATACAGACCATAACTTTCATCTGGTTCACTTATGGATCTATAACCTCTCAAAATGTTGAGAACTAGTTACAAAGAAAGCTTTTGCATTCTGGAGAATTACAATAGGACAAGGTCCCTCCTATGTGAACTGGCACACTGTCAGATCCAGCAGTATGACATATACTACGGGTGTTGGCTTCTGCACCATTTCTAGTAGTTTGCACAACACAAAGTAATGGGAAGTCGGGCCCCTCTCCCTGGAACTGCTGGTTGGCACATGCACCCTTTCAGCCGTTAGCTGTAAATTCTGAATGCTATTGGTTTTGAACTCTTTCCGTTATATTTCCTATTGTCCTATTTTGCACAAACTCAGAAATTTTAAGAGTTGTGGTGCCCTTTAATATGCATACTCTGCAAAAAATGTCCTCTTTTCAGTGCTTTCTTTCTCCCCACTACAGCACAAGTAAGCGTTAGTCTATCTAGTTCCTGTCCCAATCAAGCATAACTATAGAAGAGAGATACTGGAGGAATGGCTGAGAAAGCAAAGGTATTTGGCTGCTAATTTGCAACCCAAATGTTCATAATCTACCAATCAGTTATTGCCTACTTACGATAAGTTAGAATTGGGACAATGTGCGATGGATGCTCCTCGTTCTCTGAATACGTCCAGTTCTTCTGCAGAAAGGTAGCAGCCATGCGCCATCACTGTCTGGAAAGAAGAGTGCAAGAGTGTCCTATGTGGAGTTTACCCCTTAAAAATGCTGCAGTTCGTCCTTACTTATAGGTACAGATAAGAGCTGTGACTTGTCTATTAGCATCTTCACAAGAACATTTATGATTACCTGTATGTATAAAAATCACTGCGTACAAATTACACCTGAAAAGAGGCCTGAAAAAAACATTAGATCACAAAAGACTTGCAAAATTCTGGATCTTACATTCCGTTTTTTGAATCTATAAAATAATGAGGGTTGGTCCAGGTGGTCTATTGCACCGGGTATCCATCCAATTTGAAGATACTATGATTCCTTCATCTCCACTTTAGAAAATAACCAAGTTACTCTCTTTTGTAAGTCTACGTGGTGAGCAACTGGTGGAGCTGTGCTTGTTCCAATTCTAATCAGAATTTTCCAGAAGTAAACTTTCCTTCCTCAGTACCTAGAAGCTATGGGAGTGATCTGCAAAGAGCTGTTCTTTATTTCTGCTCCTGGTTAAATATAGACACCAATGATCTTGACACATATAACCAATTCAACTTTATTTATTTTATCACCTATATTCACATTTTCATAAAAATTAGGAAATGTAATATCTTATAAGCCTTAGTTCAGAAGGCAAAATTGGTCCAAGAAGGCGGGCACTGCGAACATAAAAATTTCTCTTCATTTTTAGTCTTAACATTTGTGGGTTTTCCTGAATAAGACTTTACTCTTTCAAAATTCTTTTTTCGCTCAGTGCAAAACCTGTAGCTAAATAGCTTTCCCCTTTAGGAGGCATGGTTCAGTGACCACAGAATTATTATTAAAATAAAATTTTCCCAAGCTCTGTGCAAATAAAATTAGCATGCAAATTGAAAGTTAATTTATTAATCGTATGGAAATATATGTAAAAGAGGATGAAAATTACGGTGTAGCATTTACAAGATTTTTGCAGAGTATTAACCTTTCAAATTAGTCATAGTCACATCTCCATTTATATAGTCCCTAAGAATTTATTTGCTACAGTAGTTAAACTTTCAATGCAGTTTGTACACTTCATTGAAGGCCAAGGACAAGAGGTATATTGGAATGAGGTCCCTCTTTGCTCACATTATTTTAATTAACTTAAAATCATTTAATTATGGAAACAATATATACTCATTTTTTAAAAAAAGCAAACTCAGATGTTTAAAAATAAAAAGTAAAACGTCATTCTGCTTTCTCCCTCAGGAAGAATCACTTTTAACATTCAATGTATGTCTTCCGGAAAATTTTTTCTAAGTGAGCATGCACCCACACATATATACACATACATCAAACAATACTGTACATTCTTCCTTGTAAGCCCTTATACCTCATTCTTTGTGAATGTTGGGTAAAATTCTAATTAGGTATGTCTTATAATCTAAACAATCCCCCACTGATAGCCATTTTTTAACTTCCATATGTAATTAACATCCCTATTCATATTCCTTGCAGAATGGGTCCTTAGAAATGCATCTGCTAATTCAAAGGAATGCACATTTACATTCTAACAGATACTGACAAAATGTCCATGGACTAAATGACATTCCTACCCTCAATGAAGTCTTCAGACTTATTTACTAAGATGAAACTTCAGGCTGGTTTTTAACTATATACACATACACATATGCACACGCTGAGCTTTACTCTAGTTTGGGAAATGCATGCATATTACGGAAGACTGAAGATTACCACTGACATTTTAAAATTTAGATAAATATGCCCTACTTTACACAGACTATGTCATGATATGCAATTTACCTTACTTGTCAGAAGATTGTTTTTATCATACACATCAGTGTAGTTTTTATAACTGGGGTATAAGTTTTTCACTGCTTTAACTTCATCAGGATTTTCACTTATATGGCTCTACAAGAAAAGAAAGAATATTTTCAATTTTTTAACTTAAAATACCATTAGAAATTATACTTCCTAAGCCAAAACGATATGGATGGTTTCTACTTGCTTGTAAGGGACCACATAGAAAGACAACAAAGATTATACATGTGTTTTATTTAAAACAATTATATATCTTGTATATAAAATGTAGCATGTACATGACAAGGAAACTGAACATATAATCTTCTAACCCTAACCCATGTAATATTCTTTCAACAAAGTCTTTTCAAATTCCAATTTATAGCAAGAACAAATAAAAAGGAAAAGCGCTCCTTGAAGAGAGTCAAGAGCCTAGCTATTGGTTGTTACCTGCTTCTTCTGGTGTTGACAGTTTAAGAAAAGAGTTCAGTGGCTATCAGAAGGACACAAAGCATGATTCACTCATAAGAAAACTGGAATTTGAATAAAGACAGCTGAAATTTAGCCTAGGTTCTGACCCTAGGTGTGTCTTTGGGTGAGCTGGTTCTTTTCTTTGGGTCTCCATTTTTCATCTCTCAAATAAAGGAGCTGGGCTAGATGAGTGATTTTCCAAATTCTTTTAGCTTTGGATATGTTATTCATGTAAAAATTCATAGAAATCCAATATGTAATAGTCATAAGTAAGCTGCTTCTCAGGATGAAGCAGGGTTGGGACTCTGGGACCCTGTCCCCATTCTATCCCCTTTGTCGGCTTCCAGAATGAGTTTCTCTGCAGAAAACAGTTGGAAAATAACTGAGCTAGACAATCCTGCAGTCACCAAGAAAGAGCCCATTAGAATCCAAGAGTAAATAAAACAAGTGAGAGCTGGCCCCCATGCTGCTGTTTCTCCAGGGTACCACAAAACCTTGGAGGGCATAAAGTATTTGTAAGACACGATACTTAAGTGCAACCACCCCAACCCCCAGCCTAAAACAAAAATAATTTCAGACCAACTAGTGATGAGCATATATTATGGAAAATAACTCATGAGCAAGTTACCACTTCTAAGAATGGCAATGCCATTTCCCTGTCTCTATGAGGAAGAGTATGCATAGCCAAATAAGTAAAAGGAAACACAGCAATGTTCTAAAACTAGAGCGTTCCATCTAGAGTGTGAGCTCTATCTCTGGCCTTGAGGAAATCCAGACCACTGAAGAAATGTATGGGCATCAGAGGAGAAGAAAGGACAACCAGATGCTTCATTTCATTTTGATAAATTTGAGTAAATGCACATATGCACGTACATATACCTAAGCAAGGATATACTTGATTTTGTTGCATGTTGATGGGGTTCGGGACATGCTACCCCAAAATATGGCACCTTGGCATATTGAATATTTTAAGCTGATGGAGTTTGAGAAAATGGCAGAAGCAGGAAGGTCACTCTGAAATTCCCCCTCCCTTCTCCCCTGAAGCAGGTCATAAGACCCTCATGTGAGGTGTGCCTTCCCTACATCCAGAGGAAAGGAGCATCCTTATTTCTGAACCCAAAGGGACACTGAGAAGAATCCTAACAAACAGGCCTTGCTAAGTTTCCCCTCTTACTACACTTCCCTCCTACTCCTCAACCTATCATATTCCGCCACCACTGTGCTCTTGCCATCAAGTGGAGCATAAAAATACTCAGATTTAACCATTCCTTTGGGTCTTCATTTCTTCACGAAGGCTCCCGTGACATGTAAGACTTACATTTAATACATTTGTACACTTTTCTCCTGTTAATCTATCTTTGTCAGTTTAATTTTCAAACCCACTCAGAGATCCCAAGAGGGCCAAGGAAAACTTCTTCCTCCCCTACACTTGTGTGGGATTGAATCAAAACTTCCATAGACCCCCCCCCAAAAAAAGGGAGAGGGGCGTTGGGAATAGTGAATGAGCCCTAAGAAGATAAATCTTTAAAAAACAAACACACAAACAAAACACATGCCACCCTACAAAAAGGTAAAGAATCATGTGTTGCCTTTCTCGTGACTTGTCCTTTGTTATAAGACAGTCAATTCCCAAGAGGGAAAATTTTAGTGCAGTACGTGCTTGGATAGGCAAAGAGGAGCTCCCAGCTCCCGATTTTAACCCAGCTGGAAGCTTTAAAAAGTGTTTTATTCCTAAATTGCAACCACTTAATGACAAAGTAAGGTAAACTTTTTTGTTCCTCATTTTAAATTAAGAAACTCAGAACAAAAGGGCTTTCAAATGCATTTTTGTAAGGTAGAAATTAGGCTCTTCTTGCTTTTCAAATTATAAGTGGTTCCTCCAAAAAAATGAAGGACTAGGACACTGAGAAAGTATCAAATCAAAGAGAAGTAGGAAAGAAATGCATTAAATGTACCCTACAGAGACTAGGGAACCAGTTTGTCATCCGTCTCGCTTGGTTACTTATGTCCTCGTCTCTCAAAGCCAGATCAGAGAAGACTGAGGGTAAAAGAACTTGAGATTTCTTACTGAAAAATTAAAGGATTGGATTTAGGTGGTGTCTGTAAGGGCCCTTCCTGTTGCATGATGCTGTATCCCTAGGAGATCTCAGTAGAAAACTGGAGATTACTGCTGGAATTGAGGCTACTGAGAAGTCTTGCAGATCTGGACAGAGGCACAAAGAGGAAAATAATGCCCACCTGAATGTGTAAATCATGGGTCTTCGCGATGTTTCCGAGTTCACCCATCAGAGTCTCAGAGCAGGAAAGGGAAAAACGTGGTGTCACTATGGGCTTCACTCTAGAATACTGGAAATAATCCAAAACAGCTGGTAAGGAAACTGTGGATGTCATGAATGTGTAGCATGCCCCCAAATGCATATCATACAACAAGATGATTTTATGTCCTTTTGCGGACACTGTCCCATTCTAAGAGTGGGTGGAACTGCTGGGTTTCATGGAAACTGCACACAGCTGAGGACAAAGGAGAGTATATTCTGTAGCACCCAGTTCAATGGAAAAAGATCCCATCCCAAATGAAAGACTCCTCCTGCTCCACATCCACATGGAGGCTCAGCCGAGGCTCAGACTAGGTGGTCTTTATGAAGACAATTAGGAGGCAGATGGAGAAGTTTTAAAGGAGAGCACTGGGGAGACTAAACGTGAGGTGGTGGCCTATTCCCCTTCGACATCTTGGGGAGGGCTGCTGGCCATGGCCTCCCTCAGGCCTATTTTGTTGCAGGATTCGCTCGGATGTCACCTGAGGTGAGAGGCCGAGCAGGAGAGGACTCATAGAGGGGTGGTGAGGATAACGATCCACAAAGGTCCACCTAGGTCTCCCCAGATCTGATTGAAGGAAATTCTGAGGTTTCCTATGGTTTCCAGTGAGACCTCGAAAGATATTAAGGGACAGGTCTGCCTTGCCAATCTAAGACATTGCAAAATGGAGCCACAAACCAGCCTGCTGGGAGTGCTGGCAGGAAACAGCACTGCCTCCATTGACTCACGATGCAAGAATGCTGCAAAGGGGGGGCCTAGCTGAGTGCATACAGGCCATGTGACATGCCACACATATATGGACCAAAGCAGCCTGGGCTGGGGCATCAGGGTGGACATCACCTGTGTTTGATCAAGAGGCACAAGAGGCCAGAGCCAAGGCTGATGTAGCAACAAATTATGCCATAACTTCCAGGTGCCACCAATCTATCCACATCCATGAATCCCTCCCCAGAGACCAGTCTTGTGAAATTAGAAGCTTCCAGAGGAGAGGGAGGGAAAACCCACTGAGAAAGCAAAAAATGTCTGACCTCACTGAGCTGAGTTGATGGGTCCACTGTGAAGACAATTTAAGGTTCTAGGAAAATAGTTCTGCATGCATGGGATAAGCTAAACAAACACAGACAAATCCCTGCCAAACAGCTTAATAACGAACTCTACAATCAACACAAACGCAATCCAAAAACAAGCTGGGAACGAGTTTACTTACTTTCCTCTGGAGCATTTCTGACACAAATCTGAAATAAAGCAATGAATGGGAGGTTAGAAAATCTAGGCATTTTCAAATAAATTTTGAAAAAGGGTGCAAACAGGATCTGTACGTGTCCTAATT
This sequence comes from Equus przewalskii, assembly GCF_037783145.1. Taxonomy (NCBI): domain Eukaryota; kingdom Metazoa; phylum Chordata; class Mammalia; order Perissodactyla; family Equidae; genus Equus; species Equus przewalskii. The sequence continues at coordinate 17,155,219 of NC_091852.1, forward strand.
TCCATGCAAGCATTTCCAATGTTGCACATGTTTCACCACCACTAATTAAAGATTAACAAGTAGTAATTACTCTGCTTTTTCATTTGCAGCCAGAGAGATGGAGTGCAAAATCACAGAGCAATGCAATCTTATCATCTAACATGAGCTGGGCTGTTCACGAGCATTCCCACAGCACTCAAGCGCTCCTACTAGCTTACACTCTGTTTGAGGGAATATTGCAATATATGATATTAGAGCTCCATGGATATTAGAGTCCTGGAGTCCTATGCACCTGGAGGCATTTAGAAGCCATGAGGCTCTCTACTCCTAATTTCCATAAAGTGGAAGCTACTTGTTTATACAATATCATCAGTTATTTCAAAGGCAGAGTCCTACTGGGCATGGATGTTGGAGGAAGACACAAGGAAAAGGCCAGAAGTGGTTTTGAAATGGGTAGTGACAGGGGTGGTGATCTTACCAATGATACCTGCGGGGACGGTGGTATCTATAGGGCCTATGAAATGGCTATTTCTGCCCTGGCTGGAAACACTGACTAGCTATAGCTTCCTGCCTTCTGGTATTCCTTTGTTTCAGAATAAAATGTGAATTAAGGTTTAGTATGACCACAAACACGGATTCGTAGAAAAGTTGAGCATATGGCCTATGCTAAGAGGAAGGTGGTGCTTCCTTCTTTCTGTGAGCACGCAGCAGCCCCTAAGCTGCCCTTTTCAGGGGACATACTTAAGGTGAAGCAGACCTGGGGAATGGCGAAAAGTTAGACTTCTAAAACTTGCATTGGGATACCATTGGTCTTGAGGAACATTTAAATCTAAAGAATTTTCTTCTATATCTCTTGGATGTTGAGTGTCACACAACACAATTCCTGGTCAAATCCTAAAGGCACCATGGAAAAGTCATTAAAGAAATGTAGAAAAAGTACTAATAGCATCAGTGGAATATCCCAACGTAATATAAAAAGAACACAACAAAAACTCATGGTCTCAGGCAATAGGATGACCCACAACCCAAAATAATTTAATGAGCAGGCCATACACACTTCAAGCAAATCCAATCTACAGGAGAAGCCCAATCTATAAAAAAGGAGAGGGAGCAGCTAAATCATTTACTTTAAAAAAGAAGCCTTCATTTTACAAAGGGATTCACCCTGGGACTCCTATGGCGAGTTCCCAGAGGCTTTAAAATATAATTTCATATACAAAAATAGCATTGACATGCAATGATTTTTTTTAGGACCAGACTAATTTCATAAAGTTGGGCAAACGCACACAGTGACATATGTGCACACCCCTCCTGGTTCAGAGAGGGCTCCTCTCTCCATCTCTGACACCATCAGTGAAGCAGAGGGACCACCCACAGGACAAAGCAAGATGAACACACCTCTCTGTCTCCTTGATTGATTCCTCAGTGGTTTCCTTGTATTCTGGAACCGCGTCATTCAAATCCATGCAGACTTTGCCCACAAATGCCCGCTGCCCAAATTTATCTGTGAGGCACACACAAAAAGAGTCTAAAGACATGTTTCTTTCCCAAACGGTACCTTTCCTGAGCCTTTTAAAAACATTTTTGAATTAAAATCATTATGAAAACATGAGAATGTAAAAGATCATCACACCATTTAAGAACAATAACAACAGAACCCCACTCCATTCTGTAAGTAGTAAAGGTTCTTCCATTGACGTCTTATTCCTCTGATTACTCCCAGGACAGGGGATATTATTTGTCTAAGGTCTAAACCCTATGTGCCCAGTGTCCTGTGCTGTGTGCAGGGTTATGAGGAATATAGCCAATAATGTATATAAAGTGTCTGGCACATCCGGCTTAGAAAAGATACTGCTGCTATTCTTAACTGTAGCAATGTCAATATTATTATCTGTGGGGAAATTTACTTAGTCCTACTAGCAGCTCACAGCACTAAAGAACCTAGTCCTCATTAGAGGTATTCTGCTTCAGCTGGGAAGCTGAACTACATGGGGCAATGTTAATTTTCTTTTTTCCAAGGTCGCTATCTCTGTCATAAGAGACTTTCAAAAGTCTTTCTGCCTCTGTCTCTCCCCTGTAATTCATCTTAATACCTGGCCATTAGATTACTCTTTCTTAAAACACCACCTTCATCACATTCCTCATCTGGCTCAAAAGCCTTTTTGAGTCTTTGATGCATATTCCAATCTCTCCACTGTCTGAACCATCCCATCTCCCCAGCCTCCTCTCCTGCCCCACCGAGCAATGAATCCTCTCCTCTAGTTCAGCTGCTCTGTTCCCTGCTTCCTGTGTCCACTCTGGATGTTCCTGCCCCCACACCTTTGTCCATGCCATTTCTCCCCATCTGAAAGGCATTTTCCTCTCTCCCCATTTTATCTTTCCTTCAAAGCCCAGTTTAAAGGTCCTTTCAATGAAGTCTTCCCTGAGGATCTAATACTGAGTTCACTCTCCCTCCTCCAAAAGTGGCCGTCTTTACTTTCAGTGTCACCCTCAGGCCTTTGGCATAAACTACCTTGGCCAGCCAGCAGCAGTGTCAGCACATCAGTCAACAGTATTTACTGAGCACCTGCTATGTGGTAGGCACCGTGCTGGGTACGAGTTTGGAATCAGCAATCAAAATCCAGTCTCAGGTCTGCTTACGAGCTGTGACCTGGGCATGTTACATAACCTCTCTGAGCATCAGTTTATCCGCCTGTAACAAGGGGACGTTACAAACTACCTCAGAAGGCTGTTTGCAGCTGAGCCAAGATAATCCACGTAGGGTTCTTTGCACAACACCAGGCATCTAGTAAGAGCACTATAGCTGTCACTAAAGCTATTAATCAACGTGTGTACTTCTTAATCAGTTAATCCGCAAAGGCATTAGTCTGGCTCCTGAAGGGCAGAGACTATTTTCTGTTTCATTGTGTTCCCAGCATCTGACACAGTGCCCTGAGTCTAGCCAACACCCAGACATATCTGCTGATTATAATAAACTGTTGGAATTAGTAAACCTGTTCCCAAAAAGCCCTAAATTAATACACAAAGTTCAGACCCATATACATCATTCTGCAACCAAAAACCAAAAATAAATAATCAAATTACTTAGACAACAGAAAAAAAATTCAAGGGCCACAGTGATACACAAATACCTAATTACTCGCAAGCAATGCAATGCACAAATTCTAGCAATGAAAAGTCAGGACTGCTCACAAGTATAAGTCATTGTCAGGCCTGGTCTGGCTGTCTGCTTGATGTGCCCGTAAACCACACTTTCATCTCCTCACCTGTAATTTCTGCAAGGAGCAGAGATGAGTCAGTGTGAATTGTTGCAAAGTAACAGGCGGTGGTTGTTCCATTCTTTAGTGTTCTCCTCTAAAAATAAATCACAAAACCATGAATCGCGTGTGCCCAGAAAAGTCACGTGGCCTAGACAGATGAAAATAGAATCCTAGTTTTTAATTTTAAAATGCTTTTATTTAAAGGTATCCCATCTTGATATGAAATACGGTTAAGGTAAATGTCAAAAGTATTTATATTTCAAAAGTGTTAGCTGGGGGAGACGCTGGTACTTTTGACTTCCTGGAATCAGACAGTCTGTGTCGCAGAATTCATAAAAAGTGGTACTAATTAGTTCCTTATCTTTTAGGATTGTTTAAGGATAGCAAACTTTATTGCATCTAGGAGTGAATAAATGAGATTTTTCTATCTACTACAGGATGCAATACTCAACCAATCCTCTAGTTCAACCTGGTGGATTGGTCACATGTATCTGTCTCCTTTCCTCAGCAAATTTCCACCAAAACAGCAATAAAGGGCTATAAAATTTATTAACGCATAAGAAGAGAGGAGCCTTGACCAGAGAAAACATTTCAACACCTTCCTGGTAGAAAAAAACATAGATGAGAACCTGGAGGCCACTTGGAAAGAGAGAGAGAGAAGCACATGGTTGTTACAGGGAAGTGGCTGAAAGTCTGTAGACAGATGATTAAACCCTGGCGGGACCCTGCTCCTCCCTGTTGAAATCAGCCAACCGCCCCTAACCAGTGCCTTGTGGAAGGGATGTACTCTTTGTAGAAACTGGGTAGTATTTAGAGAGAACAACCCCAAAAGACAAAGTGAGGCACAGGCTGAGAAGAAGAGGTTCAAGCGGATATCTGGCTGACCTCTGGGACCCTCGGTCATCTTCCCCCAAATGCCACAAGTACTACTCCCACCACTCCTGGCAGGACTGAAGGACTCTTTCCTAGAGAAGATGAATGGCTCTAGAAGAAAGATGTCCTCACAATGACATTTGGGGCCCACAACTTAAAAGGCTGTTCACTCCTTCAGTGCCCATCCTATAATGAAGTTCACCAGTCGACAAGTGCTACCCCCACCCAGATCTTCTAGCCAGCATCTTGGAGCATCACACTTAAATACGAATGCACATTTGAGCTTCAGCAGACACTAGAGGAAAGCTACTGTAAAAAAGAGGAGAAGGGAATGAAGAAAGAATATGGAAAAAAATCTTGGAGGAAACAGGCAATCTATAGGGTCAGAAGGAAGCTGGATTGAAAAAAACTGTGATTAATATTCTCAAAGAAATAAAGGAAGATATTGTAGCCAAAAAACAAGAACAGAATGCTATGAAAACCAGAGAACAGGAGCTCTTTGAAAGTAAAATCATTAAAAATAAAATTTGGAAGTCAACAGAAGGGTTGTAGGGTAAATTAGAAGAGAATTTCTCAGGGAAAAACACAGAAGTCAGGGGTGAAAAGACAAGAAAATTATGCTCAATCTAGGAGGTCCAACAGTTAGAATAAGAGTTCTAAAAAATTTTTTTAAGAAAAGGAAATGGAGGGTCTGAAGTTGTCTGAAAAAGAATACTATTCTCCAAACTGAAAATCCTCACAGAGTGCTCAGCAGAGTGAACGAAAAACAGAAGCCAAAGTAAAGCACCCAATTGTGAAATAGTAAGCCTACAAGTGAAGAGAAGATACTAAAAGCTTCCAGAAAAAGAAAAGCCATCACAGACGAATGACAGGAATCACAATGGCACTGGATTTATCACCAGTAATGCTGAAAGCAGAAGAACAACGCCTTCAAAATTCTGGAGGAAGGTTATTTTTAGTGTAGAATTTTATACCCTGGTAAATCATCAGTCAAGTGTGAAGGCGGAAAAGAGATATAATGAGATATACAAAGACTTGAAAACTTTTCCCTTCTTTTGAAGCTCCCAGAAGATGTGTTTTAACAAAATGAGACAGTGATGCAAAGCAAAGGAATTCCTAGATCCAGAAAATAGGAATTAAACACAGGGGGGAGGCAAAGGGAATGCCCAGATGACAGGAGTGCAAAGAGAATTCTGAGCAGAGGGAAACAAGGGGATTCGAGGCGGAGGGAAGATTTCAAGAAAGAAAATGGAAGTGATACTGCCTGACCCGTCTGAGCACTTGGAAAAACTACCGGTTGACCTGAGTGGGGTCTGTCTTTAGTAGGAGCTTTTTTTTCTTCTTTTTTTTTATTGTTAAGACAATTTTTTCAGAGCAGTTTTAGGTTCATAGCAAAATCAAGAGGAAGGCACAGAGATATGCCCTATACCCTCAGCACCCACACACAGCAGAAGCTTTTTAAAGTGCAGAGGAAAACCTTCAGACTGGGGTTCTTACTTGCTTCTTGCATATTATGAGCTATGTGACCTTGAGAAAGTCGCTTTACTTTCTCAACATCAGTTTCGTCACGTGTGAAATGAGTGCCTTCTCAACTAGAACAGGGTTTGGGTTGGGAACTCAAATGTCTGCAGGAGTAAAGCAATTGGGACTTAAAATAATAGGGAAGAATATGCCCTATCTTAGCAGCCTCCACTCAGCTACAACCAGTTGTTGAAAAAAACCAAATGAGAGCCCAATGATGTCACTTAGTCCCAAAGGTCAAGAGAATGAAATCTGGATTTTTATGTCAATCTTGTCAAATTTTAAGACACTCTGCACATTAAAGAAAATAAATCTGGCTACCAGTAGAGGATGTTTAGAGCCTGTTAGCCACAGAGAAGGATGGACTAGCTCTCTATCAGGACACAAATGCAGGAGAAAGCTAATACCATGACTGAGGCATCGAATTAACTCCAGCAACAAGAAAAGAGCCTGGATCCCAGTATGTGCTCAGAAAATATTTGCTGAATGAACACTTGAGGAATCAGAATGTCTAAAACAACAAGAGATATAAAATGAACTAAAATTAGGATCCTTAAGTGAACAGGATAGGACTTCGTATCCTTGAAAGAGGAATAGGCTACTATAACAGTAAGAGTGAATTAACGACATGCAAAATTGGGCCGCAGCATTCTCTAAGAAGGCAGCACAGAAGTATATACAGAGGAGTCAACATTTTTCTAATAGGAGTTACCAAAAGAAAGGGCAGATTGGAGGGAAGAATATACTGAGAGAGAGAGAGAGAGAGAGAGAACGAATGTGTGAGAGAGGGAGAGAAATTTATTTCCCACAACAAAAGAAAGACAGGAGTTCTTATAAGAAAGAACTATATATTAAAGACAATGAACTGAAAAAAAGATCTATAAGTGAAATTTCAGAACATCAAGAATGAAGAAAATCCCAAGGGCCAGCAAATTAGCTAAAAAGGAATGAGAATCAGATTGACATCAACACTTTGGATGCTGGTGGGCAAACAATTTCAAATAGAATTCTCTCTACAGCTAAAGCATATCATTCAAGAGTCAAAACAAAGTAACACCTTTTTTTTTTTTCCGGTTATTCAAGGATTTGGAAGTTTCTCACCCACCTTATTGGAAAGGCTTATCAGAGGCTACATTCCATGAAAATGAAAAATGAATCCAAAGGAAGACAAGGGATCCAAATAGCAAAAGAAAAAGAAAGCCCTTTGTTAAATTAAATGCAGATGTTGAAAATAACAAACTGGAATTAAATTAAAATAAATTTTAGGATATTAAATTTAAAATCTAAAACATTTTAAATTAAGTGTAGATGGTGAAAAAAATAAACCAGAACTAAAACCTCAGATGATATAACACAGGACATGGGGAGTCATACTGTGAAGAAAGAAGAGTATGTTGGGTTCTTGTCTTGCTATATGGGAGAAGATGGAGGGAAATGAGAGAAGACTTGTCTAACACTTTTAACTTAATCTAACAGAGATATAAAAAATGTCATATTGACAGAGAAAACATAGTATTTTTAAAAATGTGCAAAATAAAAATTGTTAGGTCATAAAATACCAGGCAGTTAATTCCCAAGAAAAATAATCATCCAAGTTACATTTACTAATCAGAATAAAATGAAACTCAAAATTAAAACAGAAGCATAATCTAACATTTTCTAAATTCTCACAAGTTTAAACACCTTTCTAAAACCTGGGCTTGAAGACGAAATCAAAATGGAAAATTTCGGCTGTTTAGCACTGAGGACAATGGAAGTGCTACCCAGACAGACACCCACACCACCCATCAGGGTGGAAGGCTTCCCATCCAGAAAAACTTTCGGATGAGAAACTGCAGTTTTAAATTGGACTGGAAGGAACTAGAAAGACTAGAAGGTTCAAGAATCTGCCCGAATTATAACTAAGGACAGGACAGGGAGAGCGCATGGAGGGGAAGAAAAAGGAAGGAAGGTAGGGAAAGAAGGCGAAAAGAATCCCCAAAGCTACTCCTGTTTGTTCCCACTGCGTTCAGCCCATTTAACAGAGCAGCCACATGTGTGTGATTTATGTAACTGAAAAAAATAAGAAAAGACCTTGGCTTAAAAATCTTACTAGACAGGCCATCTAAAATGCAGCTACTTCCGTCTTCATATATTTTATGTTTGGGCTTCCCTGGCTCCATTCCACCCCAGTTTCTCATAAGCTTTCAAGAGAGCTCTTCCATTAACGATGATTTTGTACTTTTCCTCTTTATAAAGAAATGTATCAGGAATAACATCAAACTGTTGGCTGTTTCCTAACCTTTACTCAGCCTTCAATTCTTGACAAGAAGAGTCTTGAGACCAAGTCTTTTGAGCTCAAAATAGATTCCAAACTTAAGATGACCATGAGCATCAAGACCAGTAGCAATGACCTCTTAACAGATTAGACAATTTCCATTAGCTGAAATAGGGGAAAATGAGTGGCCTGACTCCCTGTCTTTTCACCTCGTACTTTGATGACCTAATACCCCTTTGGAATTAGTTGGATTCATCGTCGAATCTTTGAGAACCCCATAGAGTAAGCATGTTCATTCTTTTATCCAGGAGAATATTTGCAACTAGTTTGTCTTGGCACATTTACCAAGAATCTTACTCCCAAGTTCTTTGACTATAAGCTATATAATAAATAGATTCCTGAACTTTCTAGTCTTTTTAGTTCATTCCAGTCAAATTTGAAACTTCAATCCCTCACCCACTTTGCAATGTTTAAAGGGAGACATTCCAGGATTGACTTACTGGGATATTTTTCTTAATAATCTCAGGAGATGTGTGCTAATATACACTTTAAATTATTTGCAGATCGAGCAATCACTGTCAAAATCTATGGTGCAAAACTCTAGGGTCTTGATTGCCCATTTGTTGAAGTATAGATCTAGGAGTGTAGTCTGAGGGAGACAAAAAATCTTGGTTCTATTCATGGGTACTGCCCTGGCACCCCTTTATATGGCCATGGGCAGTCTTCAGCCCAGGGACAGGTTGTAGTTAACAAATCTTAACTTTCTTAAACAGATGTCAACCATACCCTCAGCTCATCCAACTCTTAAAGTGTGTGGGCCACTCATACTGAGAAACATGGGACTTATATACTCCAAACACTTGTCAAGAATAACACCTGATTTGTATTTCCCGACATCAAATACTTAAACAAATCTCTGATGTAGGAAATAATATTTGTGGAGTATTGTCTGAAGGATATATAGTTCTAGATAGTCTATCTAAACATAAAAGGCTGCTGTATCTGGAATTTTTGATACTACAGCACCTTGAAAATATATATTTTGACAACATAGCATGTAACTATATTGGAATACTGGGATTAATTTTCTTAAATTTCAGTATGAGGAATAGATATGCTTCACAGCAACAAATGTTTTATTTTTTATCATACACACAGTGCAAATTTCAACACTGATTACCCTCTCTGGGTCAGCTGCTAGACACTTAAAGCCAAATCTGTGACAAATTCTAACAAGTGCATTGACCCCCGTGGCACACATTTACCTCTCGATTTTATTTTATTTATCCTCCTCCCTTTTTTTCCCTGTGCTGTGATTTCGTGACTCATTTTCTTCTGTTGTATACCATGCAATTTTAAGACATCTCAAACCCTCTTTTGGAACAATGCAAGGTATAAATAAATTTTGAGACTAAAAAGATTTGGTGTGGTTAACACAATTCATTAACACCATGTGCCAGTAGCTTCTACACAGCTTTAGAGCTTCTCAGTTTTTCTGGTGTCATGTGGATGCATGCTAAATATGTAAGATCCACAATTAAACTGAATTTATAATTAAGCGAAGCAAGTGTATAAATAATAGAGCTTGCTTTTACTCCTCAAGGCTTGAATGATGCAAGACCAGGGAAAGTGGCAGGATGGCTAGGTCACTGTATAAAGCTTATAAGTTGTCACCATCACCTAGCCATCACTTTATGAGAAAAACCATCAATGGCTCCAATAGAAATGCAGGAATGTTCAGACTAAGTGTGCTGAATGACAAGAGGTAGTGGTCAGATAGGAAGGTATTTGCAGCTTTAATTCTCAACTGCAGATGCTTTTGCTGGTTGCTGAGTGGAGTGGGCATACGGTTGGAGTAGAAAGAAGGGAACTGATTTTCTTGCGAGAATGGAAGGAAGGACATTTCCAAAGCCTTCGATATATAGTTGACACACTACAGCCCGTGTTCAATGACTGAACTAGCTCCATAGTTGCCTCTAGTGGTGCTAATGCTCATTACATCTTCGCAGGCGGGGCAATGGGGGTCCATCCTATTTTCCCTCCTTGCGAAGCTACCAAAATAGTGTGATATCCTTCTAACCGTAATCTCAAATTTTAATTTTAAATTTCCTTGGGTATTTTTTTTTTTACAGCAAACACAGAGTTCTTACCATGTGTTGGGCACTATTCTAAGAATCTCACATATTATTATTGACTTGCTTAATTATCATAATCATAATAATCCTATGAAGTAGCTAGTACCATTATCTCTATTTTTTTACAGATGGGGAAAATGAGTCACACAACTTTGCAAAGGTTACACAGCTATTCCATATGGTCCCCAGAATAGCATTGTGGATTGGCAGGAGTAAGAGAACACACACATGCATTAAACCCAAATTTAGTAAAGTAAAACACACTAAGTAAAAGAGAGTAATGAGAGCCCAGGGGATGTGGGAATTTGGATTCAAGTTCTCTCTTTGCTGGTGACTAGCTGTGTAGGTGAAGTGGTCACAAACTCACTGGCTTGTGAAAGAGCTAAAAAATCGCTAGAGTCCATTCCAGCCTTAACTTGCCTCTGCTTGATAACTTAAATCTGCCCCAAGAAATGGATGGCTCTATAGATGACCAAACTTCATACACCAATAATCAGAAGCAGGATACTTACGACCACTCTGGTATATACTTCTTCAGCAAAGTCGATGTTGCGGAATCTGTTTTCTGTAGGAAATGTGTACTTGGTCAGCCACTCCAAAAGGGGCAGGTCTATATTAGTCCCAGCAAAAGAATACTGAGGGGCATGGATGTGTGTATCAACCAGCCCAGGCATGAAGAACTCACTGGAAATTCAGATGAGAGGAAAAGAATTTAATAACATCTTTAGTCATTTTCCATATTTTTAAATCATGTTTTTTCTCGAAATGATTTAATTGTTCACCCCACCCAGGTATAGAGCCAATGCAATCAGGCAACTGTAAATTATACTATTATTTAGAGGTCAGGAAATAAAAATGAAGCTCTGCAAGGAGAGATACAGCTCCTAAATTGGAATGGCGGGTGCGACGTTAACCAAAGATGACGAGGGGAAGACAAAGCAGAGCACTGAGCAGGAGCAAAGCAGCTGTCGTACAAGACATGAGTGAAGTTCTGATTTCATCCTCTGACTTCGTTCTCACAATTGGGGTTGCAGGACAGAGAGCAAAGATGAGAGAGGGGGTCTTCAAAACTTCTAGAGCTGTGCTGAGGAACTACCCATAAGTCACTAAGGATGACCGAGGACGAGAAACAGGGTAGCCACCTTTAGAGACCCAATGGTCATCTTGACCTTGGCTGACTGCAAGAAATCCAGTCCTTTCCCATGTGATCTAGGGGCAGCAGCCAGAGTAAACTGAGGCTGGTTAGGGACAGGCAATCTTAGGTGACGAGAGTAACACTGGGTGAGTGGTGTAAATGGTAAGAGAAGATATAGTTGCAATGCTACGACAGCCATTCTCCAGTGGCTTCTGATCATTCCTGCTGGTTCTCTGATGCACCAATTGTCATATTTCTATTAATTCTTATAACAGAAAGTCTTGCAAAGATGTTTTTAAGAGTTTTCAGAGGTAATACCCACAGAATTGAGACAGCCCAATGCTAACAGATACTTAAAGCTTTTTTTTTTTTTTAAAGATTTTATTTTTTTCCTTTTTCTCCCCAAAGCCCCCCGGTACATAGTTGTGTATTCTTCGTTGTGGGTTCCTCTAGTTGTGGCATGTGGGACGCTGCCTCAGCGTGGTCCGACGAGCAGTGCCATGTCCGCGCCCAGGATTCGAACCGACGAAACACTGGGCCGCCTGCAGCGGAGCGCGCGAACTTAACCACTCGGCCACGGGGCCAGCCCCACTTAAAGCTTTTCTAAAGAACTAATCCAGTTCACTGACGTCTATTAAGTGTCTAATCTCATCCAAACAGATATTTGTTAAAAAGTATGCACCACCACTATCACCCTGAGTAAATATTAATTATATTTTATATACATAAGGAACTTGAACTAAAAATTTGACATAACAAAGAATCCTTTGTATTACCAATTCAAATGTATACCACCTACACGGAAGACAAATAAAGCCATGGGTATCTAGATATGCCTTATTTTTTAAAAAAATGAGAACTAGGAATGGTGGTAATAATGATGATGGTGATGGTGACACCAGGTGATGTTTACTGAAGATATATGTGTACTGGGCACTTGGCACTGGGCACAGCTTCTCTGTGCATGTGGGAGACAGTTTATTATAGAAGTTAAGTATATACATTCTGACTCAGACTACCTGATTCTGAGTTCAGGTCCCACCATAAACCAGCAGTAGGATATTCAACATGTTATTTAACCCCTCTGTGACTCAGTTTCTCCTAATGTAAAATGGAGATAATAGTAGTGCTATAGGGCTGTTGTGAGGATTGAGTTAGCCTGTGTAGAAACAGTGCCTAGATAATGGAAAGCCCTCAAAAATATTAGTTGTGATGATGATGTAATGCTCACAACAAATGTATGAAGTAGTATTGTTATCCTCACTTACATAAGAGTAAATTGAAGCTCAGGAAATTTAAATAGCTTGAAAAAAGTAGTCATTCAACTAGTCAGCTCTGGAGCCTACATTCAAACCCAGGCAGTTTGTCTGCAGACTCAGTACTCTTGGTCACTACCCTCTGTTTGACAGAACTTTTCATTCACTCTGAAAATGAAGAGCAGTGACAACCTGTATGACAAGGAGGTAGTGATAAGTGGGCCTACAATGTGGGGGTGTGCAGAGAGGGAGGATGAAATATGGATTCCTCTCAGGTGAGAGTCACTGACTTCCCCAGGATACTTCAGTCCTTGGGGCGTTTACCATCTCCACCAGCATAAAATGGAATGGCAGCGTGATTTCGTCACGTAGTTGAATTGTTCAATCAAATAATATTTCCCAAGTATCTATCATGTTTAAGAAATTCTGCTAAGCCTTGCAGGGAGTCCAATGAGAAATAAGACATCTTCTTGTCCTCAAAGAGATTACAGTCTAGTTGAGGAGATCAGGGGTGAGTGAGGGCATCTGTGTGTGTGTGTGTGTGTGTGTGTGTGTGTGTATGTATGTGTGTGTGAGAGAGAGAGAGACAGAGAGGAAAGGTGGAAAGAGAGAGGCAGATGTGGTCAAAACATAAAGAGTCTTAGTGAGCAATTTCACTCCTAGTAATTTACCCAAGTGAAATAAAACATGTTTACAAAAAGGATTGCACATGTACAAGAGTGTTTATTGTAGCTTTATTCATACTAGTCTCAAACTGGAAACAATCCAAATACCACAGGAAATAAACTGTGGTATATTGACACAATGGAATACTATTCAGCAATGAAAAAGAATGAACTACTGACACACACAACAATATGGATAAATCTCAAAAAATATTACGTTGAATGGATTCAGACACAAAAGAGTACATATTGAGTTATTCCATTTATATGATGTTCAAAAACTGGCAAAAGTAATCTATGTGATAGAAATCAAACAGCACGGGGTTGGGAGGGGCACACGGAACTTTCTAGGATGATAGGAATGTTTTATATCTCAATTGGTGTGTTGGTTACATAGGTGTCTACATTTGTCAAAATTTATCAAATTATATAACTAAGATCTATGCATTTACTATATAAAAATGTTTCCTAAAAACGACTACAAAAAGTTGTTTTGGAAAGGGTCTTGAATACTCAGTTTCATGAATTAACATGTATTTACTATTCTGTAGCCAGAAGGGAGGCGATCATGAGGATATTTGTTTCTCTGTTTCTTATCTTCTTTGGCAGAATTGTGACATATTGAACCTCAGGATTAGGAAGATGAACCTGGTCATGGAAGGCACGTGTCAGGTGACTCCTTCAATCTCTCCAGCATGAGATTTCTGAAGAAAGATTATAGTGATGGGAACAGAAAGGAAACAGACACAAGAGAAGGAACTTGATCTTTCATTAGTTCTAGGAAGCAAAGCAGAGGAATGAGTCAGAGAGAGTAAGTTTTTGAGCATGGGAGGCTGAACATGTGACACAAAGTATAGAGAAGATAGAAGGAAAGTCTATTTGATGTCATATTAAGCCTACAGTCAAACTATGACCTCCAAGTCTCAAAAAAAAAAACCATTGGAAATGTGGGATAACAGGTCACAAAAGTTAAAGACGAGATTAAGATCTGAGCATCTCCTCTGTCACCTCCAGAAGTTGGTCCTAGAAGTTGGTAGTGCCAGAAATTTCTGTAGAAGGAAGAACAGAACTAAACTGTCAACAGTACCCTCCACTTAAGGAGTGAGGCTGAGGAAGAAGGTCATGCTCAGTCTAGGAGTCATTGTCAGGAGGATATAGGGAGACCCAGGATAGAGAGGTGTCAAGGAGAGAAATGAAGGGAAGGAGTACATGACAGTGACCAGGGTCAAAAACTGTAAGAGTCAAGGATGAGTGGCCTCAGGAAAGACCCCAAGAGCTCTCATTTCTACGCAATGATTGGAGAGACACCCAATTTCACATGGATTCAGTCCTTGTTTATGTAAGTACTTACTGAGTCTCTAGTATGTTTTAGTTACCGTGCTACTGTCCTAGGTGCTGAGGAGAGAGCCATGAACACAAAAGATGGGTGAAAGAGAAAAGTACTGGGCAAAAATATTTGGTAGTGAAAATTAGAATGGTAATGGAGGGGAGAATGAAAGTCACTTTTTGTTTTCCATGTAGGAGAAACCCAAGCATGTTCTGAAGGCAGCAGAGATGAAAGGAGTAAAGAAGGTAACTCAGGGCACAAAGTCTTCAGAGGCAACCAAAGAGTGAGGATTTATTGCATCTAAAGGGTAACTTTCCTCCAGAAAAGCTAGCAATCCTTTCTGAGAAACAGGAAGCATTGTGAAATGCTTATTAGTAGAAACATTCACATAATCAAAGTTACAGTCCAGGATATTACAGACATTGGCACATACAGGAGTGTGGACTGTCAGAGCTGCATGTGAGATTAGAGGTCACTGAGCCCAACCATTCATTTTGTAGAGAGAGCTCATTTTCAGCCATGCAATTCATTAGTGGCCCAGCCAGGATTAGGGCTCAGTTCTCCACTCAAGACATCACTTGCAGCTAAATCATAGCCATCACAAGTCAAGCTGCAGGCAAAGCCAAGATGGCACTAGGAAGCTGAAGCAGAAGGTGGAGAAGCTCTCCTTTCTCCTTCTGCTTTTCAGCCTTCCTCTTTGCACTTTACTTAATCACCATCCTGATTCCCTTAGAATATCGTGGATTCCCCCAGATAAAAACCATCAACTTCATATTCCAAACCTACAACGCCGGCCAGGTTATATCAGAATCTGAGGAAGAAGAACACGGTGCTCCTATAGACACTTATCAAAACATCCACCCATCTTTTAACCAAGTGGAAAACATTAATAAAAGCCCTACAATCAAAACACAGGACTGTACATAAGGTCTGATTTGCCCAATCTATTCACACACCATTGTCAACCCTCATGAATATGCCCCACAGGAGATGCGATGGTCTCATGGGCCTGGGAGCCCTGGGCTCTGTGAAAATGACTGTTGTGTTGCACAAAAATGCATGAGTGTGAAACAAACAACAACATCTGTCTTTACTTAAAATTTTAGCATTTTGTTCCTCATGGATTTTTTTGCATTAATTTTGATTTTTAACAAAAATATCGCAATAAAGTATTATTTATCTTGATCCCTGAGTTTTTTGCCCTTTCCATCACCCTTAAATTCTGTGCCCAAGGTGAACGCCTCACTCGCCTCACCCTAATCCTGGTCCTGCCAACCTCTCCCTGGTCCATGGCCACAATCTGACCCACTCCTACACAAGCATCACTCACAATGCTCCAGTCGTAATGTTCATTTTTTTTTTAAAAAAACCCACATTGTGCTGATACAGACCTGTAGACACACTGAATCTATTAAACAGACTGTCAGAGGTACCATCTTCTGTGGTATTTTAATCCTAACTTAAAGAAATTCAACTGCACATATCTTACGTGTTTAATAGAAGAATTACTTTGCATTTTAAATATGACTTTTTTTTCAAAGACTTCAGTCTTCTACCAAAGTTTAAACTTTTTCCTCCCTTACCAATTTTTTGTGTGTGGTATTTACAAGTCCCTTGGAATCTACATTTGTTTGATGGATTTAACTCCAAAAGCAGCCTCATAAAGAGGAACAAAAGGATGTGAAGACCCACAGATGTGTTCACACCTCTCCCCATCCTGCAGCCAGTCCATGGTCCTCTCACTCCTTCCCAACTCCATCGCGTCCACTCCCAAGCTTTCTTCTAACCCCTAAGGCACACAAGCAGGGGACTAGAAATGTCAGTTGTTCTTCAACCTACATTCTCATGAAAATCTAGCAAGAGGAGGCATATGGCAACAGCAGAAGTGACTGGATTCATTTCCACGCCCATTGCCCACGTACTTCCAAGCCCATAGAAAGGCAGCAGCCAGAGGGAAGGAGATAGATGTGAGTACAAATGTAAGTGCAACAAACTTTTCAACTAGTCACGCCGTCTCTCTGGACGGTGGCCTGCCCTCCACCTCAAAGCCTTGGGGGTGGCCCAGTTTACAGGTCTGCTGCAGGGGACAAAGTGTCCACATTAAGTAGGACTATGCTTTTGCTAACAGCCTAGGAGATGAGCTCAAAGAAGGGAAGCGCCTTGCTTTCCATCTAACAGCAAAGCCTTAGTGTGAGGATTCAAGCCAGGTGTCCTAATTCCTCTGCAGTGTTCTCCTCACTACCCTAAAGTCACTTCCCAAGTTACAAAAATATTTTAGAATAAAAACGATTTTGATTGACTTTGGAGCTTTTATTGACTTCAGAAACATACTTGGCCTGAAGCAAGATAAAATCTTTGAGTTTAAAAAACGTATTCCCATTTCTATAAAACAAATCAACTATGAAACAAATCAAGGCTATGAAACAAATGAGCCAATCATAGGAAACACATTTTGCACAAATAATAAAAACTGCTAAAAGTAGTTGGAATATAAATTCGGAGCTCAAATGCCCCTGTGGAGCGAGGTCTTCCCCAGCCACGCTGTCCGAGTTACTGCTCCCACGTCTCCCCACTCTCCCTTCCATAGCTTCTGTCTCTCACACGCCCTCTTCACCTCCTTACAGAGGCAGCACGACCATCACTGTCGTGCTTGTGTATCTACGCACTTGTTTACACTCTGTTCTCCAAGAGCTGTAAACCCTCGGAGAGGAAAGACTTTGGAGAGCATTTTCACCTCCACATCCCGCTTCTTGCACACAGTAAGCTCAACAAATATTTGCTGAATAAATAAATGCATGATGGCAGCCTCTAGTTCTCAAAGCTTCTGTCCTCCAGCTTCCTGTTCTCTATTTACCTTCCCCTTCCCATCTCACTTCTCAATAAAAAAAAGAAAGAGCCTTTCTGTCTCCCAAGGCAGGTTTCCTATCATTTGAGATGAGTTAGTGTCGTCCAGCAAAAGGGAAGTTGGCTGCGACTTACTGGTGGCTGAGTTCTCTGACTTCACACGGCTTGAAGCCCCATTCTCTGGCCAGCTTTTCTTGTTGGGAAGCTTCTTCTAAAAACACTATCTTTAAAAGAAAGAAAGAAAAGAATCACAAATTAATGAACCATGGTCATTTGTCGTTATTAAATATCTAAATCTTTTTAAAAGAGACTATACTGTAGCTGAGTTCATTTTAAAAGGTACTTGACACCAAATGGGATAGAATTTAGAGGCAAAAAGACAGGTGTCATTTCTCCTTTTCTGCCATTCCTTTGATATAAGAACGACTTCAAAAATTCTAATCTGAAGATAAAAGTATTAAAAATGGCTAATTGATATCTATTTCACCAAATCCCCCAAAAATGATTAAAGGAAACAATTGTTTATAGAAAGTGTACCTCGCTGCAGATGAATATAAGATTTTTGCAGGCTGTTATGGGAAACCCACATCCAGAGGACACCAGTAGTACATCATGGGGCAACTTATTAACACAATATAATTGCACATAATAATTGTCTGACAATTGAATCTGGGCATGAACTATGTTGATGTTCTGATGCTAGACATCCGCTATCAAGGGCTCTGCTATATTTTTCTAGTACCGTGTATGAGACGGCAGCAGAGTGAGCTCTGGAATGGGGCTTGTGAGCCCCAGGGCAACAGCTGAGAAACTTTAGATGTGTCTCCTGATCACTCTTGGCCTGTATGTATGCATTTCACAGGGCTACTGTGAGGACTAAATAGGATAATTTCAATGAAGAAGTTAGCACAACTGCGGAACATGCCTAATGCTAGATACAGTATATCTATTGTTGATTCTTTTTTAAGTACAGCGTGATTGCTTTCTCTATAAAAAATGAATTGCAAAGCAAGAAAGGGGAAGGAAGGATGAAATATATATGCAGGAAATATCCTGTTTCATTTTTAAATGCAATATCGTGAGAATAAATGTTTCATGGAAATTGAAATACTGAAAAATAAAAGTGGTAGATAAAATGTATCTAATTAATTAGAAGCAAGGCAATATATCATGGGAAAAATAGTTTGTGGAACTGAAAATAAAAGAAATATTGACTTCTCTATTCATTGACAATATCCCTTTTTGAAAAATTGGGATTTTCGTCAGAAAAGAAAATAAAAATGTAATTCATACAAGTAAGGAAAGGAAATTCAATGATTCTAAAAACATATTCAAATCAATAGATATCAAAACAGATACAAAATTAATGAAAAATAACAAAATCAATAGATCTGAGAGCTG
This sequence comes from Equus przewalskii, assembly GCF_037783145.1. NCBI lineage: Eukaryota > Metazoa > Chordata > Mammalia > Perissodactyla > Equidae > Equus > Equus przewalskii. Next base: position 17,173,872 of record NC_091852.1, read on the forward strand.
ATTTACCATTAAAACCATAAACAAATAAATGAATAAATAAATATAATATTCGTAAAGCACTACATTCATACTTTTGAAAATATATTTGAAGTAAATGGTGTTTGAGGAAAATATAAATGATCAAAATTTATTCTGGAGAGATAAATAAACTGAATGAACTAGTAATTCTAGAAGGAACTGAGGAGGTTTTACTAACCTTTCAAGAAAGTTCATGGTTCAGAACCACGCAGTCTATTAAAAATATAATGCCTGTCACAAAAGCAAGCCACATATGCAACTTTATATTTTCTAATAGTCACACTAAAAGTGTAAAAAGGAACAGGTAAAATTAATTTTAGTAATATGTTTGATTTAACATAGCCATGATAAAAGATTATCATGTTAACATGAAATCAATATAAAAGCTATTAATTTTACTTTTTTTGGTACATAGGTCTTTAAAATCCAGGGTATATTTTGCATTTGAAGTACATTTCAATCCCATTAAATTTTCATCAGAAATACTTCATCTGTATATTTAGACTTTGTATAATTTCCAAAAAGTGGATTCACATATCCACTGAGATGAGTATCAATTTTTAATGAAAATTCAATTAAAAATAAAAATAAGAAATAAAATATTTAAACACTCAGTTCCTCAGTCGTACTAGCCACATTTCAAGTGCTTAAGATGCCATATTAGACGGAACACATTCAGAGAATTTCATAGCAAATTTCTTTTCAACTTACAAGGAACAGAAAATGTCTGTACTAGGTAAAGAGCTCCAAGCATGGAGAAAGAATGAACACTTCTTCATTTCTACAAAGCTAGCATAACCCTCATACCAGCACCTAACGAAGCACACGCACATATACAAACACAGATACGCAAACAAAGAGAGAAAATTACAAGCCAGTGTTATTTAATCATATAGACGCAAAAATAATCCCAATAATACACTGGCAGTAAAAAGCAAAAATACGTTAAAATAATAATTCAGCATGTCTGCAGCATGTGAGCTTCATGTATTCCAACCAAGCGAGACACTCATCGTCTATCGACTTATAGCAGATGTTTAGTAGTTAGGCAGGGGCCCAACTCTTCAAAGACTGCTGGAAGAAATCCACCTACCCTCTTTTCTGTTTTCTGTAGTCGACACTGAAACTAGAATCTACTTTCTCCGCACATACACACCGGGGTCTTGAGCTGTACTATTATCCTCACAGAGCTCTGTGCTTCCTTGTTCCTTGTTCCTCCTGAGCTACCAACACTCACTGCTTACCAGGACCCCTCACTGTGACCTCTTGTTACTGCCCCTCCATAAGCAGCAAACTCCCCTGTGTCTTCAATATCTGCTCTGAGTTTCTCCCTTCTACAACTGGGGCTCTTCCCCAAGGACATGGCTTCCCCTACACTTCTCAAATGGCAAGTATATATACACCAGCGTCAGGCAATGAGTTTTGTACCTTCTGCACCCACCATGGCCATTTCCAGACCATTCTTCCTCCAGCTTCTTGCAAACATAGGAAGCTCCTTTAAGACCCACCCCTTTCACGTTTCATGAGCATCTTTCCCCTCTCTTAGTTGTTCTCCTTTACTAATCTTTCTCTCATTGTTCAAATCTGTTGTTGTCTGCCCCACTCTTTCTCTCCATTCCAAGCCCTGCCTGCATTCCTTATAAAATCAACATGGACGATCCTTTTGACACCATGGCCACCTATATCTGTAAACCTATCTTCAGGCATTTGTTCATGAACAAAGAAAGTTCATGAACTTTCCATCAAGGCCACACCTTGGACATGGTCATGAAGCATCACTGCTTCACCTCCAAAACCAGTGAATCGCACATGTGACCACAAACTCTCCTTTTTCCTATTTGACCCTCAGCTATTCCAACCAATCTCCCACCTTGAAAAGCCCTGCATTTACTTGCTCCTATCTGCTTCCCCCAGTCTATCAGTCGTCTTCTTTCGCCATTTTCCTTGTCCAGCTTAAATTCCACCATCTGTTATTTCATATTTCTTGTGTCTTCTGGTTAACATACATGTGGTAAAAATTCAACCATGACTGAACCCATCCCTCCCCTTCTCTGGGCTGCCCCTGAGGAACTGAGCAGCAGTGGAGCAAAGCACGCAACACGGTAGAGGAAATACCCATAGTCATCGAGTTCCAATGTGCTCCAACTTGTGCTATGCCTGGCGTCCTAAGACATCTCTCTAGCACTGTGGTCCTTACCGTTAATAAAACTGACAGCAGACCTAGTTGCTTACCCACTGACAGATCATTAGAAATACTTTTTGGTGATAGATTAATATACAATTTTTATCAGATAACTCAGAAGGAGTTCAAAGAATTGAGGGAGATTGCTGTAACAAAGCTTGCATTCCCAGCTACTTGATTTATGTGAAAATATTTCTCAGCACTTACATCTATAGAAATGGAAAACAAGAAAAAAATTGATGCTGCTCCTGTTTCATTCTACCAACAACTAACACTCATCCACAGATATTATCTAGTTGGAGGAAAAACCCACACTTTTTACTTTACATTTAACAAATTACCTTTCAAAATGTGTAATATATGTTTTAAAATTTGTTTATGGTCCCAGGAAATTTTAAACATTTAAATTTCTGCACACAGGTTTTATTGCAATGGTTGATCAATGAAAGACTGTCAGGTGTAAAATTATATTGCATTAGCACAAACTCTATAAGGAAAGTAGAATAGAATTAGTAATTCAAGAAGAAAAAGGGACTATAAAGCATTTCAGATCATTAAAGAGAAGCTGGTTCAGGATTTTTTAACAGATTAAGGTAGATATCAAATTGCTATATTTTGATTCCATCAGATACATTGTAAAAAACAATGGCACAGCTTAATTTTAACATGTATATATTTATAATTTGCCAGAAATTATGAGCTTTATATATATTTAAATTTAATACAAACTATACACATCAACTTCTAAAAGTGCAAAATATGTAGGGTTTTTCAAAATTCTTTTGGGGGCACATTAGTAAAGAAAAATGTGAAGAGGGGGCTGGCCCCGTGGCAGAGTGGTTAAGTCCGTGCTCTCCGCTTTGCCGGCCCAGGGTTTCGCCGGTTCGGATCCTGGGCGAGGACATGGCACTGCTCGTCAGGCCACGCTGCGGCAGTGTCCCATATGCCACAACTAGAAGGACCCACAACTAAAACATACAACTATGTACTGGGGGGATTTGGGGAGAAAAAACAGAAAAAAAAAAGATTGGCAACAGTTGTTAGCTCAGGTGCCAATCTTTAAAAAATTATTTTTTTAACTGTGAAGAGCATTTCTCCAGTCAACTCCTGTTCCAGCCTCTACCATGAAGATTTCAAATCTGCCTTCTCTTCAGATCTCTCACCCTACTCACCCTGAAATGTACATCAAACACGTGCAATAATGAAAAATTGCGAACAATTTCAAAGTCAAGCAGGGATTGGTTAAATACAGCTAAACACGGCAGCAATGAAAAGTACCGGTGAAGACACATTTACTACTTATCCAGGATATAATCTTAAGATTTTTTAAAAATGCAGGTTACTAGGACATGGATGGTATGATCATCACATTTTTTATAAGAATATGGTGTGTGTGTGTGTGCTGGTGTGTTAGAGCTGGTGTGTTTAAATGTTGACAGTGGTGATTATCTCTTTATGATAGATCTGGGGGATAATTTTTGCTTTACTCTTTACACTTTTTTAGGTTCAAAATTGTTAATAATAAATGTCTTCTTCTAGCTGAAACAATGAAATTAATTCCATTTAAAATGTATATGAAGGGGCCGGCCTGATGGACTAGTGGTTAAGTTCACATGCACAGCTTCAGCAACCTGGGGTTCATGGGTTCGGATCCCAGCCGAAGACCTACACACCACTCATCAAGCTATGCTGTGGCAGAGTCCCACATACAAAATAGAGGAGGATTGGCACAGATGTTAGCTCAGCGACAATCTTCCTCAAGCAAAAAGAGGAAGATTGGCAACAGATGTTAGCTCAGGACCAATCTTCCTCACAAAAATAAAAAATAAATAAAATAAAATACAATTCATATGAAAATATAAAGTAAAAAAATAGAAATATATAAATATAATCTCTAGTCATGGAGCCTGTGGTTGAGTAGTTAAGACACACAGATAGATCAGGAATGAGGTAGGGGAGGGCACGATGACAGTGCAATGGACCCCACCAGTTCCGATGGAGACAGTAGGTATGGCAAATGTTTTCTTTACGGAGCAGTAGCTCTTTCATCTTGAGGTTACCTGGGCTTATGTGGCCATTCATTTACTTGTTCAATCACTCACCATCAAGGGTGCCTATCATGGCCCAGGGCCTTCCTCTTCACAGGGCACAGTGTAGGTGGGCTGTCAAGCACATACCGAAGTCATTAAAAACCAAGTTTCATAAAATCATAAAATCACAGATGGTGCCAACTGGCAGGAACCTTCTCATCTGACCCTCTTGTTTTCCAGATGAGGAAGCTGAATCCTTTCTGTTAAGCAAACAATTTCAAGTGTTCTCTTATTGAAACTGGGACTATTTAGGATGAGCAATAACGAGAATGTCAGGAATACTAAAGCCAAAAGCAGATGAGTAATGACTGTCAGCCAATGAAAAAAAATCTCCGCAAGATACAGGCTGCAAACACCAGATGGCGAATTTGGGCAACAGGCTTGTTGCTATGGAACAGAGTAAACTTCTCCTTAGGTCATTGTAGAAGAGCTTGGCCATCCACGAAAATAAGGTAACATGTAACTACATACACAAAATCCATGCTTCGGCCCTATAGTGGGAAATAAAATCAGATAAAAATATGAGGTCTCAAAGATTTCTGAAGCTTTTGGACAGAGATGAAAATTGCCATATTAGCTCAATTCACATTAAACAGATCAATGGAAAAGAAAGATGAAGTGAGATTGTCTTAAAAACAAAACAAAACAAAACCCCTGTCAGCCTATAAAGGTAGAATCGAGTGAATTCATGTTACAAAGGCACTAAGGGGTAGCACGAGGGACTTAGATCTTCAGGTCCGATATTCTCATTTCACAGATGAGGAAATAGACCAGGCTATGTGACTCATCCAAGGTCACAGGGCAAGCCAGGAGTATGTAGTGGACTTGACCCATCTTCTCAGAGTTTCTCCCGGGCCTCTATGACTGCATCTCTAATAGTATAAACCAAACGTCAGCGAACTTTCTATAAAGGGCCATATAGTAAATATTTTAGACTTTACGGACCACATTGTCTTTGTTGTAACTACTCAGCCTTGTCATTGTAAAGCAAAAGCAGCCATAGACAATATATAGGCAAGTGGGTGTGGCTATGTTCCAATAAAACTTTATTTATAGAAGTGAAATTTGCATTTTATATAATTTTCACTTGTTGTGAAATATTCTTATTTTTTAACCATTTAAAAATGTGAAAACCACACTTAGCTCACTGGCCCCAAAAAATCAGGCAGTGGGCTAGATTTGACTCATGGACCACAGTCTGCCAAGCTCTGATGCAGACTCCTAAAAAGATGCATGTAAATTAAAATTGTATAATTTGAAGACCATCTCAGGGGCTTCCACTAGCATTTCCAGGAAGCTTTATCTTAATTTATGATTGGTTTTCAATTGGTAATAATTTTTAACAAGTTTTCCTTTAACTTCAGGGCCTGATAAAATACTCTTGGAAAAGTACAAATTCTGGGTGTCTTCTAAGCCCTATTTTGTTGTAGAAAACATATAGTTTTTGATAGATTAAAAAGTAACTTTAGTAATTTTTCTAATCTCTACTGAAGACATCGGTAATGATTCATTGGTATTTAGTAAGTTTTTATTAGAAAAATAAAGCAATATGTTTCAAAATGATAGGATGTCTGATAATAATAAAAATACTTAAATGTACCTACTGTGTGCAAGACACTGCCCTACACACTTTACATGTATTAATTCATTCAAACCTTGCAAGAATCCTGTGAGGTAGGTACTACTACTAACCCCATTTTACAGATGAGAACACTGAAGCACACAGATGTTAAGTTCCTTTCCCAAGATTACACAGCCGGTAGGTGGTAAATCTAGAATTTAAACCACAATTGGCCTCCAGGCTGGGGACTATTAAACACTAATGTTACACATTTTTAAAAACTGTCTTTCATACAAAAATAAAACAGCCCTCCCCTTCTCTTTCTTTTTTCTTTATAAAATGTTTCTTGGTGGCTTTCTTCTTCCTTCCCTTCCCTTAGAATAGCCCAGGCTGATGGGCCTGATGGGGCCAAGAATGTGGAGGTAATCAGGTCTATGGGGGTGATCAAGGCTGAGAAGAGGACCAGGGGCACTGGGGCTGGAGAAGTACAGAGCCAAGGAGGCAGGTTAAGGGGCAGGGGTATGGCTGAGAAGACAGCCACCAGGGTCAGGAGACCGATTACACAGAGGGGTAACAAGCACAATATGTAAATATATTGTGGATAATGAAAGCAGGCTTCTTGGAAGGGAGTTACAAACATGGAAAGGAGGGAGGCTGGAATAGACTCTGTGGTACTGGATTTGAATTGGAGGTATTGGTGTCAACTTATGGTTTTTAATTTAGGTAGATCAAATATATAAATATTTCCTTCCTAGCTCTATCTACTGACAGTGCATAGAAATAATGACACTCTGTAGCAATCAGCAGCCCCAGGGCTCAGATCTTGGTTTCTATATACCATTCTCCACTAGAAAGAACCAGAGGGACCCTAGAGGTAAAGCAAATGTGAGATAAATTTAGAATACAATTTTGCACCAAAAAGTAGGGAAGTGCTAAAAATATAGTTGGAGAGTGGTAAAAAGCACACAAGAGCCTCCTTGAAGAAGCTCCTGCTAGCCAAATATGGACCAAGTGGAGCATTCAAATAAATAATGATAGTAATGAATTAAAAGCCAATGAATAAAATAGGGATCCATGAGTCCACACAAATGAATGAATGAATGAATAAATGAATAAGGGAGAGTTCTTCCTTAGAGTAGGGTACCGACTAATACATGTGGAAGGAATGATAGAATTAGAAAATGAACATTTGGCAGCCATCATCATAATAATGATTCATGCAAAAACCATCAATGAGTGTTAAAACTAGTGGGTGAAAATTTGTTGAGGAATAGGATATTTATACAATTGCAAAGTATGTCTCCACAAAATTTATTTTGCAGAGAAAAACAATAACTTTATGATGGAGAAATCAGGTAAACACCACCTTCACCAAGTGAACAAAGTTAACATCACCAGGAATGGGACAAATCAACACCATTTGCATCCTGATATGATGCACTGAGAAGAACACAGTGTCACTTCTGTAGCATTCCTGCCTAAAAATGAATAACCTGAATCTAATCATGAGGAAACATCAGACGAACCCAAAGTGAGAGATATTCTTTAAAAAAAAAAAAGCTGTTCGGTATTCTTGAAAACGATCCAGGACATGAAAGACAAAGAAAGACTGAAGACCTGTCAGATGAAAAGCAACTAAAGAAACTTGACAAGTGAATGCAACTTGTGATTCTGGGGGGATTCTGAACCAGAAGAGGGGAAAAGGCTATCAAGGACATTATTGGACCAATGGGCAAAGTTTGAATGGATCTGTGGAGTATGTGGTAGAATTATATCTATGTCAACTTCCTGATCTAGATGATTGTATATGATTATGTCAGACAGCATCCTCGTTTTCTTAGGAAATATACATTGAAGTATTCAGACTGGAACAGCATGTCTGTAACTTACTCTCAGTACAGAAAAAAAAATGTATATGTGTGCTTACGTGCATTTGCATATGTATATCTACAGCTATCTGAGTGGGGAAGAATGAGGAAGCAAATGTGGTAAAATGCTAACACTGGGGAACCTGGATGAAGGCTCTATGAGAGTTATTCACACTATTCTGGCAACTTCTTTAGAATTTTGCAATGATTTAAAAATAAAAATTTTTAACTACAAAACAAACAGTATATTGATTAGAAATACAAATATTTAAAGTGAAAGTATAAGAAAGGCAAGAACATGATAATCATAAAATTTAGGGTAACAGTTCCCTCAGATTGGGAAGGGAAGACAACGGGATGGGGAGGGCAGACAGGGAGCTTCAGCGATAAGCGACAGTTCATGATGACTTCATTCATTCCACCTTACACAGACATTATCACTGTTCTTTTTTGTATGAGCAAAAACCAAATTCTTTGCTCTCACTAAATGTTATTTTTTTAAAACATCAAAAGCCATATCATATAAAATGCTCACATTGGTAATCTGTGGACCATCCAAATGACCATGAAGAAAAACTACAGGAGGGGAGGCAATAAGAAAACTGAATGCCGCAGATCTAATGTTTATAGCAGCCAACATCAGTCATAAAAAATGAGGTCACACATGCCCTTTGTTTTTATAAGCAGTCAGTAATACACGGACCAACCTTTATGTGCTCCGGATAGTTTTTGAATGTCTTGGGGATACAAATAGTTACTCCCTCTTTGTTTGTTTCCTAAATTCAGAATCCTTTGATGCCTTAACCATTTGTAGAATAAGAAAATTGCTTAGATGGGTGTATAATTATCACCAAGCACTCAGTCGAACTCACCACAAATCTCAGAGCCAAGGTTACATGACACACTTGAATCCTAAAATGATTAAACAAGCCAATAATTTCAGCAGCTGCCTCACAAAAGACATCTTCAGAGACTCCATTCAGCCGTGGACAATAGAGAATGAATTTAGGAAAAGCACTCACTCTGTCTTTTGAAAACGCTGTCTTTTTGATATCAACTGTTTGCAAAGTTTATCTCAACAGACTACATCAGATAGATAGATATTGATAAGAAAATGCAGGCATGTGCAGAAGTACTGGCCCCACAAGCCTACTCATTTGGTCATTTTTTAAAAACATGGAATCTGCCTTAGAGACCTGATATAGGTTGAATTGTGTCTCCCCCGAATTCCCCAAACTTTCCCCAAAATATATTAAAGTCATGAACCCCTAGTTCCCCAGAATGTGATTGTATTGGGAGACAGGTCTTAACAGAGGTGATCAAGTTAAAATGAGGTCATTAAGGTGAGCTCTCATCCAATATGACTGGTGTCCTCATGAAAGGGGAAATGTGGACACAGAGACATGCAGAGAGGGAAGATAATACAAAGAGACACAGGGAGAAGACAGCCGTCAAGAAGTCAAGAAGGGAGGCCGGGAACAGATCCTTCCCTCACAGACCTCAGAGAGAACCAACCTTGACCTCAGACTTCCAGCCTCCAGAACTGGGAGACAATAAAGTTCTGTTGTTTAAACCACCCAGTCTGTGATGCATTGTTACAGCAGCCCAAGCAAACTAATTCAAGCCCTGTGGGAGGCGGGATTACAAGACTAGTCAAATAAATCAACAAAAGAAAAACACCATGAAATCCTCTTTTTGTTTTCAGTGGGCACCTCATCTGAAGTTTGAGGTGGTAAAAAATACACTAGACTTACTGAAGAATCAAGATTCTGTTATTTACTAGCTTTGTGAACACAGGCAAATCCCTTAATCTTTCTGACTTAAATGTTTTGAAACACAGTAATAATACCTGCCACATGTCCTTTGAACCCTTTATAAAGACAAAATATTTTAAAACGGAGATATGTAAAACACCCTATAAACCATAAAAGTTCTCCATAGGGGCCGGCCCTCTGGCCTAGTGGTTAGGTTTGGCATGCTCCACTTCAGTGACCTGGGTTCGGTTCCTGGGTGCAGACCAACACTGCTCGTTGGCAGCCATGCTGAGGTGGTGACCCACATACAAAACAGAGGAAGACTGGCACAGATATTAGCTCAGGGTGAATCTTCCTCAGCAAAAACAAACTTTAAAAAAAGGTTCTCCATAAACATGAAGTATTATCAGTAGTGTTAATTTTTGAGATAACAGAGTGGTATTTCAGGAGACAACTGCAGACACAATGTGGTTTGATTTCAGAAAGGCGTCTGATGGCACCAGACAGTTAATTTTGTAGGACAAGCTCAAAAAAGGCAAGCTAGAGACAGTAGAGTTGGAGAAATCCATATCTGGTTATATATTCCTACTTAAAGTATTGATTAATAGGATGGGAGAAGCATGGCTAGAGAGCTTAGAGACAGATCACTGAGCTCTGACCCAGCCATGTTCTCATTCACGGTTTAGATGTGGAAAGGATAACAATTTGGAAGGAACAGCTTGTTCCCTAGATAGCAAACTCAAGTTTCAAAAAGAAATTCACAGACTAAGGCTGACAAGATGAAGCTTAACAGGAATGTAAGTAAAAGCCAACATTTACATTTAAGAGAAATCAAAGGCACAAGGTAAAGATGTATGAGTCCTAGTAAGAACAAGGACCATGAGCTCAAAATAAACAGTGGGGAACAGTTGCCCACAACAACAGATTCCAACTAAGGTCAACTTTGAGGAAATACAGGCAGTCCTTGCTTTGCATGGTTCTGATATACATAAATTTCAGATGCCACGATTTAGTTAAATAACACCAGTCCCTCAACAACATGGTTCAAACATCAGTTACCACGGTCTATTAACTTTAAGTGACTGCATCAAGTAAAAACTTGCTTCCAGCCCTTCAGTCCACAAATCACTACTCACACAACAGATGTGCCTCAAGCCCAGTGACCAATCACATCACTTCTTCCAAAGTCTGTGGTGACTGGTCACTGTGCATCAGTTCACAGACAGACAGCAAAGTGTGTAGCTGTGTTGTCTCCTTGTCTCTCAGCAATAAACTCATGTGGCATTTTACAAAAATGGATAAGCAAAAGAGGGAATTGTTTAACAAAGATGAAAGTGCCCCAAAGAATGAAAAGTGAAATTTAATCATGAAAGGTGAAATTTAAATCTACTAGAGTTATAGAAAAAACAGTTGACAGTTGAGAATGTTGACATTGCCACCATTCAAGAAACTCAAGATCTACAGCTAGAGGAATTTAGTGGAGGTAAGCTTATTGACATAAATGGGGATAGTGATGGAAGATGTCTCAGAAGAAATGACACCAGCAAAAAGATTTCACATTAAAGGAACTCTCAGAGAAATAGCTCAGAGATATCCCACAATATTGAGAAACCGTGAACACTTGTTTCACTACTTTTTTTCAATTCCCCATGCATTTAGATCTGAAAGAAAGTTGTTTGTGTTTTAAAAGAAATTTTTAAAGGTCTCAGAATAATTATAACGTTCCCATTGATTCTTAAGATTACTTTGCATGATTCCGTCATTTACAGTCCTCTTTTTCTGTCCTGCGCTATTGTGCAAAGTGAGAACTGCTTTCTTGTTCTCTTTTAGACTTAGCTTGGGGTACAGAACTAGTAGCTGATTTTCAGTTGTTGAAACATGAACTGAATTGAAATGTTTTTACAGAAAGGTGACCAGTATGTGGAACAACCCTGAAATCAAAACATGAGGGGAAATTCTGAATGGAACTGACAGTATTTTATCTGAGGAAGAGGGAAGTCAAAAAGATTACCATCATTGCAAATAATGGAAAAGCTGTCACATAAAAGTGCCATTTTAGAACAGCTGAATTAGCTCCAATAATGAAATATTCAGCAATAGAGTTTTCAATTTCCTGAACAGAAGAAGCTTCTAACAATTAAAACTGACTATAAATGGAATTCACTGACTCACAACATAGTGGAAGTGCCAACCAGTGGCTGACTGACCACCTGTCAGGGATGTTGTAGAGGAAATTAATTCCTACACAGGTAAGAGAGGAGGTTCCATCCACAGTTCAGATTCTAAACATCCACGTGTTGGCTTTAAAATATGTCCACAAATTCTTCGACATTCTTCTCTTCAAAAAGTGGAGTTCCCTCCCCCAACCTTGAGGTGGGCCAAACTTAGTGGTGTGCTTGGAATGAAGCACTCATGGCGCTATGTGACTTCCACGGCTAGCTCATAAAAACGATAGATTCTACGTGGCTCTTTCACTTTGGGATTATTAGTCTAGGGGAAGCCCTCAGTCATGCCATGAGGATACTCAAGCAGCCCTGGGAGAAGCTCTTGTGGGGAGAAACCAAGGGATTGCTGAGTACAACCCTAAGCACCAGCTTACAGGCATGTCAATGAACTTGAACCTTGGAAGTGGATCTCTCAACCCCAGTCAAGCCTTCTGATGACTGCAGTCCTGGCCAACATCTTCACTGAGAGTTCATGAGAGTTCCTAAGCCTGAGCTACTCAGCTAAACTGCTCCTGAATCCCTGATCCAAAGAAACTGTAAGGACGATGAATTGTTGTTTTAAGCCCCTAAGTTTTGTTATGCAGCAGTAGTTAACAAATACAATCCACTTGGTACATGTGGTACATACATCTTTATATATGAAGGAACAATTTCCTTCAATATGGCGCCATCTGCTCACCCAAACTTAAATATTCAGCTCAGACTTCTCCTATGAGCTCCAGGTCCATATATTTGCCATTTTCCTTGATATCACATTAGTATTTCTCATAAGGCACTTCAAAGTCAACATGTCCAAAATGGAGTCCATGATCTTGTTCCCAAATCTAGTCCCTTTCCAGGGTTCCTATTCTAGAGAACAAGACCTCGTCAATTCAGGACACAATGCAGAAACTTTTGACATACTTTTCTCTTACTCCTTGCTTAAAACTCCAGTGGCTTCCCACTGCATTTAGGAGCAAGAAGAACATTCGTTACATGGTCTACAGAGTCCTAGGTGGTTTGGCACTACCTGCCTCCCCAGTCTAGTCCCATCTCAGCCTAATCCCAGGCCTTGCTCCTCCCTGCTTCTTGCTCTCTCTGCTCCATCACACTGGTTCCATTTCAGATCCCATGAGCTCCCTACTCTCCCCACTATCAGGTCTTTACACACAGCCTTCCCTGCATGTAACACCTTTCCTTTCCTCTTGCCCAATTAACCCCAACTCACCTTTACTATTTCAGTTTAGCCGACCTTCCTTAGGAAGCCTTTCCTGACTAGCTCAAATTCCCCATCCCTACTCCTATTCATATCCCCACTCCCAATTAGTGGTTCTCCAAGTGACAGGAACCTCTTTTTTATGGAAATACAACAGTGGTTAAATGCCCAAAATCTAGAACCAGGCTCCCTGGCTTAAATCCTTTCTGCCTGTGTGAATTTGGGCAAGTAACCTAAACTCTCCATGCCTGTTTCCTCATCGTAAAGTGGAGATAACAATTATGAACATGTTGTGAAGATTAAATGAGACAATATTTGTAAAATGCTTAGAATGGTATCAGACATATCACAGACATTACATACGTCTGAGCTATTGTTTTATTATAGCTGCAATTTAACACATATTCATAATTATCATTTTATTCGTATCTGTCTTTACAATTAGATAGCAAATTCCACAAAAGTTGAGAGGTCTATTTTTACTTACTATCATACTTCCACTGCCTGGCACAGTCTTACATGACAGATGCCTAAGGAACATCGATGAATGAATAAATGAATATGATATAGGGCCTGGACTTCAGAAAACCTTGAAGTGTCACATTAAGAAGTTTAGAATTTTTTCTTGAGAAGTTTTTAAAGAAGAGTCACACATGAAAATTAATGGAGCAATGATTGTAAGAGAAGTTGGGAGAAGAGTTCAGGGACAGATAACCCTTAGCCAACCATTCAAATGGTTTATCTGGGTGGAGGCAATGGCCAGTGTAGAGAGGAGCACAGAGAGAAGAAAAGAGATGTCATATTGGCAAAATGTTAAAGAAGAGCCCACACAACTTGGTAGTACACTGGATCTGGAGGGAAAGGTTGAGGATATAGAAACACTAGGTCTCTGAATGAGAGAATGGGGACAAAAGGACCGAACTATAGAAACCAAAGGAGATGTTGGTTTGGAAGTGTGAAGGAGAGATGATGCCGAGGGGCCAGACTTGCGGATAGAGCTAACAGCAAGTGTGGACATAGGACTGAAGCTCTGGGGGTGACCAGGTCTAGAGACAGAGATTGGAAACATCTGTGCAGAGGTGAATGTGAACCCCATGTGAAGGGCTGACACATCTAGAGAAGAGAAGATGGGGTGAGAAAGGCCATCGGGGGAAGCCTGGTGTTGAAGCTGATTTAAAGAGTCTAGAAGGTGAGAGGAGCCAGGAAAGGAATTATGAAGGGTAGAGTCAGAGAGACAGGACTGGGAAGAAACAACAAGGAAACTTATTCTTACCCACTATTTAAGAATTCAGCTGAAGGGTCAGCCACTTCCTCAGGCATCATTTCTGACCTGTCCCCCCAGGCTAAGTAATTTGCACTGTTGGCACTGTCTGCATGCATTTGACAATAGCAATGTGGTAGGCTGAATAATGGCCACCAAAAATATCCAGTTCCTAACCCCTGGAACCTGTGAATGTTAGTCTACATGGCAAAACAGATTTTGCAGATGTGGCTAAATTAAGAATTTGATATGGGAGATTATTCGGAACTACCAAGGTGGGCCCTAAATGCAATCACAAGTGTCCTTAATAGAAGGACGTAGAGGGAGATTCGACATAGAAGCAGAAAGCAACATGACTGCTGAAGCAAGACACTGCCCTGCTGGCTTGCAAGATGGAGGGAGTGTCCAGGAACCACGGATGCAAGAAATGTAGCTCTAGATAGTGGGAAAGCAAGGAAACAGATTCTCCCTTACAACCTCTGGAGGGAACAGGGCCCTGTCAACACCTTGATTTTGGCCCAGTGAAACTGATTGCAGACTTCTGACCTCAAGAAATTGTGTTGTTTTAAGTCACTGAGTCTGTGGTAATTTGTTACAGCAGCCGTAGGAAATTAATACCAGCACTTAACTCCGCTTCAGTGGCCAGGGTTGGCAGGTTTGGATCCTGGGTGCGGACCTAGCATTGCTTGTCAAGCCATGCTGTGGCAGCATCCCACATAAAATAGAAGAAGACTGGCACAGATGTTAGCTCAGGGCCAATCTTCCTCACACACGCACACAAGAAGACGGTGATACTCTTGGACCTCGGTATTTCTGGTACCAAACAGTGCTAGACCCATAAAAGCACTCAAATAAATGTTTGCAGAAAGGTTGGAAGGAAGGAAGAAAAGACTCAGAACAAGAAGGAGAGAGGGAGGGAGTTTTCAAATAGAGGGAGTGATTGACAGAGGCCTATCCTTAAACATATGAAAAAGGTGAGGCTGAGCTTTGTGCTCCTCCTCCCCATCCCTGAGAGCCAGCAATCCCAAAACAGACTGGGGCAGGCCACATTCAGGCAGGGCATGAGGGACAGAGGGAGATCCTCAGGTGAACCTAACTCCAGCCTGAACTCTAACCCTCACCTGGCACAGAGGGGCTAAGTGTGTTGGCCCCAAATCAGCTTCCTCTGCGAAGCCAAAGGTCGCATCATCTGAGGGCTGACAATGCAGGTTCAGGAACCATGAGGACCTAGGTTTGCATGTGAGCTCTGCTTCTTAGTTTCTGAAAATCCTTGGACAAGTTACTTAACTTTTCTAAGACTCAGGTTCTCAACTGCAAAATAAAACTAATAATTCTTCAGAAGATTAAACGAAGTAATGAATGAGAAGTGCCAGGCATGGAGTAAGGATTCAAGAAACGTTACTTTCAGTTTTTGTTATTTCTATTTTTCTATCAAAACCAGACAGAGAACAGAGGAAGGCTCAAGTCTCTCAAAAATTGGGGGCTGGGAACAAGACAAGGGACAGGTCCTGGTCAGAGCTGGGAAGATTCCAGTGAGGCCAGGCTGGCGGCTGGAGTAGAAAGAGGATGGAGGGCCTGGAGTTGGGCGGGTGGAGGAATTATGAGAGTATATGGTCCACATGGTGCACAGGGAAGTGTGAATCCGTGTTCATTACTGAAAAAAGAATCTCCTTGCTCCCAAACTCCTCTCCGTCTATACTCCCCTCCCTGAAGCTATGAGAGTTATCTTTCAACAACAGAACCCGGGTAACACGTCATGCCTCTGCTTAAAAATGTTTCTGTCTCCTCATCATTTCCAGAATACAGTGAAGATTCCTCAGCAGAAAGCAAAAGAGAAGGTGGGCAAAGAAGCAGGGATCAGGAGTCAGACCACCCGGGTTCACACCCCGGCGCTGTGCTGTTTGTAACAGCAAAACTGGTGAAATAATTTTACACGCCCATCAAGAGGAATGGTTCCATAAATTCTGGCTCATCTCTGCAATGGAAGAATGAAAAGATGAGGCAAATCTTTATCTACTGATATAAAAAGACGTCCAGGATATATTAATTGTTTTTTATATATATGAAAAAAAGGGCAAGGCATTAAATAATGCATTTCGTGTACTACTATTTGTGAAAAAATAAATATATAGCAATATATAAATATATTAATACATAACATATATATATTAGCTTGTAGATTTTGTACACTATCTCTAGAAAAATACATAAACTGGTAACAGTGGTTGGCCTGTTGGGAGGGGCAAGGTCTCCATGTCAAGTGCAGGTGACAGGAATGCGAAGGGGACCTGCTAGCCGCTACACATTCTTTTGTGCACTTGGACTTTCCTATCATGTGCATGGATTTTCTTTTAGGTATTTTTTAAATCCCAGCTCCAACATTTATCAGCTGTGTAACATTGGCAATTGATTACTTAATCTTATTGGACCTCTGTTTCTTCACCCATAAAATGAGAATAAAAAATACTACCTTTCTCATAAAGTGGTCGAGAGCATTAAATCAGATAACACAAGTAAAATGCTCAAATGAACGCCTGGCACAGCATAATTAAGCATTCGAAAATGTCAGCAATTTCTGCTACCAAAAAATATTTTGGGGCCTTCCAGCTACAGAATAACCATATACCGCAGAAGACTTATTAAGTAGCGCTTGCAGGATAACAGGGAAAGTACCAAGGCTGGAAAAAAAGAGGAAGACGAAAAAGAGGCTCTAATCTTAGAGGAGCTAAACAGATGGAATGCATGGGGGCCCTAATGGTCCCTAGCTCCCAGCAGATTACATTTGAATCTAGACCTCCAGGTTTTCCACAGAATAAGATCAACCAAAATTAAACTCATAATCAAAAGTCACCACAATCAAAAGAAAACAAATCATCATGGGTAAAGGCTAGCAGAAACCACAAAGTCCAGATTTAGAACCTCAAGGATTTCAGATATTGACAGTACCTAATACAGAGCATATAAAAGCATACATGGTATGCTTAAAGAAATAAAGAATGGAATCACAAAATGGAGCAAGCAACAAGAGACAATCAAAAATGATCAGGCAGATTGGAAAAAAGAACCAAGTGGAACTTTTCAAAATGGAAATTATGATTGCTGCTAGTTGATGGATAGAATAAACAGTAGATTAGACATAACTGAAGAAAGTTTCAGTAAGCTGACTGCATAAAACAATAATAATGTTTAGGTCACATATAGCCAGCCCTGGTGGTCTAAAGGTTAAGATTCAGCACTCTCATTGCCACGGCCCAGGTTTGTTTCCCCATCAGGCAACCACACTCCCAGTCTGTCGGTTGTCCTACTGTAGCAGCTGCATGTTGCTGTGATGCTGAAAGCTATGCCACCAGTATTTCAAATACCAGCAGGGTCACCCATGGTAGACAGGTTTTGGTAGAGCTTCCAGACTAAGACAGACTAAGAAGAAGGACACAGCCACACACTTCTGAAAACACTGGCCATGAAAACCCTGTGAATAGCAGCAGAGCATTGTCTGATAGAGCACTGGAAGGTGACAGAATGGCACAAAAAGATTGGGCAGGGTTTTGCTCTGCTGTACACAGGGTTGCCAGGAGTCAGAATCCACTAGACAGCACTAGCAACAACAAAGATCACGTGTGTAGGATTTCACAAATCCTGAACTTCTTTTCCGCCCCCATTTCTGACCACTCATGCTACTCATTTGCCTCCAAGCACAGGCCCCACACTTTCTTGCCTCTGCTCTTTGCTGTTGTTCTTCTCAGTGCCTTGGGATGCCTTTCCCAGGAGGGTAAAGTTTTTGCAGTCTTCAGGTGTCAGTTCAGATGCCACCTGCTCTGTGAAGCTCTGCTGGGACAGCCCGGTCAGAATTAACTTCCTATGCTCTGTATTCCCATGGCACTTCTTTTGTTCATAGCAGATTTGACGTTTTCCACTGGGCACAGTGCTGAGGGCCCGTTGATACTTTTAGCGCCCCATCAAATATTTTATGAATTTCTTTTAAATTAGGAAAATAAATATAATCCATCCTGGATTATAATTATATCGATCTTTATGCCAATGCAGTTCTTGAAATTATATATACATAATTGGTAAATATGGAAGAAACGGCCGACGAGGGCTAAAGTACCTAGCGTCCACAAAGGTCATAACGCAACCCGAGTTCATAACATTCTTAACTTTTACAAACTTTGAAGATTAGCCAAACACTTTCAATTACATTGCCTTATTTCCCCGTTAATCACTTATCAGAGCCACATGGTTAGCCATGTACAGTTCACCCGCCTCACTAGTTCTCACGGGTGGAGAGCCAGGGCTCCTTCATCTTTGTATCCCCTATCACCTAGCGGGGCCTGGCACACAGTAAGCAGTCCATACATGTTCACTGACTTGAAGCTCCTGCTGATTTGCTCATGGGAGAAAAGGGTCTCTAAGGACACAAAGAAAGGGATCGGCAGAGACATATTTGAAGTCCTGGTGAGGTAAAGGCAAGCCTTCCCATACCCATTTTGCACCTAAGGAACAAAGATGTACGAAGGATGCCGACTAGCCCACGATCACACAATCCTTTAAATAATAGAAGCCCTTCTATAGTTCAGGTATCCCGACTTCCAGCCAAATTTATTTTTTCATGTTATTGAATTTATAAGATCTCTTTTACATACAGCTCTGCAAAAATCCAGTTATTGTGTTCTAAGAAAGATCTGTACTGAGAAGAAGACAGCAATGAGCTTTACTTTTCTCTCAGTATTTATGTACATTCCTTGCTTCTTGCTAAATCCTTTATATAGTAGTAGGAGAGTCATTTTTGCCAACCAGGATTCTATCTTTAAAATTAATATATGCAAACGCCCCCTCTCCCAGAAGGTACTGCAATTGGTTCAATTTCAAGAGCTCAGGGATAATTATGTGTGTTCATGAGCACAGCATTCATTAGTCAAACCTGTGGGTCTAATCCAACTTTCCTGGTTTATTTTTATGGCAACCAAAGAATGGTGTTTGATGTCATATTCCCTAATTTTAAAGGGAAAGAAATCTTTATGCTTCATTATGTTTGTTCGATTTACAATCATTTCTCTGCACCCTATTTGATCACTAGAACACAGATACATGAAATAACAGAGAGCATCTCCTGGAGGTTCAGAGGCAGGGGATGTTTATCTGCTCTCAGAGCTGGAGGATATATTTTTTAAATTACTATTTTTTTCAATCATATATGGTGAAACTGAAAATATCTTTGTTTCAGTTTTTCCTCTGTCATATTAATTACAAAGCCTTTTCCAGAGCCCCTGGAAAACCAAATGTTTTACAATTTCTAATTCTAGCGTGAGCTCATTAGCCTGTTGTTACCTTTTTTTTTTAATATAAGATTGACCACGTATAGGGAGCTGGATGAGCCTAGAAATGCAAACTTTTGGTTTGTTGGAGAGTTAGTCCAAGGTTTGATTACAAGGTTTGATTTACAAAGCCTGCGTAGAAGTCGATAAGAACATGTAAAGAAATCATGATGGCCATCTAGAAAGTATCATTCAGAGTAGCCAAATTAAGTCAAATCACAACTCTATTTCCAAAAGCATCGACATAAAAATAAAATCTGTCCAACAAGAAATATTCCATGTGACTTGATACTCCCTCCTCCTTCGTCTCTTTTCTGTTTGTAGTGGCTCTAATAGACTTGACATTAGGTTTCACACGACCAACATATTGGGAGCTTCATTGAACTGCCTGTTTAGCTCAACAAACTCAACTCCTGAAGCTAATAAAAGAAACTCAGAACAAGCCCATCTACTGGCTTTGCAAATTCCTCTCCTGTGTGAAGATGCCAGCCATGCACTGACGCTAGTTTACTTTTCCCCATTCCCAAAAGCCAATGCGTATCCACCTGGTTCTACAGCTCTGACACGTAATAACATAACAGTGTTGCTGAAAACTACTTGAGAAGTAGCAAACTGGTGATGTTGGAAGGGACATAAAATTGCTTTATAAGGTTTACTGACAAATTGCCAGAATGCCTTAGGAGTTTTCTTTAGCAAGATAAAAAGCCAAATCAAAGAAACATTTTATAACAGAGACTGGGGACTACATCGTAAGGCTTTCGTGTACCCCCAAACATTTGAATACCAATACAGCATTTAATTTCTCCCATAGCAGAGCTGCTGAAACTAAGACAATAGAACCCAACCATGTGGATTTAAATCCTAACTCCACCAGTTACTGGTATGTGACCTTGAACAAGGCACTCAGACTGTCCTTGACCCAGCTTTCTCATCTGCAAAATGGAGATATAATGGTACTTAACTCACAGAGTTGCTGCAATGATTAATGATATATGTAAAACACTTAGACCAGTGCTTGGCACATTACAAGAGCTATCCAATCTTTTACCTTCATTAGAAACAATCTTTTTTTTTACTTATCCATTCCTCAAATATTCGCTGAGCATATTCTATCTACCAGGTCACGTGTCCAGCTCCAGGGACATGACATGAGCAAGACATAATCTCTGCCCTCCAGGAGCGTACAGTCAAGGGCAGCAGCAAGGCCAGTGATGAGAAACTGCTTTGCCAGCAGTGCATCTTCACTTGCTCAGCAATTCTCTAAGAACACTATAACATTTTATAAAAATACTAAGTTTGGGTTGTTTTTCAACTACTTTGTGAGAACTACTGCATCTACAACAAGAACAAGAAATTGGACTGAGGTGCTGATGCTGGCAGGCCAGCTGGGCTCACTGGCTGGTTACGTGATGCTCACTGGCTCACCAATGTGCAGCTTTCAGGATTCGCACATCCACCTGCACAAAGTTACAAATATTTTCCAGGTTCATCTGTGAAAGTCACACCTGTGCACGCCAAGGGCCTGTGACAGGGTACCTGCCAATTAAATCATTGTGTACAGAGGCTGGGAAGAGAAATGCCAAGATTTGGCAGGAAGTTCTTAAAACGCGCTTCTTGGCCTACTTTTTGTTACGTTCAGTAATGCATTTCAACTGGTACCAATTCAAGGCAACGCATTGTTTAAATGTATATCACACACCCATCAAACTGCTAAGGATTCAGAAAAATGTATAAGAAATAATCCTCACCTTTCAAGAGTTTATTTTCTGGCCAAGGAAATAAAATTTATGTACATCTGGGAAATGAGAACAATGAGTGCATGGCGGCAAGTTTCTAAAGACCAAATTGGCATTACAGACTGAGCTGTGAAAACTCAGAGAAGGGAGAAATCAGTGAGGACTATAAAAAATCAGGGTTTTTTGGGAAGAGGTGAGGGACGAGGTTTATATGGGGGAAAATGAGGGGTGAGCACATTCAGGATGTGGGCGAAAAGATGGGAAAACCAAAAACATGACAAAATGTAGATTGACGTGTGTTGCAGTTTGTCCTAATCATCATATGACTTCCTTTCCACATCTTTTCCTCTTTCTATCTTCTCTCTTTATCTGCTCAATGAGTGGGCATTATTGAAGCATCTGATCCTGTCTAGATTACATGGATGGTTTTCCTTATTCTAATTTCAACTGGCAAAAATCTAGCATAAATCTTGTTTTTCTCCTTCTTCCTTCTTAATTGTCTAGACAGAGAAGAAAAAAAGAATGCTTGTACAGGCCTCCATTCACCCATATAAGGGTTGTAGTTTTCCTTCTTAATGTGAGTCATCGATGTGTTGTTTTCTCAGCTGGATTAAATCTTGCTTGTATAATCATCCACCCAGGAGCAGGGAGGTTTTCTCAGTTCCTTCGAGAAGGCAGAAGTCCAAAAACGCTTCGCATCGCTAGAATCAAACCGCAGTTTTGAATACAGGAAACATCTGGTTCTATTATTGCCTTACCTGGTTTTATATGTTTGCTTTCATTTCAAAACAATCTCAAATTTCAGAAAAATTATGCCTTCCCTGTTGGATCTTAATAAAATGAAAAGAATTTCACTACTGGCATTCTGCACTTTAAAACAAAATACTGACTACATACCAAGATTTCTGGTGACACTGAGATGTTACATTACGTTTTTCAGTAATATAGTAAAAGGATTATTAAAAAGGCCACAAGTAATTCTAAGTCCTGGTACATATATGTTTTCCAATGCTTCGGCATCCACTCAAATTAAACATTTGCAAACGGGCAATACCAGCATGCTTACATAACTTTTACAAGTGAAAACGTTTAAATAAAAATCCTCAGATAACTTAAAAATTAGAGGAATACAACTTCTGTAATCTATTTGTATTTACTATTGGAGGCATTTTATTATTTTTCTCATATGATAAACAAAAACATTACACATTTATAATCTCAAAAAAATTGTCCATGGTCACCATCTGCATTTCCTCATCTTCCACCCACTCCAAAACCCAAACCCAACTGATTGCCACCCTCTCCACCAAAATGAGTCTCCTTAAGGTCAAGAATAATCTCAAATTGCTAAATCCACTGGGCATTTTCCAGTATTATTTACCCCTCTTACTTCTACTCCAGTAACATGTGACACCTGCCCGACCCCCTCCCTCTCAAAGGTTCCCCATCCTTTGCCTTCTATGACTCTACCCTTCCTAGGTTGTCCTCTGACCTTAAAGCTGCCATTCTCATCCTACTCATCCTCTTTTACTACGAACTCAACCACTAGAGTTAATCTACTTCCTGTTCTTTTCTCAGCCCTTACTCCACATTTTATGTCTCCCACTCAGATATCTCCTCTGAGCTCCAGATCTGCAAGCCAACACCTACTTGACATCTCTGCATGGATGTCACAAGGGCATCTCAATTCAGCATGACCAAAACAGACCTCTAGGTCGGCATCCCTGGGTGGACCTCTTCTTCTGTTCCCTAGTTCAGTGATGGTACCACATCCATCCAGTATAAGCCTGAAACTCAAGGGAAGCTTGTCCCTCTCCCTCCATAGCCAGTTGGTCACCAAATCCCATTGATTTTTGCCTCCTTATGTCTCACAGATGTACCCACTTCTCTCCAGCTCTACCACCACCTACCTGTCTCTTTCATGGTCCACTGCAATTATCCTCTAACTCATCTCCTCCAGCCACTACTCCTGCCTGCTCCAGTCTGTTCTCCACTTTGCAATTATCGTTTATATATTTTTAAAATGCAAATCTGATCTATCTTCCTCTACCTAGTACCCTTCATTGCTATCCATTGCCTTTGGATAAAGGAAAAAGCCTACAATAGCCTCTTGTGGCTATTGCTTATCTCTCTGGCGACATCTTTTTCTGCCATCCCCTCTTTCTCCATCCTCTGTCACTCCTGTTTCCAGTTCCTCTCCCCACTGGGTCTTCACACAGGCCTTTCCCCTATCTTTCTCTGCCAAGTTAACTCCCATTGAACCTTCAGAATCAGCTCAAAAGACACTTCCTTAGGGATGTATTTTTGAAGCATCTGCTGAAAACAAGCCAAGTCCTCTGGTTTCACACTTCCATAAAACTCTGAAGTTTTCCTCTTTATAAATTATATATTTATCCATGTTCATTTGATTATTGATTCTGAGTGCAAATAAGGCAGGACCTGCTTCTCTTTTGCTCACCATTTTATCCCTAACCCCTTGAAGTCTTTGCTCTTCATCAGCTATTATCGGTTCTTATGAACTCCAAGCATACCAGCTCCCCAGGGCTAGTGAGTCCACACTGCACTGGAGCTTGAGGAGGTTGATGTGCCCCCACTGAACTTGGGACCTGGAATGGCTTCTCTCTGTGTTTTGCACTTCAAAAAAGGGTTATGGCATACATGAGACCACCCAACACATGGCAGGAGGAAAATAACTTATAGGTTAAATTGTACAGAGGAAAAAATCTACCCCACTGTGTGGAAGGAATTAAAAATCTTACTTCTTGGGTTGAACCCTCAAACATATTGGTTATAACCAGCTGAGAATCTTAATTCTTAATAGATTCCTGTCTACTCTGCCAGGACTAGCTGTGCCCCAAAAGAAATAGTGTACAGAGCACAGCAGTCCATTCTATTCATTCCTTCATTCAGAAGCATTTATTGAAGCCGATTTTGAGCTAAAGCACTAAGTACTCTGAGGGCAGGAGATGGATAATAAGAGCTATTGTTTATGGAGGGTCTATCATGTTCCAGGACTGTAAACTGTAAGTGGCAATTTACAAGCAACATTTCAAGTAAATGACCATTTTATGAAGAAATGAACGTGTAACAAACCATTATATAAAACCAAAAGGAATAAGCAGCCTATATAATCTACATTATTCCAGATCCTTAAGACAGTCTGAGTTAAAGGCATTTTAGAACTCTATGAGGTCTCAGAGTTCCGATTAAAATATTAAAATCGACTCTTCCAGACTTATTAATTACTCACCAGGATATGAAACTAATTACAGCTCCCAGTGGCCAAGTATGTTGTATTAAGCATCCAGGTTAGAAAAACCCAGAGTTCTTATTCAAATAATTGGTTATTTGGAAGATACTTTTAGCTGGCTGTACATTTTGCTGACTCCGAAAGTGAACTTTTCCAACCTGTTATCTTGTGGTGAAAAAACCCAAGCACCATTTATCCAACAAATGTTCATCTGAGTGCCTACCATATACCGGGAGTTGTGGCTATGAAAGCAATAAAGTCATAGCCTCTGCCTTCACGATTAGGTTATGGGGCAGACTCATGAGATAAAACAAAGCCATAAAGAGATGCCAAGCAGAAAGCGGGGCCCCAAAGGAGCCAGGTGTTAGCTCTGCCTGAGAACTGAAGTGCGGGAACAATCTCAGCAATGACCTCATTGAGGAAGTGATGCTTAAATTAGTCTTGAAAGGTCTTCATCCAGTAGATGGGAGGTGAAGGAGGAGCAGAGACCAAAACACAAAGCCACAAACAATATGGAAGTTTGGTCAGTCAGCAAGCCCAGGTCTAGATTAATCCCATAGTCAAGCAACGGAGAGCCATAAAAAGATTTTTTAAAATAAACTGGTTTTAAAAACCTGCACACAAATGTTCAGAGCAGCACTGGTGACAACAGGAAAGAGATAGAAACAACCCAAATATCCATCACTTGGTGAATGGATAAACAAAACGCAGCATATTTATACAATGGATTATTATTCAGCCATAACAAGGCACGGAGTTCTGACACGTGCCACAATATGGATCAACCTTGAAAACATTATGCTAAATGACAAAATCAGGCACAAAACGTTACACGTTGCATGCGTCTGCTTACATAAAACATCCAGAATAGGCAAGCTTATAAGGACAGAAAGCAAATCAGCAGTTGCGGGGCGGTGGTTGAGGGGAGGAATGGGGGCACGAAGTGACTGCTTCATGGCTAATAGAGTTTCCTTGAGGGTGAACATATTCTGGAACTAGATAGTGGTGATGGTTGTATGACACTGCAAATGTAATCAGTGACATTGAACTGCATACCTTAAAATGGTGAATTTTATGTTAAATTATAAAAGTAAAAAAACCAAACAAACAAAGTAACAATATTGGAAGCTATAACATGGAAAGCAGAAATTCTCCACATCCCCAACCCTCCACTCCTACTCTGCAAAAGTAAATATTATTTAGGTTTTTAATTTTAATATTGCCTTCCAGAAATGTGTTTTATAGGTGTGATTGTAAGGGTGTGGGTGCGTGGAGCAGGTTGTATGGTCACACAATATGCTTTAACTGTCGATTTAAGCTATTGGGGTACCTTGGGCTTTTAAAATTTCTATATTCTCATGTGTAAGCCTAGAAGAATTCACTTGAAATTAAAATTACCTTTTAATTGCTTTAGCCTTCCAAAAATTTTTTTCAACTCATGAATCAATAGCTTTTCAATAAATTGAGATCAACACAGCTGGGTTTTTGGGTGGTGTTTACTGAGTAAGGTTCATTCTGTCAAAATAATTTTTAAAAACTCAGCACCAGGCTGAAAAGAGAAAGAGCACTGTGCTATAGAAACAGGTGCCATGACGATGCCACCCTGAGCAGGGCCTTGAGGGAAGAGAAGGCGTGAAGGGTATGTCAAACATGAAATGGGCTCAGGTAATAGGGGATCGATAACTAGTTCATGGGAAAAAAATTAGTATTTCACAAGAAGAGGCACCAACTTCAAGAGTCATAAAGGTTTTGCAAAACAGACCTCAATTATAAGTTAAATTTAAAGTTAATGTAAATCACCCTTTAGAGTTAATAAGTTCGTGTGATAAAGTTAACTAAAAACGTTTTCATAAAGGAAAAGGGTGAGGCTTTTTAGCATGGGGGAAACAAGGCGAAGTCATACATGAGATAAGATCTTTTGGGAGATGAGCAACATTTATTGCTGGATCTTAAGAAATGTATTACCGTTATCTTAGGAATTGAATCCGTATTAACAATTTAAGTATGGGAAGCTATTGTAACTTTGCTATTTGACTCTGAAACAGAGCTAGATAATGGCTTTACGAGCCAGCGAAGTCATCCCAATGTATAGTCATCAGATATTTATTTCAGAGTTAGGATTAGCACTCTGACCCTCAGTTTCCTTCTCTATAAAATAAGGAAAACGGTTTCACCTCATAAAGTAGTCAGCAGAATTATGCTTTGCAAGGCACTCAGCACAGGACCTAGCACATAATAAGTATCCAATAAATGTTCGATATTATCATCGTTGTTAATATGATCAATATTGTCATCAACATATCTCCTGTCTATGAGTTTATAATCCAGTGTCGTGGGCAAGAAGCCAAATGCAATGTAAGAAGAGGACTTACACAAAAAATGTGTTTCCTTTTTATTCATGTTACAGTATTTTCATGCACAACTGCTTAATATGAGATGTGCTATTAATCTTTTAACTGATCAAACTTTTTAAATCATAATTTAAATGTTCCATGCAACTCTTACTTTAAAAAGTTACCATTGGGCCAGCCTGGTGGCATAGTGGTTAAGTTTGTGCACTCTGCTTCAGTGGCCTGCGGTGTCCTGGTTTGGATCCTGGACGTGGACCTACACATTGCTCATTAAGCCATGCTGTGGTGGCGTCCCATATACAAAATAGAAGAAGACTGGCACAGATGTTAGCTCAGCGACAATCTTCCTCAAGCAAAAAGAGGAGCAAGATTGGAACAGATGTTAGCTCAGGGCCAATCTGCCTCACCAAAAAAAAAAAAAAAAATTTACCATTGTAGTTGAGTAAGCAACTGAGAATTTATCTTGTACTTCTTTAGTGCCTTGGGTACACCAGGAAAGAATGAAATATTGTTCTCCTCCCTAGAGGGGAAACTAAATGTTAAGACCAGTGTGACCATAGGGGACTCTATGAGTTGTTCCAGAACAAGCTGAGCACAGGGGTGTGGAGTTGCCACTGAGCTGCCCTTGGGGAAGGCCCTTTCTAGCCTGGACAGGACCGTGTAGTAATGGCAGATAGATGGTTGAGACCAGCACCCAAGTGCAGCCTTACGTGGACACAAAGGACTAGGGCAGTGGTGGGCACCACAGACTTAGAGATAAGGGCTTGTCCTCATTTAAAAACTGGACATCAAGCCAGTCCTGATGGCCTAGTGGGTAAATTTGGTGCTCTCACTGCTTTGGTGGCCCGGGTTTGGTTCCCAGGCACAGAACCACACCACTTGTCTGTTAGTAGCCATGCTGTGCTGGTGGCTCACATAGAAGAACCAGAAAGACTTACAACTTGAGTATACAACTATGTACTGGGGCTTTGTGGAAGAGAAAGAAAAAAAAAAAAGAGTAATATTGACAACAGATGTTAGCTCAGGCTCAGCGTGAATCTTTCCCAGCAAGAAAAAAAAAATTCTTCTTACATGAAAAAAACTAAAAAAAACCCCAAAAAACTGCATGTCTGGAAGATCCCTTTTCAAAACTGAGGGGGATTACCGTGAGGGCAGCTTCGTCTTGTTCACAGCTGTGGCTCCAGAACGAGGACAGCACCTGAGACATAATATACACTGAAGAATGAACACTCAGATCATAAAAGTCTCCGGGAATCCTTGTGGAATGAAAGGAAAGGAAAAAGAAGCCCCAAATGACTGATACTGGACTTTCCAATAATTGTGTGGGTAGAGCTCAAACTGATTCTCCTAAAATTTGAGAAATGAAAAATGAGTGACATTATTAGCACCCAAATGGGCTGATCAATACATTTCTGGTATATTATCACTGGAAGCATTTAAATAAAGGCTGGACAGGGATGTTGTACAGATGAGATAGTCCTATTTGAGGGACAAGATTAGATGATGCAGAGGTTTTTGACATTCTGAGGTCACTTACTCTTTTGAGATCTGATGAAAGCTGCGATTCCCTCAATAGAAAAATTGCAGCAACCACAGGAAGGAAGGGAGAGAGCAATGGACGACTAGTTAAAGAAAAACAGGATGAGGAGAATCTGAGGTCCCTTTTGAATCTATCTCTGTCAGTCTGTAAGAAACATCTCTTACCTAAACCCTTTTGTAAAACACATGTGTATCTTCCCTTAATCAGTTCTGCAGATTCAGATTTATGCATATTGATTAGATCAGCTTAAAAGCCACGATTTTTGCATTCTTTGGGGGAAGCTCGGGGTTGTGGGAAGTCTGTAGATTGGGAGTACTTCCAGATTTGCTTGAGCTTTATGGGTGCTGAGAACTGAGGCATGAAAATAGCTTTATTGACACAAGCACAGCAAACCAAAGAAAAGATCGAAAAAGAGGCAGCACGGTTTCAACGTGGAAGGAACCAGGAGGTGAATAGCAGGACAGGGCAGGAGATCCTGGGCTTGCAGACTGAAGGAAGGGTTTGCTCTCGAAAATTCAAAGGCACAGCAAGGGAGGAGGCAGGGCTGAGAGAGCGTTCAGTGCTCAGGTGGCTGAAATGGTAACCAGGTTCTTTAAATCAAATCCTGAGAGATAATAAATGTTGGAGAGGAAACAGACCTGGATTCAAATCCAAACTCCACTCCTTCCTGGCTGTATTCCACCGGGCAAGCCACTAACAATTTCTCTGAGTTTTGTGTTCCCTCTAATTGTATCCACCGATAAAGTGCCACCCTTTGCCCCATGACACCAAGCATTTGGCTTTAAGTGGTAAATCTATCTTTCACTGTGGTTGGACTTCACCACTGGCCACAGATTCCAGTTCTTTAGTATAGTAAACACATAGCATATAGCAGGTATGTGATATTTGTAGCATGAACGATTAAAGGCATAAAATATAAAATGAAAACCTCTTGAAAGTAATATATTTTCAAACCAGAATAAGTTTAACCAACAGAACTAACGACTTCTGAATATCTATATTCTGCATAAAAAAATCACTTGAGACAAGATTAAATTATGTGCAGTAGTTTACTCTCCAGGGTACACACAAAAATGTTTTAGAAATACTCTCAACAAAGATTAAGACAAATTGAACGATAGTTTCTATAATTTTTCCGAGCTTTCATTCATTGAATAAATATTTATTGAGCACCTATACTCTTTGCAAGATCCTGTGCTCGCTAAGACGTAGTAGGTATTTTCTACACTTTTCTTATGTCATGTGAATAAGAACTTATAATCAATTTGAATGAAAATATATCCAAAGAAAGCACATGGTCAGCAAATGCATGTAAGTACTCTATAAGAGAACAGACAATGAAGGAGACATTTATGGGACAGGGAGCTCACTTTGAGATAGAGAAGTAGTAAAAAGATTTTAGAGATGGTACTTGAGGTGAGCCTTAAAGAATAAGCTTGAGCACAAGCAGATTGGAAAGCTCAAAACTGGCATACCCTCTAAGAAGGAAAGAGTATTTCTCACCCATGTAAAAGGATTTGAAATTATTGAATAGTCTCTTGTTAGGCTCCTCAACACCCACACAGCTGGATTATTGGTAAAGGCATGTACTTCAGCATTTTACAGGAAAAACGAAACAGTTGCACTCCAGGCATTTGCCAAAGAGAACTACTCAGGCTCCTGCCTCTCAATGTTCATCAAAAACTCCATCCTAGGGGCCAGCCCGGTGGAGCAGCGGTTAAGTACACATGCTCTGCTTTGGTAGCCCAGGGTTTGCTGGTTCGGATCCCGGGTGAGGACATGGCACTGCTTGGCAAGCCATGCTGTGGTAGGCATCCCACATACAAAAGTCGAGGAAGACGGGCACAGATGTTAGCTCAGGACCAGTATTCCTCAGCAAAAAGAGGAGGATTGGCAGCAGATGTTAGCTCAGGGCTACCATTCCTCAAAAAAAAAAAAAAAGAAAGAAAGAAAGAAAAACTCCATCCAAAGGGCCACTCTTAGGAGGTGTGCCTGGAGGACATGCGATCCTGCCGACCCTCTGACATCCTGAAGTCTATCTCCAGGTCATTTCAGATCAGCCAAGAGCTGGGTGCCTGGACCATCTGCCACTGACCCTCCCCATAGCCTCAGCCCTGCAGAATAGTTTTATGGATCGCTTCTTTCTGCCACATCTTCAGCTCAAGTCAGAGGTGCTCAACAGAGGCAATCCTATGAAACTCTACCTTACAAAGGAGAGTTATTAAGCATAATTATAAGACACAATGTCTATCTAGGAGAAATTCCAGTCTGAACTCAGCATCAAGGATAGGTATGTTCCACGACAAGCCCACAGCTAACATCATACTTAACAATGGACAGCTGAAAGCTGTTCCTTTAAGATCAGGAATAAGACAAGGATGCCCACTCTCACTACTTTTATTCAACATAGTATTAGAAGTCCTAGCCAGAGCAATTAGGCAGGAAAAAGAAATAAAAGGCATCCAAATTGGAAAGGAAGAATTAAAACTATCACTATTTATAAATCACACGATTTTATATAGAGAAAACCCTACAGACTCCACCAAAAAACTGTTAAACTAATAAATGAATTTAGTAAAGTTGCAGGGTACAAAATCAATAAACATAAATCTGTTGTGTTTTCATACATTAACAATGAACTATCAGAAAGAGAAATTAAGAAAACAATCCCATTTATAATTGCATCAAGAAGAATAAAATACACAGGAATAAATTTAACCAAGGAGAGGAAAGATCTGTACACTGAAAAGTATAAGACACTGATGAAAGAAATTGAAGAAGACACAAATAACCGGAAAGATATTCTGTGCTCATGGATTGGAAGAATTAATATTGTTAAAATGTCCATACTACCCAAAGCAATCTACAGATTCAATGCAATCCCTGTCAAAATTCCAATGACATTTTTCACAGAAATAGAATAAACGACCCTAAAATTTGTATATAAACAATACACAATGAAGGTAGCTAGCAGTCCTTCGAAAAATAATATGATTCTTCGAAAAAGCAGTGTAATAGTTAGAGGTGCCCTGGCTGGAATTAACAGAGGTATAGACAATAATGACATTTCATTATCTTACAAAAGAAGTATGAAGGTAGTAGGCAGTTCCAGGGATGGTTAATTATTCAATGATGTTATTTATGTATGTATACAATGATGTTCAAAGAGGAACTAGGTTGGTGCATCTGAAACCCTCTTAATTTTTCCTCATAGTCTCAACCAGCAGCAGGTGCATCTCCACTCATCATATGAAAGCATCCAAAAAAGAAAGGAATTCTTTTCCCATATCTGTGTCTATTTATTATGGAGGAAAATATTTCCCAGAAGCCTCTGAGCTGACTTCCTGCATGTCAGAATGTCATCACTGGCCACCTTTAGCTACTAGGAAGCTGGGAAAATAAGTATCCAGCAAATGGGATTGTGCTTACCATGACTGGCTTACACCAGGATGTAGCCAAGAGCCGAGTATACTACGGGCTGATCAAATTCCGAATGTGTTAATAAGGAAGAAGGGGTTATGGCTATTGAGTGGGTAACCAATAGTGTCTGCCATGAGCATTTTGAACAAAGCAATCTGCCTTCCAGAAAATGGGAATTTACAAGCTAATAATGCGATAGTTAGGCATAAAAGCATGTTTTCGATGAAAGCAAAGCTCTGATTTGGCAGCCTCAGAAGGGATAGCTTAGCCCAAATTCCCTCTTCAAGATCACAGGATATTCTGAGGTCCTGAGCTCTGCAAGAAGATGGGTCTGCATCTGCCCAAGGAGAAGGAAAGGATGGTATAGAACCACTAAGATTTGTGATTCAGACTGTGAGAACTCCTGGCAAAGAAAGAGGATGACACAGTGTTAGGTGAAATGTAACTCTTGCCCCTCTCAGCAGTTTTAGGCATTGAAGAACATTGACTTATTCCTTCCACCCATGCTAGTTAACCTGTTTATGCTTGTTCGAGTCCTATACGTTCTTGAATGTCCAGCTCAATTTTGGCTTCCCTTATCAAGCTTTTCCTGTCACCAGCCAATTTGTATCCCACCATACTATTCAATACATTCACAAATACCTTTCTAACCCTATCCCAAGTCCAGCTGACCTGATGTAAATAGCTACTAATTCTGCCCACCTTGCTCCGTCTCCACTGCTGATGATAACTGCTGATGTTAATTGAGCATGACCTACACACAAGACATTATTCTACTTACTTTACAATTATTAATGCATTTAATCCTTTCAACAACCCTATGAGGTAGATGATCACAATTATTTTATACGTGAGGAAACTTGGAAATAGAATTGTTAAGTAACTTGATCAAATTCACATAGGTAGAAAGTAACAGAGGCACTCTTAAGAGTTCATATCTTAACTGATACACTTCACTGCCTCTCTCTTCTAAACCAGATCCCATTTCACCTAAACCACTGCAACAGGCTCCTATCCGATCTCTTTGCCTGCACTCAACTTCTCACCAATGCATTCTTTATTCTGAAGCTAGAATGATTTTCTTTTTAAATGCAAAATTTGGTCACAGCACAATCCCTCCTCCCACTCCCTATGCCCTCCAAGAACTTGCCCTGCCCACCTCTCCAGCTTTAGTTATCCTTTTCCTAGAACTTTGGACTCTAACCACCTTGATACTTTGGGTTTTTTCTTACCCCAGGGCCTTTGCGTATGTTGTTCCCTCTACCTAGAAGGCTATTCTCTGCTTCCAATCCTGTCTGCCTTACCTACTTTATTCTATTCATCCTTTAGATCACAAATTAAATGCCACTGCACACTCAGGAAAGCCTCTCTCCACCCCTGGATTAGTTTAAGTTCTATCTATACAGATTCTGTTAATGTATCACTAGATTATCAACCTCACCAGGGCAAGGCAGAGTTTGCACTTTTGTTCATCAATGTGTCTCTGGCAACAAGCCTAGACTCTGACTCAGGAATCAGTCCACTTTTATCACAAGTAAAAGTCTAAGCTCCCTTGCTAAAAATGCAAATTCTTTGAGGTCAGGGACTGTGTCTCAGGGAGACAGCCTGCTACAGTGAAGAGAACATGGACTTTGGCCCATGTGAACTCAGAATCCAGCTACACACCCTCTGGGGGCATGATTTCTCGAGTCTCAACTTCCCCATCTGTAGGTGGGAATAATGACCTATGAAGACTAAAAGAGATACTGAAAATAATGTGCTGGCGAACCTGGCAGCAAAAGTCATTTAAGATCTTTCTTCCCAGATGCATCTTTGTGTCCCAGCAGGTCAATGACATGAGCAGTGAGGCTGCACAGCTGAGGTCCGGTGACCTCCCCCACTTCCCATATAGTTCATCCCAGGCCATGGCTTCCTTTTTCATCGCTTGGCCTGCATGGGTGCCACCATGTGGAAATATGGTGAACATGTGAAACCAATGATGGAGTTAAAAGTTTCCCTGGATTAGGGTGAAATCACGCCGGTATCTACTAGGTTAGGGAAATAAAGTAACCAAATTTTCTGAGCTTGCCTTGCAGAACAGCAGAAGAACCGCTGATAAAGGGAGTAGATTGTTGACAGTCCTCTGCCTCTCCCTGGAGCACTGAGCAGCTAAAATGACCAATTGTAAGCTTTACAGATCACAAACTAAAAATCCACTGCATGCAACACATAGAACCCTCCTCCCCCGAATCTGCACATGCAACCCATGAAGAAATATGAAAGACAGTCGCCCCTGTGCAGAGGACTCTTAGAACTTCAGCGCCCAAATCCACATGCCCCCCCTCCCCATCTTATTCTCACAGTATGCTTTGGAAAAAAGCTTAGAATTGCATATAGACAAGCTTATCTGTACCCGGTAGAAAGAATAACTTGTTCGCAGAAAATTTATGTCCTCTGCACAAACTGGTCCTTCTCTCTCAGGTAAGGAAGCAACTGAGGTTTTCTTAGATTCCTCAGGAATGTTGCATTCGGCAGATGTGCTAGGGACAGGCACCCAGTGTTCTGTGGTTGACTATCACCTGACACTCCTGAGCCCCCTCCCCAACCCCGTTTGCCTTATATAAGTCCTTTCCAAATCAGTTCCCCTTTATGAGGGGTTTTTTGGGTGATAGTCCACTATCTTCTGATTTGCTGGCTTATTGCTTCTTAAAGTTCTTTCTCTCGACCACCTTGTCTCTGGGCTGACTGGCTTTTGTCTTGCAGCGAGCAGATTGAGCCCTTGCTCAGCAATAAAACTGGCGACCCAGATGGGACAATTAAGTTCTGCTCGTGGCTAGCCGATGGATGGGCAATCTCTTGAGTAATTCCCTAGCAGCTGCTGAGACGTCTTTTGCCTTGGGGATCTGTCCCTTTTGATTTCCCCTACTGATGCTAGCTGCCTCTGAATGCTGACTGTGGTAGAAAAGAGAAACAGCTGTCTCTGGTGAGTGGATGGCTCAATCTGCAATAGGGTAAGTTGCCTCGGGTGTGTACAGCCCAGAACTTCCTTCCCCTCTATCTGTGGTCCTCCTTCTTTGAGAGGCAGGACCATCTGGTTGACAGGGTGCCCTGCCGGAGTGGGAATAGTGGCAGGACTTCTTTTACTCAGAATCCAGGAACTGGTTCACTGGTGTCTGTTTTTTCTGTGTCTAGATCTGTGTGTCTGTCCATCTCTGTGTATTGGAATGGGGAATGTGCAGTCTGTCCAGAAGCAGAGTCATTGGGGCTGATTCTGAGTAGATGGTCTGATTATAGTTATGAGTTGACATCTAAGAAGAACATGATATTCTTTTGTAACACCACATGGCCATGATATTCTTTAGACTCTGGAGAGAAAATGACCAGACAATGGATCCTTAAGTTGGAAAAACTTCCAAGTTTTTTAGAGAGCTATCATAAACAGCTGTTTTGCTGGTACCTATGAAAAGACCAAATTAAAAAGGAAATACAATGACTAGTCTTAAGAGCTTAATCAAATTTGGGGTCTCGGTTTCCTTTCATGGTCTTAAAGACACTAATGAAAACATTAAGTTAACAGAAGAATAAAAAGATGCTGAGAGAAAAATAAAGGAACTCTTTTGAACAAGGTGAAAATTTTTAATGTTTTTTTTTAAAAAAAGGTAAATAGGACAGAGGAGTTAAATCAAACAAATATTTCAAGATGGAAAAACAAAGAGGAATCAGAAAGGGAAAAGTCACAGGACTCAGCCCAGCAGCATGGAAATCTCTAGCTAGTTAGTAAAGAAAACATGGGATGAATGAAACAGACATGACTGAGGTTAAAACAAACATTTTAATAAAATGCTGCCTAAGGTTGGGGGCTAAAGGGACCCCCTACCTCTCCCCCCAACATTAAAGGACCTCAGATGGGCCCATTGTATTCACCTCAGTATGAAAAAGTTTAAAAGCCAGAAGGCAGAAATCACAATGAGAAACCTGACCAGCAACTGCTTGGACAAACTGTTAGGCTGCTGAGGTTAATAAGATTATAGAGATGAAAGTGTTTAAGCTAATATTATATGAAGAGGTCATGTCAACTTTGCCTGAATGTTTTTTGGAAATGGATGTTATGTCTAGCTGGGAATGCTTCCCCTACACAGTATTATAATTCAAAACTTGTTGATGAAATCCTAATGGAAGTTATAGTTAGAGGTATAAGAGTTGATAAAATTTTGTAAAAATTGGTATATTTAAATCAACTTTACATAAAATGATTGCATCTCTTTTGCCTGATTGTATTATAGATTATGTTATGGGGATAAACATTGTGTCTCAGTGGGGAACGTCCCCCACCCCACAGCCTGATATTGTAAGAGCATAGAAATCCACCCTTCAGGCAATGCTAACTAAACATGCTAAAGGAGATCTCACTTTAAAACAGACAAAATGGGGCAATTTCAGTTTACCCAAACTGGTGTGTTTGTGTATGCAATTGGAAAAAGTCTGCTATAAAATGGAACAACCAATGAGGAAGCTATTTTAATCTTTTGGGGCTTCTAAATGAAATCAGGATACTTTACTGCCTCTTTAAAAGAAAATAATTAAATAATTAAACAAGCCAGATTGGTGGATGTCAGCGGCCCTGCTAGGAAAACGAAACCAAATCTGCTCTTTCGCTGAGGTTCCTGCTTCGACTCTCCCCAAATTCTTGATCTAAAAGTAAGCAAGCGAAAATGGGTAAACTTTTGAGATAATTTAAAATTGTAATGGCCATTCTGAGTAACCTCTGTTTCAGACAGCTCAACCTTAAGGGGACATCCTTAAAAGAGAGGATTCAAAACCTCTCACAATGGAATATAATCTTTGATTAATATGCAGAAACTTCTAAAAGCAAAAGGATTTCAAAAACAGCTCTAAAAAGGATCCTTACAGTAAAAAGAAAAGAATCTTTAGTAAAAGATCTATAGCCATCTGAACAGGTCTGTCTGCCAAGGAGCAATTTGGATCCAACTGTTCTGAGTTTTGTACCTGGTTAAAATGTTGAAGACCTCTGTTTTGTGTCTATCTGTGTCCAGATGTATTTGGCTGCCTCCAGATGGTATAATTTCTAAAGGATCTTTATTTAATTGGCTTGAAGTAAGTGCTTGTAGAAATTATTTCTACATGTAATAGAAACTAGCCCAGATATCTTTCACGTTAACATGATATAAAATGATCTTTGGTAAATGAAATCTTGTTTAAAAGTTTGTTGATTTAATTGAAACAAACATGTTTTCAGAGTTATCAGCATTGGATATGGTCCAGACATGTTATCTCTGTTACAAAATTTGTCAGCAAAAATAACTTAGAATAATAGTTGATTTTGTCTGATGTCTCATGGGGGTTTTGACAATCTACTATAATTATTGGGAACAGGTAAACTAATGGATGTGAAAAAGATAAAGCTTTTGGGGGGAACTTTTCAAACAGTAATTTTGTACTGTAGTATACGTACTTAAAACAACTTAAGATAACTGCTAACTGCTTCAATGTCACATGAAGTTTTTTAGGAGTAATCTAAACATAATTGTTAAGAAAAATGATTTAGATAGATGAAAATGGGTGAGAATTTTGGGGCACAATAATTATGTTTTATGGTCTGTGTGCTTGAAAGGCAGCTTCTAAAATCTTTTTGGTAACTTGAAACTTTAGAGTTTTGCTAAACTAAATTCAATGATAAAAATTTTTTGAGTATCTAGATCATTTCCACATAAAATAAAATATTAGAAATTGATTACTAAACAGATTTGTCTGCCTTTGGATTCTTAACCTCAGAGAAACTGAAGGATGCTTAGGTTTATTGATGAACGTGTTCTGTGCTATGCTGGGGAATTTTCTGTGAGAAAGCACATATTTCTTAAAACTCTGTATACAAGGAAAGTAAAATGTATGTTTTCAGTAAAGAAGATGTAAAGAATAGAGGTATTTTTCTTTTGTTAAGAAAGATAAACTTGTCCTAAAGTACAAGGAAAGAAAAAAGGAAAGAAAGCATGGGACAAATTCTGAATGTAAAAAGCCAGTGACAGAAGATTTGTGGAAGTAAAACCCTGAGAAGTTTTGTGCAACGTCAAGTTGGCTGAAATTAAAATGAATTCAATTAAATGAATGAGTTTCAATATCAAAAGTACACTGGTGCAAAATTGGAATTAGGCTTTCTTTCTCTTAAAAAGGTAACTTTCTTGAACTTTTGGTCTGCTCTTAATATAGAGGTTATAAAGGTTTTTCTTTAACTTTGAGTAAGTTTACCTAAAAGACAGAAAACCTATGTTTTGTTAAAATAATTTCCTATGTTCAAAAATACTGAGGTCTCTCTATTAAGGTTTTTTTCAAATTATTATTTCTGTTGTGATTTTTTTTTTTTAAGATTGGCACCTGTGCTAACATCCATTGCCAATCTTTTTTTTTCTCTTCTCTCCAAAGCTCCCTGGTACATAGTGGCATATTCTACTTCTGAGTGCCTCTGGTTGTGCTATATGGGATGCCACCTCAACATGACCTGATGAGCAGTGCCATGTCCATGCCCAGGATCTGAACCGGCAAAACCCTGGGCCACCAAAGTAGAGTGCTTGAACTTAACCACTTGGCCACAGGGCCGGCCCCTGTTGTCACCTTGATTGAATGGATAACTAAGCATCATTTCCTATTTGACCAAGTGTTTTAAACCCTTTCAATATTTTTGACAAACTTCCCCCAAGGTTTGAATTCTGGGTAAAGTCTTTCTTTTGACTTAAAAAGAAAACTTCGGGAATTTCTAATCAGCCCTGGGACTTTTCAAAGAATTTGTTCTCTCTTCCTATAAAAAGGAAAATGTTAAACTAATTAAACTTATTTGGTATGACAAGTTATATGGGAAGCATCATCAAACAAATAATTATAAATCTTCCTGGGTTATATTGTGTAGGTAAATGTTATTATGTGTGTGTTTTTTTTTAATTATACAACATTCTTAAAATTCTGATCTGTCCTGGTTATCAATCACAATTCTGGTTATTATTTCAAAGTGTTATATGTCACAGTCTTTATCAATTGTCATTTTTTAATGTTTTGTTATTTGCAGACAGTTGTTTTATGCGCATTGTTTTTGCAAATATATTTCATCTTCAGAGAGAGTCATAGAAAGTACTCTGACACTTGCACTAGAATACAGGTTTCTGGGCTGGCCCCATGGCTAAGTGGTTAAGTTTGCACACTCTGCTTCAGCAGCCCAGGGTTTCACCAGTTTGGATCTGGAGTGCAGACATGGCACCACTTGTCAGGTCATGCTGAGGTGACATCCCACATAGCACAACCAAAAGGACCTACAACTAGAATATACAACTATGTACTGGGGGGCTTTGGGCAGAAAAAAAGGGGGAAAAAATAAGATTGGCAACAGATGTTAGCTCAGGGGCCAATCTTTAAAAACAAAAAGAATACAGGTTTCTGACAAACTTTCATATCATAAAACTGAGCTGGATAAGAAATTACAGAATTGTAATGGAGAAACTGATGCCCTCATGAAACTGCTAACAGGAGATCAAGAGTTGTTATCATGAGAACTAAATAAACTGATGGGGATGATTATAATTTTTATGACTTTTTGTTTGAAATATTGCTGACTTTTTAAAAGGTTTTGTTTTTCCAGATTTAAGAAAACCTTTTTCTCGGGGCTGGCCCTGTGGCCGAGTGGTTAAGTTCGCATGCTCTGCTGCAGGTGGCCCAGTGTTTCGTTGGTTCGAATCCTGGGCGCAGGCATGGCACTGCTCATCAAACCACGCTGAGGCAGCGTCCCACATGCCACAACTAGAAGGACCCACAATGAAGAAGATACAACTATGTACCGGGGGGCTTTGGGGAGAAAAAGGAAAAAATAAAATCTTTAAAAAATAAAAAAGAAAACCTTTTTCTCTTAAGGAACTATGACTTAAAGCAATTTGTAAACAGAATTGAAACATTCATCTTTCTCTCCCTATCTGATCTCTCCAGAATTTGAAAATTCTTAAAGAGTGAATATTCTTATATTCATGGCAATATAGTTATTTGAATAAGTTCAATAAGAATCTGTTCTCCTTATAATAAGACACAATTGGAAACATTAGTTATATTACCAAGACTTTGACTGGAATGTCATATTTGAGAGAAACATGCACAGGCTCAGATATGACAAGACAGCTTTTGAGGAACGAAGGTTGACTTTATGGAATAAAGCCACTCAGAAATGTTGGTCTGCTAATTACTTACAGGGTTCCCAACAACTTTATCAGATGAGTAAAGAAAGTCACTCTCCTGGCAGGTACAAAGAACCTTAGGATATTTTGGAGACCTCAAGGAGAGAGGAATTCACCAAAATCTGCAGGTATAGCAAGCAGAGTCTGATGACAAGCCCTTGGTCTGGCTTTCTTGACCTTGAGAGGCCTATAAAGTTCAAAGTTCAATCTAAGATTCCTTATAAAAAGTTCCAGCAAAGCAGACTTAAAAGAACATATATGATCAATTGCTTTTTTTTTTTTTTTGCTGAGGAAAAGTCACCCTGAGCTAACATCCATGCCAATTGCCCTCTAATGTGTATGTGGGTCACCACCACAGCATGGCCCCTGATAAGTGGTGTAGGTCCACATGTCCAGGAACCAAACCCAGGCTACCAAAGAGAAGTGCACTGAACTTAACCACTAGGCCATGGGGCTGGCCCCTCAATTGCTCTTCTTGCTGTACTTAAGTAAATAACTGGGCCAAGTTTATTGCAACTAGACTTGCTTTGCAAAACAATGAGTCTTAATTTGGCTATCTTTGGTAAAATGAGGGTGATTTTGGGGAGAAAAATTATGTTTTGATAGAAATTATAATACACATTTGTGGATGTTGGATTCTGGTTCTGTTAATTATCTTGAGGCTTTTGTTTTCTACTTGTAAACTGGACTGGATCCTGAATTCTTCTAGTTTCCTCAAATATCTGGTACAGATCTCCTAACATTTTCAATTTTGTTCTGTCCTTTTCATTTGTAATCATTGAGAACTAAAACCACCCTTTTCCCTGAAGCCCTAAAAACCGATGCTAGACAGTTTAATATAAATCTAAGAAAGAAAACTATGATGGGCATGTTTGGACAATCTTCACACCTGCTGCTGTGCAAGCCAGTCGAAAGGTTTACCTGAATGCTTGATGACATCATCAGAGACATTTTGAATGGCAGGGGATGCTTCAACCCTGACACCTAGAGATCTTCCTGACTGACTGTCCCCTCGGCTCAGAAATTGGTTTATAATTTGCTTCAATCAATAACCTTCTTTTTCTTCTTCTTCTTCTAGAAGTGCTTCTTATTAAGTGCTTGGTTCCTTACTTACACAACATAAGCCAATTTGGGGGACCCTTCCTATGTTCTAGAGATGATCCTGGAGAGAACTCCAATTAAGGAGCTAGGCACTGTCAGATGTTCCTCTGTGCTATATTTGTCGTGGTGACTGGGTCCTATTAAAATCCTGGAAGCACAAGATGGGATCACAGAAGAAATGCCACAGATAATGGGAACATGCCATAGAACATCACAATTGGGATCACCCAAACCTTGGCTGGCTTCATACTCTAGACACTGACTTTCCTGAAAGGACAATGGACCCCTGACAGAATGAAAGTTGCTGTTCAGAAGACATTCTTCTAAAGATAAATAATGAGTGACTCCAGGGTTCTTACCTTACTTGTTGGACTATTAAACAACAGGCTACTTGGCTACATCAGATTTCACCTGAGGTCCTAGGGACTAACCTTGATTGGTCTTCTCCTGGATTCCCCAAGGACTAAGGTCCATTATGGAGGGAATACTAAAATTTGGGCTGTCTATTTTGCTAATATGTATGATCAGCCATGTAATTATAAAATGTGGACTTAAATGTTGTTTCAAAGTCACTGATTAGAGGGCTGAAATATTAGTCATGCGAAGCATATCTCACTCTCTCCACCTGGTACCCAAAAATATTTAAAATAAAGGTAGAACAGTTTCATTCCTCTGACCCTGATCTTTGTCCTTTCACAGCAGGAAACAGCTGGAGTGGTCTGTGCCCCCCTACTCCCCAAGATTGAGGAATGATCATAAGACAGTGGGGACTGAAACCAAGGATGAAGGAGTTGAAGTTTCCCTGGATTAGGGTGAAACCATCCTTGTACCAACAAGGTTAACATGGGAAACAAAGTAATCAAAGATTCTGAGCTTGCTTTGCAGAACAGCAGGAGGACTGCTGATAAAGAGAGTAGCTTGCTGACAGTCCTCCACCTAACTAAGCATCTCACAGGAGCAATGAGAAACTAAAATGACCAATTGTAAGCTTTACACGTCACAGACTAAAAATCCACCAGATGCAATACATAGAACCTCCCCCTGAATTTGCACATGCAACCTATGAAGAAATATGAAAGACAGTTGCCCCTGTGCAGAGGACTCTTAGAACTTCAGCCCCCAAGGCCACATGCTCCCCCTCCCCATCTTATTCTCACAGTATGCTTTGGAAAAATGCTTAGAACTGCATGTAGGCAAGCTAATCTGTAGCCAGTAGAAAGAATCATTTAATCATTTGTTAGCAGAAAATTTATGTCCTCTGTCCAAAGTTATCCTTCTGTCCCAGATAAGGAAGTAACTGAGGTTTTCTTAGATTCCTCAGCAATGTTGTATTCAGCAGATCTGCTACAGAGAAGCTCCCAATGTTCTGTGGTCAACCATCACCTGACACTCCTGAGCCCCCTCCCCAACCCCATTTGCCTTATATAAGTCCTCTCCAAATCAGTTCCCCTTTAAGATGTTTTTTTCTGGATGATAGTCCACCATCTTCCAATTTGCTAACTTACTGCTTATTAAAGTTCTTTCTCTCCACCACCTTGCCTCTGGACTGATTGGCTTTTGTCTTGTAGCGAGCAGATCGAACCCTTGCTCAATAACACGTGTATGTGTTAAGCATCCACTAAGCGCCAGGCATTTTCATACATCATCTCATTTAATACTCAGCAATAGTAAATCTGATTCTACAAATGAGAAAACTGAGGCTCAGAGAGGTTAAATGTCTCTCCCATGGTCTCAAAGAAGGTAAGTGGTGCAGACTTGACTTGAACTCAGTACTCTGTTTCTCCACAGGACTTTCTCCTGCCACTCCAGGGCACTACCCCCAAAATGGTATTCTTCCTCACTGTTGCTTCCCTGTAAGAGTGCACTAAAAGACCCAAGGCATCTTTATGTATCTGTAAAGTCAACCTGACCCTGTTATATGTGGAAAGAATCAGATAATTTAGTAATATTTGAGCACACAGTGTGTCAAGATTAATTAAATATCTGCAAATGAATTAT
Source organism: Equus przewalskii (assembly GCF_037783145.1). Lineage (NCBI taxonomy): Eukaryota > Metazoa > Chordata > Mammalia > Perissodactyla > Equidae > Equus > Equus przewalskii. The sequence goes on from NC_091852.1 coordinate 17,216,941, forward strand.
ACATGCTGCAATCTTTCTTTTAAAAAGCTACAGGCCACTTGAGTAGAAAAACTAACTGTGAATTCAAAATGCCCAATACTAAAACGATAACTAGAGAATTTTTTTAATTAGCCTAATTTTGAATGAGCTTTAATTAATTTATTAAAGGTACTTAATCATCCTAATTCTCTGGGCCTAAATGAAGTTATATGGAATGAGGGCTGAGGTCTAGAAGGAAGAGAGAGAAGGACAGAGGAAATCTCATCCTTCTCTCTGAGATGCTACCCCAGACCTGGGCTTGAAATGGAGAACTGAGCCCCAAGACCCCACACAACTGGTTCCATCATACAACCTATATTACTGCAGTTACCTAAAACATAATCCACTCATAACATACATCCAAATCTCCTGGGGCCTCTGTTGGAATGCCACCTCCTGGGGCCTACTCCAGGCCGACGGATTCATTCTCTGAGGATGATGCCCAGGAACTGGCATTTTAAGTCCCCTTAGATGTTTCTGACTCATCCCAAAGTTTGAGAACAGCTTTAGGAGCTCAGTAAAAATGTAAAGATCACAATGATTCCTCGTATTTATGTATTTCACGGGGACATAATTTTCTGTTTATACCTTTGTAAGTCTTTAAATAAAAAAGATATTTATCCCAGAAACTCTAAGGGTGAGGGATTCCCACTTTCAAAATAGAGGAAATTGATTCATGACATATATATGACATGTCCTCTGTTTATACACAGTCAGGAATCAACTGCCCTGAACCTACGAGGAGAGCAATGATCAGTTACCAGTTCACTGACTAGGGAGCTTTGAGTGGTACATCTAAGCCACTTGATTAACGCACTTTTGTGTCCAATGCCTGGTTAATTTTGTCTTGCAGGGGAATGGCATTTTTCTAAATTTATAACCTCAGTTTGCTCCTTGTCAGGAATAGACGCCCTGACTCAAGCACCAATTGCATGTTTGGGACACTTTTTTATTCTTCTGTACAATCCCCAGAAAGGGAAGTTTTTTAGATAAATTACTTCCTTTCCTTACTCCTCTCTACTGGTTAGAGCCAGTCCTCAAACTCACCTCTCGCCTGCTACCCTATTAATTAACACTCTGGACGTGGGAAATTAACTTTAACAAAGAAAACTAAGACTTGAGCAGCTCCTTGTGATTAGGCAAACTCCTCTCATCTTTCCTCAGTTTAGTAGTTTCTGTTCCTCTGCTTCTAGGGATTTCCCAATCGCAAGGGTTCCCTGGAACTTGACAGTCAAGGACCCAAGCAAATGATTCATCGGTCTCAAGGTTTATTGGAGTCCTCCAGTCTAGGGCCGCTCTGAGAGTCTGATCACCTTGGAAACACAACAGCAGGCTCCCTGAAGATGCACAGAGACAATTTTTTTTTTAAGCACCATAAGAAAACACAGTTTAGTTATCCCCAAATGTAACAGTCAGGAATCGAAACTTGTCACTGACTCAGAAGCTTCTTTAGTAGGAATAGTATCTTCAAGCAGACAAGTCACAGACATGTACTTTTGCTAACCAAACTGATAGTTGAGGAAAAGCTAAAAAATATCCCATTGCCATCTTTATTTTTTCTTCTAGAAATGGAATGGCTTTCACTTATCAAATTGGCCAGGCTACTGCTGATACAGTTACCACGACTTTGTATGGAACAGTAAATATTAGACAACAAGTTACCCCCGTCATTTGTACAAATCCTGATTTTGGAAAAAGAAGTGTAGAAGATACATTCATAGAAGACATTTTGAACCTTAAAATGGAACTATTTGCTTTGATGCAAATGGCTATGGGTGTGCGTAGCAGAGGGATAATTTCTCTCAGACTATCCTTTCTAGTATCACAAGTTGTCTAGCCTGAATCATTAGTATACTGTTTCAGTTGAATGATCAGGCGAATGAAATCACTTCTTTATTCTACGCACTGAACGGGCTAAACAACACTGATCAAATGACCTCTCTTCTGTTAACTCTTTTGCAATAAATTCAATCAAATTTACAGAGCGCCTAGCCAGTGCCAGGTGCTGTGCCAGGAGCCAAAGATGAATTTAAGCAAGGTTCTGGTTTATTAATGATCTCTTAAGACTGGGGGTCGGAGGGGCAGGCACAGCCTCTTGCCCTTCCACTGCAGCCTGGACAGCTGTTGAACCAGTCGTGAGTGCGAGTATTCCATGGCTCCTGGCTTCTGGGAACACATTACTCCCAGATCAGCCCAGGAACCAGGTTCCCCTGTGGTTCCCTGAGAGCCGCCACTCAAGTTCAAGTCCGGAGCCGCGGCGCTTGCTCAGCGCTGAGCGAACTCCGGGCTTCGCAGCGCGCTGCGCCTTATTCTTTCCATCTGGCCGCCCGCCCGTCGGGGTGCGCCAGCCCCGCGCCCGCTTACTTTGCCACTGTCGCTCACGCCGAGGAGGTGATCCCGCAGCACCTCCATGGGGCAGGTCCAGGTGGAGTGGACGAACGTCCCTCGGAAGATGTGCGCCAGGGCTGGCATCCGGGCGGCACACATGGCAGCGGCGAAGCGCAGTGCAGGGTCCGAGGCCAAGGAGGGTGCACCGGACAAAGGCGCGGCTAGACTTCCTGCGACGCGGGTGGCTGCGGAGCGGGCCCGTACTGCCCCCGCTTTCCCGGACGGTTGCCTGCCGTGGTCGCCTTGCAGACCACGCCCAGGGGCTGGCACCCTAGCTCTTCGACGCCAATAGGATTTTTCTCCCTCGAGTTGGCTCCGCGCACCCGTGGGGTGTGGTCTTTGTCTCCTCCCCTGCGTTAGTTTTTGATATCTTAACTCTGAGTTTCCAAAATCACCGCTCACGTTGCGCTTCTTTTAACCTGGCTGAGTCACTCACCCAGAGGGCGGGAGATAAAGGAAGGAGCTGGGGGAGGCGATGGTTCCAGCCCTGTATCTTTAATTGGTCACCAAATTTGCTTTTGCTCTTTGCCCCCTTACCTCCTCCCCCTGTCTTTAGTCGGCACACCTAAAGTTGCGTCTGCCTGCTTTTTCTGTAAACTCTTAGGGCTATTGGTGGCTGAACCCTGGACCTCTTCACCCTGTAGCACCCACCCGGTCTGAACTGACACAAGTTCAGGAACCGGTGTAAAGTCAGACAGGGCTGCTTTCCGTACTGATCAGTTTCATTTTCACTTTCTATGGACTGCAGAATTTGTCCTAACCTGATGCTTTAGAAGCATGCCTTACAGAATTACTGGGGACCCCACTGCTGGAGGTCAATCTGGATTCCAACGTTCCTCTCTTCACCTTGAGGCCAGTGTTTTGCCCCTTGTGTCCATCCACAATTCCAATTCCAATTTTTCTCAGACCTAAAATAGATGAATCTCTTTGATTTACTTCCGGTTGTACAAGGGGAGAAAATTAAGTACTCAAGCCAAGTAGCTAGGAATGGCCCTGTGGTATGGCCTGGTGAAAAGAGTGCTGGATTAAGAACGGTACACAGGTGGGCCTCAGCATCCTTATCATTCTCATTTGTGAAAATGGAACTTGGATTGGATGGTTGCTAAGATTGTTTCTAGGTCAGCATCCCTTCCCTACACTACACCCACAAAATCCTTTACTAAGTTCCTCCAGGAAGACCAACTGGTTTCCACTCAGGGTCTTTGCACATGCTGTTCTGTCTGCCCCTTATGCCTCCTTTGGATGTCCACGTGGCTGGTTCTTGTCATCACTCGTTTGCCTCACATGTCAGCTCTTTGGAGTAACCTTCCCCCGCCACTAAGCTAGTAGCACACCCACCCTCCTCAGGCAGTTTCTATTCCGTTAATCCATCTTATTTCTGCCATGGCATTTATCATATCCATCCACATTTATTTCATGGTGGGGTTTTTTTTGTTTATTTCTGCTTCCCTTCCCCCAATACACACACACACACACAGAAATGGAATGGAAACACCACAAGAACAGGGGTCTTACGCCTAGAACAGTGCCTGTTGTATTTTTTGAATAAATGAATGAATGGTTTTTCTAGGAGCAGAGCAATAACCTGAGATAAACACCTGTTTGAGCTCCTACTGGAAGGATAAGGGTTTTATTGCAGTGCATGAGCAGGCTTTCTCTGAATTGTTGTTTTTTTGACACAGAGCCAGCTTATATAAATGATTCACTCTCCTCTTAGTTCCTTCACCTCCCCCGCAGCAAGGTCTAGGGTGACCAGCTCATCCTGGTTTATAGGAAAGGTTCCTGATGTTAGAACTGAAAGTCTGGAGGTCCAGGAAACTCCTCAGTTCCAGCACGTGAGGTGGCTGACACCCTGCCAGGGACTCAGATTCGGAAGCCCTGAAGCTCAGAGCATTGAACGTGCCTCTTGGAGACGTTAGCCGTTTCTCCCTGTCACTTTCTCCTGATTCCACAGACCACACTCTTCCTTGTCCCAACGCTGAAAACGTCCTCTTGACCTGGGCTTGTGCACACACAGACTCAGAAAGAAAAATGAAGAAAATGTCTGGCTGTTAGTGCAAAAGACGAGTCAAGTAAATGTTTCTAAAAGATGTACTAGTTCCCTACAATAGATACAGCTAATATTTTTTTTCATGAAAGTCACCTAAATGTTCAACAATTGAGACTAGTTTAGTGAATTAGGATATATCTATGCTGTAGAATATCATGCAGTTATTAAAAACAATAAGGGAAATATGGATATGGGGCCATGTGGAAATTATGTATAATAAAATATCAAATTTTTCAAAATGGCATTTATATTCTGGTTAAAATCATGAAAAGCCTGTAGGCATATAGGCTAGAAGTGACAAGCTATACCAAACAATGGCTACAGTTCTGTTGAGGTAATGAAGTTGCTAGGGAATTTTGTTTTGATGTTTATTGATGTTGTTACATGTGGTTGATGGATTGAGTCATTGTTGTGTAGCTTTAATTAAAGCGAATCTTCTTAACCAGAAGGAATGGTGGTGCATCCGGGTAACAAGGGCTCAGCACTCCTCAGGTCACTGTTAGCTCTTCCACACAGTGCACAGTTCTGCTTCCATTCCCAGGCAACTTGTAGCCGCTTCTTGCAGGACCTGGTACCCTCTGCTCAGCCACATGTGGGAAATCTTGGCTTCCCGACTACTCTCATCCATTCTCTCCCCTCAAACTTGATGACTCCCTTAAATTGTGGGCCCTCCTGCAATTCTGACTGCCATCCTGGTATCCCAGGGAAATGCTCTCCAGGCTGCTGAGGTTTGGAGGAAGAAGGGAGAACAGAGCTCTTATATTCCTCTTTGAAACATAGCCCAAGCACATAGCAAGCCAGCTTCTGGTTAATACTGTTCTTCTGACCAGGGCAAAGTATGCAACAAATGGTACTTATTGTGCCTCCAAAGTCTCATGGAAATAGCAGTTCTGATTCTTCAGCTTTTTCTATAGCCCATGTTGAAATCTAGGTGATAATAGAAAAGAAAGAGCCTTAGAGACCACTGTTCAATGGCATTGCACTACTCTTCTCTAGTGTCACTATTCCCTGTCAGTCATGGCTCGTTTCAACCCTCACCAACTCAACTTCTCTGAAGAAAATCCAACACTGGTCTGCACTTTCAGTACCCAACCTCACTTATCACTTCTTTGGAAGAAAAGAGACTCCTTTTGGTATGGATGCTTCCTAAAGCCCTGGCTGCTTCTTCAGCCTCTTCTCCCTCCAGTCTCTCACATACTGTGCATCTGCTCTGCTCACATGTCTGCCTGCGGTGCCCTTAGGCCACCTTACACCACATCTGCCTCATTTTACTAACACTCTCCCCTGGCTAAACCCTTCAGCTTAATTGCCCACTCCCACCACCGTCCAGGAAATCTTTACACTCCTCTCTCTTTCAGGTGTTAAGCGCTCCTCCTCTGAGTTTGTGGGGTGCTATAATTATTCTTTTACTAGTCTATCTCCCCCAGAAGATTGTGATCTCCTTAAGGACCATGTCTTCTTTCTTTCTTTCTCTGTATCCCCTTAACAGAGTGCCTGACCAATAGGAGATGCTCAATAGACTCATACGAACACTGAATTTTAAGAGATGGCTCTATTGTCTATATTTTAGCAATAAAAAATAAGAGGCTATAGTGCCTGTGTGCTAATGGTGAGCAATCCATTGGGACTAGAACCTACGAAAGAGCTTTATTTCATTTATTTAGTTTTCCAACATTGCATTATGAAAATTTTCAAACATACAGAAAAGTTGAAGAACTTTGTTTCTTAAGGTCACATTTCTCTCTACTTCAGACGGAGCCACGTGGTCTCAAAACTCCCCAATTACTGGGTGGGACCTGTATATTCTAAACCTTTCATTGCCTAAGGGAAAGACATGATCAGTCTTGGACGATCAGTTTCGACATTTTGGTCCCTCCCACTAAACAGAACTTGACTGTTTAAAAATGCTTTCTCTTCTACTATCTCATTTTGAGCCTCACCATGACCCTATAAAGTAGGCCCAGGGTAGATTTTAACCATTTCACAGATGGGGAACCTGGGGTTCAGGAGGGTGGGCTTGCCTGTCCAGTTAGTAGAGGATGGACCTGGGTGTTGACTCTAGTTGTTCTCACACGTTGTCTCATCACAGTGGATTGCAAAGAATGTCCACTCAATTTTGCCATGACTCACTTGGTCACTGCATTGTGGGTTGTCATCTACAACTTTCACATTGTACGTGATTTTCCAACCATGTCCACAGTGTGCCAGTGACACACAGATCTGCCCAGAAGTGAAACCCAAGTGGGTAATGGACGTTGAGGAGAAGGACAATCCAATCAGCATAGGTCAGTAAGAAGATCCAGTGAGAATACCATGGTTTCATGGGGTACAGAGAGCGAAGGACAAGGCAGGTTAAATGAGAAGTCACTTTCCTCTCCTATCCAGGAGAGAAGTTGTCATGACACAGTGAAATAAATGCCTGCCTATTTTATTTATTCTTTTCATGTAGCTAAATCTATCAGTTTCCATGGTGCCCCATGTTCACCATGGAAACTCTGACAAGCTCGTTATGCTTTAGAGAAAAAAAAGGCACACCAAAAATCTGAGATGGGATAAATGCATTCCTTTTAAAACTGTGTACTTCTGAGTGGGAAGCCTTGATGGAGGGCAAATCATAATGGTTTTGATTTTCCAGTTCTTAAGTGAGAATGCAGGTTTGCATGCCCATCAAAGAAGTACCCTTTGTCCCTCAAAATGACTTTATTGGAGTAGCAGTAGTTATGTCTGTGAGTATTTTACTTCTGGGTTTACTGACAATAGAGAGAGATGGCTCAATCCTCAGTTAGCGGATTTTTTGTGAGAATATAGTGCTAGTCCCTATATATTTTCTTGTTCTGTTTGTTCATTCAACCAATATTTATTGGAAATCTGTCATGATAGGTGGTATGCTAAGCACTGCGGATATGACAATGTATGAAACAGATACTGCCCTGCCCATATGCAATTTATGCTAATCTTCTTTCTCTCCATCACCAATAGGACTAGGAATTAATAGTTTTCATTGTGTTACCATAACATTTCCTTAGCATGATTGGTGAATAGTGTATTATCATATATACTTACATATCAAATTTTAAGCAATATGAATATAATAAAAGGCACTTAAGATTGAAGCTGAAGTGACTCATTGATAACAAGGCAGAGTTATGTGATTTCTTTAAACTGTTTTAAAGAAGTCTATTATTTTTAAGTGGCTACTTTATTACTTTTGTAAAATTGATATATGTTCATTTTAAAGATTAGAACACTAAAACTACACTCATATCTCACTATCCAGCTGTATCATCACCACTAGCACCCTTGAGTTATGGGGGTTTTTTTTGAGGAAGATTAGCTCTGAGCTAACATCTGCCACAAATCCTCGTCTTTTTGCTGAGGAAGGCTGGCCCTGAGCTAACATCCATGTCCATCTTCCTTTACTTTATATGTGGGATGCCTGCCACAGCATGGCTTGCCAAGTGGTGCATAGGTCCACACCCAGGATCTGAACCGGTGAAGCCCAGACTGCCAAAGTGGAACGTGCAAACTTAACTGCTGTGCCACCAGGTTGGCCTGAGTTTTTTTTTTCAAATGTTTCTTTTTATCTATTTATTTATTTATTTATTGGTGAGGAGAATTGGCCCTGAGCTAGCATCTGTTGCCAATCTTCCTCTTTCTTTTTTTTTTTTCCCCAAAGCCCCAGTACATAGTTGTATAGCTTAGTTGTAAGTCATTCCAGTTCTTCTATGTGGGATGCCACCACAGCATGGCTTGATGAGCTGTGTGTAGGTCTGTGCCCAGGATCTGAACCAGTGAACCCTGGGTTGCCGAAGAGGAGCGCACAAACTTAACCACTCAGCCACGTGGCTGGCCCCCACCCTTGAGGTTTTCTTCGACAAGCTCTAATATAGAAAAGACAAAAGATAATAGACAGCCTAGAGGTTTGTAGAAAGGAAAAGTAAGCTAGAGGAAAGCTACCTCTACATTGTAGAACAGCAATTAAATTGAGAGAGAGACACATATTTTATCTGAATTTTAGTGAAAAAAAGGAAAACTTCAAAACAAGAAGATTGAGTTGCAACTTGAATTAGATTTTATTCCAGGCAGGTGCAGGAAGGCTTTTTCCCTGGCTTGAAAGTATGTGGCTTCAGTACCATGTACGTAGCTGTCTCCATCACCTACTCATACTGCTCATCCTTAGAATCATGTAGCACCTCAGCAGAGATTATCTTGTGCCACTTTCCCACTATGACAGCAAGTTCAAAGCAATTACTATTGACCTAGTGTTACTTTGTCTACATTTCTGTCCTAACATGGACTATAAAGATACCCTCCATTTAATATCAAGGGATAAGCACTAGATGGAATCAATATCTATAGGTTTCTATTCCAGATCAGTCCCTGACCAATGATGCCTTGGAAAAGTCATTCCCTCTCTTTGGTACTTAGTTTCTTCATCTGTAAGATGGGAGGTCATGTATTATCACTGGTTCCAAACTTCTTGACTCCCAAGGAGTCATTTTCTTATTTCTCCTGCTTAGACCTTAACTTTTAAAAGATTTTACCCATCAAAAAGACAAGATAGATACTTGATACAAGTTTTTGTTATTTCCCTATTTTTCATTAATTAAAGAGCAAATTAACTACCAATCAGAGCTTCTGATCAACATGAATTGTCTAGTATTCTCATGTTAAGTTAACATAATTCAAACCAAGAGCAGATCCAACATTTTATTTGCACATGCAATCTATTTCAAGTTAGACAAATTCTGTTAGGCTTTGTGAAATGTTAGAAATAGCTTAAGGAATACAGTTTTAAATTTGTTGAGTAATCCTCCTTAGTATCCTGGGACTCTGGGTTGATAAAAACCAAAGTAGGGTAGAGAATTATTAACATAATTTCACACGTTTTTGGAAACTGGTTGTCAGTTTTTGTGCCTTGAACTAGAAGAGTTTCTTTTACACATGTCCGACATGCCCCGTAGACAACCGAGACCCAGCAGATGAAATGAATCCTATTTAGGTGCTAATTCTTGAGACACAGAGAAGGGTTGGTTTTCCTCAAGGATATCAATGCGCAGCTCAAGTGGCCTGAAGTTGGGAAGACACTGGCCCCAGCTAACAATGTGATGGTTGATATACTAAGAGCTGTCGCATGCATGTAGAGCCCATGCTCCTGGAAGCCATGCCAACCTCGGGCTCTACCCTAGCAGAAAGCCAACTATTACCATCCTTAGAGAAGCTATGCGATTAGCACTCCTTGGGATAGGTGTACCTTTCATATGGAAATTAAAGACTAACTGAAACTCAAGTTAAATGACAAAATAATGATATTTTAAAGAAAAAAGTTCTGAGGGATTCTTATAGTATTATTTGAATATATAAAATTAAACTTATTTGGGAAACTATAAATGAATGTCAAAAATTCCTTCCTCTCTGAATATTTCCAAAGGGATGATTTTTAGTAATACGTATAAATGAAGGAACTTACCATTTATGAAAGACTCTTCCATGTGAAATGCAAAAGCCACTAGTTATATTTGTGACAAAAATAATAGGGGGGAAATCATCTAAGAGAAGCAATTTTTATTGTTGCTTTTGTAAGTTTGGCTTGAGTTTTCAGAATTCTTTGTGTAACGGCCCATAAAAAGGACTCAGTAAGTGTTAGATGAACTAATGTTACATTATATACACTCAAATCTCAATTCAGACTCACTCGTTTTTCCATTAAAATTGCAGTAGCGTACATAATACTATAATATGCTGTGAAGTGAAGAAAATGTAACTTGAGTTTGGGGCACATGGAAGTAGAGACTATAAATTGAAAGTGGCAGAAAACCAGCCCAAACTCCTTAAGCCAAAGGAGTCCCCCCTCCCTCCCTCCTTCACACAGACTACCTTCTCCAACATCTCTTTCCTCCTGGCTATGAGATGACAGCAATAGCTCTAGCCTTTAATACTCTCCCAAGTTCAAGTGAGGGAAAAACTGAGCAACCTCCCTCAAAAGCTCCAGGAAAAAAACAAAACAACTAACAAACTCATCACCTTATTTGCCCCAGTTAGACCAATACTCAGTCCTGAAGCAATCATTGTAGCAAGGCAATGGAATGTGTACCTTGACTTGAGTCATACGCTCCACCTCTCAAGGACAGAGGTGGTCCCCACCTCATAAAGCACAGGAGCTGAAAGTGGGGAAGGGGGTGGTTTTCCAGACAAACTGGAAAAGATAAAGCGTCCAAATGAAGGTGAATGGATGCTGGGTAGCAAAAACAACAGATGTTTATTAGGATGTGATGAGTACAGGTTTCTTCACTCAAAGTTATTGACTTATCTCAATGGAATAATAAATACAGACATAATTAGAAATATAACCGACATAAATATGGATGAAGTGTGATAGAATACATGATGTACGTGAAATAATTATATTGTAACATGCTTTCCTGTTTTCTCTCAACAAATTTTGTTTTGTCCCTACTGTAAGATAATGTGCTGCATGTTGTGCAGGATATAAAAGTAAGTATGACATCGTTCCTGTGCTCACACTAAGAATCAATCACAAACAGAAGGGATCTTTTTAAAAATAAAGTGCATAGTGGAACTACTTTTTAAATTTTGATTACAGACTACTCTCTCCTTAGAAGGACATGAATATAGATCTGGTCAGAGATTCAGCCACTATGACTTACAAGAAAGCTATTTAGCATTTTTGGTGCCATAAGGAATTTGCCTATTTGCCATATACTTACTTTATGTAAATGGTAGACATTTCCAGATATGGGACATTTTGATGGGGTTATTTCAATGGAGAGATATTATAATGGCCTGGAACATATGACATTACAATGTCCATTTGATCATTAATTTTCACGATCTTTACCTATCCCTTCTGCCATCCTGCTATTGGTAATGAAATCCAGTTAAGTTGCAGTTTGACCAAATACACCAAAATGCCTAGTTCAAATGAGCCACATCACAAAGCCATACTTTAATCATTTCTGTTGGTCAAACTTAATCTTAAGGTAAAGTGCTAGAAAGAGAGATGGCAGGCCATGCCTGGTTCATGGTATGTTAGGGTATGGCATCATGCTCATAAAAACAACATACAATGAAACTCATGGAAAGATGCAATGATATTAATGTTTCATAAGACCAAACAAAAACTTAGTACATAAGTTTTCTTCCTTCCCCAATCAGTTAGATATGGTTGATTTTGCTGTTGTTGTTATTTAATGTGCTGGGCAGGTTACCACTTCCTGCCCTTATCCAGTCTCCGACCCTCTCATCCATTTAGTCAGCAAGCATTTGTTGAGCACCCACTATATTCTAGACCTTCAGCTAGGCCCTGGGAATCAAAAGATTAAAATGATATGATTCTCGTCTTTAAGAAGCTCACAAGATAATGGTGGAAACAGACAGGAACATGGGTGAACTATGATAAGCTGTATACAGGTCTGTCTCTTCTCCCCTTGACCTCTGTGACCCCATCCACCCACCGGAGAGCTCTGCGCAGACTGGGTCTGTCTGCTTTACCACTGCAGCCACAGTGCTTAATGCAGCATCTGGCGTGTTATACTCAATAGATATTTGTTAGATCCATTAAGTGCAATGATAAAGATATGCGAGAGATATAAATATTTAAGAAACTTCTTATTGATTCCTCAGAAGAGTAAATATGCACAGAGAGAAGTGAGTCAAGGGCAGTGATTCTCCACCAAAGGTAGTCTGTTTCCTAGAGAACATTTGGCAGCATCTGGAGACATTTTTGATTGTCATAACTTGGGGGTGCTGCTAGCATCTAATGGGTAGAGGCCAGAGATGCTGCTAAACATCCTATAATTCACAAGATAGCCACCACAACAAAGAATTATCCAGTCCAAAATGTCACTAGTTCTGAGGTTGAAAAATCTTTGTCTAGAGTAAGATCCTCAGCCACAGGATCTTAAATGTCCAGTGATCTTTGAACTACTAGAAGCAACATGGTGTCTTAGACAATGATGGAGTTGAAACAGATCTCAAAGTTCTAAAGCATCTTAAATTTGACTCCAATCCCCCAAAAAGTAAAATCGTTTCTTTTGGATAAATTTTGGAAGGTGGCTATAATTGTTTTTCATGGGTAGAGAGCTCACTTCTTTGAGCAATGGCCATTTCCTTTATTAGTTTTAATGTTCATATTGTATGTTATATTGAGCTGAAAGATGTATTTCAAAATGTCACGCAATTTGCCCTAGTTCAACTTTCTTGAGTAAGAAAGAGGAAATCAGTACTCTCTCCCACATGTCAGTCCTCCAGGTTTTGAAAGTGGTGGTGATTGTCCTAAGTTTTTTTTCCCCCACCATATTCATCATCCCACTATTCTTCTAGGCAATTAAGAGGAATGGTAAAGAGTATATTCAAAAACATTGGATGTGAGCAACTAGTGGAACATGAGATGTCTCTAGATGATTCAGAAGATGATTTCAGCTGTCTCACAGACAGTACATTAAACAACATTGAATTACACATAATTATAGTGGGAAAATTACTTCCATTTGAATTCTTCAGTCCTTCTTAAGTCAAGGACACCTTCTTAGTTTGGTACTAAAAGGTTTACTAACCTTGCTAATTTCCCTTTTTAACAAAGAGAGAAGAGACCTCAGAGTTAGAACTTTCTGCAGGCAACAGTATCTAGCTAGACTCCAGCAACATTATTTTGTTTACAATGTATTTATGTTTATGGTTTCTTTGTGTTTATGAGAAAGGGTGCTGTTTTCCCTTTTATAGGTGTAGCACAGTTTGTTTCTCGTTTATGGTTTTGTTTACAGTTTTCTAGTTAAATAATTGAGCTTAAGTTTTAAAAAGTGAGATTTAAAGAAAAACTAATTACAATGCAGATTCACAGATTGGACAAAATCAATATAGGTACCACGTGTAACTTCTGAAGTTGGAGAAATAATGGCAAACCATGGTCATGGAAACAAACGGATGGGTAGCCAGATCTTGATTCCATCACTTATTTATTATGTGATCTTAGGTGAGTTATTTAGCCCTTTAAACCTCAGTTGTCTCATATTAAAAATGGGAATGTAATAATATCTATTTCCTTGAATTGTTGTATTAATTGGGGCTACACATGTATGCATATCTAGCAAATAGTAGATGCCTAATAATCTTAACTCACTTCTCTTCTACTCTTACCTACCTCTGTTCATTCCCGCCCCCAGGTAGCTCCCTTTTGTGGTTAGTGCCCTCTGGGAGACTGATGTCATGATGTGGACATGAGCTTTTGAGTTATCTCAGTCTGAGATCAAATCTGGGCTTCCCTGCAAACAACTTATTAACCCCTCTGAGCTTCAGTTGCTGCAACTTTCTTTAAAAATACTTCACAGGGATGGTGTGAGATTTGGATGATACCCAGCGCATAACCTGGTACATGGTAGGTTCTCAGTAATTGTCTCTGTTGCCTCTCACTGCTGAGTCAATATTTCATTTAAAGGAAGACACTGTAGCAATATTTTTGAAACATACAACTGATGCTGAATACATTGAAATGTCTTCCTTAATCTGAACGGGATGCTTCTATTCATGCAGCCTAAGGTTACACCTGCTCCGTTAGCATCCGTATCATGTTATTTAGACAAATTGTACTTTTCAATCTTTTCTAGCCTGACTGTTAATAGTATCTATCCTATACAAATGTAATTGACTTTCTGAACCTAAATCCAAGGCTTTACATTATCATAAATGATGATCACCTTCTTAGTTTTTAATCTAATGTCTCAGTTATTTCTCAAAGTCTAATGCCATTCACAGAATTATTGTGTGCCAAATAAATTAATGAGCTAAGGCATTGTTAAGGGAGATGAGGATGTCAGGGGCAAAGACGTAGTCCAATGGCTCACCTCTAGACCCTCACTCTAACTTGACCTTGACTATTATCAAATACATTTTGATGTGGGGGCTCAATCTGCTCTGAATTCTACATATTACACTGTAATTTACATGACAGTTCTACAACTCTCCTCAAAGATTTTATGAAATAGTCTGATGCCTTGCCCAGGTCAAGATACGCCACACATTCTATCATTTTCATTGCTTAAAAATGAAATATTTTCTCCTCAAATGGCAAAAATGTATTATTTGTATGAAAAACTTAGAGTAATCATCCATTTCAGTCTTGTGAGCCTCTCAATAACAGCTTTCCTAATGCTCATCCAAACATTAAATGGGGCTTGATGAGGACAGGGATGCTGCTGTATCCATCCTTCCATCCCCAGGACACAGCACACCTTCCTCAGAGTAGATGCCCCTGGGTGGAGATAAGAGCAAAATGATGAAGGGCCTGGGCCTCGAAATCAGACAAAGCTGGATCTGAATCCTGGACCTACCACTTATGACTGTGCAATCTTGTGCATGTGGCTTCGGCTTAAATCTCACTTCCTCAAAATAGAAATACAAATACCCACTCTCAGTTTCACTATTAGAAATAAGTGAAATAATATACATATAATTCTCAGGACAGTAGTTGGAATATAGGAGGTACTCAAATATTATTGCTAGTTTTATTATTTGATCATGTGATTAGTTTTATTAATTGCAATTTAAAACTCAAAGAAAAAAATAGGCCATGATGTCCAGGGCCATACCTTAACTCTTTCCTGGGTAAAAATATATTTATTCAGAAGAGAATGTAAAAATGGGTCAGTCTTGCCAGTGAAAATCTAATTGTGGATACTGGTGTGCAAAAAACCAAAATGGAGCAGAAACTCTGTATTTAGCTGGCATTGTCTTCCCTAAACTGTAGAATCTTGTGGCTCCAGAGAAGTATCACTCAGTAGGGAAGTAATCAACAAGAAACCTGAGTTATTGCATGTCATAGACCCATGTGATCTGGACCAACCACCTTCTTTGCTAGAACCACAGTTCCCCCAAGGGAGTCTGGTCGACTGGGATGTCCTCAGCTCTATAATAGCAGCACCAGGATTGACACCAGGCAAAACTGTCAAGGGGAAACTCCTCTACTTCTTGTCATGTCTCACTAACATTAATTCAGTTCTATGTACTCTTTTGTACCCAACTTCTTTCCCAATAGATTCTGAGGCAGGATTTATGCATGTTTACAAACCCATAACAACAGTCAAGTACCTGCCTAGAGCACAGTACGGTTTATGGAGCATCTTCAGAAATATGAATTTGGGCCTCACAATCAGCCAGGGAGGTAGACAGGGCAGGCATAGCACTTTGCATTTTACAGATGAAGAAATTGAGATAGAGGAACATTAAATGCCATAGCCAAGATTGCAGCACTGGTTCTCTAAGATGCCCAGCTCTTTGCAAATTAGGTCATGGCTCTTTCCATCACTCTAGTTAGTCTCTTAGTTGAGCAAACTATTTCAGCTGAAAACTGGTGTTTATCCCTATTTACAAAGCCCCTTCCTTTTTTTCTCCACTTATTCTGTTTTTTGTGGTCTTCCTTATCCCACTTACAACAATGGTTTCCACTCTTTGACAGGGAATAAAGAGAGACTCTGATAGGTTCTTATGCAATAAATGAGAAACGCAGGGAGAGTTCAATGTGTAACCCAAAGGAACAGAAGGCTAAACATGGACAGAAACTTGATGATCACACGCTCATCCCTGTGATAGCTGAGATTCCAGAAGAATGGGATGGGGGATTGGCTTCAGTCCTCACAGCAGGCTCCCCTGGCTTACATCTTGAACCTTGTCCTAAAGCAGCACTGCGTTATACAGAGTGACTGTTTTGGACCCCATTCATAGAGTTATGGCCATGTTTTATTATAGTAGAATTTCTAGTGTGTTTGGAAGAATATTACTAGGAAGCCAGTTAGTATAAGAAGAAATGGGAGAGCTCTCTTAATTCTCCTTAAATTGTAACCAGAGTGAACGTCTGTTCTGACTATGGGAAATCAGGATGATGGAAGCCCAAGGAGTTTAAAAACAAATGACCAGGGAATAATTTCCACGTGGGCTAAGGTCACTTGGCTAATCTAAAAGCAAGTATTCACAGCTTGACATTCCTGAAGAACAATGTTCATATATGTAAGGGATAAGCTATACACATTGCTGATTTTTAAAATAGAAAAGAATTTGTGAAAAATAACTGATATGCTGGAACCTGCAAATCACTAGAAAACATAGATTGAAACCAGAAAAAAGAAAGCTCAGAAATTGCTTCCTAAGCAAAAATTATTTCTTGTTATTAAGAAAGAATGGTTCTCCCCAAATTGATTATCACGCAGGGTGCACCCAGCTGCCTCCTTTTCTTTCTCTATTACATTTTGTCCTTGGAAATGATTAGCACCATCTCATGTTCAGGTACAAATATCCAGGCAGGGCCACCCTGCATAATGGGGTCTTGTAAGCCAGAGCCACAAATATGGACCATTAGGTCAGATACAGGGACATTGTTCTGCTTGGGGATGGGGTGGTGGGAGGTGAGGGGACTCCAGGAACCGTAACTACTTGAGTCCAGCTGAACCATCAATGGCCTGAGAGTCTCTTGGTGTGTCTGGGCTACTGGTTCCCTATGGGACATTCTTGGAGTACTATTCTTGACACCAAATCTGCATCCTCTTGATTGATTTGGAGATCTTCAGAATGATACAGCAATAATAAAAATAGACATGTCATTTGCTATCAAATTGGGCAAGAGAGAAGAGGTGCTAAACATGTTGTTTCCTTTCTCCATTGTGCAGTGCTGTCTGTCACAGCAATTCCATCATTTCTACCTCACTTAAAATGGGTCATTGCTTTTGTCATGCTTCTAGGAGCCATCCTGCAACCTGCTAATGGGTCCTGTCTCGGGTCCTTGTTGCAGTATTATTACCTCCTGTATTGTGGGAGAGTGTTCTCATATTGGTAAACTTTTATGTATCCAAATTTATCTTCCACCTATGCTGGTTGGGCACCCTCATGCATAGTCTTGTGCATAGTCTCCTGGTTGGTTGTTCTTGAAATTGGACTAGAGGAGATATAGTTCTTTCCCTCCCTTAGCAGTCCCAGCAGGTCCTTGGCAGAGTTATTTTGTGACATAACCCGTTATTGACCTGGTGGTTGAGAAGGAAGATGGGAGAGATCTTGAAGAGAGTATAATGTCTTGCAAAGGAGAGGCCTTTGCATTAAATGCAAGCATGGCGTGTGTGTGCGTGTGTGTGTGTGTGTGGTGTGTGTGTGCATGTATAGCCCTTACTAAAAAGGAGGAGTGTGCCATTTGTGCAGGCTCAGAAGGTTCAAGGTAATCTAGAGATTCAAGACTCTTGGAGGGGCGTGTTCCACCTACCAGCAACAGCATCCTCACTGGCAGCCAGGGGATGATGATCATCTCCAAAATCTCATCTTAGTATCTGTACTCGTGGTCCAACCGTGGTACCCATTGTCATGGGTTGTGATGCAGAACCCAAGAAGGAACTTAGGGAGTGCTCTTGGGATCGATACCTGTGTTAAGAAGCAGGATTGGGCACAGGAAAAGGATGAATTTCCATGACCCATGATCCAATTTCCCTGTTGGCTCCTCAGACAGATCTAAATTGGGGGTTAAGGGTCTTTATACCTCCCTGAGCAATAAGTCATTTGATGAGGGCTGCCCCAGAGAAGAGTCATGACCTAAGGTGAAGTTTTCTTCCAACACAGCAGAAGGCTGACAGCTACATGCTATCTATTGACAACAGGGGAAGTAAATCCTCATTCTGAAGAGGGATCAGGTTGTCACATCACAGCATCCACCAAACACACAGCATCTCAGTTAATCATTATAAAAACATGTTGTGGCTTTTATAATTGTTGCCATGATATTCATAAGGAAATTGAAGCACAGAATGTTTACATAGCAATTATCTCAAGAACGCACAGTTTTGGAAGTCATACCAACTCTAAAACAACTACTTAATTCTGCTGTTATAACATGAAAGCAGCCGTAGATGATAGTGGAACAAGTGGCCATGGCTGCAATCCGATAAAACTTTATTTATAAAAACATGTGGTGGGCTGGATTTGGTTCATAGGCCACGGTTTTGTGACCCTTGGTTTAGAGGGTGCAACTAGAGCTCGGCTTTGAAAGACGAATAAGCTTTTCTTTTGAGTAATAAGGGAAGGGCTTTGCAGCAAAGCGAAAATGCATGGCATGATCAGGAGTGGCAAGTAGGTAGCAAAGCTACAGCACAGGGCTCATGGAGCAGGGGTGGGGTGGGATGGGGTTACAGCTGAAGGCCGTCATTATAAGAAGGGATGGGAGGTGAGGAGAATGCAGATGAAAAAAATGGAAACCTCTCGGGGCTGGCCCCGTGGCCGAGTGGTTGGGTTCGCGCGCTCCGCTGCAGGCGGCCCAGTGTTTAGTTGGTTCGAGTCCTGGGCGCGGACATGGCGCTGCTCATCTGACCACGCTGGGGCGGCGTCCCGCATGCCACAGCTGGAAGAACCCACAACGAAGAATACACTACTATGTACCGGGGGGCGTTGGGGAGAAAAAGGAAGAAAAAAAAAAAAAAAAAGGAAGCCTCTGAGTGTTTGCCCAGGCACCTTTATCTGTCTGGAACATTTCCCCCGCATCCTTTGCCTAATTAAACTCAACTGACGCTTCACAACACAGCTCAGGCAAGAATCACGTTCATAACAAAGCCTTCATGGACCCTTTCCCCAGCTTCAGGCTGGATAGGTGCCTGCCTTGTTATTCCCAAACCCCTTAGGAACCTCCATCATATAAAAACACACTAAATGGTCTGCTTGCATATATGTCTGTCTCACTATACCCGTGGTTTTTAACTTGAGCTGTACATTTGGAAGTGGATCTTGGGTATCAATATAGTGCAAAAGCTCTCCCATGATTCTAAACTGCAGCCAGGTTTGAGAATCACTACACTATACTGTGAGCTCCTCCAGGGCAAATATCTCCTCCAACTTGTCTTTTATCTCTAGCAATGGGAACGTAATAGATTCTCAATACATCATGATGAATTGGGAATGAATGGAAGCTCAAGAATGCTGCGATGAAGAGTTTAGACTCAATGTGTACAGACAATTTTAGAAAAATTTTCAGCCAGGTAAGCCTGTTACTAGTAATAGCCTGTGTTACACGGTGGTAAGTTTGGATGACTCAACACCCTCCTTTTTTCTTTTTTTAAATTCATACTGTCCTATTCATTACTCAGTGCATAGATCATCTTCTCTGAAAAGCCTTCCTTGACCACTCCCAATAGAGTTCTGTTTTCCTATTTCCACGTTATCACCATGCCTTATACACCCTTGGATCATTGGGTATAACACGCAGTACTGTAATTGCTTAAGTGAAAATTTCCTCTGTTGGACTGTGGCTTCTTGAGGGTAGGGACATGTGCTATTTGTCTTTATGTCCTCTGAGTTAGGCCAGGCACCTATCTCAGGACACGTGCTCAATACTTATTGAATGAAATAAAATGAGATTGCTGCATTCTCATAACTTACCCATTAACCAGAATTCCCAGATCTCAGTGTCATCATCTTCCCATGGCTGTTTTACCCTCATGTATTTGATGAATGTTTTGTGTTTTACAAAGCTGATACAGTTGAAATAGTAGAACAAAAATCTACCAAAAAACCTGGCATGGGAGCTGGTGACCAGCTCTAGGGAAATTGCAGAAATGGAGATGTCTGCCACGGTGCTCTCTGCACCCTATGATCTTCCACTGGGGCTCCACCTAGGTCCACTTGTCCCTACTCATGTCTCATTCTCAAGAAAGCACTCCTGCCCCCTCTCCCACTCTCTCAAACCAAAGTTGCCTTTCCTTATTTGGTGCCTATCAACTGAGTGATAGGAGAAAAATAAGCTGTACTTAATTGCGCAAAAAACTTGGACTGAGAGTTAAGAAAAGCAAGTATAGCTCTTGCCTCAGCCTGTAACCAGTTGAGTGTCTTCAGCTCTGTAGGTCTCCACTACTCTTCAAGGAAAGTTCTTGATCGTCATTCTCTGTAAATCAGGCACCAGACCTCACCAAAATATTATTCATTTAAGTGCACTAAGTTATGCATATTAGGTAGATTTAAACCTCCTGGGAAGTAAACCCACACATTTATGGACAGCTAATATTCAACAAGGGAGCTAAGAGCATACGATGGAGAAAGGAGAGTCTCTTCAATAAATGGTGTTGGGAAAACTGGACAGCCACATGCAAAAGAATGAAAGTAGACCATTCCCTTACACCATGCACAAAAACCAACTCAAAATGGATTAAAGACTTGAATGTAAGACCCGAAACCATGAAACTTCTAGAAGAAAACATAGGCAGTACGCTCTTTGACATCGGTCTGAACAACATATTTTCAAGTACCATGTCTCACCGGGCAAGGGAAACAAAAGAAAAAATGAACAAATGGGACTACATCAAACTAAAAAGCTTCTGCACAGCAAAGGAAACCATGAACAAAACAAAAAGACAATCTAACAATTGGGAGAAGATATTTGCAAACCATATATCAGATAAGGGGTTAATATCCAAAATACACAAAGAACTAATACAGCTCAACAACAAAAAAACCAACAATCCAATTAGAAAATGGGCAAAAGATCTGAACAGATATTTCTCCAAAGAAGATATACGGATGGCCAACAGGCATATGAAAAGATGCTCAACATCATTAGCTGTCAGGGAAATGCAAATCAAAACTACAATGAGGTATCACCTCACTCTGGTCAGAATGTCTATAATTAACAAGACAGGAAACAACAAATGTTGGAGAGGATGTGGAGAGAAGGGAACCCTTGTTCACTGCTGGTGGGAGTGCAAACTGGTGCAACCACTATGGAATGGAGTATCCTCAGAAAATTAAGGATAGATCTACCATATGATCCAGCTATTCAACTGCTGGGTATTTATCCAAAGAACTTGAAAACACAAAGGCATAAAGATACTTGCACCTCTGTGTTCATTGCAGCATTATACACAATAGCCAAGACTTGGAAGCAACCTAGTTGCCCATCAAGAGACAAATGGATAAGATGTGGTATTTATACACGATGGACTACTGCTCAGCCATAAGAAATGATGAAATCCGGCCATTTGTGACAACATGGATGGGCCTTGAAGGTATTATGCTGAGTGAAATAAGTCAGAGGGAGAAATTCAAATACCATATGATTTCACTCATAAGTAGAAGATAAAAACAACGACAAACAAACACATAGCAACAGCGATTGGATTGGTGGTTACCATAGGGAAGGGGGAAGGACGGAGGGCAAAAGGGGTAATTAAGCTCACATGTGAGGGGATGGACTATAATTAGTTTTTGGGTGGTGAACATGATGTAATCTACACAGAATTCGAAATACATCATGATGTACATCCGAAAAAAAAAAACCTCCTGGGAGAATCTGTTTTTTAAAACACTCTTATCTACCTCAATAAGCCATTAAATATTGAAAGATGTCTATATGGGATTTGCACCCACCACCCTGGCCACTCCTTTTTTGGCTTACTATAACCTACCACCTTTATTCTCTCATTTGATGAATAAAAGAAAACTACTTGGCATCTTATTTCAGAAAGATGATCACTTCCTAATGTGAATGCAGGATTAGAACAAGGGCATCCTATGTCTACGTGCTACAAGAGTTTGGTGTTTAACTGTCTTTCTCTTAGTGCCCGCTCAGCACAGCATTGGGGGAAGTGCCAGAGGCCAGGAGAAATATTTCCAGTGTCATCCAACAATTTCCAGCAGACACGAGTCATCTCCAGGTCAGGGAATTTCCAGGGAAGGAAATGCTCTGGCTCAAGAATTTGCCTTTCCCGTCTTGATGGCAGCAAAAGTCCTGATCCCAGGCTGATCTAACCCGGGGCCTTTAAATATTCAACTCATTCTGCCAACTCCTCTGCCCTGTTTTCATGCTAACCAAGCAACCCTCTGTTGACATTTGGCTTCTCATCTGGGTTTCACCAGCAGAGATTCTTTTTGGCAATTACACTTCTCATTGTCAGTTAAATATGCTAGCATTTTGGTTTTTACATGGAGTCTATTGTAAGGCAGGTAAGCATTAATCTGTCTCCCCATATCTGGGAAATTCTGGGCCTCTAGCAATATCTGGAGCTGTAAGACTGAAGGCCAGAATGGGATGAGAAAAATATACTGCAGCAGATGCCATGAGCCCTGTGTGGGTCCCAAGCAGAAATTTTTCTTCAGTGAATCCCTGACTTTATCCTATGTACCAACAAGTCCTAACTTGGTCTGGAAGCAGGGGGGTAGTGATTGATGCTATCTGAGGACGGTGGACACAGCAGAGGATGCCCAAGGACCTGGAGGTAGAGTGGAGAGGACAAGCTCAGTATGGCATGGCCAACATTCCAGGAGGAGGCAAGCAGTCAATGGAGACTCCAGTTGTGCCTAGCTTATTCTCTGGCTTACTCATGGAGAGCGGCTGCTGGCCTATTCTGTTGAAAGCTTGAATATGTTTTTAATCAAAAGAAAGCTAAAATTGGTGCAATTTTATTCCATCTCTCATTGACAGGCAAGGACATATTTCAGACGCTCTAAAAGGAACTCTAGTGAGAACCCCCCGACCTGAGAAGTGAATTTGTATTGCTTTGATTATGTTGTTATTCACTATTTTATTTTTATTACCATGTATTGCATTCTAAAAATAAGTTAGGTGCTAGGCAAACAACTGAATCAGGCTCAGGCCCTGCCTATATAAAGACGCTGGCCGCCAGCCTGTCTCACAGGACTCCTCTGAGGGTTTAGAGCTGGCTTGAAAACTGGTAAAGAATTCCTACAAGGAGTTGTCAAAATCCTAATCAAATAACTAGTCCGCTCTAGTTATGTCAACATTATATGTTTATTATATGATATTATATATATCTCAGCATTGGAAAGTGAATAGTAGCATCTATCGTCCATTGTTGTTGTGAACATAATGGATATAAAATGCCTAGCACATGACAAGTCCTCAAAAATGATAGTAGTTGTTTTTAAATTATTATCATTATTACTATTACAATCAGCAAAGACATTGCCAATGTAAAACAAATTTTTCATAAAAATGGCAATAAAGCCATGTAACATACTGCCACTCTACCACATTCTACCATTCCAGTATTTGAACCCCTTATTTTTAAGAGAACGTAGAATGGTGAATGAGCACATTCACCATTTTATATTCACTTAATTATAGAGATAGCTCTGTAAATACATCAAGGATAACATGGTGGTGATAGGCAGGTGCAGAAGCAGCCATACAACTCATCGACCTCACCTCTTCATTTCTATGCCAGTTACATTCATTTCCTTTCGAGGTGAAACTATTTTCCATTTATCAGAAGTCCCTTCTCTGTGGGGATATGGGAAACTAATAGCAAAAATCCAAGAAACCACTAAATGGGAAAATCTGGAAGTCTTTGGCTCAAGTGAAACCACCAAGCAAAATAGCTGACAGAATTGAGATAAGATTCAAAATCCTCTCTAATAATGGTTCACAGTCGCACGTAGATAAGAAAAAGAACAAACAGGCCAAAAGGAAAAGGTAAACAGATGCATAAAATCTCAATGGAGAAAACCATTTAACCTCTTTTGGTGGAATTGACTTCCTAGGTCATCAGTTGGTAGAAGACAGTAGGGTTTACAAGGCTCACTCTCGTACAACACTTCATTGATCCTCACAATGATGACGTAGGCAGATAACCGAGAGAGTGTCCGAGGACTAGCCTGAAAGGAAAGAACAGGCAAACCTGCACACACATTGTAGATTCTCCCAGGAAAGATTTACTTTCATATCTTTTTTTGCTGTTCGTCTCAGAAGAGATTTATTTTCTCATCAATTTAAAATAAAAAACTGGTTTTGACTCAACTGGGTTCAAATGCTTATTTTTTTAAAAAAAGGATATAATTTCCACTCCACTCCAAGTTAAGCAGTCCACTAAATAAAACAAGTGTCATGCAGTTTAAAAAAGATCAGGCCAAGTTAGACATAAATAAACAAAAATTTAGGATGCAACAGATTTCCTGATCATTTTGAATGCAGATGGCTGATTCGAATCATGAGGGTCACAGAGAATTTTTCATTCTGGAAAGTTTCCTGGGAATGACTTTGTATGCTCTCCTTGAATTGATGTGACTGTTGCAGGCTGGCAGTTTGCTCAAAGAGAGACCCAAACACTCTCAGAAAAGATCAGGCGTGTTGTAGGACAAATTTGAAATAGGGAGCAAAACACTAACCAGTTCTCCAACATCCCTTTACAATTCTTTGTAAACCTCATTCCTATCTTGTTCTAACTGGGCAAGCAGATGCGGACAGACTTAAGGTTGAGACACCATTTGCCTGTCACTACAGGTCGTAACCACTGTTCAACATCTGACAAGTTTGTTAGTCACCAATTTATTAGATAGCCCTGCATAGTGTCTGGAATATAGCAGATGCTCAAAAAATGTTTGTTGAATGCGTAGATGGAT
The DNA here is from genome assembly GCF_037783145.1 of Equus przewalskii. Classification (NCBI taxonomy): domain Eukaryota; kingdom Metazoa; phylum Chordata; class Mammalia; order Perissodactyla; family Equidae; genus Equus; species Equus przewalskii. Next base: position 17,241,782 of record NC_091852.1, read on the forward strand.
AAATTAATAGGTACTGAGGAGCCCAATAAAGGAAATACCTCTTTTTTCAGCCAAGTTTACAAAATTTAGCAAACCAGAGTCAGAATACTATAGAAGGCCCCTGTCTTTATTTAAAAACATTTCTGAACCTGCCCTTTACCGTCCTAATTCATAGAAAAATCATATCCATTATATATCTACAAGTTTCCTCTAAGTAACTGTTGAGGATCATGACTTTGGGTAGGATGGGGATAAAGTTAGAAGTTTCTAAGGTCTAGGAAACATGAGAATAGAGTCTGTTCACTCTTAGAAGACAGAGATTCAGAGCTAAGTGCTCTGAATCTAAGACATTACCCTACCCTGAAATATCACCCACGCTTTCACCCTAAGGAACCCTAATGTCTGTAACTCTATCATTGACCTGCTGCAAAATCTTCTTGTTGAATGTGTTGATAAACATTTATATCGCTGTATCACAAATTTATTCTTTTAGTATTCTGATAACAGTATGTCATATAATTGGTCTCCTTTGTAATTCTAAGTAGTTTACTTTATGCATATAAAAATATTATTTTAAGAAGGAGTCCTTAGCCTTCTCCAGGATGCCAAAAGGGTCCATGGAACAAAAACCATTAGAAACCACCGCTTGAAAGGCAAGACTCTAATTTGCATGCCTCATTTCCACTCTCATCCAATTGGCAGAACTTAGTCATGTGGTCACATCTCACTATAAAGGAAATTGATCAATGTAGTCTTTATCTAGGTCAATCATGAGTCCTTTGAGTTCTCTCTCTCAAATTATCCAGGATTCAAACATAAAGTATCAGACAGCCCTAAAAATAGTTTTCATTTGTTCTAAAGAAGGTGGTGACTATTTTATTATATTGGAGGTTAAAACCCTGCTCATCAGTGGTTTGCAAATAAGATTGATCATCAGAATCAGCTGAATGCTTTGAAATATACATACTCCGGGCTCCTATCCCCAGAGGTTTTGATTCAGTAAGTCTGGAGAGAAATCCACATACATATATTTGAAGTATTCTGCTGTGGTTCTGATGATCACTGGATTTGAGAAACACAACTTTCGATTATTGTTTACTGAGTACTAATCTGCAGGAATCCAACAAGTCCCTCTTATGAATAATTTATACCCCTCCCTCACTTCTCTCTCTCTCTCTCTTTTATAGTTTTTGATCCATAATAAATAAGGTACTGAGATATTTAAAGAAAGAGCATGTCATCATTTTCTCACTTGATGGAGTGGCAGGTGGCCTGCATAATGATTATGAAAAATAACTCACAATAATATAGTAGTGTCTTTATTTGTATTAGACCTTTTCTTCTCAAAAAGAGAAAAATTATACATGCGTGTGTGTTTGTGCGTGTGCTTAGTAAGTGCAGGTGAGGTGAAGAAATGGACACCCAGAGAGATACATGCCCAGTGGTCCATGGTGCTAGGTGTTGGAACCAGAATTCAAACCCAGTGGTTTGAATCCAGATAGGATGCTGTCAATATCTCACTATTCTGCTCCTGCGCCTATGGAACATGTAAAGTCAGATACAAAATAGGCAGCAGACATTCAGGTCTGAAGGTCAGGATAGAGACCTGGGCTCTAGATAGAAATGTGAGATTTATCAGCAAACGGAAGTAAAGCCATGGGAGTGGATGAGATCCCCAGGACAGCATTTGCAATGAAAACATTTGTATTTGTGATAAAACAAAGACAGATCTGAGGAATTTTAACACATAAGGGGTAGAGAAAAAAGAAGCAACTCACAACCCAAAAGACTGATTAAGTACGAGAAAAACTAGCAAGGTGGGTGTTTTATGAAAGTCCGTGGAAGAGAATGTTTCAAGGAGAAAGCTGTCAACAGAGTGAAAAGATGCTACAAGTCAACTTAATGGAGGGACTCAGAAGATTTTTGGCTTTAGAAATGAGCAGGTAATTGATGCCGCTGCCCAGAGTGGTTCCAGTGATGTTGTGGGGCCCATGCCAAGCTGCAGTGGGTTGAGGTGTGAGAAGTGAAGTGGAGACAACAAGTGAATACAAGTCTTTCAGGAAGTTTGTCTATGATGAGATAGAAATTGGATCCAAGAGAGGGTTTTTCAGAGACAAACAAAATGGTTACAAAATCATCTTGTAATCAGACAGAGTTTGTTTTGAATCCCTAGTTTGCCACATACATGTTGCATAATCTTAGCTGGTGCTTAACCTTTCTGAGCCTCAGTTTCCTCATCCGCATAACATGAAAAACAACATCAACCTTAAAAAGAAGTTGAAAGAAATAAGTTAATTAGATTTAAAAGCATTTAGCTCCGTGCCCGGGACAGACTAAATGCTTAGTAAGTGGGAACTGCCATTTTATTAATGCTATTCATATACTATTCAAGAAGATATAGAAATGCCCCTGGTTGAAGTCAGAAGCTGAAGATGTAGGAGAGGGGGCTAATTTGTGGAGTACAGTCCCTGAGAGGACACGAGAAGATGCGATCCAAACCACAGGCAGAGAAACTAACCATAGAAAGGAGAGTGGGTCAATGGGTGCTGAGGTAGACACGTTTGTATAAATGGAGCAAAGTAGAGCCATTTTCTGCCTGATGCTTTCTATTTTTCTGAATGATACAAGTGTTGAGGTCATGTGTTAAGGAGCAAGTGGTAGAAGCGTAGGTTCCATGAAAGCAGAAAAATTTTAAATGTCCACCATGGAGAATCCAGGAAGCTATCCGGAGGCTGCTGATAAACACGGTGGGCCTTACAAAACATATTAGGGAATTTGAATCATGTCTCAGGGAAAATGACTCGACTCCCAAAAATACGTGCATCAAATGAGTCATGTTAAAAATAGCACGTTTTGTGTTTACTGGATCACTTTGTTTCTCACTGACAATGAAATGGAATGATGGAAAACAACAAAAGCCTCCACTGCTTCTAAACAGCCCCTCATATCATTCAGTTGCATAAAGATGCCATTTTGCTCAGAGGTTTTTAAAAAATGCTGTGCATCTTTGAGAAGAGTATTGCTGTTGCTCATAATTATTGATATGACTCATCCATCCTATTGATAAGGGTGTTTACACTGCTTTAAATAGCACTGGGAAAGAGAGAGAAGCAGGCAAGCAGGTTTTTAAGACAGTAAGTTGCTGTTCTTGTGATGAAGTCTACAAGGTTGAAGCTTAACTTCAAATACAATAGATTAAATTTTGAGGGTCAGAACTAAAGGATGTGATTCTATAGTTCACACAGCAATTTGTGACTCTTTTTGGTAATCTTTAAATTATTAAAAACCCATATCTCTGCCGCAGAAATCACAATGGGAAAACATCCCACAATTTGTTATAAAAAATACCACTAATTGGTTCTTTATGCTTAGTTTGGTTGATAAAGTGTATATTTTTATCAAGCCATCATTACCAAAATAAACTAATGATGTTTGATCAGGAGTAATCAAATAGAGAGAGATTTTTTTTTCAGATCACTCACTTGAAAGAAAGAACATTTGTTCGTCTCTTCCTTTTCACAAAAATACATGTTAAGTATAAAAAACATAAAAGAACCAGCTATATTCCCATGATAATGAAGTAGTCACTGTTCACATTTTGCTGTATGTATTTCCCACATTTTTTCTAAGCATTTACACATATCTGTGTTTTTAACAAAAGAGATCATTCTATTTTGAAACCTTTTTTGATTTGATAATACACATTTATGAACATCTTCAGTGTTATTAATCTTCTGCAATTTTTTTCTTTTTTTATTTTATTGAGGTCATATTGGTTTATAACTGTGTAATTTCAGGCGTACATTATTATATGTCAGTTTTCTGTATAGACTGCCTCATGCTCACAACCAGTAGTCTAATTTTTATCCATCACCGTACATATGTGCCCCTTTACCCTTTTTGCCCACACTCTCACCCCTTCCCCTCTGCTAACCTCTAATCTGTTCTCTTTATCTATGTGTTTGTTTATCTTCTACATATGAGTAAAATCATATGATGTTTGTCTTTCTCTGTCTGGCTTATTTCACTTAACATAATACCCTCAAGGGCCATCCATGTTATTGCAAATGGGACAATTTTGTCTTTTTTATGACCAAGTAGTATTCCATTGTACATATATACCATATCTTCTTTATCCATTCATCAGTTGATGGGCACTTGGGTTGCTTCCATGTCTTGACTATTGTGAATAATGCCGCAATGAACATAAGGGTGCACAGATCTCTTTGTATTGTTGATTTTATGTTCTTTGCATAAATACCCAGTAGTGAGATAGCTGGATCATACGGTATTTCTATTTTTAATTTTTTGAGAAATCTCTATACTGTTTTCCATAGTGGCTGCACTAGTTTGCATTCCCATCAGTAGTGTATGATGGTTCCCTTTTCTCCATATCCTCCCCAACACATATTTCTCATCTTGTTAATTATAGCCATTCTGACAGGTGTAAGCTGATATCTCACTGTAATTTTCATTTACATTTCTCTATTAGGGACATTGAACTTCTTTTCATGTGCCAGTTGGCCATCTGTATATCTTCTTTGGAAAAATGTCTGTTCATATCCTCTGCCAATTTTTTGATCAGGTTGTTTGTCTTTTTGTCATTGAGTTGTATGTGTTCTTTATATATTTTAAAAATTAACCCCTTGTCAGACATATGATTTGGAAATATTTTTTGCCAATTGGTGGGTTGTCTTTTCATTTTGTTCATGATTTCCTTTGCCTTGCAGAAGCTTTTTAGTCTGATGTAGTACCATCTATTTATTTTTTCTTTTGTTTCCCTTGCCTGAGTAGACACAGTATTTGAAAAGACGCTGCTAAGACTGATGTCAAAGAGTGTACTGCCTATATAGTTTTATGGTTTCAGGTCTTACATTTAAGAGTTTAATCCATTTTGAGTTAGTTTTTGTGTATGGTGTAAGATAATGGTCTACTTTCATTCTTTTGCATGTGGCTGTCTAGTTTTCCCAGCATCGTTTATTGAAGAGATTTTCTTTTCTCCATTGTACGTTCTTGGCTCCTTTGTTGAAGATTATCTGTCCATAGGTGTGTGGCTTTATTTCTGGGTTTTGATTCTTTTCCATTGATCTGTGTGTCTGTTTTTGTGCCAGTACCACGCTGTTGGGATTACTATAGCTTTATAGTAAGTTTTGAGGTCAGGGATTGCGATGCCTCCAGCTTTGTTCTTTTTTCTCAGGATTGTTTTGGCTATTTGGGGTGTTTTGTTGTTCCATATAAATTGAAGGATTCTTTGTTCTATTTCCATGAAAAATGTCGTTGGGATTCTGATTGAGATTGCATTGAATCTGTAGATTGCTTTAGGTAATATGGACATCTTAACTATGTTTATTCTTCCAATCCATGAGCATGGAATATCTTTCCATTTCTTTATCTCTTCTTTGATTTCTTTAAATGATATCTTATAGTGTTCAGTGTATAGGTCTTTCACCTCCTTGGTTAAATTTATTCAAATGTATGGAGACTAAACAACATGCTGCTGAACAACCATTGCATCAATGAAGAAATCAAAGGAGAAATAAAAAAACACCTGGAGACAAATGAAAATGAAAACACAACGTACCAACTCTTATGGGATGCAGCAAAAGCTGTGCTAAGAAGGAAATTTATAGCAATACAGACCTACCTCAACAAAGAAGAAAAACCTCAAATAAGTAATCTTAAATTGCAGCTAACAGAACTAGAAAAAGAAGAACAAACAAAGCCCAAAGTCAGCAGAGGGAGGGAAATAGTAAAAATTAGAGCAGAAATAAATGAAACAGAGACTACAAAAACAATAGGAAGGATCAATGAAACAGAGAGCTGCTTCTTTGAGAAGATAAACAAAATTGACAAACCCTTAGCCAGACTCACTAAGAAAAAGAGAAAGAAGGCTCAAATAAATAAAATTAGAAATGAAAGAGGAGAAATTACAATGGATGCCCCAGAAATACAAAGGGTTATAAGAGAATACTATGAAAAACTACATGCCAACAAATTGGAACCTAGAAGAAATGGATAAATTCTTAGACTCATACAACTTCTCAAAACTGAATCAAGAAGAAATAGAGAATCTGAATAGACCAATCACAAGTAAGAAGATTGAAACAGTAATCAAAACCTCCCCAAAATCAAAAGTCCAGGATCAGACGGCTTCTCTGGAGAATTCTACCAAACATTCAAAGAAGATTTAGCTTTTATTTTTTTTCCTTTTTCTCCCCAAAGACCCCAGTACACAGTTGTATATTCTTCATTGTGGGTCCTTCTAGTTGTGGCTTTTTTTTTTTAATCAAAGAAGATTTAATACCTATCCTTCTCAAACCATTCCAAAAAGTTGAAGAAAACAGAATGCTTCCTAACTCATTAGGCCAACATTACCCTGATACCCAAACCAGACAAGGACAACACAAGGAAGGAAAATTACAGGCCAATATTGCTGATGAAGATAGATGGAAAAATCCTCAAAAAATATTGCTAAACCGAATCCAGCAATACATTAAGAGGATCATATACCATTACCAATGGGATTTATACCAGGGACGCAGGGATAGCTCAACATTTGCAAATCAATCAATTGATATACCATATTAACAAAATGAGGAATAAAAACCACATGATCATCTCAATAGATGCAGAGAAATCATCTGACAAGATCCAACATCAATTAATGACAAAAACTCTCAATAAAATGGGTATAGAAGGAAAGTACCTCAACATAATAAAGGCCATATATAACAAACCCACAGCCAACATCACACTTAATGGGGATAAACTGAAAGCCATCCCTCTGAGAACACGAACAAGACAAGGGTGCCCAGTCTTGCCACTCTTATTCAACACAGTACTGAAGGTTTTGGCCAGAGAAATTAGGCAAGAAAGAGAAATAAAAGGAGTCCAAATTGGAAAGGAAGAAGTAAAACTCTTGCTGCCTGCAGATGACATGATTCTATACAGAGAAAGTCTTAAAGCATCCACCAGAAAGCTATTAGAAACAATCAACAACTACAGCGAAGTTGCAGGGTACAAAATTAACTTAGAAAAATTGCATTTCTATACACTAATAATGAACTGGCAGAAAGAGCAGTCAAGAACACAATCCCAATTACAATCACAATATAAAGAATAATATATCCAGGAATAAATTTAACCAAAGAGGTGCAACTTTTTTATTAGTTGTTATGATCTGAATGTGCTAACATTTAGAATACTAATCCCTTATTGATAAGCATTATTCCTCCACTGACATTTATTTTTTTGTTGGTGCTGTAAATTACAATAAGGTAAACATCTTTATAGATAATTCTTAGTATATAACTCATTTCTTTTATATATATTCCTAGAAACTTTAATGCCAGGTTAAAGGCTATGCTTACTTTTTAAAACATTTGCTTATTAATTCCACAAATACTTAGTGACCATGCAATAAATACTAGATGTCTATTTATTGCGTTATTAGGCAGTGGTCTGGACACCAGAAACACTTGATACAGCCAATATAGTCCCTGCACTCAGTGACCCTAAACTCTAGCTAAGACAGAAAATAAACAACCCTCTGTCACACATTGGTAAAATGACAACCAGAAAGGATGCAGCAAGTTAAAATCTCACCGTCAGTATACGGGAATGTCTATTTCCTTACAGACTCACCGACCTTTAATACTAAGCCTAAGAAAAACAATTGTCAGTTCGAAGAGTGAAAATGTTTCTCAGGCGAATTTGCATTTCTTTGATTACTAGTGAAGCTGAACCTTTTTTCATTTATTTACACTGCTCTGACATATTTTCGGGAAAATGCTGCTTTAAAAATCTGTGCAGTTGTTTGGCTTCTCTACACATCTCCTAGAGCTTTCATTTTTCTTTTGATGAAATTTCTACAGCTCTTTAGAAATAGAGTTGAAATAATCAATACTGTGATAAAAACTTATATTTATGGTGTATGACTTTACAGAGCTCATTTATCTGTATAGCACCCTAAGGAAGAATGAAGGAGGAGTGTTACATGGTACATACAAATGTGCGTTATCATAGATTCTAAAGGTATTTGATGGTTCTAAGAAAGGAATGAGGAATCCATTTGCCTTCTCTCAATGCCTGAATTTACATGCTTAATACCTTTCTTCTACATGTATATTTTTACCTCTCTCTACTCGTTCAACACATATTTTGTGCAGTAGGAAGATACCCAGAATCAGTCTGATGTAGTGACCTTAATGATTGTTTATCGACCACTATTTCCCCTGCTTCTTCTGTGTTTGAAGAACCCAATTTTGGTTCTGTTTTCTACTCCTCAGGGGAAGTAACCTTAAACCCAACTCTGGGGTCCATCCTAACCAATCCTGGTTACCCTATTCCTTTTTCCACAGTGATTGGTTTGGGTCTCAACATGTGACAAATTTTTAGCCCATAAGTTGAGGCAGAAGTCTGCTGGTCACCTCTAAGGAAGGTTTCCTCACTTTTACAAAAGATAAACACAGAAAGAGACGATCTCTTCTCACATTGTCAAACACTGGCATGTCTGCTTATGACGTCTAGAACCATGACTGCCACCTTGAAACCATAGCCACCCAACTGAAGACAGCTGAGCAGGAAATACAAAAGAATCTGGATCATTGATGACATCATCGTGCCACTGAATAAAACAACCTTGCTTAGGAGCCTTTCTTCAAGACTTCTTCATATATTTCTTTATTGTTTAAGACATTTCATCTGAGTTTCCTGTTACTTGTTGTCCACAATGTCCTGACTCATACACTCTGAACTTACAATGTAATCATAGGGTGTTACTTCACCTCTCTGAGTTCAGTTTCTTCATTGAGAGAGAGAGAGAGAGCGCGCATGAAAGAGAGAGAGGGAGAAATTGTTCTGTATATCTCAAATCATCACTTTATAAAAGCAAAATCATTTTAACATTAAAAAGATAGAAAAGACATACTTTCAGGAAAACAATTTTGGAGGCTGAATTAATTAAAACTTTTTAAATACCCAGCATTCTATCTTTATTTTCTTCATTTCTTTGTGGAGTGAAAAATTCCTGCAGGCTCTGGTTGGGAAATCATTTGCTGAGAGAAGTCATATATTCATAAACTGAATAATGGTATGAATAAATTTTTGGTTCTGTATAAGATAAAAGTTCCGAAAAATCAGAGACTATGGAAGACAGGAAGGCTTGGAAACCTTCATAGAGATGTGGGGTCACTTGCTATGTGGTCAGTAAGACTTAGATGAATTTCTGAAAAGAAAGAGGAAGAGCGTTCTGGGCAGGTAAACTGCCTAAACAAAAGCCAAACGCAGGAACAATTATGATGAAAGAAGAAGCATGGCGGAGCACTCCAGCCTCACTAGGATGGAGATTCCATGAGGGCGACAGTTCCTAAAATTAGGGCTCATGGACCTTGAGGATTCTGTATGTCTTCTCAGAGGCAATTTACACGTTTAATGTTTTCATTTCAGCACAAATCTAAAGCATTGATGTAAGTGTATGTAGATCATGAGGATGGCCGCTTAAACCTGGCCACTGCTACATCCTTACAGGCCTCGTCTGGGTATTTGTGTTTGTGATCTGGGTCATGTAAGAACTGGTTGACTAAAAAAGTAACGGTTTTTCATAATGAGGCGTACTCTGCTATATAGTTAGTATTTCCTTTTCCTTCTTTAGCACACAGCTGGACTTCATTTTCTAGCGTCTCTTGCATTTCGGTGTGGCCAGGTGCCTGAGTTCTGCGCAGTAGAACATAGACAGAAGATTCGGGTGCCATTTCCAGGTCTGGCCCACATAAGCACCTACTCCCCTCAGCACACACAGTCCCTGCTCCTTTTCCCTCTGCAAGATGAACAGAAAGGCCACTGAGGACTAAAGGCGGGTAGAGCCACAAAATAGAAGGAGACCTGGTCCCTGGAAGATAATATGGAGGCTGCGTGACCAGACTGTGATGTGAGTGAGAAGCGAAATTTTATTGGGTTCAACGTCAAAAATTCAGGACTTAGCTGTTATAACAGCTAACACTATCCTTAATTAGTACATAAAACTTTGAAAAGAGAAAGCAGATGGAGAGTTTGACCATCACGTAGCCCAGCGGTAGTTTAGACTTGCCGACCCCACGCGAATCTGCTTTCTGGGGTACCATCAGTACCAGGTTGCGATAGTTTGAGAATAGTTTTGTAAGTCAGTTAACACACAATGAGAAAAATGTCAGTTTCACATTCCAGTGATAAGTCAATCATATACCTTTAACGTAGACTTCCAAAAAGGCAGAATGCTAATCTTATCTTTAAATAAAGAAGGCAATTTACAGAGTTATAAATGACACCATTAAAATTGGCATCTGAGCATTTCTCACTACCTTGAAATTATTAATAACATTCTGAACATTACATTTATACGAACACCCCATTGCTGCAGACTCTGATTACCTATTATAGTGGTTAGCAGATACCTTTTGATAATTTTAAAGCAAATCTGGGCAATTTAGTTTCAGCAAAACAGCATCCTCTGTCATCTTAATGGTACTAATTTAAATTTTATTGGTTTTATAATTTGCTCGGTATTTTAATTCGTAGTGTAGTTTCACTTTGTGCTAATATAAGAAACAGGGATAAAAGGAACATGTTTTGTACATGTTTAAGCTTCTTATAATAAAAATAATTTATGTCTACACTGTGAATCCACGTCAGTTGCTTTTTTTAAAAGGGAACTGGAGGTTGAGAAACACTGGACTAGATCAACTCTAAAATTTCTCTTAGCGCTAAAATGAAAGCAGTATAAACTGGGCATTAGGACCAAGGTCTGCAACTAAGCCCACCTCAGCTTGAGCCCGGGCTCTGTGACTTACCAGCCATGTGCCTTTGGGCCACTCATTTAATCTCCTCAAACGCTGTAACTTAACTGAAAAGTTAGGATAATAATTATTGCCTTTTACGATTATGCTGTTGGTAAAGCACTAGCACACGGTAAATAGTAGCTTTTACTGTCATCTGTTGAAAGTCTACTCATTTGCATTCTCCCACATTTTCAAGCAATTGAGCTGTGATTTACATTTGTACAAGTTTCTGATCGTGTTAAATTCATATATATTCAAGATCAACGACTTAAGAGAATTGTTTATATTTTAAAAGTTTGTAGTTTTATTTTAAGTACAAATGAGTGACCCTAACAACCAATAATACGTAGCTTCTACATATAAAAGCAGACTCAGGTGAAATTTGACTTGGAAATACTTTAGACCGAATTAATTCTATTTCTTAAAGGCAAATAAAAAACACAATTTGTGTCTCATATATTAAACTATAATTCAGAGTTTTATTAATTCTGGCTAACCTCCTTCATAACTAGCCCAGGTTTATGAATCATGCAGATTCAGAAGCCTGTGTTCAAAAAGTCCTTTGTTTTGTGGGATGCTTGAGTAGGTTCCGTTGAACTGATGTTCTAGTAACACACCAGTAATGGACCAACTCATTCTCTCTTAATCTGGGTTCACATTGCAACCTGTGCACCACAGAAAAGAAATCCTAGCATCACTGGGTTGAAACTAATCAGAATTTCAGACACAGAGAGTTGTTTTAGCTGGAACAGACAATAATTTAAAGGAGTTTCTGTAGACACAAAAACATCAAGGAGGCATTGAAAAGAAAACAGGTGCAAAAGAAAGGAACAAACTGTCCTCTAGGATGGAGTGGAACCCCAGGAGCTGTTGTCCATTTGGAACATTCAGTTTTACATTCTAGGGACACAAGGCGCTCTTTCTCCACTAGAGGAATAATCATGTACAATTTCTCATGGACAGCAAGAGGGACTTAATGCTTAGTCCTCTTAAGAGCTCACAGTGAAAAACCACCGGCATTAGTAAAAAGCCTCCTGTCAGAAAAAGGTTATTAGGGAGTAGCAGGGCAGCACTTTCTTTTAGGAAAGTGTGTTCAGAGCCATTAGAATGCACAGAACTGGTTAACTGAGGGCATTTAGACTTCTCCCTGCAGAGACAAAGCAGAAGTCATGCTGTGCCACAGTTGCGACGGGGCACTATGGGCATCATCACTCTGAGTTGACTTCCAGCTTCCTGCATTTCACTCCATGGTCTGACCCCAGGCCAAATAACAGGAGGATTTTTATATTATTTTAAATGCAAGCAGCTTCAACTGGAGTGTCAAGTATCAACAGATGAGTTGGGACTATTTGGACGGATGGTGAGGGGTACAGGTGTGGTGATGAACAGACTTTGGACCGAGAGGGGTATCGGTCAAAATCCCAGCTCAGCAGTGATCTTGGTAAATTACTTAACTTTTCCCTCAACCTCCTTCTCCTCCCCCGTAAAATGTCTATGAAATGCGTATGTGATTATTTTTCTTGTGATTAATTGCAATAACAACAACGAGCCAAAACATGCTGAGTACTCAATAATCATTCATTCCTTTCCTCCTGCCCTTCCTCCTCCTCCAAACCCTTCTCCACTCTCCTTCTCTCTCCCTCCCATTCTTCATCCCTTTCTTTCTCAGTATAAACCTGGTATATTTAGATCAATTCATCAATCAATGTTGGGCACCTACCATGTGCCAGGCAAGTATATGAGTTATACAATGTATGGTCTAGTCAGGGAGATTTTGTGTAAATAAATGTAGCATCATGATTTATTGATATTCTAGTGTTGTTATAACTTAATAGGCAAATGTAAAACTGTGTAATTTTTCTTGACTAAAAGCTCAAAAGTTGGACCTGAGTTTCTACCCTTAAGGGCTAAGCTTCCTCTTCCTTCGTAAGAGATATTTACTTTTCAAAATCTAGGCTCAGTGATGCAAACATCTACATGTTTAAGAAGGAAAGTGTTCCAAAGTTTGAAGGAGACAGGAGTGGCCACCTCTGGGAAGAGGTGGACTCCCCCAGACTGTGAACAGAGAGGGTGTGCTTCCGCCAGCAGTGGGGACATGCTTTCTGCTTGCACACAGCACTCCAAAGACTAAGACTCCAAAGGATGTCTAGAGACTCCTTACTGAGTACCTTGTCTTTCAAAGCCACGGTCATGTCCCAGGAGCTCAGTGGAACAGACAGAGAGTGTGTACCTGGAACAGAAGAGCTGCCTGCCTCTGAATGGACCAGGGGCATCACAGGAACCCCCATCATGGCTTTGTCCCACACTGTATACTGAGCAAGTTAGGGGTTTTCGTATGATCCACAGGGAAGAGAAGGGGATGAAGAGTCTAAAAAATAAATGATACTGTAGGTCATAAAGATGCTGGTTGGGGCGCATTCTGGGAAAGGCAAGACAAAATGAATTTGATTTAGAAAAATTAAAAAGTCTGACACCCTGCACCTGAGGTTTATAGAACAGCTCAAGCCATTCTCAAATAACCATTCTCCAACATATTATATGCTGTACTGATAGTATGATCAAAGTAGCAAATTGAAACTTGTGAAATTGCCGTTCAGCAGTTTCCTATGGTTCAATATAATACTACGGTTGCTCAGAGGAGGGTATGATCAAGGCAGAGATGGAAAACTGGTGGCCCACTCTAACTGGTTTGTTTTTGTTTTAGGCCTGTAATATTTTGAAAAAATAAAACTCTAAATGTATAAAATTGGGAGATTTTGCATAGTACACTGATTACTGGCTTCTTTGGAATAGTCGGAATATTTGAAAATGAAGGGTCCATGTTCCATCACGGCAACAATTTGCTGAAGGTGAGTGGTGAATTTGTCCCCCGTAGCATGTGTTCTCCAGTTTGCCACAGTCTCCACAATTCCCTCTTGTCTCTAAGACACTGAGGGCAGTAATCAGTAGCATTCTTTTTCCTTATACCCACCCCATCTCACTCATTCACCTGACAATTTCAGATATTTGAATCTGTGGCTCCTGGAGCTATCAAGGGAAGCTCATAAAATGGAGATGACCAGGTAGACAAAGTGAAGAAGAAGCTCCAGAAAGAAAGAACACCATTGTAAAAGGCATGGATGCATAAGAATGCCTTTCACGGTAAAGTGAAGCTGGAGTGGGTAAGAAAAGGGAGCTGAGGATGATCTGAAGAGATGGGATGAGTCAAGACAGTGAAGAGCATTGTTTGTGATACTAAGGAGTTTAGTTATAAAAGGTAATGGGAGCTATGAAAAAAATTTAAGCAGAAAAAGTAGACTCTCATTTCTAGAATTTGGAAAATCTCTCTGTTGGCTGTGAGGCAGACGGATTAGAGAAGGGAGAGGCTGGAGGCAGTGAGGTCAGCCCGGAGGCCCTTGCTTTATTCTAGTTCCTAGGATGATGAGGATCTGGACTGCTGGGCTTTTTCTTCATTTAAATAATACACAGGTCAGATATTCTGCTCACATCTACACGATGGAAAACTCTTAAAAATGGTGACATGGTCGATTATCTTATTCCAATGATTAAAGTCTGCTGTAAGTAAGGAAATGGAACAAATTCAAAAACTGGGTTTGGGAATGTTGGAAAAGGTGTGGCAGACACTGTTGGTTAGCAGCCCAATAGACATTCTCTCCATTCTTGCTACCAATTTTGTTTGGGCTGCAAAGTGCTCAGACTCACCAGATGAGTCAAAATCGGCTTAAGTCAGTCGTAACAATTCCATCTCTCTTACAGTTACTGGTCTAGGGGTGGGCTTGCAATCTATTTCTGGGTAATGAAACAGAAGAAGTTGGCTGAGGGGCTGGCCTGGTGGCATAGTGGTAAAATTCACGCACTCTGCTTTGATGGCCCAGCGTACGCACGTTCAGATCCTGGGCGTGGACCCAGCACTGCTCGTCAAGCCACACTGTAGTGGCATCCTACAGGAAACAGAGAAAGATTGGCACAGATGTTAGCTCAGTGACAATCTTTCTCAAGCAAAAAGGGGTAGATTGGTCAGAGATGTTAGCTCAGGGCCAATCTTCCTCACATTAAAAAAAAAAGAAGTTGGCTGAGGTTTTCTTGGAAAGATACATGTGGAGAGTGTCTTTTATCCTCCAACATCCTTTATTCTTGCTTTGGTCATTGCAATATGAGAACATGATGCTTAGAGCAGCTGCAGCCACCTTGTGCTTATGAGGGAAAAGCTGGGAGACTTGCATAGACATTCACTTGTTCATTGGACAAATATTTATTGGACACTTACTATTGCCAGGTGTTCTAGGCTTTGGGGATTCACCAGTAAATAAAACAGACAGTCTTACATTAGACATTTGTCCACAGCATATTGTGGAGCAGAAGATAAGAGTGTCATTATTGTTTAAGACACTGTAAGCAAAATATTCTGTTACTTGCAATCCAAAGCATTCTAATTGATATAAAAGGTTTATTATTACTAATATTAAAAGGTTAATGAAGTATCTAAGCTGAGAAGATGTTGGTAACTTTCTCATCCCCAACCCCAGAGATTTATTTGTGTGTCACTCAATATGCAGGATTTATTCCCCTCCATCAACCCTTACACACACACACACAAACACGCACACACACACACACACACATAAGGCAGGGAGATTTTGCATGGCCATCTGGAGCAGAGAAAAGAGTGATGTGGAAAAAGAAGGATTTAAAAAGTGTCTGTTATCCCCCTCAACTCTCAGGGATCCCCCCCACCCCCGCTTAGAGAAGCAGGGTTCATAAGTGAAAGCTAAAGCGTTATAAGAGATTTATAACACACTGCACACACAATAGCACCAGGTGCCATATTGCTATTTAGAGAGAACAGCATGTCCCCAATCTCTGCACAGCACAGGGTGACATCTGGCAGGAATCTCAGGGCGACTGTGAAGTAGGAATGTCAGGAAGCAGCATTCCCACTGAGGATCCTGGCCACAGTGGCTGCGCTGAAGAACTACAACATGATGGCTAGTAGCAGTGGACTTCAGTAATGATACAGAATGAGAATACGTGTGGACTTATTCCTGAGCTCAAGTGAGATACTCGTGAAATTGCCAAAAAATTGGAGATGAGCTGAAGTCCTGACATATAGCAGGAAGGGCCATGAGGAAGTTAAATTCAGGTCTTATTAGTGTTCCAGTGACGTCATTTATACCACTGGCTGGTGAGCCGGGGACATTCAGGTTACAGTGCAATATTAAAATTAAGGAAAACGACTGTAGTGTCCCTTTCCTTCATTATTTTCTAATTTACCTACAGTTTTCCTCTCTGCTTAACTAGAACCTCCCTCCAAAAAGAACCCCACACACGTATTAATTTGACAAATTTTAGATCTTAAGTATCCCAACAGAATTTCATATTTTCTTAGGGAAGAGAAATATAAGCTTTTCATTAGAAAGTTTGAGGCATAGGAAATTTAGTTAAGGAGGATGCTATAGAAATCACTAGAAGTTTATGGTCAGAGGCTCTTAAAATTGTTGGGTCAACAACTGCTTTGAGAAGCCAAGAACACTCTGGGCTTCTCTGCAGATAAAGCCTGTTTGCATGAGGACATCTGAAGCACCCCAGTCTTGGATGCAGTGGGGTCTAGGTTCAAAGCTCGTGCATGAGGTCCCTGGCTTCCAGTGGTAGCTCCCTGTGGGAGTTAGAGTGTGATGCTGAGGAAACAAAGTCCATGAATTTGCCCTGCCTGCTGGTCAGTTAGCATTTTGTGACTCCCCAGTGCATCCCTACACCCCGTCAGAATCCAGTAGGTGTAGATGGATTCAGTGCTGAGAAATCCTCTCTCCAAGTAGGAGTCCTTGCTGGCACAATGAATAGTTTCATATTTCATCGTGTCCAGCTGAGAGCCTTCTTTTCCAGCACAACTGATCACCATCAGACGGAAGGACTGTAAAGAGTAACTGACACTTTGTACTCATAGGAGAGTCCTAATACCTACCTAACCAAAAGTCACTTCATCAAGCACTAGAAATGTTACCCCATTTCCTCTCACAAGAGCTATATGAGATTATGAAATATGACTCTCATTTTACAAATGAGAAAACTAAGATTAAGTGGCCCGACCAAGGTCATACAGGTGCCAAGTGGCAAAACACATACCCCAGTGTTATGGTCTGATTTCTTGTGTCCCCCCTAAATTCATATATTGAAGTCCTAACTCCCAATGTGATGGTATTAGGAGGTGGGGCCTTTTGGAGGTAATTAGGTTGGGATCAAGTCTTGAGGGTGGAGCTCTCGTGATGGGAATAGGGCCCTTATAAGAAGATGAAGAGATGCCAGAACTTCCCCTCTCCACCATGTAAGGATTAACAAGAAAGTGGCTGTCTGCAAACCAGGAAGATGGCCCTCAGCAAAACCCGACCATGTTAGCACCCTGATCTCAGACTTCCCAGCCTCCAGAACTGTGAGAAGCACCTGTCTGTTGGTTAAGGGTCCCAGTCTATGATATTTTGTTATAGCAGCCCAAGCTAAGATGTCCAGGATGGCTAAGTCTGTTTTTCACCCCTACGCTTCTCGCTTTCCAACTTACGTAAACGTTATCCTTTGTAATCTTAGTCCCAAGTGGCAACTCCAAATTAAACAGGTTAATAAAAGCTCAATGCAAAGACTCCTAAATCTCCTAAAATGATTTCAAGTAAATAAAACCTGCTTTTGAAAGACAATGAAATGTACTGGCATTGAAAGGAGAAAAAGATGTCTTTTCACTTAATTGTCAAAATCCCCCCATCTATATCCTGCCCACATAATTCTCAACTAATAATAGCCTATTTCACTCAGTGTCAGCAAGGAATACGGAATGCTGTAATTCACATGTGTGTTATTTTTTTGCATATGCCCACAAACTATAATTAGCAGATATCTTCTTCAAACGTCAAGTCAAACATTTTTGAGAGTTTTTTCTTGCTTACAGAAAATTCAGGAGCAAACAGCTTGGAAAAACATTTAAAAAAAAAAAAAAAGGGAGGGGGGCCAGAAAAACAAACTTTGTTCTATCTCATATCACGATTTGATTTTGAATCTATCATCACATTTGCTAATCCTTTTTAAATCATGTCTGAAATAGGTGTGGCTTGAAGCAAAAAATATACCCATCATAATACAAACATCAAAGAAAACATTTCAAAGAAATGACAGCAAGGGAGGGCATATAAGAAAAGAACTAAAAACGGACTCACTGGATTTAAAGATACGAAGCTTACTGGTGACCTTGGCAAGGGGCATTTCATTATTGATGAACATGAGAGCATAGTTGCAGTGGGTTAAAAAAATTATGGCACCTCCATACAATGGAGTGATCCGCAGTGGTTAAACAGATTGAGGTGCATCTTTAAGTACTGTTAGAAATATGTCTATGAGAAAAGCAAGTTGTAAACAACATGAATAGCATGATTTCATACTTGCAACAGTAAAAATATCAGTGTATAGAAATGTACATAGGTGCCGGCCCGGTGGCGCAGCGGTTAAGTTCGCACTTCCGCTTCTTGGCTGCCCAGGGTTCGCCGGTTCAGATCCCCAGTGTAGACATGGCACCGCTTGGCATGCCATGCTGTGGTAGGCGTCCCACATATACAGTAGAGGAAGATGGGCACGGATGTTAGCTCAGGGCCAGACTTCCTCAGCAAAAAAGAGGACTGGCAGTAGTTAGCTCAGGGATAATCTTCCTCAAAAAAAAAAAAAAGAACTGTACATAGGTATAGATATAGATACAGATAGAGAGCCTTATTTGTATGCTTGTAGATGCATGGGAGGATTGTCTGAAAGAACACATACTTGTGCCAGAGACCACTGGGGGCCCTGTGTCACATGCCCTTGGTCCATCTGTGTTTCAGCCACAGCTGTGGTAGATAATTCCACACAAGCTCAGATTCATCATGATGATGTCCCACCAAAAGAGCATGCCTGTGGTCTTTCCATTCTCTGCCCTGGGGACTTCTCAAGGGAGCCCACTGAGCCTTGCAAACAAGAGCCACCCAGAAGGACAAGTGAGTGAAGTCCCTTATGAGAAACACTCAACAAAGGGGGAATGAGAGATAATGGACAAATGCGCCATCCCACCGACTGTAGTCTTTAAATGGACAAGTCTGGGAGTCAGTCTGCATACTTTTGTTTTTATTGTGGTAAAATATACATAACATAAATTTGCCATTTTGACCATTTTTAAGTGTACAATTCAGTGGCATTAAGTACATTCAAACTGTCGTGCAACCATCACCACTATCCATTTCCATGACATTTTCATCATCCCCAACAGAAACTCTGTACTCATAACCCAATAACTTCCCATTCTCCCCTCCCCTCAGTCCCCGGGAACCTCTATTTTTTCTGTCTCTTTGAATTGGCCTATTCTAGGTGCCTTGTATAAGTGGAATCATTTAATATTTGTCCTTTTGTGTCTGGTTCATTTCACTCAGCATAATGTTTTCGAGGTTCAACCACGTAGCATATTTCAGAATTTCATTCTTTTTTAAAATTTGAATAATTTTGAGATATAATTGACATATAAGATTATGTAAGTTTAAGGCAAACAATGTGTTGATTTGATACATTTCTATCAATATGATTACCACCATAGTGTTGGCTAACTTCTCCATCACGTCACATATTTGTCATTTCTTTGTTGTGGTGAGAACATTTAAGATCTAGTCTATTAGCAAATTTAACGTATAGTATTCTATCGTAGGTATAAACTGCATTTTGTTTATCCACTCATCTGTTGATGGACACTTACGTTGTTTCCACCTTTTGGCTATTGTGAATAATGCTGCTATGAACATGGGTGTGCAAGTATTTGTTTGAGTCCCTGTTTTAATTCTTTGGGATACATACCTACGAGTGGAAATGTTGGTCATGTGGTAATTCTAACTTTAACTTTTTGAGGACCCGCTAAACCGTATACTTCTAAGTCCTGGTGGAACTGGACCTCAGAATCCTGATAATGTGCCCATACATTGGTTCCCTCTTCTTTCCTGCCTCTCTTTCCTGCTCCGTGTGACCTTCCACATCATGGGATACCTACACTGAAGTCCTGCAAGTCCTTGTCTCAGGCTCTGCATTTAAGGGACCCTAAACTCGGACAACACTCATCTCTAAGAGTGATTACCTCTGGGAACTGGACTGGAGAAGGGGAGGCATTCACTTTTTCAACTTTTGTGCCTCTGTCACTTTTGTCTTTTTGAGTGTTTAAGGTTATAATTAAGAAGTTCCAGAGTCAGGGTTATTCTATTCTTGCGGGACATAAGTAAATGACTCTTCCAAAACAAAATGAACCAGAAATTGATCATTCTTGCAGCTTTGTGCCTCAAGAGAGGCAAATAAGGGAGCTTTAAAGGTTAATTTTTTTAAAAGGCTCTTAAATTCTTGATCTGAAATGATGTTGTTGTCCCTAAAGCTGGATCCCTGAGAACTCTGCCCCAACTCACGTTCAGACTTGAGGTATCAAGGTTCCCTCCCCCATCCTTCCACCAAACTTCCAGTCCTTCCTCTTGTCCCTCTTGACCTCCCTTTTTCTCCAAGTGTATTATGCCCTCCTGGGTTCACTTTCTTTGCCATTTAGTCTAGACTCCATGGGACTTTGCTTCAACCATCATTCTGCCATCCATTTTTTATTCCTTTGTCTCTATAAGGCACTCATCCTCCAATTTCTAACCTGGATGAATCCAAACATTTGCCTCCACGCTGCTGAGAAGTTCTGGAGAAAAGGACTTAACGTTCTTAATGATGTAGCAATGGAGCTGCTGATCTTAGCTGATTACGATGTCTAATATCAGCAGACCCTCCCCGCTATTAGCAGTGCTACACTGCATTTATGCAAGCTTAATCCTCGCTCCCAGTCACTAGCCCTAACACCAGCGCCCACACTTTCAGCTGATTTCTTTGATCCATGTTTCACAAAGAAGGTGGAGATTAAGTGTTAAATCAGTTTTATTTAATTGAAAATAATCTATATCTGAACATATCTTTGGAGAGCTAAAATTTACAACATCCTTACTAGATGCTGGGTACTGCACTAAATAATACGGTAGCTAACATTTACTGAGTATTTGTTGTGATTGTGTATCACAATACCTGGCATCTACTAAGCACTCAATAAATGTGATACCCGCTCAACGCAAGGTCGACATAAGGGAAGCCATGTTGTAGAAAAGAAACCATATTGTAACTTGGAATGGCCTCTGCCTAACTCACCCAGCTGGATATGCACCCACCAGGAGATCCACCTGCTCTGTAGACTTTATGAGCCCTGCTTGTGCGTGTACCTCCCAGCTGCAATAAGATGATAACTTCGTTATGTTGAGTTCCTTAGGAACGTGACAATCCCTGGACAGAGAGTCTATGCTGATAGCCACCATCCACGAAAACTGAAAGATCTGGTGTGGCGACTCGCAGTCTATAACACCACAGGGTCAACATTCCTAGCACCCTCCCCTATAACCCACTGGCCTATATAACTGCTTCAAGATCCTGTGCCCCTCTTAAGATGGTTCTTTTGGACGTTAGTCGGCTATCTTCCCTCTTTCTAACAAGCTGTAATAAAATGCCCTTTCTCTGCCACCATCTTGCCTCTTGATGATTGGCTTTGTCTTATGGTGAGCAGATCATGTCCTTTGTGTGGTAACAAATGTCAGCTACAGAATGATGGACTCAAATACAGATGTTTGCAGATATGGCTTCAGAAAGTAGAGTGATTGGTCCAACTCTGGAGCCCATTAACTTAGTCCCTACTTTCTCCCTTAAAAGCTTTTTATAAACATTTTGGCCTATAATCTTTACAATATCAGCTATCCTATGAATTACGTATTGCATTATTGTTCTTTTCTCCCTTCCTCCTTTTATAGATAGACAGACAGATAGGTAGATCAATAGATAGATAGATGGATAGATAGATAAAGATATATTTATAACTTAGAGAGATCCAACATCAAGATCTTGATTACAGAGCTAGTAGCTAGGAGATGCAGAAATTAAACACAGATCTCTTTGACTCTGAGCCCACATTTAAAACACTATGCAATGCTACCTCTAGTGCATACCTATAACTTTACTTACTGCATTTGTGATATTGTGATTTGTAATAAATATATGTTTGGTCTTCCTCCACTGTTCTTGGCAGAGAGCTCCTAAAACCCTTGAATTTCCTAAGAGATGAGAGCAATAAAGGTAACTTTTGTTACGTTAATGAGATAACTTTAGGAAAGCACCTAAGGATGGTGGCTCTTTGCCAGGACCAACCATGTGTTTAGAGGGTTGTAATTTTCAGTCCCACTCCCTGAGCTTCAGGGAGCGGGGAGGGGCTAGAGGTTGAATCAATTGCCAAAGGCCAATAGTTTAATCAACCACGGCTATGTAGTGAGCTACCATAAAAACCAAAAAGGACTGGGTTCAGAGAGCTTTGGGGTTGGTGAACACGTGGAAATTTGGGGAGAGTGGCACACTCGGAGAGTGTCTGGGCCCCTCAGCCTTCTTCACACCTTGCCATCTTCCATCTGGCTGTTCCTGAGTTACATCCTTCTATAAAAAGCTTGGAATCTAGTAAGTAAAATGTTTCTTTGAGTTCTGAGAACCACTCTAGCAAATTAGTCAAACTCAGTCAGAACCTCTGATCAATAGCTGGTTGGTCAGAAGCACAGGTGACAACCTGGGCTTGCAGTTGGCATCTAAAGTGAGAGTGGAAGTGGGCAGTTTTGTAGGACTGAGCCCTTAACCTATGGGATCTGACACTATCTCCTGGTAGATAGTGTCAGAATGGAGTTGAATTGTAGGACACCTAGCTGGTGTCCAAGAAGTGTTTGATGATGTGGGGAAAAATCCCACATGTTGGAATTTGGGTGCAGAATCTTAGCATCTCTGAGAATAAGGTTTTTCCCCTCATCTTAAGCCAAATTAGTGAAACCATCTGAGGATCCCAATCCTTCCCAACTCCTTTAAGAACTTATTCTATCAGTTTCCTTCTCTCTTTCCTATATCTTCAATTTCTCCTTTTTTGTTGACTTATTTCCTGCAGATGCTCAAGTCTCTCAGACATTAATAAGTCTCCCCTTTGGAAGACAGACTCAATGAGTCACACCAAAAGATAGAATTTAAAAAGTCAGAGAGATAGCAATAAGATATAAATTATATGGAAATTAGATGACCATTTCAGGAGCTTCAACATCTGAAGAGTTCCATAAGGAGAGAACAGAGAAAACAGTATCAAAGTATCAGAGAAAGAGTACTAGTGACTAGTGTAACCACAGGCCCTCCAGGACCACTTCAACCAACCCCAACTTATCAACAGAGTAATTAAGAGCTATCTTTCAGGAACTGAGACCCCTTGTCCAGTTCAGGCTGGTTGAGACCACCAATCCATCAACTGGGCCTGTGCAAGTGCTTGATGAGTTACCTTTTTTGATATTAAGGAGCTAAAAACTCCACCCTCAGATCATGGTAATGCCTCCATTTTGTGCACATGTGTCCTATGAAGAGGCATGAAGCTTGACTACACTTGCACAGATCATCAATTATCTCACTTCTCCTCACCTCCAATCATCTTTCTCCACACTTCAGATCACCCTGCCCTTCATCCCACAAATTGTACCCCAAGCCATGGATCAGGGATCTGAGAGCACATGCCCCCTCTCTCCTTGCAGATCAATACTGCAAAATAAACCTACATTTCTTTACCCGAAAACTGATGCTGTAACAATTGGCTTTTTTATATGCATCAGGCAAGAGAACCTCAGTTTTTGCAGTAACACTAGAACATTTCCTGAAGGTCTTAAGTATCCAGGTTTGAAGACCCAACAAGTGTGTGGTGCAATAAGTGACAAAGAGATCTACAGCACATCATCGTGAAATTTCAAAATGCCATGAATAAAAAAAAAGTCTTCAATACTTTCAGAAAGCAGGAGTATATTAAGTCGAATCAGAATGGCACTGAATTAGGACAATGCAACAAAGGCTTCAAAATTCTGAAAGAAAATTATTTCCTACCTAAAATTTCATATCAGGGAAACAATAAATAGACATCAAATGTAAAGGTAGAATACTGAAATTTTCAAAACTGTAAATATCTCAAAATATTTCATCTCTTAGAACCACTGAAGCGTGTGCTTCCAAAAATCAAGGGAATAAACCAAGAAAGAGGAAGGCACAGGACCTGGGGACAAGGGAGTCACAGGCACTTAGCAGAGGGAAGTCCTCAGAAGACAGCAAGTCCTACAAATACAGCTGTGCTTTAGGTCTGTAATCAGCAAGAGATGATAGGAACAACGGCCTGTGGGAGATCAGAATTTGCTACCCCAAAATGTGTCTCTTTGGCTTCATTATTTTTAAGAACAAAAGACTCTGAAAGAAACTTTGACCTTCCCCCTAACTTCTTAAAAGGATTTAAGGTAGAAGGCTTGTTCTAGGAAGGAGCTATCACCATAAGATAACTCTAGTATAATAACAACTGAGTGTGATACACAGGGAGGAACCTGACAAAGGCTTTTTAATCAAAGTCTTCTTCATCTCTCATTATTTTTGCAAGGCATGGTCAACATTTGCTTATCAAACATTTGCTTTTCCATCTCCATGTAAACTGCCTTCCTCCCCTTTGAAGTCTCAAACAACTACCCCCATATCTTCCTTTGTCTTTAGCTAAAGACAGGATTTAAGGTGGTGATTTCTGCCATTTTAGTGAGTTACTCAGTTTTCCTGGGTTTCTCCCATGTGTACATGTTACTAAACTTTGCTTGATTTTCTCCTGTTATTCTGTCTCATGTCAACTCAATTCTTAGACCTGGCAGAAGGATCTAGAGGGTAGAGGAAGCGTTCTTCCTCCCCCACAGGCCCAAGCAGGGAAGAAACAGTATTCACAGATAGTATGAGGCACTCTAGGGAAAACAGTGTTGAGACATTTTATAATGCTCTTAGAGCATTTTGGAAGAACTAACACAATGTACATGGAAAGAAAAGAGTCAATAATTACCTTTAAAAAAAGTTATACAAGCAATGAAGTAGTACAGTATTCAGCAGGAAAATTCCTATACCATATCTTCTATCTTATGATCCATAAATGTCAGCAGGACTTTTTTTTTTTCACTAGACAAGCAGATTCTAAATTTTATTGGAAAAATAAGCAAGCAAAAATAGCTGGGAAAATTCTGAAAAAGTCAAATATTAAAGGTACATTAACACTTATCTTGTATATGAAAAGACAGTACAAATCTACCAGGAATTAAAACAATTTGGCAGTGGTGCCTGAACAGACACATCAATGGAACAGAAAGAAGCACCCAGAAATAGACTGAGATACATATGGGAATTTAAAATATGATAAAGGTGGCATTTTAATTCAGTGTGGAAAAGATAGGTTATTCAGTAAATAATGATAGTACAGTACAACTGGTTAACCATCTGGAAAAAAGTAAAATTGGATTGTTTCCTCATTTTTATAACAAAATAAATTCCAGGAACTGGCCTGGTGGTATAGCGGTTAAGTTCGCGTGCTCCTGGGTGGCCAGGAATTCGCTGGTTCAGATCCCAGGTGCAGACCTGTGCACCGCTTATCAAACCAGGCTGTGACAGGTGTCCTACATATAAAACAATATAGAGGAAGATGGGCATGGATATTAGCTCAGTGCCAATCTTCCTCAGCAAAAAGAGGAGGATTGGCAGTGGTTGTTAGCTCAGGGCTAATCTTCTTCTTCAAAAAAAAATTCCAGACAGAAAGGAATTAAACTTAAAAATTGAAATTATAAATGCACTAGAAGAAAATATGGGAAAATATTTCTCTAATAGTAGAGTAGGTAAGACCTTTCTAAGCAAGAAACAAAATCTAGAGGATGTTAAAGAGCACACTGATATACTTAAAACAAACGAATTAAATATTTCATCATGAAGAAATACCATAAACTAAGTTGAAAGTCAAAGATCAAATCAGGGAAAGATACTTGCAGCACATTAGACAGAAAAGAGGCTAATTCTGTTAATACACAAAAACATCAAATCAATAAGAGAAAAATCTACATTCCAATAGAAAATGATCAAATAATATGAAAAGAGTTCACAGAACAAAAAATACAAATGTGTTTTAATGAATAAAAAGGTGATAATTGAATATAAAATGGCACAGCAATATTTCTTTTTCTTTTTTTGCTGGGAAAGATTGGTCCTGAGCTAACATCTCTTACCAATCTTCCTTTTTCTTTCTCTTTTTTTTCGTCCCCAAAGCCTCAGTTTGCATATTCTAGTTCTAGGTCCTTCTAGTTCTTCTTTGCAAGCTGCCACCACAGCATGGCTACTGACAGACGAGTGGTGTGGTTCTGCACCTGGGAACTGAACCCGGGCTGCCGAGGCAGAATGCATGGAACTTTAACCACTTGGCCATCAGGGCTAGCTCCACAGCAATATTTTTCACTTACAGGTAGGGAGGCAGATTTATAGCAAACTGTACAGGCAAGAAAGTTAGGAAATAGACACTATCACACATTTTTTGAGGGTGTATAATATGGAACAAAATCTTTGGAGGCAATTTGATAACGGTTATCAAAACTTAGACCCCATAGTTACTTTTCTAGGAATATATTCTACAGATTTGTTTACACATGTGAGCAAACTTAGAATGGTTGTAGCATATTTATAGTAGGAAAAAAACAAAGCATAATTAAATACCATTAGCAGGATTTTGGTGATGGTGTATCACTTTAATGGGAAACTCTGCAGCTATTAAAAAAGGAGAAGATAAACCTACATCAACAGATATGAAATGCTCTTCTAAAAACATTTTACACAGAAAAAAAATCAGAAGACAAACAAACAAGAAACAAGACAGTATAATTCGTAGGCTTCTAGTTGTTTAAAAAAAGCAAGAAGGAGTGTGTATATGTGCATATATATGCTTATATATTTATATGGAATATCTCTTGAAGGCTACACAAGAAAGTGGTAACAATGTTTTCCTGTAAAGAGACAGGCTCAAAACAATGATTTGTGCCCCCATTATCTATTCTCCAGGTATTCCTCAATAATAGAACCCCAGATTTTAGCTAACCTCAAGGCCAACTGCAATAAAGATGACTTTTCCCAGCTTTCTTTGCAAACAGGTATGGCTCAGTTCTGGCCAATGTTGTGTCCTTCAAAAAGGATGTGTGCTCTTCCCTTTTCCCACTTCCTCCTGCCTGTTGGCTGGATTGTGGACCTGCTTCCTGGAACTCAAGCCACCTACTTGGAGTATGCGAGAAAAGCCTCATTTTGACAATAGCAGAGCAACAGAAAGGCATCGGAGTCCCTGAAAGTGGTGGCCTCACCACGCCAGCCTGGGACTGCTTGCCTCTGGAATTTGTTTCTGTGGAGGAGAAATAAGATTTATCACGTTTAAATCATTGGTATGTGGGGGTTTGTGTCATTCATAGCTGAAGCCAACCCTAACTGATTGAGAAGGGGGGGCTAGGTGACTCGGGGAGCAGGGGTAGAGGGGAGACACCTATCACTGAGTCCACTTTACAGTTTAGAAACGTGCCAGAGTAGGGACAGTAGCATGAAAAGTCTTTATAAAGGAGTCTATTTTCTCTTTTCTTGAGCGCCTCGAAGCTTTCAAGGGCTGTGGGAGCATCTTCATCCCTTATCACAATTCCGGTTTATATTATTCATTAAAAAAGCTTAAAAGCTCACATGACAGATCAAATGATTTCTTACTGAGGATTCTGAGTGTGAGAATCTATGAAAATAAGAGAGATATGTGTGTGTGTGTGTGTGTGCATTGTGCAAAGGGGAGAAGAACATTCATCTTGGCATACCTCAATCTCAGTTGGGTTCTTCCTAATTATAGATACTCTGAGGCTGATGCTTTTTCTACCATCATAAATTAGCTTGTTTGTTACTGGATCAATTCTTAGCTGGAGTCATTTCAATGCCCTGCTAAGAGAAGCAGCTATCTTATTTAACTTAGGATGTGCTGACAAGACTGCCACACATCCACGAGAACCCAGAAACATTCTCCAACAGAAGGCGTGATACATAGCAACGATGTCAGTAATCTCTTTGCTTTCAATTTTGATTTAGGGTTATTATTTTAGGAGAGTCAAAGAAAAGAAAGTAAATTTGGAAACACTGACCAGGATGCTGGGCTACAGGATGCCTTCCCGTTTTTCTAACATATTTCTCATTATGGACTACTGGTCCTCAATCCAAGCTGAGCGTTAGAAACATTCTGGAGGATTTTTATATAACATAGATCTCAGACTCCACATCCCAACAAGTCTGATTCAGTGGACCTGTTTAAGCCTAAATTTCCACATTTAAAAAAAATTGCTCTACTGATTATGAGAGCTGAATCCTGATTCTGCATTTAGGAAGAACTGGCACAGATAATCCAATATTTTTAAATACCTAATACATGCTCAGTTAAAATGATTAAGGAAGACAATTTAGGTGACAAAAATAAGCTTTATTTAACACTTCATGAAGCAGACAGTCTCCACACTCAAGAGCTGGGAGAATGGCAAGGTGGGACGGAAGGCTGAAAGCTTTTAGAGGACAAAGCATAGGGAACAAGGAAAAGAAGGAATAAAAACATCTGATTGGCGGAGTTTCACCCATAATCACCTACGTTCCTTGGTTTGGGTTGGTTGTCTAGATGGTCTGACTTCTGGGCAGATGGAAAGTTTACAAGAACATGAAACCTCAAAGTTTCACTTTGTTTTGCTGATGTGGTTTTCCAGGATCAGTGGAAGGAAAGGTTGATGTGAGATCAAGTTGACAATTCTCCCCTTTTGATCAACCTCTGGCCAAGCAAGGGGTTTGATCAAAGATGGTATTGCAAGTTATGCTCGGTTACCGTCATCTCTTTGGGTCTCAGTATATATTTTGAAGGAGATGATGTCAGGTTTATAACTCTGAAGCTGACTTTGTTCTATGGATTTTTTTCGTGTTCCAGTCAGAGGGAGACCATTTATTGGCTGGCTGATGGCTGCATAAAGGTATTTAAAATACTTAGAGAATGCAGTGGACCAGGACATTATTGTTATTTATAGTAAAAGTATTCCTAAGGTTTGCAGAGAGCTCCTGAGCCAGGGTCCCCGGGAACCAAACCAATTAGAATCAAATAGGTCAAGAAATGACCCTGAAGAGGGGGATACTTCTTTAAGCCAGTTGACCTGTGAAGGGCAGCAGACTATGCCACCCAGAAATACACCTCTTTCATGTAAGGATTATCTTGAGCTCGTTATTCTTAAGAAACAGCAGGAGTAGGAAAAGCTCTGAAAACCAGGTAGAAGTTACCCTTTCGTGAGGGAAATTTACATTTATAAGGCATATCTCCATTTGTAAGAGTGTCTTCCCCTCTGTCCCAGGAAAAGGAGGATGATTAAATCTCTAGAAACACTTATCATTGGAGAAAGCAACATCTTAAATCTGCATAGCAAACATCCCCTCAGTTATCCATACTTCGCCTGGTAATCTCCCATAATTGCCCCCCCCCCCCCCGCAACATCTTCTTTTGTGGTTAGCTGGAGATGGTATTTAAGGTGATAGCTTGGGCCATCTTGCAGTGTTACTCAGTTTTCCCGGGTATCTCCCATGTCTACAAGAGGCGCTGGCACCACTCACGTAAGTAGAACAAGTTAAACGATGATCTTTATGTTACACATAGACATTAAGCTTTGTTCTTGTTATCTTTAAGCTAAGTCAGGGGAGAGGGCCTTGAATCAGTCTCTGACCATGTTTAGTCTCTGGGAAAACAGGAACATCAGTCACAAGGGAGGAAAAACAGAAGATTTTCAAGAACTGAGACCAGACCTTGAAGGCCCACCGGGAGACCATATGTCTGAAGAAACCACATTCCAGAAATAGTTTCATGCATGCCTGCACATACTCCCCCCTATATAACTGGCCTGTAGTCTTTTTTCTGAGAAGGTGGACTTTGAGGATGCTACTCCACCATCTTCTGTCTTTGCTGGCAAAAATGAATAAACCCTTTCTGTCCCACCAACTTGCCTTCTGACATTTTGGCTAATCTCTCAGCAAGCAGAACAAGCCCATTGCTTGGTAACAGAGGTATACATGTTATTAAACTTCTGTTTCTTTTCCCCCCATTAATCCGTCTTTTATTACAGAGGATTACAAGAGGATTATTACAAGAACCTAGAAGGATAGAGAGAAAACCACTTTTCCTCCCCTACATCAGTTTATGTATTTTGTGTAATTGTATCTGCACTTCCCCCAAAGTGTTTATTCAATGAGCTTGTTCCAGGGAAACTGAGGCATGGGAAATCAGGGAGAAGCTTGTAACCAGCAGCACTGCAGAATCACCAGCATCGTAGCAAATCCAACAGTGCTAAATACCTTGTAGGGCACAAGGAGTTTCGTTGTTGTTCTCCTGGCTACAGGCTAGTATACTCTAGATATCACTGGTACTGCCTTCTCCACAAAC
Source organism: Equus przewalskii (assembly GCF_037783145.1). Classification (NCBI taxonomy): domain Eukaryota; kingdom Metazoa; phylum Chordata; class Mammalia; order Perissodactyla; family Equidae; genus Equus; species Equus przewalskii. The sequence continues at coordinate 17,271,986 of NC_091852.1, forward strand.
TCGGGAGCTCTGTGTTCACATGACTTTCTTATTTTCCTTCTTTTGAAAAAAAAATTCAATTAATCATGGCATTGTCGTCAGTCCATTATGCCCCTTGGGACTTCCTCTACCTGTATTGTCTAAGAAGATTTATTCAAACTAAAGGTAGGTGGTGGAATGCAGATGGTAAATAGAAAAGGAGGAATTGCCATCAATTCAATAGTGATGAGGCTTCCTTTTGGGTGGGGTAATTGTTTATATCAGTCCTACAAAGTTCAAGAGATAACACCTGTCCGCTGCCTACTGGCATACTCTTGCTGACCTACATGCAGGATAACGCTGCTGTGGAGCCCCACACTGAAGTCTAGAGTTACAGCTCATTTTATTCCACAGCAGGGGCACTCCAGCGGCTGGGGTTTGCCAGCAGTCCACCTGAAGCAGCCAGTGATGGGGCATGGTCTGTGGAGAATTTAAAACAATAATACAAGTGATTCGAAAGCAGCCTGCCTTTTATTGTCACCACAAGCTGGCGATTCTGAACAATGTCAGTGATAAAATACTTCTCTCTGAAAAAGTCTTTTGTTGGACTAAGTTCTAAAAAAATAGTGATTTCAAAGTGTGGTCTTGGGTCAGCTATGTCAGCATCATCTGGGAACTTGATAGAAAGACAAATTCCCAGACTCCACACAAGACCAACTGCATCATTTGGAAAGGGTGGTAAAATAGTATTTGCTCACCCACATTTTTGAACGAAGCATCTGTATTTGCATAACTAAAAGAGATCACTTTGTGAGTCTTCAGATGGTTAGAGGATTTGCCCTAGATGTAGGAGAGGCAGACATTTTAAGTACTTATACTCAAAAGTGTCCCATTGACCTGAATCTCTGAGGTATCCTGTCATGCAGATAGTACATACATGTTACTGTGGATTGAACTGAATTTGTGTCCCCCAAAAGCCCTAATCCCCAATACCTGTGAATGTGACCTTATTTAGAAATAGGGTCTTTGCACATATAATCAAGTTAAGGTCTTGCTGGATTAAGGTGGGCCCTAACCAATAACTGGAAATACAGGGGAGATGTCCATGTGAAGATGGAAGCAGAGTTTGGAAAGACACAGCTGTAAGGCAAGGAATGCCAAGGATTGCTGGCAACCACCAGAAGCAAGGAGAAAGGCAAGGAAGGATCTTCTCAAGAGCCTTCAGAAAGAGGATGGTCCTGACAACACCTTGATTTCAGACTCCTAACCTCCAGAACAGCGAAAGAATAAATTTTTGTTGTTTTAAGCGACTCAGTTTGTGGTAATTTGTTACAGCAGACCTAGGAAAATAATCCACATGTTAAATAAGAACTATCAAAAGTCAGCAATAAATAATATGTACTAAATGAATGGTAAAAACACTAACATGCTATGGCATCTTGGAGGAAGTGTAATCCTGTTCCTGAGGCCATATATACAAAGTTACCAGTATACCAAAGACTCTTGCAGCATTTCTATTAGAAGGGTAGCAAAATGTGCCATCTCAAAATATAACTCTTTGGCATAAGGATTATTTTGAGAAGCAGCAGACACAGAAGCAGCTCTGAAAACAGAGACCAAGTTGCCCTTTTGTAAGGGAAATTCACATTTATAAAGGAAATCTTCATTTGTAGGAGTGTCTCCCACTCTGTACCAGGAAGAAAGGATGACTAAATCATAAGGAACTCATCAATGGAGAAAACACTTAAATCTGCATAACAAATCTTACCTTGTTTACCCTGCTTTTTCTGGTAACTTCCCATAACTGTGCTCCCCACCCCACACATACTTCTTTTGTCTTTAAAGACTTGTTTTGTCTTTAGCTGAAGATGGTATTCAAGGTGGTGGCTTGGGCTGTTTAGGGAGTTACTCAATTTCCCTGGTATCTCCTGTGTATACACGAGGTATATGTGTTAGTAAACTTCTGTTTGTTTTTCTCTTGTTAATCTGTCTTTTGTTACAGGGGATCTCAACCAAAGACTCAGAAGGGTAGAGGGAAAATTATTTTTCCTCCCTTACACCAGGAAATGGTATATTTTCATGCCACCTCTCCATAGAGAGTAGCTTTGTGATCGAGTTGATTGTGGGGCAAACCCCTCCAATGTCAGCCTACTGATGGTATTAATGATTTTTCAGCCTAGCTGTCACTCTCAAAGGAAAAAAAATATTTTCTGATACATATTAAAAAATAAACATTAATATCTCTGTACACTATTACAGCATGAACTCCAGGAGACATTGCTGTTATTACCTATTTATTGCTGTATAACCAACCACCCCAAATTGTAGTTACTTGAAACAATGCTTTATTATTTCTCATGATTCTGTGGGACAGAGATCTGGGTAGGGCACAGCTGGGTATTCTTTTCCTCCATTTGGGTTTTTTACTTCAACTGTATTCATCTGTAGCTGGGCTGGGTTCAAAAATCCAAATAAATAATTATTATATATGTATATATTTAATCACATTTTTTAAAACAATGAAATAATAAACTATTTTTCAAATGGCTAGTTATAGGAGGAGGGAGGGAACATGGTAGAGAGAACAGAAATAGAAGACTTTTCTAAATATATTTTGTTTCGTAGGTTCGACTTTAGAACTTTTTTTTTGCTGAGGAAGATTGGCCTTAAGCTAACATCCATTGCCAATCTTCCTCTTTTTTTGTTTGAGGAAGATTAGCCCTGAGCAACGTCTGCACCAATCGTCCTCTATTTTGTATGTGGGTCGCCACCACAGCATGGCCAATGAGTGGTGCAGGTCCATGCCTGGGATCCAAACCCACAAACCCTGGGCCACCAAAGCGGAGCATGCAAACTTAACCACTATGCCATAGGGCCAGCCCCAAGAATTATCCGAATATTTTACATAAACATAAAGACGAAATTAAATAATAAAGACAACCTCTGAATTTAAAAGTAACGGGAAACAAATGAACCTAATTCTATTTCTAGTTGGTAGAATAATCAGAGAGAGAGAAATTATAACTAAAGATTTTAAAGCATAATAACTGTCTATCCCCAAGAGTGTACACTAGAGATATATTCTAAGGACAAAAAGACCTGAAAGAAAAACTTCAACCATTTTCAGGAAATATGTTGGAGGTAGTGGTGTTAGCATTGCTTTCTGACATGGCTGTGTGTATTGTATGGGAAAAATAAAATGCCTAATTAGGCCGGTGTCATAGAGAACTAAAATTTTTTTGTGTGTCCTTGCCAGGAGATCCAGATGTATAATTGGTGAAGTTAAATAAAAACCAAATCATAACTTGGAATTGAAAGCATAAGCACGAACTCATGATGCATTTTATCTGAATAGTAACCAAAAACAAACATATTCCCTGACTTTAACCATTGAAAAAGAAAAGAACCAATGAGCAATCCATTAGCAATGAACATCCCTAGTGTCCAGATTACGATCTCTAAATACCATTACCCTCCTAGAGCAACCAGGGCTCTTTGGAAAAATGATTACTTCTGGGTCTAGAGCAGAAATGTAAAATATATGCTAGAACATCTTGTTATTCAAAAAAGTAAGGGAGCGATTGAAGACCACCAGGGGTGTGTCAAAAGTACCCAGGAGTCAACCGAAATAAGATCCTCAGGCCTAAAATAGGAGACTTGAGCATCAATAAGCATAGTAACTTCAATGGATTGAAATAGGTTAAGTATATGTAAAACTATGAATTTGCAATTATACTAAAACCAAACTAACTGGTCACCTTTGGAAGACGTGGGGAAAACATCTCATTATTTTGAAATCTGATAAACAAAGGGAAATAATCAAATCTTTCCTGCCCTTCTTATCCAGTCTGTTTTACAGGATAACCAAATAGTTGATGAGAGGAAAGTTTCTCTTTTAGAAGTATTCCAAAACGTAAAGGAAAAAGGACTGATAGAGTATCACCATTTTGTATTCTGTAATGAATGTCACAAAAAGAGAGACCTTTAGACATTATTTTCTTCTTGATAGAAATATACACCATCTATGAAGTAGTGTTGGAAAAACCCTCTAACTTCAAACAGATTAAACCTGTAAATCTAAATGTCAATTCATAGGAAATACAACAAATAGAGGAATATTTTAAATTATCCCATGAGGATACAATCCACAAAAATCAAACTAGAGGAAACTATAAAATAAACACTATAGAAAAATTCAAGAAAAAAAGAAAAATGTAAGAGGATCCTATGGTTTAAAAGAGACTTCAAGGACTTATCAACTAATGCAAACTATGGACCTTATTTGGTTTGTAATTCAAAAAAACTATAAAAAAGTTTTCTTAAATAGAGCAATCAGTTCAATGTGAACATTTATGTGGTAATATTGATGAATTATTGCAAATTTGTTTGCATGTGATGACAATGGTATTGTGAGTATGTTAAAAAAGAGAGTCCTTGGCTGGCCCCATCGCCTAGTGGTTAAGCTCAGCATGCTCCACTTAAGCAACCAGTTTCAGTTCCTGGGTGCAGACCTACGTCACTCGTCAGCAGCCATGCTGTGGCAGTGACTCACATGCAAAATAGAGGAAGATTGGCACAGATGTTAGCTCAGGGCCAGTCTTCCTCAGGACAAAAAAAGAGAAAGTCCTTATTTACAAAGAGGGTCCTATGTTTCATACTGAAACATTTATAGAGGAAATTACATAATGTTCAGCATTTACCACAAAATAATCTCATTGAGGGGAGAGTTGAGGGACTGTAGATAAAAAAAGCTTGTCTATATGAATTTTTGAAGCTGTGATGAATACATTAGGTTCATTACATTGTTTTCTCTACTTTTACGTTATAGTTAAAATTTCCTAAAATAAAACATTTTAAAACATCAATATTTATAAGGAGTTAGATGAAACCTAACTGGTAGAATCACAGAATTCTATAAGTTCCTCTTTTTCCTATAATCTTCTCCCTAAGGGATCAGCTTTTTGGTGAGCAGTTCTTCTGCATCTGGGTGTACTTTGGTCTTAGCACAGTGACTGGAATATAGTAGTCACTCAATAAATGTTTGTGGAACAGTAATAACGACTTTTAGCATCAGTAGCACTGTATTATTCCCGTCAAATTTGTTTAGTCACCTACAAGTTTAGAAGGCTTCGGATTTTGTTCATAAGTGTTAGCAATAAAACAGCCCCTGCAACCTTCCTGTCAGTGAGACTGAGTACATGCCACATCAGATGTCCCACCATCTAGGTCTTCCTGCACCATGTCCCCATAATAGTGCATGTATCAAACCTCAGCCGTTAACAGGCTCTCCTGCTCAAATGTCCTTTCCCCCAAGTACCTCCCAGAAATAACTGAAATCTTGGCATTCTTCTTGCTGCTGTTTTAAGACTTTGGCCAAACGCTAAGCTTCTGAAAGTTTTGCTCCTAACACGCTGAATTTGAGCACTGCCTAGTAGACAGTGTTTAGTGGGAGGTAAGAGGAAATCCAGCCAGAACCCGAAGAAAAAAATTACGTGGGAAATAGAACCTAAATGTAAAATGATAAGCTATGTATGTGTTTCTAGAATTTTAAAAGGAAACTTTGATGTCGCTATTAAAACCTTGGAATGCTTGTCAAAATTCCCCAGTCTAGTGTGATGGGCATGTACAATGGGAAGCTAACAATATAAATTTAGAAGACTATTTACATATGGGCAGAATGACTCGAATTTCCATCCACTTGAGGGTAAATCTTATTAACAAGAAATGGTTTGGAGGGGGCAAAACAGAGATATTATAAAGACCCTGACAGCAGCTACAGATGGGACTGCACAATGCAGATAGCAGCCAACCACTACCGAACATTTCATTGATCTGGTGACTCTGAGATATCGAAAACATTGGAAGACCAAGCACTACAAAAAAGATCTCTTTCCAAGATACTCTTGGCCAATGAACTGATGTTCTTGCAGAAGACATCTGCTTGTAGGTGATGACTGAGCAATGGAATAAGCATATAGCATAAATCTCCTGCCCCCAATTCCCTACTTTGCCAGCCATTCCTAGTACATGTGGGTGGTAATTTGGTAGCTGTCCCAGACTTCAGAAAGCCAAAGATGGTTTTCAGCTAAAAATGGTGACTTGAGGATACATTTCACCACCCTTTATTCCATCCAAGTTTTCTGTTGAAATAACCTATAGGTATTATAAACAGGAAACATCTTATAGTAATGCTGGTAATTAAGAAATGAAGGAATCTTTGCTGAATATCATAAAGATGAGACCATGAAAAAAGGCCTATCACCCCAGGTTTCTTTGAAGTCTGGAAATTAAATGAAAAAAGACCTCAGCAAAACCCGACTACAAGCTTCATTGCAGAGTAGGGGCTGGAGGTAACAATCAGGCATGGGTGACATTGTGAGGGGCACACATGAATCTGCCCCCACCTCTGTGGCGTGCGCTGCATGCCAGAGCCACAAGGAGTAGGGATCCTGGGGTCCTGCCAAATGTCTCACACTGAACGTGGACTGCCACGCTGAGAAAGGGGCAAAGAGAGCACCATAGCTCTCTCCAAATGACGGCAACTCTGACAGAAAAAGAACGAGTCTGCTGCCCCGGTTGACCTCAGGCTGGGTTGGTCTGGAACTTCAACCCACACAATCTCTAAAAGAACTTAAACCGCCAATGCTGGGGAAACCCTGACCTCCCTCTTTAATTTAGTAAATAACTGAAAATCAGAAAGATAGTGCAAGTCAAAAAAGGCAGCAACCCGAATGATGATCTGAGGAATGAGATTCAATATTTCTGTATGAAGTTTTGGAAATTCTCTGATTGGTTGAAGAGGATTTTGCAGATGGGGCGCCAGAATAAGTAGTAATTAAAAAGGAGAAAATCTGAAATCAGAAAAGACTGAGGAAATAGAACAGCCGACTGCCAAATTTTGAACAAATCCATGAATTAGAACCCAAGCCCCAAGCAATCCTCCCAGAACTCAGAGAAAAATGATAAAAAAATTAAAAGAGTATGGGTGGGCCGGGTGGCACAGCGGTTAAGTTCGCATGTTCTGCTTCAGCCACCCGGGGTTCGCTGGTTTGGATCCTGGGTACAGACATGGCACCACTTGGCAAGCCATGCTGTGGTAGGTGTCCCACATATAAAGTAGAGGAAGATGGGTACGGATGTTAGCTCAGGGCCAGTCTTCCTCAGCAAAAAAGAGGAGGATTGGCAGCAGATGTTAGCTCAGGGCTGATCTTCCTCAAAAAAAAAAAAAATGGAAAGGGAAAAAAAAAAGAAATTAAAAGGATACAAGAAAAGATAAGAGCTGTGAATAATAAATCCAGTTTAAAAGAGATACACACATGACATTAGTATATTGGAGAACCTGAAAATATTTGATAAATTAACCTAGGTCCTAGACTGCAATAAAACAGATAAACTACTAGAAAGACTAAACCAGAATATATTTTTACAAAGCAAAACATACAAAATTACCAATCATATTTGCAAAATTTATATGCAAAATTTACCACAGATTTGACAGATTGTAATTTAAAAATCCTTTGTATATATCCGGTAACATGTTTGAAATTCATAGAGGAAAATATAAATTATAAGTATACATATAATGTGAAGAAATATAAAATATTAATTATAAGAATTGACTTCAAAAGTGGAGAAAGCTTGTTTTAACTTTTACAAAAGAAATTTAAAAACAAGTAAAGCAACTTGCCCAAAGTTACACAACTTAAAAGAGGCAGAGCGTGAATTTGAAGGTTCACAGCCTCTAAAAAAATACTGAAAGCTTCCCAATTTATTTTAAGAACTTCCATAATGTGGATAGCAAACCTGACCAAAATAGCAAACACAGACACACACACTCTGTGGATTAATTTCACTTAATATAGAAGAAAAAGCAGAAATAAAACACCAGAAAATCGAATGCCTACTAAAATAAAACAATAATACTCTATAACGATGTTTATTTCGGTAATGCAAAGATTATTCACTCAGAAAATGTATAGTATTTCATCAAATATCAAAGGAAAAAAATCAGGATAATTTTGATGGATTTAAGAAAATCAACATACTATTCTGATGAAAACTCTAAACTAAGACCAAGAAGTTTTCTTAATACAATTAAGAAGTTGTTTTTTTTTTTTTTTCTCAAAAAGGCACACAGGGCCATAGTTAGGTGAAATCTGTATGCATTTCCATTGAAGTTTGTAATATTTAATATTGCTCTCAATGTTATTACTAAAGCCATAAGACCAAGAAAAAAGAAATAAGTATAAAAGGGGTCATATTTTTATAACTAGTAAGCTGGCACATTTTAACCTCCCCCACCCTCCCCTTAAATCACATTTCTTACAGCCTTTTACCCTTGTGAGACTTTTAAAATCAGGGCAGCAAAGAAGTGCTAAATAGGTTTTGCTAAATTCTTGTGGTTCGCATTTAACAAGCCAAGTATTAACTCCTATAAATAAGAGTATAGGGTCCCTCCCATGACTGGAGAAGACACTGAAGTTCACCATTATGGTTCAAACATTGATCTTCAGTCAGGTTAAGGATAATACGACACAGGGGAGTACAAGGCCACATGTGTTTTCTGCCTCGAGTTAGGTTGGAAGATGCAGGAGAAGCAAGAAGGAAGGGAGTGACATGGCCAGATGGTGACTCCAGAGTTCACTTCGCCAAGCTTTGTTCATTTAAAGGGACAGAGTGACATGAACTGAGGCAACCATGAAGGGCCAGGAGCTTCTTCCCAATCACCTATTTGGGATCCTAAGAGGAAGGCATACAGGAGACTCTGTACCAACATCTGGCTGTCAGGTAAAACTGACACAGACAGACAGATGGAACTTCTATGGTGTTATATCAAATTTAAGTCACTTTCAATTGAAAGATGTAATAAAGAAAGATGCTATCACTACTCACAATAGCCAAGACGTGGAAACAACCCAAGTGCCCATTGACTGATAATTGGATAAAGATGTGGTGTATATATATACAATGGAATACTACTCAGCCATAAAAAAGGACAAAATCATCCTATTTGCAACAACATGGATGGACCTGGAGGGAATTATGCTAATCGAAATAAGCCAGACTGAGAAAGACAAACACCAGATGATTTCACTCATATGTGGAATATAAACAAATACATGGACTAAGAAAACAGTTCAGTGGTTACCAGGGGAAGGGGGTGAAGGGGAGCACGTATATGGGGACAGACAAGAAATAATGGACAACTGAAATTTCACAATGATGTAAACTGTTATGAACTCAAATGTTAAAAAAAGAAAAGGAAGATGCTATCAAACCATGATATGCTTGTAAGATATAGTCCAATTTCAGAGATGGTATAATATGGGGAAAAATGCACAAATTAGAATCAACAAAATATGACAGCACTCCTAAGCTGTCATGCCAGGTCATGTCTTATTAATCTTAACAGTCCTTGTCCCTGAATCAGCATATGGCATATAGCAGGTGTTCAATAAATGTTGTAGGAAAGGGCAGGGAGGGAAGAATGAAGGAAGGAAGGAAGGAAGGAAGCCTTGATTGTCCAGCAAGTCTTCTTCCTTACATTTTTTTAAATTCCAAATTTTGGTTCATATTCTCGAACATTGCTGCTCCAACCAGCTCAGACATAACCACAAGTTCTTGTTCAGGGCATTTCAGGTTACCCCATTGTCTTAAATCGCCTGAGATTGTAGATCTAGTCTCCCTTCCAGTTTGGCCATTTCTCCTGTCCAAAGCATGCCTCAAAGCTTTTCTGTCCACACTGTTCTGAGACAATTATGACAGGTAAAAAACGGAAGAGCAACTGACCTCAAGAAAGCCCGCTAAGAGTAGACAGCACTTGAGCTGAGGCCTGAAGCATGAAAGGAACCCACCAGTCAGCCAAGCAAGACAGGTAGAGGCACAGGAGTTTCTCAAAAGCAGTCAGCATGCTACGTTGATGACTCAAAATGCTAAAAACAACATCTAGCCCTCTGATTGCTCAAAAATATAGCTTTTCATAATTTTACCTTATAATTATGGTTCATGTGCATGAATGCACAATGTGTTTTCTTCTCACAGCTGGGCTACTGTTAGGCAAGATTCCTGTAGGCAAGGTCTAGGTGATTGAAAACGTGCGTAGTTAACAGGAGATTGTCTAGCTGTTTAGAGCATAAGCTGCCTTGACCTGATAGATTTGCAAATATTCCGCTCTTAGAAAATGCCACAGTTTCTGTCTTACTTTGCTGGCTTGTCCTTCTTGGTCTCTTTAACTTGCAGCATCTCTTCTTCCACATTACTGAAATTTGCAGCAATCCCAGAATTCTTTCCTTAGCCCCCTTTTCCTCTTCTTTTATTTTTTTAATTTAATTTTTAAACTTTTAAATATTGAATAAATTCAAAAGAACACATATATAACATTTTTGCAAGTTATGAAGTATAATAGTAAAGCCAACCAGGACCAGGACTAGAGTGGGGCAAGTAAGGCGTTCCATTTGGGTGCAAAATTTAAGGAGGCACCAAAAAAGCTCATAATCAGGATAATATTCTAATGCAATATTTTAAAAATCAAAATTAACATGAAAAAATCCATGACAAACGAAATATGACAGTTTTAGATAAAGATGGGATCTGACCCTGTACTTTTCTAACACTGCCTCATTTGGCTCAGTCCTCTGGTTCCAACAGAATTTTGTATAAAAAAATAGGTGGCTGGGGCCAGCCTGGTGGTGTATGGTTAGGTTCGTGTGCTCTGCTTCAGCGGCCCAGAGTTCGTGGATTCAGATACCAAGTGTGGACCTACACACCACTCATCAAGCCATGCTGTGGTGGCATTCCACATACAAAATAGAGGAAGTTTGGCACAGATGTTAGCTCAGCAACAATCTTCCTCAAGCAAAAAGAGGAAGTCTAGCAACAGATGTTAGCTCAGGGCCAAGCTTCCTCACCAAAAATAAAAGAAACAGTGGTTGGCCTAAGCGCTGTGGTTTGCTGATTTGATTTCCTTTTAATATAGCATTAAAATATGATTTATCTTGATTACTAAGTTACTGATTACATCCCTTGCATTTGTGCCTGGGGCCAGTGCCTCCATAAACCTCTGCTTAGTTGCCGTCATCCCTATTGATGAAATGAAAAGTGTCGTTCAGTTTTGCTTGTTTGTAAAGTTTATAAAACTAAAATGTAAACTTTATAAAACTTCTATGTATTCTTCTAATCACTTAATCACTTCTAATGACTTAATATTAAATCTCAACGCATCCTCCGTGCTTATGGGAGCAGCTGCAGCTCATTCATCTTCACGGGTCCCCAGCATTCCACTCTGTGGCTGCATCTCTGTTTCTTCGTCCATTTTCCCACTAATAGACGTGTGAGTGTGTCCAGTTACTTGTCTTTACAAACCTTGCCTTCGTGAACATTCTTGTACACGTCTGCTGCCCACAGTCTAAGACCCCAGAGTCGACTCCTGGAACAGAACTGCTGAGTGACAAGGTGTGGGCAAGTTGGAAGTTACTAGATAATGCCATATTGTGATCCCAAATGCTTGTACCAGTATCCACTACCACCAACAAGAGTTTCGGGCCCAATAAAAGAGAACATTTTACAACTTTTTAATTTTTGCTAATCTAGGGGGTGTAAAGTAATATCTCATTGATGTTTTCATTTGTATTTCCTTGACTACTAATGAGACTGAACATGTTTCTGTATGCTTATTGTGTATTCATATTTCCTCTTTAAAGTGTCTGCTCATGTATTTTGCCCAATTTTATATTAGAATATAATCTAATAGACATAATCTAGATACAATAATATATGGAGAGACAGAATATATACATATATTTTATTGTTTTATTAAACTTTTTCAGAAATTCTTTATTTATTCTGGATATTAACCTTTTGTTGTATGTATTCCAATGTCTTCTCTAAGTTTTTGGCTCATCTTTTTACTCTTTTTATGATCTCTTTTCATTTACAAGAAATTCTTCATTTTAATGTAGTAAAATTTCTCATTTCTCATTTCTGTCTTTTGTTCTTAGTACCTGGCTTTCAGGTGTAGGGCTTTAGTAAATCTGGAGTTGACATCTGGATATCATGTGAGGTAGGGATCTGATTTAAGTTTTTCATGTGGATAGCCTATTGCTGCAGGAATATTTCCTAAAATAATCATTCTTTCTCCACTGATCGGCAAGGCCACATCTTCCATATATCAGGCTTCAGTATACATGTACGTTAGCTTCTGTTTCATTGGTCAGTTTGTTTATCTTTGTGCCAAGGCCACACGGTCTTATTTAGTAGAGTTTTTAAATAAATCTTAATATCTGGTTGGTCATATCTCCTCACCTAGTTCTTTTTAAAGAATATGCTGGCCATTTGTCTCTGTTGGAACCAATTTGTCAGGTTCCATTGAAAAACTCTTTGGGGATATAACTGGTACACATCAAATCAATTTGGCAAAGATCGACATCATCAAAATATTTGTCTTCATGAGTATGAACATGGTATATTCCTCCATTTATTTGGCTCTTACTGTAGGTACTGGTTGAATGGTGACCTGCAAAAGATATGTCCATGTTCTAACCCCTGGAACCTGAGAATGGGACCTTATTTGGAAAAGGAATCTTTGCAGTTGTGATGAAGGATCTCCAGATGCTGTCACCCTGGATTATCCAGGTGAGCCTTAAATCTAATGACAAGTGCCATAAGAGGCAGAAGAGGAGGAGACAGGCAGAAGAGAAGGCCATGCGAAGGTGGAGGCAGAAACTGGAGTCATGCAGCCACGGGCCAAGGAACCCTGGAGCTCCCAGAAGCTGGAAGAGGTGAAGAGGAATAATCCCCTGGAGCCTTCAGAGGGAGTGCAGTCCTGCTGACATCTTGATTTTGGACCTCTGCCCTTCAGAACTGTGAGAGAACAAGTTTCTGTGGTTTTAAGACACCAAATTTGTTATGGCAGTCCCAGGAAACTAATGTACTTTCAGTCAAGTTCTAAAATATCTTCATAATATTCCTGCATATCTTTTGTTGTATTTATTCCCAAATTCCTTGATTATTTTGCTATTGTAAATGTCATCTTTTAGAATTTATGTTTGTTAGTGGTTTATTGATGATGTTCAGAAAGGCAGGGTCAGCCTGGTGGTACAGCAGTTAAGTTCGCACATTCACTTCAGTGGCCCGGCATTTGCTGGTTCGGATCCTGGGTGCGGACACGGCACTGCTTGTCAAGTCATGCTGTGGCAGGCATCCCACATATAAAGTAGAGGAAGACGGGCACGCTTGTTAGCTCAGGGCCAGTCTTCCTCAGCAAAGAGGAATATTGGCAGCAGATGTTAGCTCAGGGCTAATCTTCCTCAAAGAAAAAAATACAAAGAAACCAGAAAGGTAATTAATTTTGGGGCACTGATCTTGTATCCAGAAACTTGGTTAAAATCTTTTTTAAATAAACATGTATCAATATTTTATTACAATCTTGCAAGAAAAACACGCTCTTTGTAGGTCAATTAAAATATTTATTCCTGATAGGGAATTTTTTTTTAGGTAGGAATTTTTTTTTCCCTCTTGCAAAGCAAACCTTATTGTGGCCCTGAGGTCTGGGCTCTTCCCTCTAGGTCCTGCTGAAGCTGGAGAGTTGGGTGAGGGGCTCCTGTGGTGCCCCTTCAACACCTGCATCACATTCAGACTCAGAAAAAGAGAATGGATTAGATACACAAGGAAAGAACAGTCTGGTTGAAGGTCTCTAGATTCTTGACTGGAAGTCAGCTGATAGTCAACGGCTACTTGTTACCCAGAACCAGTCTTCGTTGCATCAAAATTCATTAGAAACTGGAATAAGCACCTATTAGAAATGCTAACTTTTCACAGAGTGTGAATTACAGTCTGTAAAAGGACCGTATCCCAAACCATTTTTTCTTTTATGCTGGGATCCTCACTTCACCAAACAGGTCTTCCAACCTCTACTCTCCTTCATCTCCAATTGGTTGTCGAACCCACAGTCCTATTTTTAAAGCACAATTATAAATCTAATCATGCTGTTCCTAACCACTAGCAAAAATCCCATTGTTCTTGGATAGAAACCAAAATCCTTAAATGGCCCATAAGACCCTGCAGGGCTTGGGCCCTCTGTCTTAAGTCTCACGTCTCATCACTCTTACACTAGTGCTCTGGGCTACAACCACACTGTCATTTCTCTTAGCTTTTGAGAAGCAAAGTGCTCCTTGCCTTGTCAAGTACAGTTGGCCCTCTGAATCTGAAGGTTTCACTCCCCAGATTCATTCTGTGGTTGGTCGAATCCAAGGGTATGGAGGGCCAACTATATTCATTGTACAACGTGACTTTCCATAAGGGACTTAAGCATCTGCACATTTTGGTATCCGCAGGGGTTCCTGTGCTTCTACTGTTGTTCCCCCTTATCCGTGGTTTCGCTTTGTGCAGTTTCAGTCACCCTTGGTCAACCACAGACATCGTCTGCTTCTGGCATCCAACCATCGACATTCTCATGGCTCAATAGTCCTCCTTCTGACCTACCATCACAAGGTCAATAGTAGCCCAACGACATGTCACAATGTCTACATCACTCACCTCACTTCATCTCATCGTGGAGGCATTGTATCATTTCACAGCATCACAAGAAGAAGGGTGAGTGCCATACAATAAAATATTTTGAGAGAGAGAGACCACATTCACACAATTTTTATTACAGTATATTGTTATAATTGTTCTATTTTATTTTATTTTTTATTTTTTTGAGGAACATTAGCCCTGAGCTAACATCTGCTGCCAATCCTCCTCTTTTTACTGAGGAAGACCGGCCCTGAGCTAACTCTGTGCCCTCTACTTTCTATGTGGGATGCCTACCACAGCATGGCTTGCCAAGCAGTGCCATGTCCACACCTGGGATCCAACCCAGAGAACCCCAGGCCGCCAAAGCAGAACATGCTCACTTAACCACTGCACCACTGGGCGGCCCCCTGTTCTATTTTATTATTAATTATCAATGTTAACTTCTTACTGTGCCTAATTTATAAATTAAACTTTGTCAGAAAAAAAAAGGTAGTATATATAGGATTTGATACTGTGGGGGATCAGAATCGGCCCCCAAAATGTGTCTCTTTGGCTTGATTATTTTTAAGAACAAAAGACTCTGAAAGAAACTTTGAACTTTCCCCTAACTATGTAAGAGAACTTAAGAGAGAAGTCCTGTCCCAGGACAGGCTATCACCAGAGAAAACTCTGGGTCTGATAAACTGGGAGGATCCTTGCTAAGCCCATTTTTATCAAAATTCTCTCTCCAGTCCCATTATCTATAGATGGCCCAGCAAACATTTTTTTAATCAAACATTTGCTTTTCCATTTCCATATAAATTGCCTTCCTCCCCTTGGAAATCCCAAAGCACTACCCCCAACACCCTCCTTTGTCTTTAGTTAAAGATGGTATTTAAGGTGGTGGTTCAGGCCATTTGGCAAGTTACTCAGTTTTCCTGGGGTTTCTCCCATGTATGTATGTTATTAAACTTTGATTTTCTCCTGTTATTCTGTCTCATGTCAATTTAATTCTATGACCAGCCAGAAGGACCTAGAGGGAAGAGAAATGGTTTTTCCTCCCCTACAATACTATCCGTGGTTTTAGGGATCCACTGGGGGTCTTGGAACACAACCCTCTCGGATAAGGTGGGACTACTGTATAAGCCATTTCCTCTGCCTGAAATCCTCTTCCCCCCATCTCTCTCCTGTCCAGCTCCTCCTCATCCTTCACAGCTCAGCTTAAAGTCACTTCCTTATAGTCTTCTCTGATCCCCCAATATGAATAATAAACGAGAATCCTCCCTCCTTTATTGTTTCTTTTAACTCCCAGTATCTCTCCCTGCCAATGCTCATGGATTTTTTTCCTATTATTTTTTCAACATTTATTTTTAAATTTATGTTCACTAAAATTCACAAATGCATAGTCTTGTAGCCACTACCACAAACAAGATACAGAACAGTTTGATCACCCTCCTGATTTCCTCATGCTGTCTTTTTGTAGTCAGACCCTCCCCGCCCCCTCAACCCCTGGCAACCACTATAGTTTTGCTTTTTCCAGAGTGTCGTTTAAATACCAAAGAATGCGTAGCCTTAGGGGTTTAATTTCTATCCTTCAGCATAATGCAATTGAGATCCGTCTATGTTGTCCATGCATCAGTAGTTGATTACTTTTCATCACTGAGTTATATTCAATTGTATGAATGGACTGCAGTTTGTTTAGCCATTCGCCAATTGAAGGACATCTGGACTGCTTCCAGCGTGAGCCAATTATGAATAAAGTTGCTATAAACATTCATGTACAGGTTTTTGTGAGAAAATACATTTTCATTCCTCTTGAGTAAATACATAGGAGTGAGGATACTGGGTCATATGGGAAGTGTATGTTTATCTTTATAAGAAACTGCTCAAGGGGCTGGTCCAGTGGTGTAGTCATTAGGTTCATGAGCTCTGCTTGGTGGTCTGGGGTTCACAGGTCTGGATCCGAGGCGTGGACCTAGCACCACTCATCCAGCCATGCTGTGGTGGGATCCCACATAAAGTAGAGGAAGATTTTGGCACAGATGTTAGCTCAGCGACAATCTTTCTCAAGCAAAAAGAGGAAAATTGGCAACAGATGTTAGCTCAGGGCCAAGCTACCTCACACACACACACACACACATACACACACACAAACAGAAAGAAAAGAAACTGCCCAAGCGTTTTCCAAAGACATTGCCATTTTGCATTCCGCCAGCAACAAATAAGAATTCCAAGTGCCCTGCTTGCTCATCATTATTTGGTATTGTCAGGTTTCTGTTTGTTTTAGACATTCTAATAGTATATAGTGGTATCTAATTAAGATTTCAATTTACATTTTCCTAATGATGAATGATGGTGAGTATCTTTTCATGTGCTTATTTGCCATCTGTATATCTTCCTTGGGAAAATGTTCAAATTCTTTTACTATTTTTTTTTAATTGAAGTTTGTTTCCTTGTCATTGAGTTTTGAACATTCTTTGCATTTTTTGAATACAAGTACTTTTTCAGACATATGATTTACAAATATTTTCTCCTAGTCTATGACTTTTTATTTCATTCTGGTAACTATCTTTTGGAGAACAAATGTTTCTAGTTTTGATGAAGTCCAATTTATCAGGGTTTTTTTCTTTCATGAATCATGCTTTTGGGTGTTTAAGAACTCTTAATTCACAATCACAAAGATTTTCTCCTATTTTTTTTTTGGAAGATGTATAGTTATATGTTTAGCTCTATGATGCATTTCCAGTTAATTTTTGTATAAAGTGTGAGGTATGGGTCAAATGAATTTTTTTCATGGATAAGTAATTGTCTCGGGATCATTTGTTGAAAAATACTATCCTTTCTCGATCTTTGCCAAAAGTCCACGTAGGTGTGCCAATCTACTTTCATTGTGGTCAGAGAATTTACTTTGTAAGGCTTCTATTCTTTTAAAATTTTAAGATTTGTTTAATGAATCATCATATGGTCTGTCTTAATGAATGTTCCAATCGCTCTTGAAATGATCCCAGTCTTCTATATCCTGGCTGATTTTCTGTCTACTTGCTTGATTGATTACTAAGAGACTATATCTCTTGATGTTATTTAGTAGGTGCCATAGTGATTATAAATACCCAAACCTTTCTTCTTTTTTTTTAAGATTTTATCTTTCCTTTTTCTCCCCAAAGCCCCCCAGTACATAGTTGTATATTTTTAGTTGTGGATCCTTCTATTTGTCGCATGTGGGATGCCGCCTCAGCATGGCTTGATAGGCCGTGCCATGTCCGCACCCAGGATCCAAACCCTTGAAACCCTGGGCCGCCCAAGCAGAGCACGTGAAATTAACCACTCAGCCACGGGGCCAGCCCCCACACAAACCGTTCTTAATCTACTTAAAGCTGCTGTTTTACCACCTCAAATAAAATCTAAAATCCTTACAACCACATTGGTTCCTTTACTTTTCCTCTTTTATTTATAGACACATTTGTATTACATTAAAAACCCCACAAGACAAGGTTACACTTTTTGCTTTCAACTGTCGCATGTATTTTAAAGAACTTAAGAAAAGAAAAATAGTCTATCCTCTATGCCCAGATATTGGCCATTTCTGTTGCTCTTCCTTTATTGTTGCAGTTCCAAGATTCTCCCAGGTGCCATTTCCCTCCAGTCTGAAGAATTTAGAACTTCAGCGTTTCTTCTAGAATAGGTCTGATAGTGACAAATTCTCTTACTTTCCCTTCACCTGAGAATGTCTTCATTTCACCTGCCTTCTGGAAGGATATTTCCTTTTGCTGGATGAGAATTCAAAATTACAGTTCTTTCCTCTTAGTATTTTAATTATTTTGTTCCACTGTCTTCTGGCCTCTTACGGTTTTCTGATAAGAAATCCATAGTCATTCAAATCATTGTTTAATTTTTTGCATTCTGTTTTTCTTGAACAATTTTATTAGGAGTTTGTCAATTTTATTAACGTTTTTAAAGAACCAACTTTTGATTTGTTGATCCATTCATTATATCTTTGTTTTCTACTTCATCTAATTTCTGATCTCATCTTTAGTTTCTTCCTTCTGCTTTCTTTGGATTTATTCCATTTTTCTCTTCTCTGTTTCTTAAGTTGGATGCTTATCTCATTCCCCACTTTCTTCTCTTCTGAAACAAACAGGTAAGGCCATACGTTCCCTCTAGGTAAGGCTATAAAGGGAAATCTGCAGTTAGGCAGCATTCTCATTGTCACTCAGTTCTAATTGCTATCATGATAACTTCTTCGGTACTTAAGATATTTAGAAGTCTAAGTTTTAATTTTCTAAGGCATGTTTTTAAGTTAGCACTTTGTTTCTGACTTTTGCTTAAATGCGTTGGTAAGAAAATGAGTTCTGTAGGATACTAAGTGTTTGAAAAGTGTTAAGGCTTACTTTATGGCCTTAAAAGTAGTCAATTCTTAAAATGCTCTGGGTGTTCTGGAAAAGAGGTCTATTCTCCCATTATTAAGCACAGAGTTCTATATCTGGCCTTTAGATCAAGACTGTTAATTGTTTTCTTCACATTTTCTATATCTATGGTGATTTCTGTCCTCTTGATCTATCAAACACAGAGAGACATATATTAAAATCTCCCATTACAATTGTATATTTGTCTTTTGCTGCTTTATTTTGATCAGTTTATCTATCACCTTTCTGCGTTATATATTTGGAGGCTATGTTATTAGAAAGAGACAAATTTGGACTATGTGAAAAATTGAACTCTGTATCATTATATAGTAACTCCTTCTATGTCTAGTATATATTTTTCTTTAAATCATAGTCAGATACAATGATGTACCAGATTTCTTTTGGTTTATGTTTACCTGGAATATCCTTTTCCATTCTCTTTCTCCTTCTCTTGTCCTTATGTTATAAACGTGTATATCTTATAAACAGCATACAGATGTCTTTTTAAAAAGCTCTTCTCACAATCTATGATTTTTAACTATAGAATTTAGTCCACTTAAATTTATTGTTACTACTGATATATTTGGATTTATTCTTCCATCTTATTTCAAGCTTTCATTCCTTCTGCCCCTTGTTTCTTTCTCTGTTTTTTTTTAAACCCCTTTCTTCTTACATTTAAACTGACTATAGATATTTTTTCTCATTCTATTTTTTCCCTCTCCTGGTTTGGAAGATACACACCTTATTTCTATTCTCATACTCACTACATTGTAAATGGATACTTAGCTTCACAGAATATAAAGTTAGTCTTTCCCCACCTCACATACAAATATAAAGATTTTGGAACGCTTTAAATGCAGTCACCTCACTTCTTATCATGTGATTGTGGCCCTATGGTTTAGCTCTATCTTAATTTTAACTCCATAACTTAAGCATTATTGGTGTTTTATACCATCAGTATTTGTTTATGTATTTCTACATATTTACCATAACTTTTACTGACTATTTTACCTTACATCTCAAATCATGTTTGAGGATCACTTTCCTTCCTCTTGAAGTAAACCTTTTAGAAGTTCTTTTGGGCAAGTTTCTTTTTTGAATAAAGCCCATTTTTCTTTTACTGAAAGGTCTTTATTTAATCTTCGTTCTTGAAACACAGTTTATCTGAGTACACCTTCTAGATTGCTGATTATTTTGTCTTAGCACGTTGAAGACACCACTCCATGTCTTCTGGGTCCTACTCTTCTGAAGGCAAGTGTCAGTGTCATCGTCATTCCTTTGTTTATGAAATGTCTGTTCTCGCAGGCTACTTTTAACATCTTATTTCTGTAATATGAATCTGAAAAGTCATTACTTTCATCAAATTATCAACCATTAACTTTTGAAAATTGCTTTTCCCACATTCTCTTATCTCCTTTTGTAACTTTATTACCTTCTATACCTTCATGCTTCTTGCGTGACTTAATCTCTGTCACATTTTTCATATCTTTGTACTTCTATACAGAATTCTGCTGCGTCTTTAAATTTATTTTCCACTTCACTAATTCTTACTGCAGCTTGAACTCTGCTCTTTAACCTTTCCAGTACATTTTAAATTTTATTTATTTCCCCTTTTGACAGTGAGCTCTATGAGGTCAAATATTTTTGTTTATTTTGTTCGCTGAAGTAAACCCAACCACTAGAAGAATGCCTGTGACATAGCAGGTGCTCAATAAACAATTATACATTTTATTCCTGCAAATTCAATTTGCTTTTCTCCAATCTCTTTGCTCAATTTGGTAGTCTTTTATTTCTTTGTCAGATTTTATTTCCTCCCTTAATTTTGTTAAGCAATAACATAGTGTTTTTGTATTCTGTATCCAATAATTTCAAATTTGAATATCTTACATTTCTAGATCTGCTTATTATTTCTGCAAATCCTTGTTCAAAGTAGCTTGTTTCCTCATGTGTTTTAAATTTGCTTGAGCTTTGTGGGAATTCTTTGAGGCCTGAAACCAAGGAAGAGGCCTCCCAGGCAGGTTTGGGTTGGCTCTGCTCTGTGCCTAAGGACACCAGACTCCACTTTACACCACAGTCCTTAGCCTGCAGTTCTTGAGACTACAAAAATGATATGCATTCAGCTAAGTCCATGGAAGAGATTCTTAGGAACAGACATTTCTTTTCTTTAACCTCCATCCAATCCCACAGCCAACACAGCTGTCTGTTTCTGAGGGGTGAGTTTTCTTTCTCTAGTTCACCCTTTACCTAACGACATAGTTCTTCCTATGTCCTGGACTTACATAAGGTGATTTCTATTTATATAAGGTGGTAAATCTATGCCCTGCACTGACCCAAGACTTTGCCTCCAACATGCCTTGTGTGTCAAAGCTCTTGGCAGCCCATTTCCAGTGGCTTCAATATATGCAAAGGATTCAGAGTTCATTTACTGCCTTAGTCTGCCATAAAAAATATCACAGATTGGGTGGCTTAAACAACAGTTCATTTTCTCACAGTTCTGGAGGCTAGAAGTCCGAGGTCAACATTCAAGTAGATTTTGTTTCTGGTGAGGACCTCCTTTCTAGATTGTAGATGGCTGCCTTCTCACTGTGTCTTCCTTGCACCTGCGTGCTCAGGGAAGGGAAGAGAGCTCAGTGTCCCTGCTATCTTCGTGTAAAGACACTAATCCTATCAGATCACCATATCACCCTTATAGCTTCATTTAACCTTAATTACTTCCTTAAAGGTCCCATCTCCAAATATAGCCACACTGGGGGTTAAGGCTTCAAATTCAATGTGAACTTTGGAGAGGACACAAATATTCAGTCTACACTATTTACATCCAGGTTCGCCTGTTCCTCTTTATTCCTAACCTCAGAAGATTTCCATTCGTTTCTTAAAGGGCTCATTTGATCATTTCAAAAGGGTTTGTTGTTGTTGCTGTTGTTGAGTATTTTTAGACGTCATCTAGCAGACATGAGTCTCAGAATCTCTAGCTTTCCATATCGCCAGAAAAAGACATCTCTTCTCCGTGTGTAATCTTGCAGTAGGCATTTCTAGTCAATCTCATATACATGCTTCAATTAACACATCAAATTTGTATTTCCAGCCCTGACTTCTCTCCTGAGATTGGGACTCATAGCCAGCTGCTGCTTGACATCTTTACTAGTTGGAAACCTATAGAATATTTAAAACTTAATGTATCCCAATCAGAACTCATAGTTTTCATCTCAAATTTGCTCTTCCTTATTTCCCTATCCTAGTAAACATTGTGACCAACCACTGAATTGCTCAAGCCAAAAAACCGAGACATCAACCTTGATTCCTCATTTTTCCTTCCTTTCCACATGCACTGCAAGAACACGTTTTGTCTTCCTTATTTTCAGCATAGAGCCTCAATCTGTCCACTTCTCCCACCTCCTTTTCTACCACCTCTGTCCAAGCCACCATTGTGTCTCGTCTGGCTACTGCTTTCTCCTCCTAAGAAAGCACCCTGCACTGGGCTCACCCTCCTACAACAAGGCTCCACAAAGCAGTTAAAGTGATCCTTTCAAAACACAATTGGGGCTGGCCCAGTGGCCTAGTGGTTGAGTTCAGTGTGCTCTGCTTCAGAGACCCAGGTTCACGAGTTCAGATTCCCGGCATGGACCTACACCACTCATCAGCCATGCTGTGGCAGTGACCCACATGCCAAATAGAGAAGGACTGGCATGGATGTTGGCTCAGGGCAAATCTTCCTCAGCAAAAAAATGGCAAATTGCATCACATCTCAATAACTAAAAATTGTTCATTTGCTTCCCATTATGCTTACACTAAAAGTCTAAACTTCTTACTGTCAGCTTACAAGGCCTTAAATGTTTCAGTGATCCACCTCTCTGAGCTGATCATGTATATATGCCCCTGTGTTCCCCACACTATGGACATTCTGGCTCTCTTTCCACTTCTCAAATACACTTAGTTCATTCCTACAGGGCCTTTACATTTGTTGTTCCCTCTGCAGGAATATGCTTCTCTGTGATCTTTGCTTCATTGAAGTCACAGCTCAAATGCCATCTCCTCAAAAATAACTTCTCTAACCACTGCTAAATAGTCCCCATGTGTTCCTCCAGATACACTGCTACCCCTTTCCACTCTGTTCTGTTCCCTAGAAAGCTGACCTTCACGGGCTACATCAACCAGGCCTCCTCCACCTCTCTTTCCATTGGGTTTTGCCAACGGGAAGCAATGGTGGAAATAGGAGGGCGGGAGCAAAGAAAGCTCAGGATGTATATTTCCCTGGCTCCCCTCATGCTGAGTTGCTGGTTGGCAGTGGCCATGTTCCTCTACCAAAGTTCCCAATAGTTGGTCTCTTCTATAGCTATACCCTCCTATAAGCTTCCACAAATGGCTCCTTCCCCTCATCGTGTCAGGCCCAGGTGTAATAGTTGCTTCCTATTTGGGGGCCTGAGATGTGTCACCATCCATTGTTGGCTTCCCTTCATTAAACTCTTTTACCTTGAGTGTGCCATCTAATTCCTGCTGTAGCAGCTTCCCTAGGTCTGCCATAACAGAGTACCACAAACTGGGTGGCTTAATCAACAGAAATGTATTGTCTCACAGTTCTAGAGGCTAGATATCCAAGACATCGGGGTCAGCAGGGCTGGCTTCTTCTGATGGCTGTGAGGAACAACCTGTTGTATGCCTCTCCCCTAGCTACTGGTGGCTTGAAGCAATCTTTGGCATTCCTTGGCTGGTAAAAGCATCATCCCAATCTCTGCCCTCACCTTCACATGACATTCTCCCTGAGTGTGTATCTGTGTCCAAATTTCTTCTTTTCATGAAAAGACCAGTCATATTGGATTAGGGATCACTCTAATGACCTCATCTTAATGAATTACACCTGCAATGACTCTATTTCCAAATAAGGTCACATTCTGAGGTGTAGGGGTTAGGATGGCATAAGAATTTTGGAGGGACACAATTCAAGCCATAACACCCGTTGGGACTCTGATAGATATTTCCTCTCCATCATCACTCTCTATCACATTGCCTATTTTATTTTCTTATAGCACTTACCACTACTTGATAGTATTTGATTTATTTGTTTATATGTGTGAATATTTACTTTCTGATTTTCTTTCTCCCTCAATAAAATATAAGCTTCATAAGGGCAAGCTGTTGTCTATCTTATTTTCTGCTGTAACTATCTGACACATAGTAGGAAATCAAGAAATAATTATTAAATAAATGGCACTATCTAAAGTTTGGTTTAGAATCTTAAACTGCTATAGATGTTAGTTACTACTGCATGTAAATTATAATATTCATATGCTACTGTACCATCTCTGTCATCCGTAAAAGAAGTTTAGACTCTCTACGTGTATTTTAGGAAGCAGCTTCGTGAAATATGAGGACTCTTTGTTGTTTCTGTCCCAGATCTCCATTTATTCATTGTGTCATATTAATGAAATCTTGTAATCTCTCTCAGCCTGAATTTCCCCAAATGGGAAAAATGTTTTCTACCTCTAATATTAGAAGGTTTTTTAAAAAGGTAATTATGGACCCAAAAATGCTTTGTAGAATGCGAAGTAAGAGAGAATTACAGGTGACCATCATCCTTGTGGCAATTATGGTTATTACTGGGACACTATTTGGACCTGAACTTCTTCTTAAAGATGTTAAGAAGGATTCAAAGAAAAACAGCTAGCTAGTCAAATGAATTCAGGCAATATCAGGTTAAAAGAAAATTTCTTTCCTTCAGTAATTCTCAGAACTTTTAATGTTTCGAAGTAAATTTAGATTTTCCATAAGGGAATATTGCATACCTTTTTTACAAACTTACCTGACCACGCAACATATTTTATTCAAACCATCTCATAGGATTAGGGGTTGAGAAATGATGAGGTGGGGATTTCTGTCTAAGCTAGACAAATCAATGTCATTTCAAAGGTAGACTTTTAAACCAAAACTAGAAAGAAAAGAATTTTCCAGCTCTAGATGCAAGTAGGTTGTTGCCAATGTTTTCTAGCTTCAAAACAACGTAATTCAGCATTAGTCCTCAGCAGAGAGTAGGATGACAGTGACCCTACAGGGAAATCATTCCTCTTATAATCAGTATTAGAATACTTTTGAACCCTGCTCTGACCGTCCTGGACATAAAGTTAAAATCATGCCCCTTCATGTTTTTCTTCGCCACAATATCTACCAGAAAATGGAGGAAAGCATCCAAAATGTGACTATTAGTAGGGCTCTGCAGTGCTTGCCTCTGCGTGTCCACGGTGACAGGCACCGGTCCATGTAGATGCGTGTCCACTCCTCCTGCTGCGGGTGAGACATCAAGGTCCACAGAATACAAAATGTCATTTCTTGCTATGAAGGAGGTTTTATCTAAGCTGTGGTTTTAGAGTTCCTCCTTCTGCTCACCAACAACTGGAGGACTAAAATAGAGCTACCAAGCATATGAGTGGATAGAACCACAGAAATCCATAATCCAGGCCCTTTGTTATAGAGATGAGGAAGTCAAGGCCCGGATGATGAAGTGAATTATTTAAGATTACTAGGCGCCTTGTATTACCACAGAGGTGACTATCCAAGGAGGCAGAAAATCCTGTCCTGACTTGCGTGGACAAAGCTCTCCCCAGGTTCTGCAACCTACTCAACTTTACAGCTGGACTCCTTACTAGCTTGGATTCTAAAATTTCATTTAGAAAGTTGCATCCTAAGGACAAGCTGATTTTTCTTTCTAACTTTCAGGGGAGAACTACCCCAAGAGACAGCAAAACAACCCCTAGAAAAAACTAGCATTTGCTCTCTCCCTCAGGCCTTAAACACTCCCTGGGACCGCGGCCTACACCAGCCCAAGGATAGTCCATCCAACATCATTGCTCAACCTTGTCATTCCATGTCACTTATCCTTCTCACAGCCTCTTATCCCCAGACTACTCCAGGATTCTTTTCCCTGATCTTCCTTCCATCAAAGATATCCCACTCATTGGGCAAACATTTCCCAAGCACCTATTACGTGTTGGGCATCCTGCTAGAAGCTGGAGATATCAAGATGGCATTTGTTCACTCAAGGAGTTAACAGTCTGGTGAGAGAGAATATAAAGAGATAGTTCTTTTACAGAGTGCTAAGTGAAGTGCTAGAGTAGAAAATGTGAGGACTAAGCTGTTCCGCTCACACAAGACCATGAGGCTTGAGATGTTGAACATACAGTTCTTAGCATTTCTGTCATCAGTTTCCACTTTTCCATCCCTTCTGCTTCTGCCCTGCTTCCAGGCTTCATCATCTCTTGACTGAACAAACAACACCTTCCTAACTTTCTCCCTGCCTCACCTTTGCCAACCTAACTTTCACTCTTCTACCAGAATAATTTTTCAAAAAATTGAAATCACCATGTCTGGAATATAGTAAAAACTCATTAAATATTTATTGAATAAATAATGTCACTCCCTTGCTTAACACCATTCAGTGAATTTGTAACTCATACGGAGGTGCTTGCAAAACGTTCCCAATGATTCATCTCCTAATGAGGTGGGGAATGAAAACATATGTACACCCCAAAGGTAATATTCAGTAAAATGCACAAATCTAAGGTGTACGGCTCAACCTCACTTTACATTTGCATAAATACATGTGTCCACCACTTAGATAGAATATAGAACATTTTCATTTCACCCTAGAAAATTTTCTCAAGCCCCTTGCCAAGTCAGTCCTCCCTTTCAGAATTAACCAATATTCCACCTTCAATCACTATAGATTCATGTTGCTTGTTCTTGAGTTTCATATGATCAATGGAATCATACAGTATGTATTGCTATTGACTTAAGTGTCAGTATTTTGTATCCTGTCACCTTTCATGGAGCATCTCAGATGGAAATTTCCACTCAAAACTCTAAGACACTCAGTGGCCATTTTCAAGACACCACACTCCATACTGATTTCTTAGCTTTTGCCAAAATCTATTTCCTATACATATCAATTAGAAAGAGTCAGAAAAACAAATTCTCATTAAAGGAAAGAAGATATAGATAATATATATCAAGGAAAATATCCTCATGATTAATACCTAACAGCTTGTATTTGTAGAAACATATGTTCGTGGATTGACTAATCAGATAATGTCATCTTGAGCAAGGAAATAATTTTCTAACAGTGGTCCATTCAGGGCCAAAGACAAACTTGTAATGAAGATATGTGAGCAAAAAGAAAACATCCAGAAGGAATGGAAGAAAAAGTAGCATTAACTGAGAGCTTCTTATGGTCCAGACACAATGCTAGCTAAGCGCTGGGGATTCAAAAATGAAAATGACACATGATAGCTCTAAACTGGTGTTACTTTTCTAGAAAATTATTTGCTAATGTGTATCAAGAGCCTTATAAAAGTTTTATGTCTTTCTCCTAGTAATTCCATTTCTAAAAATTTATCTTAAAGATATATTCAAACACGAGAAAAATATGAGAAATATCAAACATGCAAGAATTATTAAATAAATTATAGTGAGGCCATTGACTTACTATATTGAATATTACAGAATATTACAAAACCTTTAAAAATATATTCTTGAGGAATATTTAATGACAAAATAAACACTCAAAATATGAAGTTTTCCTTTTTTTAAAAAAAAGCAGGCTACAAATCTATAGCTATGGTGTGATACAAATTATTTATGTGTGTATGTGTGTATATATGAGTACATGTACTAATGGCACATATGGATGACACACACGCTCATTTACATTTCCCCACTCTGTGACTAGAAGCACATGTTTCAGAATACTGTCAATAACAACCTACTTTTTCATCTTTGCCAACTTGATAAGCCAAAACATGTTATCTTAATTTAGATTTCTAGATACTAATAAAATCATTTTGCAAATCTTTGATTCAGTATTAATGAGGGTCTGAAGGAAAAAAGTACTCATACTCAGCTTGTGGTAGAAAAATTGATAGTTACCTTCAGGGGCAATTTTATAGTATCTACTGAAATGTTAAGTGAACATACCCTGAGAGAAGCAATTCCATTTTTCAGGATCTGTTTTAAAGAAACAACTTGTATAGATGGCCAAGGACGTATATACACATTGTCACATTGTTTGTCATAAAAAAACAGAAAGAACCTATGTCCTCATAAATCAGGGAATGGCTAAATAAACTATGCTATATCCATACCAGAAGATATTATATAGGATTGAAAAATAATGAAGTTTTAAAGACTGACATAGAAAGATTTTCAACATATTTTTGAATGAAATACAAGGGGAAAAATAATATGTAGAGTACGATACTATTATTGTAAAAATAAAACAAAAAACAATATTATGCAAATTCTCAAGTCATAAATATATTATGAAAATGCACAGAATGGAAATGATACACAGCATATGGATAATGTGGTTACATTTGGGGAAGACACTGGGTTTGGTAAGGACATGGTCAAAGAAGATTTTAATATTCTTGGCATTTTAATTTGTTTCAAAAAGAATGTATTAATTTGGAACTATATATTAACTTAGAAATAAACCTTTTTAAAAAATCAAATTGCTTTCTGAATGCACCAAGTTCTTCTGTGAAGATTATATGGTATTTTTTTAAAAAATCAAGACCAAACAGGGGCAACAAAAGACCCCAAACTACTAAAGCAATCCTGAGAAAGAAGAAGAAAGCTGGAGGCATCACAATCCCTGACTTCAAAGCATACTACAAAGCTACAGTAATCAAAACAGCATGGTACTGGTACAAAAACAAATGCACAGATCAATGGAACAGAATTGAAAGCCCGGAAATAAAACCACACATCTATGGACAGCTAATCTTTGACAAAGGAGCTGAGGGCCTACAATGGAGGAAAGAAAGTCTCTTCAACAAATGGTGCTGGGAAAACTGGACAGCCACATGTAAAAGAATGAAAATCAACCATTCTTTTTCACCATTTACTAAAATAAACTCAAAATGGATCAAAGACCTAAAGATTAGGCCCGAAACAATAAGTCTTCTAGAAGAGAATATCGGCAGCACACTCTTTGACATCAGCTTCAAAAGAATCTTTTCGGACACCATAACCCTTCACATGAGGGAAACAATAGAAAGAATAAACAAATGGGACTTCATCAGACTAAAGAGCTTCTTCAAGGCAAGGGAAAACAGGATTGAAACAAAAAAACAGCCCACTAATTGGGAAAAAATATTCACAAGTTATTTATCCGACAAAGGGTTAATCTCCATAATATACAAAGAATTCACACAACTCAACAATAAAAAATCAAACAACCCAATTACAAAATGGGCAGGGGACATGAACAGACATTTCTCCAAAGAAGATATACAGATGGCCAATAGACACATGAAAAGATGCTCATCATCACTAATCATCAGGGAAATGCAAATCAAAACTACACTAAGATATCACCTTACACCTGTTAGAATGGCAAAAATATCCAAAACCAAGAGTGACAAATGTTGGAGAGGCTGTGGAGAAAAGGGAACCCTCATACACTTGGTGGGAATGCAAACTGGTACAGCCACTATGGAAAATAGTATGGAGATTCCTCAAAAAGTTAAGAATAGAAATACCTTCTGACCCAGCCATCCCACTACTGGGTATCTATCCCAAGAACCTGAAATCAGCAATTCCAAAAGTTCCATGCACCCCTATGTTCATCGCAGCATTATTCACAATAGCCAAGTCATGGAACCAACCTAAGTGCCCAGCAACTGATGATTGGATAAAGAAGATGTGGTATATATATACAATGGAATACTACTCAGCCATAAAAAAGGACAAAGTCGTACCATTCACAACAACATGGATAGACCTTGAGGGTATTATGTTGAGTGAAATAAGCCAGACAGAGAAAGAGGAACTCTCTCTGACTCCACTCACAGGTGGTAGTTAACATATGGACAAAGACAACTGATCAGTGGTTGCCAGGGGAAAGGGGGGTGGGGGTAGGGCACTAGGGGTGAAGTGGTGTACCTACAACATGACTAATAATGATGTACAACTGTAATTTCACAAGGATGTTAACTTTCATACCCTTAATTAAAAAAAAAATGAAGACCAAACACCTTATATAATGAACAAATAGTATATCCATATGGCCAAGTATATGTGAACTAATTAATCCGTAGCGTGGTGAACACAGCAATCTTTAGCTAAATTTACAGTGAATCAGTTTAACTGTTGACTTAGTCTTATTATGTTAATTTCCTGAGAAAGGCGACTAAGGTCCATGTAGATCAGAGGGTTCAGGTGAAAAGTTTCCCTGTTTACTTGGGCAATTTTTACTGTTTAAACCGTTTGGAATCTAGTGGATCAGAGACTGGCCTTGTTTGTTTCAGTTATAACGGACTTCCTTACATCAGAAACTTTACCTGTTGTTACCCCTTAAAGAAGCTCAGATCTAGAAAACTCCCACAATACCTTCAGGAAGAAGGCAGGTAGGCCATCAATAACTGAAATGTTATATTTTAGCCAATTGGACAATTTCTTTCTCTTTATTTAATAAGTATTAACTATTGTTAACGATCATATAATGCTTTTCTTTAAAACTATGATTTATAAATATAAATATGATCATCACAAATATGATCATTTGCAATGAAGGCATTTGTTTATGAAGAGGCATAAGTAAATATTTTCCTTTCAGCTAATAGTTAAAACTATTTTTAACAGAATTATTATTCTAGAAACATCATCTGTCTCACTTCACATTTTTGCAATAAACAATTACAGTTCAGGAAAAAAGGAAGGCAGGAGTTGGTATTTGGTAATAGGAAGACACCTAAACTTAAAATATTCTGGAATTTGGAGAAGTTTTATGGTAAATTTTTGGTAAAGACAAGTACTTTATTTTTCCTCCTTCATAAAATAAACATTTATATTTTCTTAATGAGATAAATGAAATATAACCAGTCATTTCCCTTCTTATAGCAACTAACATAAGTGTGTAACTTTATTACTTTCCCAGGCAAGATTTAATGGTGGGACGTGTCTTTCCTTCCATCTTTCTTGGCTAGAAATCTGAGAATGAGAGGTATTGCCTTCGGTGGTGTTTTTATCTTATTCTGGCTCTTACGTGGTAAGTTTAAGAAAGGATAAATCAAAAAGAGGAAAATTACTTAAGAAAATGAAGAATTACAATATAAGTAGAGGGTGGTTGTAAATAAGGTTATGTAATTAAAGTGCTCCTAACTAGGCCTGAGTAAGCATTTAAATAATAACAGCTAACATTTATGGAGCACTTACTGTATACCAAGTAGTGGTGTAAACATTTCATTTGTATTAATTCATTGCATCCTCTTGACAACCCTATGAGTCAAGTGCTGTTATTTCCCATTTAACAGATGAGAAAACTGAGCTGGTAGATGGTGGCCCACATGTTGCCATGAGTGTTGCTAATTTGCAACTAACCAAATTAGGCTGGAAGCCCTTATAAATATGGCAAAGAAAGTGAATTAATTGGAACAAAAGAAGCACAGATACGGGGCTCCTAGCACTTTTCCTGTTATATGTGCTCTTTTCCACCAACTCCAACCTTCTTTCATTTATAAAAGAACTACATAAAGGAGATAATAGGAAGTTCCCAAGTCCTTTTACAGGATTCTTAAAGCCCCTCGGACTAGGTAGATGTTCGTGAAGGTATGATCTCTGACAGGTGTGTTCAAGCACCATGAAGGGAACCCTCCCTCTCAATGAAATGGTAAGAAGGTGATGCAGACAGCTGCTCTACACTGAACGCAGGCGCAAAGAGCGCAGGGTCGCTTAGAGTCAGAAGATTTAATGAACATATGAGTCACCTGGGGATCTTGTTCAGCTGCAGCGTCTGATTCAGCAGGTCTGGGGTGGGGCCTCAGAGTCTGCATTTCCAATAAGCTTCCTAGTCATGCTGATGCTGTTGTTCTGGAGACCACGCTTCGGTACGAAGAATCTAGGAGGCATCCAAGAAATAAATAAAATTCTATTATTGAGACTTAGACAAAGACTGGGGTCACCAACCTAAATGCCTAAAGTGTTTGAGCAGATAATATAAATGGGGGAAGCCAGCCAGCAATAAATCAAGGGGGGCAGCTGATCCCCAGCTACAGATGTTTGCTGCCACGGAGACGGGAGAGCCCAACATTACCAAATCTTCTGCTTCTGCAAGAGAAGCCAGAAATTCAGGTTTGTAGGAAAATTTTCCCAATTTTTAAATGTTGACAACTAATAGAAACTTTGAAGGCTCTCTGCAAGTTAAACATACCAGGACTGGCCCCGGGGCCACCAGTTTGTGGCCTCTGCTGCCCACACTACCCTCATCACTAAATACAGTGCACATAGAGTTCTGATTACCCCTTGCAGAGAGGGCAGCGAGAAAGGCAAACTGCATAGCTTGGGTCTTTGCTGCATTTTAAATCCTTATACTTCTCTGATGCTCCCTGGCGGTCTAGTGCTGAGGATTAAGTCCTTATACTTCTCTCCTGTAAAGAATGTGGAGGGGAGCATATGAGTAGGTAAAAAAAATCACAGCTGAATATCTACAGTGTCTAGGATATCATGAAAAAATCATTCAGGGAGGGCACAGCATTCATTTTGTTGGATGCGCAGGAAAGACATGAAGGTAAAAGAAGAAAGTTCAGCATATAGAGAAATTTGGAAGTAAGGTGTGCCCATGAAATAAGGGGTGGCTATTTAAAAAAGATCACCATCATCATGATTTCATATTTGTTTAAATAACTGTATATAGGATGTATAATAAGCAGTTAAGTAATTATATATATATAATCTGTTGAAGGTTCCCCACTAATAAATAAATTCATAAAATAGAAGAGCATCCTTCAGAATAAATCATGTAAGGAAACTATTCATTTTACATATAACCTGGAGCTCTAAATTTAGTTGTCAAATCGGAATATATCATGTTTTAGTTATGTTAATAAAACCAACAACAAATTTTCAGACAAAAAGAGACTGGAAGAAAGGAAATGGGATCCATGAACATATTTATAAGTGTTCTGGCAGTTGAACGACTACAGTCAGAAAAAAGGCCTAAAAGTTAAGGCATCATCTTCCCTCATAGTAAAGAATGTCAGAGGCAAGATTTTAGGAAGAAGGCTATGGATATCGGGTGTGGAATGAGAAGGAGGAGGGACCATCTGAGAGGGAGAGAAAGAAGCTAGAGCAGATCCTACTCAGGAAAAGAGTCCAGGGGCCTTAGGCAAGGCACAGAAAGATCTGGCATCATGTAAGCTCTCCACCTAGGCAGGGTCACTGGCACCAAAGGTCTGAGCCCAAGTGGATCTCAAAGGGCAAGTTGAAAGATTGAGAAATAAGTCCAGGAGGAAAACGCACTCAGGCGTGACTTGAAGAAACAGGCAGCCCTAGAATTCTGGGCAGGCAACTGACCCTGAACCTAGGAAAAGTCAAAATCTCCAGCAAGAAGAGGGCAACATCAGAAGGTTTGGGATACGCAAAAGGTAGGTGGCTTGAGTGACACGGTATGCTCGCTAAGAACAGGGGCTTAGGATAGCCACAGACCTTCCTAAGCTCCTGTCTTTGGCACTTGAGCAAGCTACTTAAAATCTTGAGGCCTCAGTTTTCTTTATGTGAAATGTGGGCAACTATAATACCTGCCTGAAAGGTTTTATTGTAGGAAATGATTGGGCTAATGCACGTAAATTGCCTAGCAGAGTCCTCGGCATAAGCTTAATTCTTAAAAAAATATTTGTTGATTGATCATTGCTTATGGATTGAAAGTCTGTCATGCTCAGTAAGAGAACCAAGGTGAAATTTCCAAAGTGTCTTTAGTTGAGGTGGAATCTGGGGAGAACAGTCAATAGTCAATAGCCTCATCAGCCTGCCTATTTTCTATTAAAAGAGATCTAATCCCTAATATGGCAGAGGGAGATTTAAAATACATTGCACAAAATGTCTAGTAAACTCTTTCTTAGTAGAATCTCTGGGCTATTTTTACATAACCAAAATGAATAACATTTCGAGCCACTGAATTTGAGTATTGACGATAACCAGCATGTAAGTATTGATCAAGCAAAAATTATTCACCGAGAACCCACTATATATAATGTGCCGCTTTAGACATTGAAATGAAGGCGTAACAGAGAATATATGGCTGAAATTAAATTTTCTGGCTAAATAACTTTGTTTTGATTTAATTAAGAGCAGAGGAACTGAATAAATTTTACCCAACTAAGTTGTTTAAACCACCTGGTCTCATTTCTAATTAGTATCAGTTCTGGGTGCTTCCAATTCATGAATGTAGCATATGCTTTAAATTTCAACCATTCTCAAAATAAAAATAATTTTAATTTATGTGAGCTTTTAGAATTAATTTAAAAAATACTACATACTTTTTAAAGTTGAAAATCACTGCTTTATTTTTGGATGTCTCTTCCCCGTTTTTTCTTGCTCTGGCCTCCATCTCTATTTTCCCCTTATTTTTTCGCTCCTATATTTGGAGATGCTGGATGTTTGATTTGTAGATACTGCAACCTCTCCGTCCCATTCCATGGATGTCTTTTAGACTTTGGAACCTGCATAGCAAAACCTGGTCAGCATTGTATAAAAGAGGTTCACATTAAAGGTAAGTCTTGACACTTTAAAAAAAAAACCTATTTAGGATGAGCACAGGAAAAATCCTTATACAACAGCAACATTCATGGAACATTTACTACATGCCAGATGCTATCCTAAGGACTTTACCTGGATTGCATTACACCAACAAAGCAATAATGGGCGCTGGATCTTGTCACTGTCCCTATTTTAAGGATGAGGATTCTGAGGCATAGAAAGTTTAAGAAATTTGCACAATATTACACAGCTAATGAGTGTTGGAGCCAAGATTCAAATGCAAGTACTTTGACTCCAGAGCGCATATTCCTAATGAATCTATATACTGCTTCATTCATACCCCTCACATCCTCACAAAAAATTAATACCAAATTTGCTGGGCCCTTCTAAGCGCAGAGCGCTGTGTTACTGCACAGGTTGCGTGCCCAGGCAGCCGGCCTTGTCTGCATGGATTAAAGAGCTAAACATAAAAATCCAAATCATGAAAATATTGGAGAACATATTTTAAGCTTGGGAAAGAGGAGGCCTCTTTAATACCCAAAAGGCAAAAGTCGTAAAAAAATGGATAGATAAATTTGAATATAGTGATATTTTGAAAATTGTAAAATGAATGATAACCCCCAAACTTAAGAAATACAGAACAACCTGGGTGAAAATAGTTGGAATATAAATAACAGAAAAAACTATTAATATCTAACCAGAATAAGTAAAGAGATTTAATCCTTTGTCGCTCGGTCCCATCTCAAGTATTGTAGGATGTTTAGCACATCCCTGGCCTCTCCTGACTACATGCCAGCAGCATCTTCTAGGTTGTAGCAACAACGTCTCCAGGCATCATCTAATGTCCTGGAAGCAAAATTGCCCCCAATTGAGAGACTACTGTTTTCTCAGGTTTCCTAAATTGTGCTGCCTTTGGGGAGTTCTGTAATCAGGCAGAAAATCAAGAGAGGTGGAGGACATCCGTTGCTGAGAATCACTTACACATCTAAAGGATCCTTCTGTGGATTCAGCCCTTTGAATAACTCATAACCTGTGTAAAACTGGGGAATGATATCAGGAAGTTTCCAAACAGCTAACGCTTCAGAAAGTTCTACATAGTCGATGGCAATTGCATGGCTTTTCTCATCTGAATTGGACAGCTATTTTGTTTTACAATTCCCCAGTTTTTGTATTGCAATGTACCCAACTAGAATACCTTTAGGAGGGAGTTCTTAAACATAAGATGACTGTGTCTCCATAAGTCCAGAGTTTTTATTTTGTCTCTGTTTTGTTCACCTGTTGGTTATCTAAAGCGTCTGAGGCCAGGTAGGTGCACCTCCCAAGGGACTCCTCAACCTCTGTCTCTTCTGTTGCCTTCAGGTGGAATTCAGTGGTATTCAGTTAAAGGCTGCACAGAGAACACAACTGTGTGCTTCAAGAGAGTTATGAAATCTTCTGAAATTCACACTACTCACTGCTGCCATCGTCCTCTGTGCAATTTCTGAGCCAATGGCCCATCTCTGAACTGCTTGACTGATCAGTCAGTTTCAAAGCCTGACCTGGTCATCCCAAGACAGCAGCTACCGTCCATCGGCCCAGTGCAAAAACCTCAGACCTGTGCAGGTGGTAGGAGTTACTGATTTGGGCTTTCAAGGTGCCCAACTCTCCCCATCACCTCTGACATTTCAGAAACATTCCTTTCAACACCATCTCTCTCCTCTCTTTCTGCTGAATTCTGCTTCTGTTGATTTCAGGCTACAAAGAAGTGAAAATGTGAGTGATTCCCTGAGTCAAATTACGCACATCATCTCTAGTTGACTAATTTTCCTAAATATTTCCGTACTCCAAAATACAGTTACAAATGAATGTATCACAAGATACCAAGAGACCTGAAAGCGTTCATTGGTTTCCAAAGCAAACTGCCTTGCTCTTTTGGGGTAATTTATGATAAGTGAGAAAGTGATTTAGCAAATACTAGGAAAAATAAGCCAGGAGTCTGTGTGTGAGAATTATAAACCCAAATGGTAAAGGGCTCACGCAGGTGCGAAGGTTGGCACTCATTTCTCCCATCTGCATTAGGATTTGCCCAAATTCTGGATATCCATATCTTAACCACGCCTGAGTGCTTTGGCTCATCTGATTTTGGCAGATTAAGCAATTCCACTCGAGCAGAGGAATAGGTTCCCATCCACAAGGAATTTAAAAGGGTTATGAATATGCTTTGAACTGCATGTCATTTTTTCATGTGCTACATATTCAATTATTCTCATTTGATGCCCTACTTCCACAATTTGAGATTGTTGTGTTTTAAAATTTAAAGTTGTTTTTCTCTGTAATTCCAGGAGTTTGGGAAATCCAAATGATAAATGATAAACCTCAATAAAACCTTCTTTTATTGTCTTTTTCTCAGAACCTAAGACAACATCTCACACACAGTGGGCCCTCAACAAATGCTTTTCTATAAACTTTGAAAAAAACCAAACATTAAAAAGCCCAAGGAAACTAGGCATTTCCCTCTACAATTATTTCAGCCATATTTCTTAGACTGTATTTCTTAGGAAAAAACTTTCTTCATCCTAAGATTTAAATCTATTTGCCATTATTCTCGCACTTTATGCATCAGCCACATTGGTAAACGGTGGTTACCCCAGATCAGTGAACTTCGTGTTTTTATTTTACTTTACTTTTTCTTACTTCTTTCTTGGGTTTTGAATATAACGTTATCTACCCAATATCATGGGGAAAAAATGATGAGATGAGATAATCAGCAACTAACTCAACAGGGCTTCCTAAAATTACTTCGCAGCCCCAGTGATGTAATGAGACGAGAACTAGGCAGTGGGTGCTAGGTTTTTTGTGTTACTAATTAGCTGTTGACCTTGGCAAGTCACTTTGGTCTCTCTGTACCTCATTCTCTGCGCATATAAGATGAAGAAGATCAGATCACATGATCTCTCAGATCCTTTCAAGTCCTAACGTTTTATGACTCAACATTGACTAACACCTCTTTGCTGTTGTTAGATTACAATAAGACTTGGCGCTGAAAACAGCCCACGAGATAGGCCCTGGTTATATGATCAATGCTCCCCTAGCTCTGTATGATCCAGGAAAATGAGAGGAGAGATGCAAGCCACAACAGCGGTGACCATCCCTGAAGCAGTTTACCTGCCTGCCAATTTGACCCAAAAGTCACTAAGGCAACAAAAGTAACCTTGGCTTCCTTGGTACGGTAGGCTGAACAATGGCCCCCAAAGATGTGCACATTCTAGTCCCTGGAAACTATGAAGATGCTACTTTACAGGGCAAAAAGGATTTAGCAGATATGCTTTAATTAAGGATTTTGAGATTAGGAGATTATCCCGGATATCCCGGGTGGGCCCGAGGTAATGACAAGGGCCTTTATAAGAGAGAAGCAGGAGGGTCAGAGAGCGACGTGAAGATGCTTTGAAAGTAGAGAAAAGGGGTCACAAGCCAAGGAGTGTAGGCAACCTCCAGAAGCTAGAAAAGTCAAGGAAACAGATTCTCTCCTAGAACCCAGAAAAAAAGCAGCCCTGTGGACACATTAGACTTGTGAACTCCAGATAATAAATTTGCTTTCTTTTAAAATGATTTGTTATAGCAGCCGTGGGAAACAAACATACTTGATCATGCAAGGGGCAGTGTGGCAATTTCACTCTCCCTAAGGCTGACCCATCCAGTCCTTGGTTTATGTGGGATCTGATTTCAAAAGAGGCATCTCAGTATCATACTGTCTTCCTTTCGTGCTAATGATTTCTCAATCACAATTTCCTTCGAAACACACAGATGGCCCACAGACATGCAATCGCATCTTTTCAGCTTACACCTCCCACTCCAGTCCCCATCCATTCAAGATTTCTTTGGCTGACAAGTTTATTTTTTCCCTGTCCCTCACACCTAAAGACAAAGTGACACCAGATTAACCTGATTTTCATCTATTTTTAAGACATCAAACCGAGTGCTGAGGATCTGAGGACCTCCCTGGAGCCTCTGAATTCCAGGTGGGCTTCCGTGTTGATTATGTTTTGTCTGCAACTGAAATAGAAACCTCAGTGGTAATGCCCCTTAATTCATTTAAAAGAAAAGGCTTTGCAATCGATAAATTGAGAGCATCCAGAGGACGTGGCAGGGAAGAGAGTGAAATGATTCTATTAGCAAAGGAGGGATGTAACATTTTGCCTGCTGGTACTTGGTTACAAGGTTTTCAGAAGGTCCAGAGAGCATATATTTTATAACTGAGATGGCCATTGCTGTTTTCCCCACTGGACTGTTGAGTCTGAGTCTCAGTAGCCTATAGTGGCACAGTGGGAACTTCTGGTGACGTGCCATGTCACTGGGTGACTCTTCCACAGATGCCAGCTTTTGGGGGAACACATGGGTGGACAAGAAGCTGCACCTGTGGGATGGTGCAACTCTGACTCCTTAGCATTTGCTTCAAGTCTGTGAGAAATGAGACTCTGGGCTCTTTTCAGGAAGCACAGGAACAAAGAAATAGAAGGAAATGGGATGGTTGATGACTGACCCCTGAGCTTCATAAGCAATTCTGAGTCTGACCAAGGACATTGGACAGAAAGAAAT
Organism: Equus przewalskii; assembly: GCF_037783145.1. NCBI lineage: Eukaryota > Metazoa > Chordata > Mammalia > Perissodactyla > Equidae > Equus > Equus przewalskii. Next base: position 17,310,937 of record NC_091852.1, read on the forward strand.
ATTCAGATAACGATGGAGAAAAGTCTGGAGCCTTGAGTGTTCCAAGCTACATAAATGGGAAGCCATATTTTAGTTTTTGATTTTCTGCAGTGAAGATCGTCAGGTGCTAGTACCTTTGTGGCTAAAACTGCAGGCTGATGTGCGATGCTGGAGACATGGTAAAACACCCACATCTTTGGGGAGATCTGGGACCATCTCAGCACTCTCCGTCCAGAGTAGTTCACACTCTCTTGCCCAGTGGCTGGGCCACATGGCTGTGAATCCTACAGTGAAGGCACAAGAGGTGGCCATACCTGCTGAGGGACACATTTCTCCCATCGAGCATATTTCTCTGATCTTTGCGGATCACCAGCAGTAAGTAACACTGTAACCCTTTTGGCCAAACCTCAAATCCTAATGCTCCAACTAGCAAGACAAATACAGAAAGGCAGATCAATAATCTACCCTTCCCATAACTTCCTGGTGTGAGTATATTTTCTGTCTTCTCATCCCCACACATACTGAATAAAGTTATAGATCTGCCATCAGAAATTCTTATGTAGAACGGAACTTCAAGGCAGAGCTGTAACTAGGAATTTTCATGCCAGGGCAAGCATAAAACATGCCCTCAAATTAACTTTGTGATTCTTCTCTTGGCTCACGTATGGGTGAAAAACGCCAGTGTGCAAGGAGAGAGAATAAAGTAGATAAGAGAGAAACATCAATGAGAGACGGGAGGAGGGAGAGAGAGAGAACTCTTGCACCTTTGAATCTCTTACTCCCTTTGTTCCTGAAGTCCAGCTGCATCCCAGCTCATCCCACATTTTAGTTAGTCAACCCTTCCTCAGATTCTTGTGCCCCCAAATTTCGTGTTTGCCTGAGCAAGCTGGGTTTCTGTTGCTTGAGATCCAGGGTGCAGACTAACACAGAACCTCCCCAAAAGGTCTAAGAAGGGCAGTGGATGAACACCTTTGCATTTTAAGAGGATCACAGTGGCTTCAATTTGGAAAATAATTGCATCTGGAGGCAAGGAGAGCACAGCAAGCCACGGGAGAGAGAATGGTGGCATATATTAGGAAAGTGGCAGTGGGCATCTAAGACTAAGAAATATTTCTTGCACTTACTTTGTGCAAGAACCCTTCTAAGTATCAGGAAGACAGCAGTGAACAAGTTCTTGTTCTTAGAGATCTTGGTTATACTGGAACAAACAATAAATAACCTCATTTCTGCTAAGCAAATACCATGGGAATACACTCAGGCGGGTTAAGGTGATGGTGCGTGCTCTATTTTAGAAAAGATGGGTAGAGCAAGCCATCCCCAAGCAGAGATCTGAAAGAAGGAGGAATAAGTCATCCACCATGTGGAAGGTGAGCATTGCGGGCTGCAGGGACCTCAGAGTTCTCTTCTGGATATAGTAAGTTCGGACATTGATTAGACACCCATATGGAGTCTGAAGTTCAAGGAAGAGGTCTGGTGGAGAGAGAAATGTGGGATTCATCAGCAGATATATGCTATTAAATGCCTTTGAACTGAATGAGACCGCCTGAGGAATGAGAATAAGACTGAGCCCTGGGGCCTGTAAAATTCAGAGGCAGACTAGGAGCGTTCTGGCTTCTGCACTGGGGAGGTCCACCAAATAGAGGCTGGAAGAGATGTTAAAAGAGCCCTTCGGCAGGATCTGCCCAATGACTGCAGCAATTTGCAGGAAAAGATGATTGGAACGAAAATCAAGGAACAGAGCTTCTTGAATTTTAGGACCTATGGAAATGGTCCTAGGCATTGGAGCTTATGGTTTGGAAACTCAAATCTGGACTGGAAATAGATCCTGGCATCCATCATCCAGTCGCAAAAAATGAGGTCAGGATGAAGAGTGAGAAGAGAGGAGAGACCAGGGCAAAACTTTTAGAAAGACATGTATTGAATGGGGGTGGGCAGAAAGTGAGAAAGAAATCTGTGGAGACTCCAGAGAAAGTTCATGTTATTGTAAAAAACGAACAGATATTAGGACTTAGCACATGGGAAGTGGCTATGCTTCAGTCCCAAGGCTGAGTTGCACAAGGTCTGTGTCAGAAGAACAGAGGCTTTGGAGCGAAAAAAGACCAAGGCTGTAGGTTTAGTTCCACCGCTTAATAACTGCATAACCCTGAAACCGTTACCCAACTTTTTGAAATTTAACTTCCTTATTTGTAAAACAAGGCCGATAGCATCTACTTCACTGGCTCTTGCAGAGTGTCTGGTACACAAGTGCTCACCACCAAATTCTCTTCTTTCTTCCTCTCTGCCCTCAAGTTTTAATCAAAAAGGCAGGCAGGATAAGATAAGTAGCAATACAACAAAGGTGAATGTCTGGAGGGAAGCAAGGCTGCGGTGGTGAGAAGAGGCTGTATTGAGAGGGGGCGACTTGCATGGAGTTTTGGGGAGGGTGGGGCTCAGATCTGGGATTCTCAAATTTCCAGGGCCATCAAATGGCCCAGGGCAGCTTGCTAAAATGCAAGTTCTCGGGACCTGCTCCCAGGTAGTCATTAGGTTGGGGGTGGGGCCAGGCCATTCTGCTTTAAGTAGTGCTCAGACCGCACGTTGAGGAGACACTGATTCAGATAAACCGAAGAGGGTGCAGAGCATTCTGGGTGTGAGGCGTAGGGAAAGAGAATCATGGATTTGTGATCTGTGTAAGTTAAGTAGAGGGTTCATGTGAAAAATCACAGCATGTAAAGGAGAATATCAAGTGGCCAAGAAATGGATTCTGGAATTGTGAGTGAGAACGAGAAAGGAGTGAGTGGACACACAGCTTTGGTTTTAAAGACCTCCATTCAATTTCATGACGAGGAAGGGTCACAGAAGAAGAAAAAGCCATGGAAAAAGAGAGAAGCGTTCAGACCCATGAAAGGGAGAGTGCAAGACAAACAACTCTAGAGAGGGGAGCAGAGGAGTGTCTTGGGAAAATACTCTGTCACCAAAGAGCCATGTGATCGTGGGCAAGGACTCAATGTCCCGTCCCTCCCTTCTACCAACCGCAAAAAACAGGCTCAGTTTAGAATTTCTGAGATTCTTGCAAACACCAACTTCCTGTGGCTCTCAGTTGGGTGGAGGGTGGAGGGAAAGAGGCATGAACTTGGATGGGAAAAAACTACATTTTATTCCTTTATTTTCACTCATCTGTAACTGAAATTTAGCTTTTCCCTCCATAATGAATAAAAGCAGCATGTCACAATAGTATTAGAAGTCCCTGTGACTTTATCAAAAAAGTAGCAAATATTTTTATATCATATTTTTGTTATATAGACAAAAATTTTTGTTGTGCAGACATCTCCAGGTATCATTTATGCTCATTAACAGTTTGAAACTCCAGTGGTCATTATACCCAACACTAGATCTTATTGAATACATTGATCAAGCAGCACATGCATTATCAAATATTTGGGTTTTTAATATTTCAATATTCCTTGGTAATCCTATATATTCTATTTTTGCATTTGGAAACGTTATTCTGAAAGGGGGGCTGTTTATGTTATCTATTGCCGTGTAACAAATCACCACAAAAACCTGTGGCCTAAAACAACCATTTTCTTATCTCTTGTGGTTCTGGAGCTGACTGGGCTCCACTAAGCAATTCTTGCTTGGGGTTTCTCATGGAATTACAGTCAGACGGTGGCTGCGGCTGCAAGCATCCATTTACAAGGCCAGCACCTGGGCTGGGATCAGCTGAACAGCTGGGGTTAGAACAGGTGGGGTCATCCAGGATCTCTATCTCTTCAGGTGATCTCTCCATGCAGTCTGTCTAACATGGCAGCTTCAAGGCAGCCTGACTTCTTACATATCAGCTCGGGTCCAAGACAGAGGAGGCCAGAAAGAAACTGTAGTCTTTTATTACTTATCTTCAAAAGTCACACATGTCATTTTTACTGTACTCTTTCGTTTGAGGCACTCATGAAGGCCCACCCAGGTTCCCAGGGAGAGTACAGAGACTCTACCGCCTGATGGGGAAGAACCAAGCTTCTGGAAAAAGATGAGGTCTGAAATGTGGTGGAGGCACATTTGTGTAAAATATAATCTATTACGGGACAGGAATTTCACCTGCCTCTCAAATGGGTCCATGGCATTAAAAAAAACTATTAAGAATCCCCTTTGAGAACTTCATCAGGATGGAAGTTCACATTACATAACTCACCCTAAAACATCAACCACTTCCTTTGGATCCTGCCTGGTGATCATATCCAGCCTGTTCTCTAGTTCATTTGTTCACCTTGGTTTTTTGGTTTTTTTTAAATCTTGTTTCTTTGAAATTATCTCTTCCAAAGACCCCCCACCTCCAAAACACACACACACACACACACACACACACACACACACAAAAGCACGCACTCTTCTAGATTTCATTTTCCTGGCATAAATCCTCCGTCAGAACCAAAGTGAGCCTGTTTGAAACTCACCGGCAAATCCAGTTTTCTACATTTCTGAATTATATTTGCCTAAACAACTGGGCCCCCTCGCTGAAAACGCTGTTAGCAAACCTTCAGCCTGTGGGGAGCTTCACCTGCAGCCAGCGGCCTTTAGCTTCCTGGCGGCTCTGCCCTGAGTGACTCTGCCATCTGGTGGCCAACAGCGGTACTTGCACTCTGTGGTCCATCCTAATGGCTCCCTGCACTGCTCTCTCCTGGATCCAATACGCCAGCATACTCTGCTTACTCTCTAGGTCCCAGTATCCTGCACCAAGTTATGCAGAGGCAACAGCCATGAAAGTAAGCCAGGTAGTCTTTGTGGCAAGTATATGAATCACAATCTGTTAACAGTACCTGTGGAGGTGGTTTGAAGTCTGACAGGGGGAAAAAATTAAAAATATAGGAAAAGAAAAGAGGGAAGGTAATTTTGGGGCAGAGTGAATTCAGCTGACCTAGTGGATTATGTAGCTCTGAAGTTCAAAAAATAAGTGAGAATCATGTATGTACTAATGAGGACCACAGCTGGATTCTACCCCAGCTGCACAACTGACCAGCTCTGGGCAAGTTCCTTCACTTCTCTGATCCTTGGCATCCTCATCCACACTGTCATAATTATGATATTTATCCTGAAGAGTTGTTCTGAAAAGTAAACAGAATACCTAATGGAGGACACCTGGCTCAGCGACTAGCAGGCAGGAAGCACCCAGTCACAGGCTGCTTTAATTAAAGTTACTATAAAGAAGGTTCAAAATGTCAGAATCTTTTTTGTAAAACTAAACAAACTCTTATTACACTCATGTGCTTATGGTAAAAGAGAGATGCTAGAAATTTAGAGGGGGCTTAGATCTGCAGGAGAGCCTGTGGGAGAAGTTGGGACTGGGATTTTTATCTATGGAGAAATCATTTAAAAACTTTGTTTTTAAAGCTCTCCCATGGAAAATGATAAGGGGTCACTGTCCCACCTCATGTCCACTAAAGGAAGAACCAGAGGAGATGAGGCCAAAGGGTTTGTCAGTAATTATGCTTAAACGAGCAATACCTCAAAGAAGTTTATGGATCCTTTTCATGTTTTTAATCTCAAAAAAATTGCATCTTCCCTTAAACAGAATAAAGTCCCAGATATGGATTGGCATAATATGGTCTGAATGGCCACCTCCAAGGAGAAAGAGATCTAATGTAATCAACCTGTCACAAGGCAGCTGGCTGATGCCCTCCAGGTATTGCACGCCACTGGGGGTTCAATGTCATTTCCTCGTGCTAACATGTCAGAAATTCAGCATTGAGACTAGCCAGTAGCCAGTAGGTCAGCCTTGGTGAGAGGCAGCTCATTCTGCTGGGAAAGTGCAGAGCCTCCACTTTACAGTATAGCCACTCCATTCATAGGCCCATTGCTCAAGCACTGGGTGACCAGGGAGAGAGACTGGCTAATATTCACTGGTAAGTCATTCTGTCCACCTGGTTACTGAGCATCTCCCCTGGATCGGATGCCCTTGTGCCCACTTCTACAGATCCACCTGCATATCTCCAATCTTCCAATCTTGCCAGTTGCATGACCCTGACCAACTAACCAAGCCATTTTCCCCTGCCCAGAAGCCCTTGTATATCCATATCTCTGGCCACTTCTCCTCCCATACGCAGCGAACAACCAAGTATACCAGTTGCAGCTCTGTCCACTGGGACGATTCCCCTCACTCTGTCCTTGAAGGTCAATAGTGGATGACTATAGCGTGACAACTGTCCATTTTCTCCTTCCCCCCATACACTGATCCAACCCACCCATGAATCAGACACAAGAATTTTCCTCTTCCACCACTGGATCATGTAGAAGCTGCTGTGAGACCACGTGCACGAATTGAGAAAGAGGCACTGGTGCCACAAAGGTGACACACCCTCTCGACCTTGGGACTGATCCTTATAAACCACGTTTCATCATACAATGGATTGTAGCAGCTCCTTATGATTCAGTGGTTATGATGATGCATAGCCCACGGTAAGCAACTACGTTCTCATGGTCACTTGGTATCCTATGGTCAGGTGCTCAGTCTCTACAATGTCACAGTAGCCCACGTGGAGCTTCTTTTCCTATGGTGAGTGGTTCTCTGCTACAGAAGGCATGACGAAGTCCAGAACCCCATGAGTCTGTGCCGTGATTCTCCTATTGGAGCTTGTCAGAGACCAACAGTATCCTTTCTACCATGGATAGATCTAGCACCATTGGGTCTGCTGGATCATTTATCACAAGCTTCAGGGAAGACTGCAATGCAACCCTAACCTGCAGTAAAGTCCTTTCTGGCTCTAGTCTCTACTCCAAACTGGCTGTGTCCAAACTCCAAAGAGACCCAACAAGCACTGAGCCTCTTAGGGGTTCAAATTGCTATAATATATATAAGTTGTCTCCTTAAATGGAATGTCCCAGCATATCCCAGATAATGGGATCCCTAATAACTGCACCAATATGGCAGCCTGCTGAATCTTTTTCATTTTGTCTTTCATCCTTTGGACCACATTTCTAGCTAAAGCGCCCATAGTATTTACTACTTTCTGTTTACTGGGTCCAACTAACACTATATCAGTGATATAACGGACCAGTATGTTATGCTGTAAAATATCAAGATGATCAAGGTCCATGGAGATTATTTTGTGTCAGAGATCAGAACTAACATAAACTTGGTCCAAGTCAGTGAATGTGCATTGCTGTCTTTTCTACATTGTAAGCTCTTTTAATCATCGTTACTGACAGAATTGGAAAAAAAAAATGCATTCCCCAGACCAACAGCCATATACCAAGCGGCAGATCTGTAACAATAGAGATGCCACATGTGGCACAGCAGCTCTAATTGGGGCCACCTTTGTTTAAGTTTATATAGTCCACCTTTACGGCAACAATCTATCTGGTTTTTGCAAGGGTCATGCAATTGAATTGAACAGTAATATAATGGGGAGGCTTTAAGATCTTGAGCTCAGACCCTGTGTCTGTATGGACAAGGCTCATACAGAAACGTCCCCACGGTATAGTTCTATTTGCGGAAGACTTGAAGGAATATGTATTGCGTATATTTGCTAGAGGATTGCAGAAGCCTATCTCCAGAGACCCATCCTCCCATCTCAAGTGACGGGCTTTGGGTCTGAGAACTACTCAAATACAAAAATTCAAAAATAGCTTATTTATAGTAGAAACTGACATCAGTCTTTTGCTCACCAATTCTTAATGTTTTCTGGTTATACAAGTCAAGCATCTCCCCAGTTGGTGACTTATTTCTCTTACCCTTAATAACACCACAGTCTATTAAGCATCCCTACAGATCCCCAGGTCAAGGTGCTCTGTCTGACACTCCACCCTTACTGTTTAACTATGATAATTATGTCTACCCCGCATTTGATGCTTACATGCTGCCACTGGCCTCTGTTATTCTGAAATCTGACTACTCTCATTGACAATAACAGGTTAATTTTGCAATAGCACCTACTATTGTTAGTTTCAGCCTACAAAGACAGCCCTTCCATGATTCTGGTGCCCCTCACTAGTACATTCCTTATCACTTTTATAAAAGGAGTACCTTCTGGGCCCTCTTTGAGAATCTTGACAGCAGGTGGCTTCTCTGGTCTTGTTAAAAAATCCATTCTAGCATGCCCACCGCTCTGAGAACACTGACCCATTCCTCCATATGCTTCCACATCAGTTCTGGCATCTCCACTTCATTTGCTGAAGGTCATCATCATGTTCAAGCTTCAAGGAGCTGTTCCAGCAGCATGTTGGGATGGGCTGCATGTTTCTTCGCTGGGACATTTCATCCTGAGTCATGGGAGAGTGCCCCAATGTCATTTCACTCTCCTCTCTCCAGCTTTATGTTCTGCTTCTCTGCTTCCTCATCCATCCTGATACTCTCAAAATCCATTCCTATGCATGCTTCCCTGGTTCTGCACAGTACATACTAGCCGTGCCCTGCAATTATGTTGGTGAATACCTGTTTCTACCATAGCAGGTATTAAACCTCTCCCCTTGGGTTATGCTGAGACCTGACCCTAGTTATTGGTCTGGAGGCAATGAGCTGGAGGGTAGGGGTGGGAGTGTCAGATCTTGAAAATAAACATCACTGTGCAACATAGTCCCCTCAACTGAGGTCTCTGTATGGTCTTCCAGGTAAGGGGAGGCTGTTCTCTCTCCTCTAGCAAGGAGAACTATTGCTTCTGCCAGCTAGGTGAGTTCAGAGGAATATAAGAAGGGCTTCAAGGTTCTCAAACATATCCTTGTAAATTTCTTCATCCTAGCGCTCTGACTTTAGCATAGGAGACTGGTAGAGGCTGTGCATTCAAGTGTTCCTTGCAGCCCTGCCACCTTATTATTTAATCATAGGCCTGATTTTTAGCATAGGCTGCCCTAGAGCTGCAAGAGACAAGGCTCTCTTCAGATGCTGCCAAGGAAGCCTTCTGGCTTTTACAGTTTCCCTTGAATTAATAGTTGGCTGACCTGCATCTGTTCTTTCCTTCCTTCAAAGTTTCCAAGGCAGACATCCACCCAACTTCATCATCTTTATAATTACCTTGCCCCATATCACTCAAGTGCTGAGCTTTCAGTGTTTCCCCTTTCACTTATACCTCATCCCAAACCACCACACCAATAGCCTTAGCAACTGTGATGCTACAGCATGCAAAGGGTTACCACCACCCCACTCACCACCAGCCGTCTCATCAGTGAGTAAGACATTTCTAGCAGCTCATTCTAATAGTCTGCTTTCTAGGAGTTCTGGTTTAGATTCTTTCTGAAGCAGAACTTGAGACTAGGGCTTGAGCGCAGGTTGTTTATTTGTGAGGTAATTCCAGGAAACAGGAGTGAAGGAGAGGGGAAAGTGAATCAGGGGAAAAAGAAAAGCCAGTACATATGTGTGCATTGTCAAGATCGCTCCTATCTTGATTCCTCTGGTACCTTCTGGAAAGCAGAATTATCCTCCTGAAGGATGGAAAGCCAGAGCATTTACTCACTGGCTCCCATCCCCCATCGGTTGAGGACTGCTCCTGGGGCCATTAACTCCCCTCACTTCTAGGCTGTACTTTGCAGGGTCACCCTTGAATATTAATTAAAGTAATAATCTACAGAAATAGTATAACCTCATGAATTCTGAGCCACGTGGACATAAATGCTTTCTTTAACCCCAAAAACCCTCATAATCACAGGCTTATAGATAATATACATGAAGTTTTGGGGTTTTGTTATAATTTACTCACGGCAACACTATCTGTTGATTACAAAGATTCAGTAAAATAGACCACTTTAAAGCTCCCTTTCAGTTCTTTTTATAAGACTAGAAAGCCCTAGAAAAATAGGCAATAGAAACTTTAAGTGAATTCTTAGCAAGATTAAATATAGATACCAATTTAACTAAGATTTTAATAGGTCTATTACATCTTAACCTTATTGCCTAAAATGTTAATTATCTTATCACTGAACTTTAGATTTCAAGAAGTTTTTCCTATACAAATTTCATGGTTATTAAATGCTACAGTAAAAATCCAACAAGAGCACACAATAGCCATTACAAATAGTCCCTTCAACATCAAACACACATGCTCACACACAATTACATTTAATAATACATTTGGAAGGATTTAACTGTTAGAAAACAATCCTAAGAAGTATTTAAGAGTGACATCAACATCACAGCGGAGTGAGTTGCTCCCTTTCTCTCTCTCCTCTAAGTTACAACTGGTAGGACATCCATTGACCAACAAAGGGTCCTCTGCACAGCACAGTAGAATGCCTGAGAGCTCTGTACATCTGTACATCAGAAGGTGGGGGGACTGGACCTTGTGGAGGCAGTGGAGCCAGGGGAGCAGCAGCAGCTCCCAAGACTAGAGGCTCCAGGAACTGCCACAGCACCTGCAACTGGAGGCTCCAGGAACTGAGGTGGTGCCCGGTGCCTGCAACTGAGACCCCTCCCCATACCCTGGCAGCAGTACCTATAACCCCAGCCCTTCCAGCAGTGGAGCCTGCATCCAAGACCCCAGTCCCCCTGGCAGCAGTGGCAGTGCTCGTGACCTGAGGCTCCGGGAACAACCGCAGCACCCAAGCTTCAGAACCACTACAGCACTCATGACAGAGTCTCCAGAAAACATAGCCACACTCGTGACTCAGCCCCTCCCAGTCCTCCAGCAGTGCTGGTGGTGCCCGCAACTTGAGGCTCCAGCATCTGCAGTGGTACCTGCATCCAAAGGCTCCAGGAACTGTGGGGCTCATTTCCCAGCCCCTCCTTCTCCCCCAGCAGCAGCAGCACCTGCAACCTGAGGCTCCAGGAACTCAGATGGCCCCTGCAACCAAAGCTCCAGGAACCACAGCAGCACATGACCCAGGTACACCTCCCCCCTTGGTAGTGCTGGTAATGCTTACAACACTGGCCCACCTGGCAGCAGCAGTGACACCTGTGAACTCAGCTCCCCAAGCAGCACTCACAGAAAACCCAGGAACAGCAGCAGAGGTGGTGCACACAGCAGGGGCCCCCCAGCCACAGTAGCACCTGAGGTCACGGAAAGCCCAGTTCCAGCAACAGCAGAACCCACAACCCCCATCCCCACAAGCTGCAGCAGCACCTGCAATCCTGGGCTCCCCCACAGGCAGCAGTGGTGCCTGCAGACCCAAGAACCCCATATGTGGCAGAGGGACCCAAGATCCCAGCTCCTGTCCCACCCTCCCCCTCCTCATGCTGTGGTGAGGGAAACTGTGACCCAGGTGACCCCAGAAGCAATAGAGGTGCTTGCCAGCACAGGGACCCCTGCAGCAATACCTGTGACTGCAGCAACACCAGAAGCATCAAGGCACCAGAAATTTCAGAGGCACAAGCAGCACACTGAGGGCACTGACAACACCTCTGGCAGTTACAGTGGAGAGTAGAAATCTCTGGCTCTGAAATACAACCAGAAGGAGCTCAGAATCAAAGTAAACAAAGCCCTACCTAAATAAGAAAGGTGTTTGCTACTACAAATGTGCCAGCAGAAGGACAACTCATCAAGCACCATAAAAAATTATGGTAACATGGTATCACAAAAAGAAAATGAAAATTCTCCAGAAACCAAACTTATAGTCATGAATTACTGCCATCTAATTGATAGAATTCAAAATAGCTGTCATGAAGAAACTCAATGAGCCTCAAGAAAACTCAGACAGACAGTTCAGTGAGCTCAGAAATAAAATTAATAAACAGAAGGAATACCTCATCAAAGAGATTAAAACTCCAAAGAAGAACCAAACAGAAATTCTGGAGCTAAAGAACACAATAAATGAGATGAAGAGTAAAGTCTAAAGTGTCAGAAATAGAGCAGAGCATATGCAAGAGAGAATTAGCAAGCTCAAAGATAGAAATCTAGAAATCTTTCAGGTGGAAGAAGAGAGAGAACTAAGACTTAAAAAGAATGAAGAAATCCTATGAGAAATATCTGACTCAATTAGGAGAAACAACATAAGGATAATGGGTATCCCAGAGGAGAAGAGAGAGAGAAGGGACTAGTGAGCTTGTTTAAAGAAATAATAGGCGAGAGGGACGTCAGCAACATGGTGGAGTGAGCTGTTCCTTTTGTCTCTCCCCCTTCCGAACCACAACTAAATGGACATTCAGTGACCAAGGGAGGAAACCCACACAGCATAACAGGACGGCTGAGAGACACATGCAGCTATAAAGCTGAGGGTGGAGGGACTGGCTCCCTGGGAAGTGGCAGAGATAGGTAAGCATGCCTGGCTTTCCCCCACAGCCCTGTGCACCCACAAAAATGCTTTCCAGCCTGGCATGCAGGCACCCTGAAAGTGGGGACACATACCCAGACAACCGGAAGAGCAGACAGTGGTAACCTTTACTGGCGCTCGTGATTGCTCTTGCTCTCCTAGTGGGGAGGGGGAGTCCTCCATACCCCTGTGGTGCCTAGAAGCAGCCCTACCCTGGGTCCAGTGAGGAAGCCCTGCCCAACAGGGCACAGTGGCACCGCAGACCATAAGCAGATCTACATGCTGGGGCAGGCATTCTCCAGGCCCTGAGTGACCACTCATAGGGCTGCTGAGCCCCAAAAGAGGGAATGTGTCCTCAGCCTCAGTGGCTATGGGGAGAGTCACAGCAGCCTTGAGTCTGGTAGAGAGGGGGAGCTCATTGTGCCCTTGTGGTGCCTGGGAGCAGCCCTAACCCGGGTCCCAGTGAGGAAGCCACCCCTGACAAGCACAGCAGCACCACAGATCTACGTGCTGGGACAGGCACTCCCTTGGCCCTAAGCAAGCACTCATAGGGCTGCTGAGCCCCAAAAGAGGGAACATGTCTGGAAGAGAGGGCTGTGGATAAAGGTGTGGCAGCTTGGAGCTTGTGCGGGTTCAGCTTCTTGGGGGGGCAGGGGTGTCCATAGGGCCCCTGCAGTGCCAATTAGCAGCCCTAGCCCTGGTCTTAGCAAGGGAGCCCCACCCACCAAGCAGAGTCCATGCAAGCACCTGAACATGCCCCAGGCTGGGGCAAGTACCCATAAGGCCCCCACAGCCTCCAGCAGACAGGGTGGGGCCAGAAACTCTGCTCCTGCTTCCCCCTAGAGGTAACAAGTGGAATCTGTGTTGGAAGAATACCACAAATGCCCAGACAAAAGGTTAGCTTGTCAAGCACCATGAGAAACAGCAGCAACAATTCAGACCAGAAGGAAAATGACAATCCTCCAGAAACCAACCCCGAAGACACAGAAACTTACAACCTAAATGACAGAGGATTCAAAATAGCCATCATAAGGAAACTCAAAGACTTACAAGAAAACACGGAAAGACAATTCAAGGAGCTCAGCAATAAAATGATTCCCTTCACCAAAGAGATTGAAACTATAAAAAAAAAAATCAAGCAGAAATTATGGATATGAAAAACACAGTTAATCAAATTAAAAATAATCTAGAATCATTAAGAAATAGAAATGATCTTATGGAGGAAAACATTAGTCTTCTTGAGGATAAAAATGTAGAAATTCTACAGGTGGAAGAGGAGACAGGACTAAGAATTTTTAAAAAATGAAGGAATTCTTCAAGAAATATTCCACTCAATTAGGAAAAGCAACATAAGGATTATAGGTATTCCAGAGGTAGAAGACAGGGAGGAAGTAGCAGAGAGCTTGTTCAAAGAAATAATTGCTGAGAACTTCCCAAACCTGGGGATGGTTTCAGATTTACAGATAAATGAAGCTAATTGAACACTCAATTACATCAATGCTAGAAGACCTTCTCCAAGGCATATAATAGTAAAAATGGCAAAAGTCTGTGATAAAGAAAAAACATAGGGAGCAGCAAGGCAGAAGAAGATAACCTACAAAGGAAACCCTATCAGGCTTTCAGTGGACTTCTTGGAAGAAACCCTACAGGCTAGGAGAGAAAGGAATGATATATTTAAAATACTGAAAGACAAAAACTTCCAGCCAAGAATAATCTGTCTAGTGAAACTTTCCTTCAGATATGATGGAGAAATAAAAGCTTTCCCAGATAAACAAAAGCTGAGGGAGTTCATCACTACTAGACCTCTCCTAGAAGAAATAATTAAAGGTGCACTCACACTGGCAACAAAAAGGCAAAGGTCTACAAAGCTCTGAGCAAGGAGACCAATAGACAGACTTGATCAGAAACCTGCAGCTCTCCACCAGAATAGGGAGGCAAAGGCTCATTACAACTTAAAAGAGAAAGAGAAAGAAAGCATCAAAAGTAATGATAAACACTTCGACTTAGCCACAAACTCACAAAATTAAAAACAGAACAATTTGTAACATCAATTACTCAGAAGGGGAGAGGAAAGGGAAAGAACCTGCTAGGGTTAATTGAGATCAGAGGCTATGAGGAAATGGTCTATCTCATCTCCAAAATCTTTCATACAATCCTCATGGTAACTACTAAACAAAAAATAAGAGCAGAGCCACAAATCACAAAAAGAGAGAAAACTGAGAAATGCCCCTCAGAAAACCACCAAACTGAAATGGCAGTCAGAAATACAAAGGAAGAGAAACAATGGAAACGTAGAACAACCAGAAAACAGGAGATAAAATGGCAGCATTAAGCCCTCACCTATCAATAATCACTCTAAATGTAAATGGTCTGAATTCTCCAATCAAAAGACACAGAGTAGCTGGATGTATTAAAAAACAATACCCAACAACATGCTGCCTCCAGGAAAGGCATCTCAACTTCAAAGACAAACATAGGCTTAGAGTGAAGGGATGGAATATGATACTCCAAGCTAATGGCCAACAAAAGAAAGCAGGTGTTGCCATACTTTACCAGACAAAGCAGACTTCAAGTTAAAAAAAAACAATAAGAGGCAAAAGGGGCAGTATATAATGATAAAAGGGACATTCCACCAAGAAGACAGAACACTTATTAATATATATGCACCTAATACAGGGGCACCAAAGTACATAATGCAATTATTAACAGACCTAAAGGGAGAGATTAACAGCAACACAATAATAGTAGGGGACCTCAACACTCCACTCACCTCAATGGACAGATCATCCAGACAAAAAGTCAACAAGGAAATAGTATATTTAAATGAAACACTTGATCAGATGGACTTAATAGATACATATAGATCATTCCATCTGAAAATAGCAGAGTATACATTCTTCTCAAGCGCATATGGATCATTCTCAAAGATAGAACATATGTTGGGAAACAAGGCAAACTTCAATAAATTTAACAAGATTGAAATTATCCCAACCATCTTTTCTGACCACAATGCTATGAAGCTAGAAATCAACCACAAGAAAAAACTGGAAAAGTCAGAAATATGTGGAAACTAAACAACATGTTATTGAACAACCATTGGATCACTGAAGAAATCAAAGGGGAAATTAAAAAATACCTGGAGACAAATTAAAATTAAAATACAACATACCAACCCTTATGGGATACAGCAAAAGCAGTCATAAGAGGGAAATTCATAGCAATACAGGCCCACCTCACCAAGCAAGAAAAATCTCAAATAACTAATCTTAAATTGCACCTAACAGAACTATAAAAAGAAGAACAAACAAAGCCCAAAGTAAACAGAAGGAGGGAAATAATAAAAATAAGAGCAGAAATAAATGAAATAGAGAATAAAAAACAGTAAAAAGGATTAACGAAACTAAGAGCTGGTTCTCTGAGAAGATAAAACTGACAAGCTCTTAGCCAGACTCACCAAGAAAAAAAGACTGGAGGCTCAAATAAATAAAATTAGAAATGAAAGAGGAGAAATTACAACAGATACTGCAGAGATACAAAGGATTATAAGAGAATGCTATGAAAAACTATATGCCCACAAATTCGATAACCTAGAAGAAATGAATGAATTCCTAGACTCATACAACCTCCCAAAGCAGAATCAAGAAGAAATAGACAATCTGAACAGACCAATCACAAGTATAGAGATTGAAACAGTAATCAAAAACCTCTCCCCCGCCCGCCCCACAAAAAATGTCCAGGACCAGATGGCTTCTCTGGAGAATTCTACCAAACACTCAAAGAAGATTTAGTACCTATCCTTCTCAAACTATTCTGAAAAAGTGAAGAAAATGGAATGTTTCCTAACACATTCTATGAGGCCAACATTACTCTGATACCAAAACCAGACAAGGACATCACAAAAAAGGAAAACAACAGACCAATATCACTGATGAACTTAGATGCAAAAATCCTCAACAAAATATTGGCAAACCGAATGCAGCAATACATTGAAAAGATTATATACCTTGATCAAGTGGGATTTATTCCAGGGATGTAGGGATGTTCAACATCTGCAAATCAATCAATGTGATACACTACATTAACAAATTGAGGAATACGAATCACATGATCACCTGAATAGATGTAGAGGAAGCATTTGACAAGATCCAACATCCATTTATGACAAAAAAACTCAATAAAATAGGTATAGAAGGAAAGTATCTCAATATAATAAAGGCCGTATATGATAAACCCTCAGTCAACATCATACTTAATGGTGAAAAACTGAAAGCCATCCCCCTGAGAACAGGAATAAGACAAGGATGCCCACTCTCACCACTCCTACTCAACATAGTACTGGAGGTGTTAGCCAGAGCAATTAGGCAAGAAAAGAAATAAAAGGAATCCAAGTTGGAAAAGAAGAAGTGAAATTTTCGCTATTTGCAGATGACATGATTCTATATATAGAACACCCTAAAGAATCCACCAGAAAACTATTAGAAATAATCAACAAATACAGAAAAGTTGCTGGGTACAAAATCAATTTTAAAAAATTAGTTGCATTTCTATACACTAACAATGAACTAGCAGAAAGACAAATCAAGTATACAATCCCATTTACAAGTGAAACATAAAGAATAAAATACCTAGCAATAAATTTAACCAAAGAGGTGAAAGACCTGTACACTGAAAACTATAAGACATTATTGAAAGAAATCAAAGACATAAAGAAATGGAAAGACATTCCATGTTCATGAGTCAGAAGAATAAACATAGTTAAAATGTCCATACTACCCAAAGCAATCTACAGATTCAATGTAGTCCCAATTAGAATCCCAATGACATTCTTCACAGAAATAGAACAAAGAATCCAAAAATTCGTATGGAACAACAACCTGATCAAAAAATGGGCAGAGGATCTGAACAGATATTTTTCCAAAGAGGATATATAGATGGCCAACAGGCACATGAACAACATCACTGATTATTAGAGAAATGCAAATCAAAACCACAATGAGATATCACCTCATGTCTGTAAGAATGGCTATTATCAAAAGACAAAGAATAACAAATTTTGGAGAGGACGTGAAGAAAAAGGGAACCCTTGTATACTGCTGGTGGGAATGCAAATTGGTACAGCTACTATGGAAAACAGCATGAGATTCCTCAAAAAATTCAAAATAAAATTACAGTATGATCCAGCTATTCTACCTCTGGGTATTTATCCAAACAACGTGAAAACACTAACTTGAAAAGATATATGCACCCCTATATTTATTGTAGCATTATTCACAATAGCCAAGACTTGGAAACAACCCAAGTGCCCATCACAGATGAATAGATAAAGAAGATGTGGTATAAATACACAATGGCATATGACTCGGCCATAAAAAAAAGATGAAATCTTGCCATTTGTGACATGGATGGACCTTGAGGGTATTATGCTAAGTGAAATAAGACAGATGGAGAAAGACAAATACTGTATGATTTCCACTCATATGTAGAAGATAAAAAACAAACAACCATAGCTACAAAGAACAGACTGGTAGTTACCAGAGGGGAAGGGAGGTAGAGGAAGGGGGAAGGTGTAAAAGGGTAAAGGGGCACATTTGTAGAGTGACAGATGGCAAATAGACTTTTGGTGGTGAACACAATGTACTATATACAGAAGATGCAATATAATTATGCACACCTGAAAATTATACAATATTATAAACCAATGTTACCTCAATAAAAAAAAATAAGTAAATTTAAAAAATCTAACCACAAATGGCAGAAAAAAATGGAAGATGAAAATAGGAACAAAGAACAGGTGCAATGAATAGAAAACAGTATCAAATATGGTAGATATCAATGCAACTATATCAATAATCACTTTAAACGTCAACAGTCTAAATACATCAACTAAAAGAGAGTGTCAGAGTGATTAAAAAACAAGATCCTACTATATGTTGTCTACAAGAAACCCACTTTAAATATGAGGACACATACAGATTAAAAGTAAAAGGATGGAAAAACATACCATGCTAATACTAATCAAAAGAGAGTGAGAGTAGTTATATTAATTTCAGACAGAGCAGACTCCACAGCAGGGAAAGTTATCAGGGCTAAAGACAGGTATTACATAATGATAAAGAGGTCATTTATCCAAAAAGACATAACAATCCTTAATGCATATGCACCTAACAATATGTCATCAAAATACATGAGTCAAAAAATGACAACTGCAGGGCCCGCCTGGTGGCTCAGCGGTTAAGTGCACATGTTCTGCTTTGGCAGCCCAGGGTTCGCTGGTTCAGATCCCAGGTGCGGACATGGCACCGCTTGGCAAGCCATGCTGTAGTAGGCGTCCCACATAAAAAGGACCAGTCTTCCTCAGCAAAAAGAGGAGGATTGGCAGCAGATGTTAGCTCAGCGATAATCTTCCTCAAAAAAAAAAAAAGAGAACTGCAAGGAGAAGCAGATGAATTCACCATTATAGTTGAAGACTTCAGCACTCATCTATCAGAAATGGACAGATCCAGGAGGCAGAAAATCAGTAAGGACATAGCTGAACTCAACAGCACCATCAGTCAACTAGATCTAACTGACATCTGCAGACTACTTCATCCAACAGCAGCAAAACATACATTCTTCTCAAGCTCAGATGGAACATAAACCAACAGGGGCCACATTCTGGCCATAAAACACATCTTAACAAATTTAAAAGAGTAGAAATCATACAATATCTGCTCTCAGACCAGAAGAGAATTAAACCAGAAGTCAATAACAGAAAGATAGGTGGAAAATCACAAAATACTTGGAGATTAAACAACACACTTCAAAATACAACGTGGATGAAAAAGAGAAACTCAAGAGAAATTTTGAAGTATTTTAAACTAAATGAAAATGAAAATACAACTTACTGAAATGTATGGGATGTAGCAAAAGTGGTGGTCAGAGTGATATTTATAGCATTTGATATGTATATTAGAAAAGAAAGATCTAAGATCAATCATCTAAGCTTCTATCTTATGAAACTAGAAAAAGAAGAGCAAATTAAAACCAAAGTAAGGTGAAGGAAATAAATAATAAAAAACAGAGCAGAAATCAATGAAATTGAAAACAGAAAATCAATAGAGAAAAACCAATGAAACCAAAAGCTGATTCTTTGAAAAGATCAATAAAATTGATAAGCCTTTAGCCAGACTAAGAAAAAAAAGAGAGAGCACACAAATTGCTGATAACAGAAATGAAAGAGGGGAGATCACCACAGATCCCATGGACATTAAAAGGATAATAGAGGAACACTGTGAACAATCCTAGGCCCACAAATTTGATAACTTAGATGACATGGACCAATTCCTTGAAAGACACAAACACAATCTGTCAAACTCACACAAGAAGAAACAATCTGAATAGGGATATTCCTATTACAGAAATTGAATCAGTAATTAATAACCTTCCAAAACAGAAAACACGAGGCCCAGATGGGCTCATTGGTGAATTCTACCGAACATTTAAGGAAGAAATTATACCAATTTCCTAAAATCTCTTTCATTAGATAGAAACAGAGGGAATACTTCCTAACTCATTCTATGAGGTCAGGATTCCCCTAATACCAAACCAGACAAAGACATTACAAGAAAAGAAAACTACAGACCAATACCTTTCATGAACACAGATTTTAAAAATCCTCAAAAAACATTAGCATATTGAATCCAACAATATATAAAAATAATTATACACCATGACCAATGGGATTTATCCCAGGTATGCAAAGCTAGTTCAACGTTAGAAAATCAATTTAGGGAATCCATCACATCAAAAGCCTAAGAAAAATCAAATGATTCTATCAAAAGACGCAGAAAAAGCATCTGACAGAATTCCATACTCATGCACGATAAAAGCTCTCAGCAAAGCAGGAACAGAGGGGAACTTCCTCAAATGGATAAAGAACATCTACAAAAACCCTACAGTTAACATCATACTTAATGGTGAGAAACGACATTTTCCCACTAAGATGAGGAACAAGGCAAGGATGTCCCCTCGCATCCTTCCTCTTCAACGATGTACTGGAAGTACCAGCAGATGGAGGTGAGACAAGGAAACAAACAGGCGCGAACCCGCCGCGCTCCGCCCGCACCCGCGCTGCCCCCGCGGCGCCGCCGCTCTGGGACAGGCACGCAGCCCGCGCCCCGGCCGGCGGCTGCTGTCGGCTCAGCGCGGGAGGGCCTCCCCGCGGCGTGTGGTCGGCGCCGCCGGCCCGTCGTGCACCCGCCCGGCTGGCCGAGCTCCCGCTTGCGTCCCCCGGCTGGTCCGGAGTCCCGACACCGCCTAGACCGCGGCCCCACGGGACACGCGGACCGCGCCCCCCGCGCCCCGGGCGGACGGCGTCCAGGGCTCCGGCCGCGGCCGGGGCGGGCGGGGCTTCGGGCGCGGCTCCAAGCAGCTGGGCATCCCCCCCGAGTGAGCGCAGGGGGAGCGGAGGTCCCCCACCCCCGGCCGGGTCACGTGGGAGCAGGGACGTCAGCAGGGGCTCGGGGCCGGGTCGTGGGGCTGCGGGCAGGGTGACCCCTCCGCCCGGTTCCCGATGTTGAGGCGGAGGACCTTCGGTCTGGCTGAGGGAGCTCGTGCGTGCCGGTGGCTCGGAGACCACCGGGGACGGGGCTTGAGGGGTGGTGAGGGCGGAAGCCGGAGCTAAGCTTCGGGGTCCCCCTTCCCTGCCTCTCTCGCCAGCCCTGATCGAGCTGCCAAGCCTGGCACGCGCCTTGCCCGGTAGAAAACCGTAATGTGGGCCAGGTTGGCTAAATTCTCAAGCCAACCTTTTAAGGTTTTCTTTTCTTTAAATCCGTTATTAGCAGTTGAATGAGAACCACATATCTTTTTTGGTCTGTCTACGTTAGTTTTAGTGGTCAGGACCTGACGGTATGTATAATTCAGCGTTAAAAATACGCACCAGGGCTGCCCCTAGTCTTTGTAGCTTGGGGCCTACATATTGTGTATTTCGAAAATAAGAATCCTTTCTAGAGATTCTGAACCTC
Organism: Equus przewalskii; assembly: GCF_037783145.1. Classification (NCBI taxonomy): domain Eukaryota; kingdom Metazoa; phylum Chordata; class Mammalia; order Perissodactyla; family Equidae; genus Equus; species Equus przewalskii. The sequence goes on from NC_091852.1 coordinate 17,332,065, forward strand.
CTTAAGAAAGCCCAGGTCTAAAAAATCCAGCTGTTCATGCACCTGATTTCTTCTCCTACCTAGAGTGTGTTTTTTTGGAGAGCTTTATGCACTGAGCTGTAATCTGGTACCTATCTGTTCCTAAGCTATCCACATGAAGAGGAGAAAGAAATCTGAGCCAGAATATGGAACGATGGGATTGATAATCATAGGAAAGATCCTAGGAATCCTGTGAGCATAATGGTTTAGACTAGCCTTGCCTGTGATTTTCAGAAATATTTAATATGAAACTCTTAATACTCAGAATACTTACTTCTGTTGTTTGGCTAACTTTCCTAAAAACCAGTAGATAATCTTCCAGCTGATCTGTCCACTGGCATTTATTATGGTTGGGCCAGTGTGGGAAGTGGAGATGTCCATAGGATGATGGTGAGCATAGGATGGAACCCATACTACAAGAATACGAAGAAGTCCATGGTAAGACTTGTATTTAGCGCTGTAACTGAAAATAGGATGATGATTTAGGGTACTATGCAGTATTAGATGCACATAGAACTCATCTGCAGTAATCACAATATCTCTAAATACTAGAATTTTTGGTGGCAGCCTTGAAGGATTTAAAAGTGAAGTATTTAGTTGCTGTTTGCATGGAACAACTTTTTCCGTCCTTTCACTTTCAATCTATTTGTGTCTTTGGATCTAAAGTGAGTCTCTTGTGAAGGGGATGTAGGTGGATCCTGTTTCCATGCTGCTAATGTCTGCCTTTTGATTGAAGAGTTTAATCCATTTACATTTAAACTAATTACTGATAAGGAAGGACTTCAGCAATTTTGCTGTTTGTTTTCTATATGCCTTATAGCTTTTTCATCCAGCATTTCCTCCATCACTGCCTTTTGTATTTAGTTAATTTTTTTTGTAACGACACATTTTTGATTCCCTTCTCATTTCCTTTTGTGTATTTTCTATAGATATTTTCTTTGTGGTTACTATGGGGATTGCACTTAACATCCTAAATTCATAAAAGTCTAATTTGAATTTACACCAACTTAACTTTAATAGTTTACAAAAACTTACAAATTACCTCCTTATACATTGTGTGCCCAATAACATAGATTAATAATTTTATGCATTTATCTTTTAAGTGATACAGAAAATAAAAAGTGGACTTATAAGCCAAAATTACAATAATATTAATTTTTATAACTGCCCATGTATTTACTTACACTGGAGATAAAAGTGAGGTATTTAAGATCATGTTTCATAAAATGAGCTTGTCACAGTTATTATAATTCATTCACCCTTTAATTATTTGGTCACCCTGTTAAGATAGAACTGCTTACTACGTGGATGGTGTTTTCTGATAAAATTGCAAGGTGATGCTTTTTTTCTCTTTTAAACCACTTTGAAGGTACGCTCTTCTGCTCTTTTCACAGGATCCACACAGCTTGAGGGCTTAATCTGCTAGATATGGCTGAATCTTTTGATCAGCTCCAGTGTGTGGTAAAAACAGAGTTATGGTTGATCTAATTTTCATCCTCTTTGAAGAGTTTATAGAAGAGAAGTGTGTCACAGTTGCAAAACCACAGGGCTAAGTGTTGGTGTAAGCAAGAGAAATGACCCGAAATGACTTAACATTGTGCTCAATATTTCTCTTATTTTTGAATATTAGACATATGAAAATTATTTGTTGGAGTAAATAAGGAAAAGAATTGATGAAAGAACACAAAATATTTTTCCGTAGAACGAGGGAGGAAACGAAGGGGAGGGGAAGCTATCTCATGATTTATTTTTCCTTATTAGCTACTCAGATAACAGAACTATTACCAGAGAGCCAGTTAAGGAATGCCTTGGAAGGCCTTACATAGTTAGGAGAAAATCAATTTTCCATTGATAGGAATTTCATACTTTTCCAACTTTTTCTTTTTCCTTTTCTTTGCCAATAATAGACATCTATGACATACTTGTTCAAGTCTTTTTCCCTTTTTTAAAAATTGGATTGGCTGTCTTATTGACATAAAAAAGTTCTTAATATATTCTGTCTAGATCCAGGTCCTTTCTTGGAACTATGTATTGCAAATATCTACTCCCACTGTGTTGCTTTTTTGTTTGTTTACTTACTTAATGGAATGGTGTCTTTTGAAGAACAGAGGTTCTTAATTTTAATATAATCCAATTCATCATTTTTCTTTTATGGTTAGTTAGTGCTTTTTATATTCTATTTAACAAATCTTTTCCTACTCCAAAGTCATCAAGATATTCATCTATGGTTTCTTCTAAAAGCTTACTTGTTTTACTTTTCACCTCAAGATGATTTTTGAGTATGGTGTGAGGTAGGGATCAAAATTAATTTTTTTTTTCCCTATTGATATTGATCCAGACCATTTATTGAAAATACTATCCTTTCCTGACAGCACTGTCATGTCACCCTGGTCAGAAATCAAATGACTATATGTGTGAGAGTCCAAAGTGCACTCATACATACTTGGTCTCCTCATCTATCCTTGGGTCATTACCACACTGTCTTAATTTCCATCACTTTATAATGGCTCTTGATATCTGATTGTATAAGCCTCCCATTTTGTTTCCAAGATTTTCTTGGATAATTTTGGCCTTTCGCAATTCCACTTAATTTTAGAATGACTTGTCAGTTTCCATCATTAAAAAAAAATCCTGCTAGGATTTTGATTGGGATAGCATTGAATCTGTAGATCAATTTAGGGAGGGTAGACATCTTTACCTTTTTTCTCAATAATGTTTTGTAATGATCAGTGTCAAGGTCTTACATATCTTAGTTTCCATTTTTTATTATTCAGAATTTTACTGAAAAGAAAGAACGCAAGTTAAATTTATTGGTTCGTAGTACAAAGCCATGGGACACCTTGTGTCTTCTGACTCAAACCCATCAATTACAGATGAGAAAACTGAGCCCCAGCGAGGGCGGGTGTGCCGTTAGCCAAGTGTGGACCCAGACTTGATTCTTAGCTCAGCTCTTACTGCAGTGCTGTCCTGCTTCTCTTAGACGCTTTCAGTTTAGCCTAGTATATAACTTCCACTCTTCTATAAGCAATTTTAGATTTAGTAATCTAACAAAATTGAAGTTCTAATAAGAGCCATATTATAAAGAAAAGTCCTGTTTCTGACATCCGTATTTTCTCTTTTTTAAGTTGTTTAAATCAGGGTTCTTTTTTTTCAATGGGCTTCATTAAATCCATAAATCCCACTAAGTTATGTGCAAAGTTCTACATAGGGACACTTGAGAGAGCCCATTTTAATGACCTCAGAGGATCATGATCCTCCCCCCAGCAAACCAAAAATGTTATGAGAGACTAGGTTATTTTATTTTTTTTGAAGGAGAAAATAAAACCCATCTTAATTTAAAAGTCTCATGTGATATTTCCTTCCTCTTTTTGGTCTGAATCATTTTAAGTGTACATGGAGAAGTTGCTATGTTAAGAAAGAAACAATTACTGAGTGCAGATTTTCATATTTGATTTCTCATTACGTATAAGTTTCTCTTATTATCTCTGTATTGGTTTTATTACTCTGAACGACCTAGCTGTACTCTTAGCTGATTTGTAATAGACACTTCAGTTTCAAGGATCACTTCCTAGATTAGATTTTATAAGTCATACACTTCAGAACATACCTCTGGTCTCAAAATATGTTTCTAAATTGTCTAACCATCCACTTCCAGGGCCACATCCTAGTCCAGCCTCAACATCTTCTGTATTTCGTTTGCTCTCTTCATTGATTTTCTGCGTTTTGGACTCAGGTTTGTCCTTTATAGGAGTCTACGAAAATTCAGAGTCCAGAGCACTCCTCCCTCCTGCATCGTTTTGCTTCAATGTGTCCTCTGCCCGTTTGTCACGTCATTCCCGTGTCAGGAACCTGCATTGACTCTTCTGCCCCCACGTCAGCCTCCAGCTCTGCCTGGCCCTCAGGGTTCTGTAACGTGGTTTGTGTCAGAGACGTGGATCCTGATTCACCTCAGAACTAGTTATTTCAGTAGTAACTTCTCTTAATACTTTGCTCATTCCCTCCGTGATGTCTTTGCTCAGTTTTTTTGCCTTGATAAGACTCTTAATTACTTTGGTGCATGTTAGTTTTTTCTATAAACAGCAAATCATACCAGATTTGTGGTGTAACATCTGCCTTACTCAGTTATAATGTTTACATGTAAATTCAGGGGCAGAAACAGGAGCAATGGAAGAATGCAGGAAAAACTGCCCTTAGATTTTAACCTGTCTTTAAAAATTTAATGAGCGTTGATTGTTTCATTTAAATTTCTATGAACGTGAAGATACATTTCAAATTTCAGGTACTCTGTAGTCTGATGGTAATCTTTTTAACATTTCTTGCCTGTAGGAAGCTCATTCGTACACACCTTCAAAGAGGACTCCTATGGGGAAATCCTCAATGTGGCGATCGGTCGCTACCTCAGACCAGAAAGGAACTTCGATTCTTTAGGTAAAGTCTTATTTAGATCTTCTTAAATGTTACTGCGGCTACCTCTGCTGCTTCTACTAGTAATAACCATAGCAGGACAGGTAATATTTGGGCATTTGATATGTGCCAGGCACAGTTTTAAGTGCCTTACATGAATTAACTCATTTCATCCCCACAACAACCATATAAGGAATTATTCTGCCCATTTCACAGGTGAGGGAATTGGCACAGAGAGGTTAAGTAGTTTGCACAGGGTCACATAGTAAGTGATGGAGCCTAAATTCAAACCCAGCAGGCTGGCTGCCTCTCTCCAACAGTATGGAGTTAGTGACATCTTTATTTCCTTTTCATGTTTTAAGGAACAAGTAAGAAACAATACTGTGATGAGTTCTTTGCATTGCTTGAAGTATAAGAAACAGTAAATCAGAACATTTGAAATGAATGGTATCGAGTATCTTAGTGTAGTGTGATAGTGTTAATTCTGTTGTTGAGTTTCTTTCACAGGTGTAAATACTTAAGAGAATTGATAGTGAATGTTTCTTCCGTTTGGTATTTGCAATGTACATTTTTGCTGATGCCTTTTTCTAAGAAATTGCAAGAAGATTAGGGCCATCTTTTCTGTACTGTTCACTTCTACTTGAGTCTGGAAGAAGGGGTGGGACATTTACAGGGCATCTACCCCGTGCTAGAGATGCTGCCAGCCTTGGAGTCTGCAGGAGGCTGCGCACGGGAGTGGTGGAAAGTCCAGCGGCAGTTTCTGATCATCTTCTCCTGGTGTGTTCTCTCTGCAGAGTCACTTATTTCAGCCGTTCAAGGTGATATTGAGGAAGCTAAGAAACGACTTAATTTACCAGCACATTTGAAACTCTAGGAAGACAATTTCTTCCAGGTTCCTAAAAGCAAAATAATGAATGGCCACTGATGAAAAGTCATCTTATTCATTCACTGTGTTCTGGCATTTTACTGCTCATCACTGTGCAGTCTTATCTTGGTTCTATTTGAAAAATCAAACATTTTCCTACAGCTGTGAATTACTTTAAACACCACAGTGTAGTTATGCTTAGATTGTTCAGTTAAACCCATCATGCTACAGTACTAAAAAGATTCATTATAAAAATCAAGATTCTTTTTTATGTATGTAATATGTTGGTTAAAGTGTAGAAAAGTCTTAAGTGTCTTATAATGGAAATGAAATATATAGAGTATGGGTAAAAAGGCAAGTCCCTAGTTGGAGGGGAGAAGGACAGCTGTCATGGTAAAATACTAGCATGTCTGTACTTGTGTAGCGTGTGCTGCTCAACACAAGTGATAAAAGTCAGCGGGTTAAACAGAGATTTGATAGTTTATTATAATCCTCAGGGGGAAAATCCAGACTTTATGATACTTTGTGCATTACTATATTATTACAGACATGAAGACTTGTGAAATTTCATTGTAATCAGTCATTTTCTTAATGGGGTCAGATCATTGTACTGTGCTCCATTTTTCTTCCAGCTGCCTCAGTTCTAATTGGTCTAGACTCCTTCAGCCTATCATTTTTTGCTTGTCTTTCAAAGCAGTAACGAGTGGTTTTTGAACCTCTAACTCTCTTCTTTTTTTTTTATTTTTTTTAATTTTTTTTAAAGATTTTATTTTTTTCCTTTTTCTCCCCAAAGCCCCCCAGTACATAGTTGTATAGTCTTCGTTGTGGGTCCTTCTAGTTGTGGCATGTGGGACGCTGCCTCAGCGTGGTTTGATGAGCAGTGCCATGTCCGCACCCAGGATTCGAACCAACGAAACACTGGGCCACCTGCAGCGGAGCGGGCAAACTTAACCACTCGGCCATGGGGCCAGCCCCTAACTCTCTTCTTTTTAAGAGTAGATATTCTTTTTCAACATTTTTCTCTATTTCAGTCTTTTTTCCTTTAACCAATTGTCTGTGTCAGGTTTTTTCCCATTTAAAATATCCTACAACTGTTCACTTACAAAAGATTGCATCTGTCTCTACCATTCCATCCCTTCACTGTATGAACAGTGATTAAGTGCATATCTGTATTACATTTTAGAAAAAACCCAAAAACTTCATCTTTAGGGCTCTTCAAAGTTTAAATGAACACACAGCAGTTCATTTAGATATACTAGCTTCTTAAAGAACACAAAATACTTGTTTTCCCCCAGGGAAACTATTTAAGAGCCAATGAAACTATGAAGCCGAAAGTTATTTATTTTTAATGTAATCATATGTCTCTGAGCAGCTGTACACAGTTGTAGTTGTGTATGTACAATGTAATTGAACGCTAAAGAGTGCTTGTAGTTGGGGAAAAGACATAAATAATAAAATTTTAGATAAATAATCTTCATGCTATTATAAATCATCTTCATACTATTGTAAACTTTATACTTCATTTTTTCCTCCTAACTACTAAGAAGTGATTTTTGGCCACTTGAGACTTTTGTTTATATTGGCAGAATGTTGAAATCTTTGTATATTTAGGGAGTTAAGATTGCAGACTGTTTGGGCCCCTGAAACAGGACATTGCATTATTGTTCACTTGAGCACCAGATTTGGTGGGGGGATGGGGACAGAAATATATAGAAGGAAATTTTCAAGATGAACTCGTTATAAATCGTTTTCCCTAATCTGCATAAATGAATGAGAGAACTGATTTTAACAAAAATACTTGAAACTATTTAGAAAAACATCTACAGCTCATGTTGGGGGGGGGAGCATGGAGACATTCAGGTGGATTGTGTTTTACTTTTTGGTGTATGAATTTATGGCAAACAATGTAGTGTGAGTCTTTTCCATTTCTTCCTTATAAAAATCCTTAGAAAATGTAATTTAATGTTAGAAATCCTATATGTGAAAGAAGCCGCAATTGTCAGTGGCTCGATGAAGCAAAGTTAAAAACAAGCATGGGAAGTGCAGAAACAGACGTGTGTTTGAATAGCCTGCTGCTAATTGTGTCCTCGTTAAGCGTGTGAAAGTTCTGTGACACTGTCGCCGTACATTTTGTTAAATAGCCATCACTGAGAATCATATAGTATGCAGTTTAGGAGTTAACAGTGTCTACATTTTTTAAAGTTTTATATTAAGTGTTTATGTATTAGAAGAAACTGCAGTAGTACCAGTTTTTATTAGTCTGACTGTTTTCAGGTCTGGAGATCAGTCTTGACTACATGGTTTCCTCTCTTCCTGGGTCAGCGGCATCTTTGCCTTGTCACATAAGATCCTAATTTGTTGGCTGATGCTTCCTTTCAGATGTGTTAGAGGCTTGATTAACAGGTCACAGGTGGCAGCTGCAGGGAGAACCTGGCGTGCAGTGGTGGGCCTGCAGCCAAAGGCCTTGCCTAAGAGCCTCTGTTTTTTATGCCTGTGGCACAGTGACAGGTCTACTTAGAGAGAATTCATAGGTGACAGGACTCTCAAAAGTCCACTCTCTGAGAGTGAGGGTCCCCACGCCATTTTGGAGTTAGAAGAGCCAGAGGAGTGTAAGTGGATCTGAGTCCCGTTCCATGATTCCTGCTCCTAACAGGGCTCTGTAACCTTCATGACTTGCGCCACCAACCCCATGGCAGTGACCTGGCACTCTTGCCTGGCTCTGCTGTAAGCAGGAACGCACAGTTGCTCTTTCAGCCTTCATCTCCAGTGCTCTCAGCCATGGAGGCATAAAAGCCTGCAGTCAGGCCTGGCACGTGACACGGTTCTGACCAGGGAGATGGAAGCAAAGTCCACTTGGGATTTATGAGGACAGCTTTGCTTTCCTGGCGAAAGTGCCAGTCTGTTCCTGTTCCCTCTTACCTGGAAAATGGATGTGAGGCTGATAGAGGAGAACCAATCTGACCTTCAGAGATGGAGCTGGGAAATAAATCCACCCTGTAAAAAGAGATGCAATCGTAAGCAAGGGTCAGAGAAATGAATTATAGAATAAGCCCTAGGAAGATGACAGATGTAGGGATTATCAGACACAGAATCTGAAATGACTGTTGCATATGTGTAAAGAAATAAAAGAGTGTCAAAATGGTAAAATAACAAGGTTCTATAAAAATTGGGCTGATTTAAGAATTGTCAAAATAGTATTTATAATGATAAAAAATAATTGAAATTAAAATCTCAGTGGACGAGTTAAGAACAGTTCAGACACAGAATTGGTGAACTCTGACATCTGACGAAGGCTAGGACTGTGCTGTCGTGTGCCTATTATCTGTCACTCCAGATTCACCTTCCGTACTCTGTGATGTGGCTGTGACTCGACGTTTCTTTGACAGTTGACTTCCTTTTGGGTCAGGTCATACATGGAGTCTGAGCCCCAGCTTGTGTCCAGACAGCTCAGTTTGTCCGAGGACCTCCCCTGTACTTATTTCCCCTGATCCTGAGTGTATTTAGAGTACGCATACTTGACAACTGACCAAATCCCCACTTTGGTTCCCTGACCATAACAAGAGCCAAGTAGAAGCCAGAACAGTAAACCAAATCAATGCGACATCTCAGGAAATTTCAGAGAGCCATCGTCAAAAATCCTGAAAGATTCAGGGTAAAGGCTCCCCTCCTATGTGTTCAGACCAGACAGAAATTTGACAGATCTTGGAGAGTGACTGCATTATCATAAACTAATCAGGTGGTGACCTCCACTGCAGCTATTGTCCAGGATACAGAAAACAGATTTCCAAGGCTTGGTATAAAGAACATGTTGATCACAACACCATGGGGAAAAATCAGTACTTTAAAAATACAAAAATATCCCAATGGAAAGCTGTGTCAAAATGAATGATAATATGCAACATGCAAAGATTTATGGGATGCTGCTAATGCTTCCTTCAAAAGATTTATAACTTTAAATACATTTATTAGATAAGAAAAATCAATAATCTAAGCTTTGATCTCAAGCTAGAAAAAGAACAGCCAAAGAAACCAGACAAGAAAGAGTATATATTAGATAATTCTATATAAATTTTAAGAACAGGCAAAACTATAGGAAAAAAGGTCCAAGTGTTCCTGAGGACAGAGATGACTTGGGAGGATCATGAAGGCTGTTGGGTGCTTCCGTCTTACTGTCCTGTTTCTAGAGCTGGGGGATGGTTGCATCGTGTGCTCGCTTTGTGAAAATTCATCAAGCTCTATACTAACGTGTGTGCAGACAAAGATGCAAAGATGCAGCGGCAGTGTGAGCGTCTCCCTTAGAGACAGGGAGACACATATGACACCATGGAAGGGGAGGAGAGTGCTTCTCACACGTGGGAGATGGGATGATGGGGGCAAACAAGTCAATGTTTATTTTTCTTACTATGTCTTGTTGAATAATTTGATTCCTTAAAACTACATGCAGGTATTTCTTGATGAAAATAAAAATCAACCTTTAAAAAGTTAATGACACATTTATAGGATGTTCAAAAAGTTGGAAAACTGAGGATAAACTTATTTTTTAAACGGGGTATTGTATTTTCAAATAATATGCTCAGTATGTTTTTGTTCAATTTCCAAACACCTTTTTAGGTAAAGTACCTCTAAATTTAATGAGTCAAACAAGTGGAAAAAAAAATACACACATTATAAAGCAGCTCTGTCCAATAGAACTGTCTGCTATGAGGATAATGTTCCATTTCTTCACTCTCCAATAATTACTTTAACTAACCACATGTGCCTAGTGATGACTATATTAGACAATTCAGCTATAGAGGACCTAAAAAGTCTGAAAACATAGGGGGAAATGGTATATTTACTGTACTTTTTTCAGATTAACAATTGGACCCATTGCTTTAATTTTGAGGTATTTTATCTGAAAATGCATTGAGCATATTTCTTGAAAATAGAACTAACATACTATAAAATTGATTGTTTCTCATCTTTTTTGGATAACTATATATATGACACTTTCCTTCTACTTAGTTTGCTATTCTTTTAATAACTGCTCATTGATTTTCAGCCTTTATTTCCCACATGAGCATTTAGGTCTAAGAATCTCCCCTCAACTGACTACAGGTTGACCTGCTGGCGTGTGGACTCAGCCACTTGTAAAGGGAGTGAGCTGCCTGGCGTTTGTGTCTCAGCCTGGCTTTCCTGATGGCATTCCTGCACACAGTCACCTTCCCTTAAAGGTCTCAGCACATTGCATTAGTCAGTTAGGTCAAAAGGCCTTTAACAGAAGGGAGATGCATGTATCTGAGCGGCACTCATGAATACATGAGTTCCTGTACCAGCCCCACAGCAGTCTCTTCACAGCAGATTCCCACAGACTCCATGTCTCGCATTTTTATAATCGCCTTAGCTCTTCAACCCAGAGTGAACGCTCCTAGCAGCCCTGGACCGTATTTTCATTCCCCCAGCACCTATGTAAAGAAAGTGCTCTGTATGTAATTATACATTAATTAGAAGTAAGTGTATCTCTGATATTAGGGCTTTAATACAGCAACAGAATTAGATTTTTAAACCTGGCTCTGTCTCCCCCAGTTCCATTTTGTTCCCCAAGGCGAAATCTATGCTATGGATGAAACCTCTAGGGCTGAATTTTGTTATCTTGTGAGGCCTAGTTAAAGTGATTATGATGGTTATTAAATTACCTTGTATTTTTCTTATGGAAAGTTTGTGACTCCTAGAATTTTGTTATTTCTAATCCTTCATGAACTAATACTTTTAAAAATACGATAAAAATTAATTACGAGAAAAATAGTCGCACACTTCGATTTCTTGGCAATGTCAACATGCTATAGAAGATTCTAAGCACTCACAGTTTCAGTAACAGGCATTCACAGGCCAGGAGCGGTCACAGACCACACTTTGGGTGGCCCTGGTCTAGGGGCCTTCGGCTTTCCCTGTGAGCTAAAGCAGGGCAAACAAATCTTTTTGTAAAGGGCCAGACAGTGAATTCTTTAGGTTTTGCCAAAGTGAAAATCGACCATAGATGACATGCAAATGAATGGGCGTGGCTACGTCAAACCTCCCTTGACTGAGGCAGCAGAAGGGCTGGGCTCACAGGTCCACCGTTTGCCACCTCCTGAGTGAGAGGGCTTTTTTCCAACCTTTATTAGGGCACAGTGAGAAAGTAAGCCTCTTTTTCCGAATTACTATGCAGGTTTTATGTAATTCATGTGCACATTTAATTTTGAGGTGAAACCGGGGGAGATAGGTATGGCTGCAAAGTGGTGCTGGCATCTTCAAATCCGAGTGTCCAAGTGAGTTGAAAATGTTTACTGTTCCAGCTGGAGGTGTAGATGAGCACAGGACACCAGATGCAGTAAATAAGGGAGCGTCATGTCCCTTCACTCCTTCCAGTACCTTCCAGATGTGGAGGAAAGGACAGCAGCACGGGGGACTTTTCTGCAAATGCCAAAGGTCTCCCAAAGCCTACATTTGAGGAAAGATGAATTTGCTCTTGTAGACATCCTCTGGTGTCTGTCATATAGTGTTTATTGAAAAAAGTTTTCGAGAAAGAAATGAGAAAGGAAACAGATGGCGCCAAAAGACGGAGAAGAACCTTACAGATTTCTTCTCTCTTGGCTGCTTCGAGCAGCTGACAAGCTATCAGGAAAAACGGAGCAGGGGATGAGGTGCAGCCTCCTGGACCATCCGTGTGGTCCCCACCTCCGTTCCAGCACTCCCAGCCCTTCAGCTATGTAAACAGAGCTCTGGGTGGGTGAGGTTGGCCTCCCCCGACCCTCCTCCATCCTTCAAAGCACGGCGGAGACTTCCAAGTAGGTTACATATGACAGTAACAAACTGACGGGGTGGTTTGTCTTTTTGTTTTTAGTCCAGAGGGAATGGAAACCGGAAAAAAAAGACTGATTTGGGACAATGTAAAGCCCTCCCCACCGATTGCCTTGGAAGGAGTGTAGAGCTGCACGGAGGTGAGGCCCAGGGTCAGAATGTGTGCATGTGCGTCTTTTCTAAAAGGGCCAATTTAAAAACGGCAACGGGAAAAGTTTACACTTCAACTGTTGTACAGTTTACCAGTGTATAACACACAAGGCACAGCCACATCTGTCATCGCAAATGCCTTGGCCAGTGTCCCACAGAGCTAAGATGGACAGGAAGATATCCTGGACTGGAAGACCAGCTCTCTTTCAATTAAGCTTTTTTTGTTTGTTTGATTTTTTGAGGAAGATCAGCCCTGAGCTAACATCTGCTGCCAATCCTCCTCTTTTTGCTGAGGAAGACTGGCCCTGAGGTAACATCCGTGCCCATCTTCCTCTACTTTCTATGTGGGACGCCTACCACAGCATGGCTTGATAAGCGGTGCTGTGTCTGCACCGAGGATCCGAACCGGCGAACCCCGGGCTGCCCAAACGAACATGCACACTTAACCGCTGCACCAGCTGGCTGGCCCCTCAACTAAGCTTTTCATTCTGAAAAGAAGTTCTTCCTCTTCCACATCAAGCCGTCTTCCTTAGTGTTTTCCTTGTATCTATGTGTTTTGTAGATTTTAGAGAGCTCTTCATCTCTTTTCCAACAAAACTACCACAAAGCCTCACGTTGCTCTGAATGTGTTGATGTCACAGTTAGCTTCATGGGCATGCCACATGTCACGCAGGGCTTGATGCTTAGAAAGGCCCCGTGCTCAGTTTCAAAGCTCTGCTGTTGCATCTTGAGATTCTTAATAATTTTACACTGAGCCCCACGAATTATGCGGCTGCCTCTGACTGACCGAATTCGTTTTCTGAGAAACCACATCCAGATGGTTGGCTTGAGAACATTGTCTGATTTCTCTCAGTTTCCACAGTACAGTGGCCTGCCTGCCTAGGATGGGCAGCAGGAAAGTAATAACACTGAGGTAGTACCTTACAGCTTAGAACAGATTTTCACATGCATGATCTCCTTTAATCCTCACAAGCAAATGTCAGGAGGCGAGCTGACTTAAGGCCATCAGAAATCCACCCACAGGGGGCAAAATTGATTCCACAGGCAAACAGCAAACAGCTCTTTAAAAGTGAAAATCAACAGCAAAGCAGGACAGAGAAATTATCCACATGTTATACAGCTGTGCTGCAAAGGAAGTTACAAAGGCAATAAAGGACTCAGCATGGAGTTTGGCCAAAGGGATCACGGGCAATAAAAATTCCAATCCCGGCAGAGAAAGAGAGAAGAGAGGGAGGAAGAGAGAGAGAGAGAGAGATTGCTCCTGGAGCACCCTGGGGCATCAGCCACAAAGACCCTTCATGATCCCCCACAGCCCAGGGGTGCGTCTCACAAAATCCAGCTGAAAACTCCTTTGTGAAAGATTCTATCTTTGCCCCGTCACTTCTTGATTAGCAATTTGATTTGGTTTCTGTGTCCCTTTGTTCCAGGAATAGGTCAATACTGAAAACACTGCTCATGTCACCTTTATAAGCTTGCTGGCCTGAGACCTGGAATCTGGAACCCAGACCAAGTATAGCCTTTTGACAGTCCCGCAGCCCCCAGACTGTGGGTTTTCACTTGCCTCCACCCAGTTATCTGACTTTCTGACCTCCTTCCGCTGCCGGCCTCGTTTGCACAGCTCCAGTTCCACCCTGACGTCTGAAGTCGAGGCCACTACTGCTTGCTGCCCGCTGTTGGCTGGCTGGATCCGAGCGGAGGGGCACGATGAGCGGCAACAGCCATTTGGGGGCTGAAGGAGGCCGAGGAGGATGCCTTCCTGAGTTTTCACCTCCACACTTCAGACAGGCCCATTTCCCCAACTCTGTTCTCAGGGCTCTTTCAAATCCTCTATCCCAAGGGTTTTTCTACAGGATTCAAAGTAGAAGTGACCTAGAGAAAGACAGGATTGCTGTCCTCCTTCCTTCTCCAATGTTCTCAGCACACCACATGGAAGTTTATCTGTGGCTTTGTAGCCAAACTCCAACATTTGAGTTTTTCAAGGCTTAGGGAGAAAGGAGGGATTTATTGTAGAGCATGGATTGTCTTAGACAATCAGGTATAAATAGGACTTCTATTCAGAAGCTACTCTACTGGGGTAGAACTATGGCTGCTCTTTAGAGACTGAAAAGCTGTGGGGAGATAAACAGATTTTGTTAGAGCTCAAACAGTTGTCCAGTGTGTTTATTGAATTTATGGCCCTTTAACCAAAACTTTTTTCACTTCAACGAAGAATGAATTTTATTTTCTCCTGGTTTTAGAACAAATCACTGTGGGGATTTCTGACAGAACCATCGCCTGTTTCTCTATCTGTTGAGAAATCAAGCAAGAAAATCCAGTTAATGATCTGGTTATGTAAACCTGCTCATTGGAGTGCATTTGCTCGGCTGAGAAGAAGGCTCCGTTAATAAGTGCTCAGTGGGTGTGTCTTTGCTTCCAGATTAAGTGTCAAGAACAAGTAAAGTCTACACTTCTCTCCCTCACGTGATCTTACTTCACAAATCCTTTCAAAATAGCAGTTTCATGGGAGAGAGACTATCAATGAGCTTTCACTGCTACTAAAATGATATGGGAGTGAGCAGGGGGCGGCCACATTAGTACTTATAGAACCCCTTCTGTATATCAGGCCCATTGCGTATATAATCTCATTTGTTCCTCACGGCAACCTTGGGAGGTCTGGAGTTCATTTTCCATACATAGCAGAGAACCAGAGAAATTCAGTAACTTGCCCAAGATTCCACACAAGGAAGAGTCAGAACTGGAATTCCATCCCAGGAATCTTTAACCCCCAAACTCATGATAATTCTGCTATGCCAAACCACCTTTATAAAAATGAATACTGGAATGGCGAATCTAATCAGGGCATCTTCCACCCACATTTTTTTAAAACAGAGCTTCATACTGAGGAATAGTCTGTGAATGGACAGAATGAGAGTTAATTATTGAAACTGAAGTGAGCGCGCAGTTCTCAAGCTGGCGCTGAGCCAATGTCTTTTGACGTTTGTGGAACTTTCCCATCTCTCAGGGTCTCTGGTGCCTTGAGAAACAGGAGCACAGAAGGGGAAGTGACGTAGGCAGAGAAGCTAGGGCCCACCAAACACAGTTTGCCTGCTACGTTTGTCTTGCTTCTAGGAGCTTCAAGGGCCCAGGCTGGCCCGAGGACTAATGTCTTTTATCACATTTAGTGGAAATTGACCTGTGACTTCAAGTTCATAGGAAAGGGGCTCGTCATTTTACAGACCACGGGAGAGTCGGGATAGAGACTCGCCGTCCACGCTCACTGAGCTCTGCGGATCCAGTTTCCTCCTAAACTCGGCCCTCAACTCTTCTCTCAAAAGAGTGTGTAGATGCATCGATTTGCTTTTTCTAACAGTCTCTGTGTTCCAACGGCTTTATTGTTTTTTTCTCTGAATGCTGGCTCTGCTTGCATTCTGCCTCATTTTGTGGTTACTTGTACACATATCTGGTTTTCCACCTCAATATTAAGCTCTTTGGGGGCAGATCCCATCTTGTTGATCTTTGCTTTCTGCACTTCAGCTTGCATGATCCACGTAGGTTTTTAATTTTAGAAATACACTTGAAGTGGTAGTGTACATAAACATTTATATCTTGCTTATTATATTTAACTTTTATAGCATATTTTGTGTAGTCCTTATAAACTTACTGTTAAAGTTATTTTAAATTATAAACAAGAAAGAACTTTTTTGTGAACACTTTGGTTCTGTTTATAATATTTCCCAGCAAGGAATTGGTGAATTCAACTAGAACAAACATTGAAAAGACTCGAGACATTTTGCCAACTTGATTTCTAAAAGAGTGTCACTGGCTCTGGCAGGCAGAACCCTAAAATAGCCCCCCAGATCTCCACTCTGATCCCCAGGACTGCGAATGTGGTGAGACTTCACGCCTGTGATTCTGTCACAGTGCAGCCAGAGGGAGATTCTCCGCGTGGGCCTAATCGAATCACAGGAGCCTCTAAAAGTGGAGTTTTCTTCAGCTGGTAGCAAGAGGGAGAGTCAGAAGTGTCAGAGCATGAGAAGGATGCAACGCATGGATGTTGACTTTGAAGACAGGGGGCAAGGGGGCATCCACAAGACCAGAGAGTGGTCTCTAGGAGCTGAGAGTGACCCCTGGCTGACAGCCAGAGAGAAAGCAGGGACCTCAATCCTAGAGACACAGGAAGATGAATTCTGCCAGCAGATGAATACCCTGGGAAACGATTCTTCTCCAGAGCCTGCAGGTCCAAGCTGGCCTGGCTGACACCATGTGAGAGCCTAAGCAGAGACCCTGGTCAAGCCCACCAGGACTTCTGACCTATAAAACTGTGAGATCGTAACTGGATATTATTTTAAGCTGCTAAACGTGTTGTAGTCTGTTATACAGTAGTAGAAAATGAATATACTGGCTTACTCTATGGCAAGTAATACATGAAATTGTCCGTGTCACTACAGGTAGCAGGGGACAGAACTCCAGAATTGTGTGCTATAATTAAAACAGTCTTTGCTAAGACACTATTATTGGTTAAATTTGTTTTTCTTTGATTGCTGGTGGAAACAAGCAAAAAAAAATTTTGTTGCCTTCTGATAGCATTGGAGTAGGGAAACTAATAAAAAAAAACCCAAGAAATTCTAGATCAGACATTTGATATTGAGAGAAAGAAAACAACCACAGAAGAAAAGATTCTGCCTAAAAAATAGTGGTGTGTTGGATCTGGCTCCTCCCAGCTTATGAAAGCCAATTGTTAATTTTTCAGGAATCTTGTGAGTCCGTTGTTAGACACAGCTATTAGTAAAAATTAAGTCACAAAACTTTCAATTAAAGTTACAGGACTGGCCCTGTTGCCTAGTGGTTAAGTTTGGTGCACTCCACTTCAGCAGCCCAGGTTCACAGCGTCAGATCCCGGGCACAGACCTACATCACTCATCGACCATGCTGTGGCAGCAATCCACGTATAAAAAAACAGAGGAAGATTGGCACAGATGTTAGGTCAGGGCTAATCTCCCTCAGCAAAAAAAAAAAAAAGTTATATTAAAAACATAGGTAGAGGAGCCAGCCCAGTAGCATAGTGGTTAAGTTCACGTGCTTCACTTCAGTGGCCCAGAGTTTGTGGGTTCGGATCCTGGGCACAGACCTAGCACCGCTCATCAGGCCATGCAGTGGTTGCATCCCATATAAAATAGAGGCAGATTGGCACAGATGTTAGCCCAGCAACAATCTTCCTCAAGCAAAAAGAAGAAGATTGGCAACAGATGTTAGCTCAGGGCCAATCTTCTTCATGAAACAACAAAAACAACAAGAACAACAACAACATAGGTAGCAAATACCCCAAACTCAATACTTCCTAATTATTTTACTTTTTTTGTGTGTGCGAGAAAGATTGGCTCTGAGCTAACATCTGTGTCAATCTTCCTCTGTTTTGTACGTGGGATGCCCCCACAGTGTGGCCTGATGAGCGGTGCTAGGTCCACATCCAGGATCCAAACCCATGAACCCTGGGCCACTGAAGCAGAGCACATGAACTTAACCACTATACCGCTGGGCTGGCCCCTTACATTTTACTATCAGGTATGCTCTTGAGGTTATTTACATCTAATGTATCTGTATGGCAGAAATATTGTATAAAGGCTCATGTCTTTCACCTGATACTACTACAAATGCCCTGGCAAAGGATCAGTTCATCAAACACCGTGAAAAACTACAGTAACACTTCAGAGCAGAAGGAAAATGACAAGTCTCCAGAAACCAATCCTGAAGCCACAGAAATTTATAATCTAAATGACAGAGAATTTAAAATAGTTGTCACAAAGAAACTCAATGAGTTACAAGAAAACTCAGAGATACAGCTCAATGACCTCAGAAATAAAATTAATGAGCAGAAGGAATACTTCAACAAAGAGGTTGAAACTCTAAAAAATAAAAAAGAAACAGATATTCTGGAAATGATGAACACAATTAATGAGATAAAAAAATAATCTAGAATGCTTAAATAACAGAGCTGACCTTATGGAGGACAGAAATAGTGATTTAAAGGATAGAAATATAGAAATACTTCAGGTGAAGGAGGAGAGAGAACTAAGATTTTTGAGAAATGAAGAAATCCTTTGAGAAATACCTGACTCAATTAGGAAATGCAAAATAAGGATTATTGGTATTCTAGAGGGAGAAAGGAGTAGAGAGCTTCTTAAAAAGAAATACTAGCTGAGAACTTCCAAAACCTAGAGAAAGAACTGGACTTACAGGTATATGAAGCCAACAGAACTCCTATTTACATCAATGAAAAAAGACCTTCTCCAAGGCATATAATAGTAAAACTGGTAAAAATGAATGACAAAGAAAAAATATTAAGGGCAGCAAGGCAGAAGAAAATAATGTACAAAGGAACCTCTATTAGACTTTCAGAGAATTTCTCAGCAGAAACCTTACAGGCTAGGAGAGAGAGGGATGATATATTCAAAATTCTGAGAGACAAAAACTTTCAGCCAAGAATACTCTATCCAGTGAAACTATCCTTCAGATAAAATGGGAAATAAAAGCTTTCTCAGATAAACAAAAGCTGAGGTAGTTCATTGTCACTAGACCTCCCCTATAAGAAATGATGAAGGAAGCCCTCATAGCTGAAACAAAAGGCAAAGCTTAGAACAAGGAGATAAATAGTCAGACAAAATCAGAAAATTTCTTCTCTCTGTCAGAACAGGTTAGCAAATACTAATTATAAGATAAAAGATAAAGGGAAGGAAAGCTTCAAAAATAACTATAAACACTTCAATTTAGTCACAAACTCACAGCATGAAACAGAATAATTTTTAACAATAATAACTCAGAAGGGGAAGAGGAAAGGAATGGAATTTGCTTAGGCTAATGGAAATAAGAGGCTATCAGAAAATGGACTATCTCATCCATGAGATCTTTTATACAAACGTCATGGTAACCACTAAACAAAAAATCAGAGCAGAGCCACAAATCATAAATAAACAGAAAACTGAGAAAACCATCATAGAAAATCACCAAACTGAAATGGCAGTCAGAAATACAAGGAAAGAGAAACAATGCAAATATAGAATAATCAGAACAAAAGAGAGAGACTGGCAGTATTAAGCCCTCATATATTAATTATCACTCTAAATGTAAATGGATTGAATTCTCCAATCTAAAGACACAGACTGGCAGGATGGATTAAAAAACAAGACCCAACAATATGCTGCCTCCAGGAAACACATCTCAGTTCTAAAGAAAAACACAGGCTCAGAGTGAAGGGATGGAAGACCATACTCCAAGCAAATGGCAAAAAAAAAAAAAAAAAAGAAAGAAAGCAGGCGTTGCCATACTTATATCAGACAAAGCTGACTTCAAGATAAAAAAGACAGTGAGAGACAAAGATCTGCAGTTTATAATGATAAAAGGGACATCCCACCAAGAGGACATAACACTTACAGATATATGTGCACCTAATACTGGAGCACCAAAGTATACAAAGCAAATATTAACAAACCTAAAGAGAGAAATGAACAGCAACACAATAATTGTAGGGGACCTCAACACCCCACTTAAATCAATGGACAGATCATCCAGACAGAAATTCAATGGGAAATAGTGGATTTAAATGAAACTCTAGATCAGATAAACTTAATAGATACATATTGAACATTCTGTCCAAAAACAGCAGAATACACATGCTTATCAAGTGCACATGGAACATTCTCAAAGATTGACCGTAAGTTGTGAAACAAGGCAAATCTCAATAAACTTAAGAATATTGAAATCATATCAAGTATATTTTCTGACCTTAATGTTATGAAACTAGAAATCAACTGCAGGAAAAAAGCTGGGAAAATCATGAATATGTGGAGACTAAACAACATGCTACTGAACAATTGAATCAATGAAGAAATCAAAGGAGAAATCAAAAAATACCTGGAGACAAATGAAAATGAAAATAAAACATACCAACTCTTATGGGATGTAGCAAAAGCAATCTTAAGAGGGAAATTCACAGCAATACAGGCCCACTTCAACAAAGAAAAACCTCAAGTAAGTAATCTTAAACTACACCTAACAGAACTAGAAAAAGAAGAACAAACAAAGTTGAAAGTCAGCAGAAGTAGGGAAATAATAAAAATTAGAGCAGGAATAAATGAAATAGAGACTAGAAAAATGGTAGAAAGGATCAATGAAACTAAGACCTGGTTCTTCGAGAAGATAAAGAAAATTGACAAACCCTTAGCCGGATTCACTAAGAAAAACAGAGAGAAGGTTCAAATAAATAAAATTATAAATGAAAGGGGAGAAATTTCAATGGATGCTGCAGAAACAAAGGATTATAAGAGAATACTATGAAAAACTACATGCCAACAAATTGGACAACCTAGAAGAAATGGATAAATTCTTAGACTCATACAACTCCCAAAACTGAATCAAGAAGAAATAGAGAATCTGAATAGACCAATTACAAGTAGAGAGATTGAAACAGTAATCAAAAACCTCCCAAAAAACAAAAGTCCAGGACCAGATGGCTTCTCTGGAGAATTCTGTCAAAGATTCAAAATTTAATACCTATCCTTCTCAAACTATGCCAAAAAATTGAAGAAGACAGAACACTTCCTAACTCACTCTATGAGGTCAACATTACCCTGATCCCCAAACCAGAAATGGACAACACACAGAAGGAAAATTACAGGCCAATATTGCTGATGAGCATAGATGTAAAAATCCTCAACAAAATATTGGCAAATCAAATAGAGTAATACATTGAAAGGATCATATACCATGATGAACCAGATTTACACCAGGGATATACAGATATACACCAGGGATATACTCAAATGATCATCTCAATAGATGCAGAAAAAGCATTTTAGAAGATTCAACACCAATTTATGATAAAAATGCACAATACAAAGGGTATAGAGGGAAAGTACCTCAACACAATAAAAGCCACATATGACAAACCCACAGCCAACATCATACTCAATGGTGAAAAACTGAAAGCCATCCCCCTGAGAAAAGGAACAAGACAAGGTTGTCCACTCTCACCACTCCTATTCAACTTAGTACTGGAGGTGTTGGCCAGAGAAATTAAGCAAGAAAAAGAAATAAAAGATATCCAAATTGGAAAGGAGGACTGAAACTCTTGCTGTTTGCAGATAACATTATTCTATATATAGAAAACCCAAAAAAATCCACCAGAAAACTATTAGAAATAATCAACTAATACAGCAAAGTTGCCGGGTACAAAATCAACTTATAAAAACCAGTTGCATTTCTATACACTAACAATGAACTAGCAGAAAGAGAAGTCAAGAATACAATCCCATTTACTATCACAAGAAAAAGAATAAAATATTTAGGAATAAATTTAACCAAAGAAGTGAAAGACCTATACACTGGAAACTATAAGACATTATTGAAAGAAATCAAGGATATAAAGAAATGGAAAAATATTCCACACTCATGGAATGGAAGAATGAACATTGTTAAAATGTCCATACTGCCTAAAGTAATCTACAGATTCACTGCAATCCCAATCAGAAGCGCAATGACATTCTTCGTGGAAATAGAACAAAGAATTCTAAAATTTATATGGAACAACAAAAGACCCCAAATAGCCAAAGCAATCCTGAGAAAAAAGAGCAAAGCTGGAGGAATCACAATCCCTGACTTCAAAATATACTACAAAGCTATAATAATCAAAATAGCATGGTACTGGCACAAAAATAGACACATAGATCAATGGAACAGAATTGAAAGCCCAGGAATAAAACCACACCTCTGTGGACAGCTAGTCTTCAACAAAGGAGCCAAGAACATACAATGGAGAAAGAAAATTCTCTTCAATAAATGGTGTTGGGAAAACTGGGCAGCCACGTGCAAAAGAATGAAAGTAGGACCATTTTCTTACACCATACACAAAAGTTAACTCAAAATGGACTAAAGACTTGAATGTAAGACCTGAAACCATAAAACTCCTTGAAAAAAGTGTAGGCAGTACACTCTTTGACATCAGTCTTAGCAGCATCTTTTCAAATGCCATGTCTATTCAGGCAAGGGAAACAAAAGAAAAAATAAACAAATGGGACTACATCAGGCTAAAAAGCTTCTGCAAGGCAAAGGAAACCATGATCAAAACAAAAAGAGAACCCACCAACTGGGAGAAAATATTTGCAAATCATATATCCGACAATGGTTTAATGTCCAAAATACGTAAAGAACTTATCTAACTCAACAACAAAAAGACAAACAATCTGATCAAAAAATGGGCAGAGGATATGAAGAGACATTTTTCCAAAGAAGATATACAGATGGCTAACAGGCCCATGAAAAGATTTGCAACATCACTAGTTATTAGGGAAATGCAAATCAAAACTAGAATGAGATAGCACCGTACACATGTCAGAATGGTTATAATTAACAAGAGAAGAAATAACAAATCTTGGAGAGGATGTGGAGAAAAGGGAACCCTCATATACTGTTAGTGGGAATGCAAACTGGTGCAGCCACTATGGAAAACTGTATGGAGATTTCTCCTAAAATTAAAAATAGAAGTACCACATGATCTAGCTATCCCACAATTGGGTATTTATCCAAAGAACTTGAAATCAACAATTTAAAGAGATTGACACACCCCTATGTTCATTGCAGCATTATTCACTATAGCTAAGAGGTGGAAGCAACCTAGGTGCCCATCAACTGATGAATAGATGAAGAAGATATGGTATATATATATAAAATAATACTACTCAGCAGTAAAAAAAGACTAAATTGTCCCATTTATAACAACATGAATGGACCTTGAGGGTATGATGTTAAGCAAAATAAGCAGACAGAGAAAGACAAACACCACATGATTTCACTCATATGTGAAAGATAAACAAACACATGGATAAAGGGAACAGATTAGTAGTTACCAAAGGGGAAGAGGGTTGGGGGTGGGCAAAAGGGGTAAAGGGGCACATATATATACCCACAGATAAAAATTAGACTGTTGGTGGTGAGCACAATGCAGTCTATACAGAAACTGACAAATAATAATGTACTCCTGCAATTACACAATGTTATAATCCATTGTGACCACGATAAAATAATTTTTAAAAAGTAAAATAAAATTAACCAAGTTATTACTGAGAAAGTTGTTAGAATAGTGCTTGGTACATTATAAATAATTAATGTATATTAGTGATAATTACAAAGTGTATGATCAATCCTTATAACAAGCCTTGTAATTTAGATATTATTATCACTATCCTAGAATGTAAAGACTGAGGCTTAGAGAATTCAGACAACTTGCTTAAGGTCAAACAGCTAGTGAAGTGGGGTGATAGGATTTGAACTTCTCTCTTAAATACTGATATAACAAAGCAGTGCATTATCTGGAGGTAGACAAAAATGTTTCAAGTAAGACAGAAGAGAGAAAAGGAATCACTGTCAAAGATGAACTTCCAGCGGTCATCTGACCCACCTCAGCATCTCTGGACATCGCACACTGAAGCCGTCCTAGAAACCCGAAGGCTCACCCTTGGGTTCTCTGGGGCAAAACTATCAGCCGCATTAGGTTTTTTAAAATTTATTTTAGCTCCACTAACTTGTTGAAAACTAAATTCAGGGCTACATAATACTGAGCCTGCTCCACCTGGCCACCTGTCAGTGGTCTGAGTGAGGACACTCGTGCCCCAGTGGCCCAGCTTGCAGCAAGTCAAGCCTCGTCTCGCCTTCGGCAGTCAGGTGAGGAACAACGTCTACTCCAGGTCAGTCAGGAAGACTCGGAGGTGTGTGCGTGACGGGCTGAAAGGAGAACAAAAGCGTCAACGTGAACTGATCGTTGATAAAGATCACGTAAGACTCAAAAGGGAAAGCAAGAGGGAAAAGTGAAAACCGCACTTTCCACAGAGGGAACACACCAGACGGAAGTCAGAAGATCTGCTTTTTAGTCTTGGCTCCACCGTGTATTAGTAGCCACACATGGCAGCTTTGGGCAAGTCGCTTAACCTCTCTGAGCCTCAGTTTCCTCATCTGTAAAATGGAGAGAACGATATCACTCTCACAGGATCATGGTAGAGTCAAATCCTAATGTAATGATACACTGAGAGGGGAAACACTCTGTGAACTCTAAAGCAGCATAAACACTCTTTACTGATGTTGTTATCACAGACTGTTATTAAGATGAAAGGCGTCAATAGGAACCATCGGGAAGGAAGCTGATCAATATCGAATAGGCTCTAAAAGTTCTCAAAGCTAATACGCAAAGAAAGACAGCGGAGAGTTTAGCGGATCAGATCACAAGAAGAGTCCAACGCCACTGCTTACTCTGACGACTCTTGTGCATGACGCGACTGTGAAATCTCTGAGCCTCATGGCCTTGAAGAGGACCTTGTGCATAAGGACAAACGGTACCTGGGGCCTTAAAGAACCTGCTCTGAAGTTACCCCAAAATAATTATGTGCACTGGGACAGGGTGCAGAGGGTCACATCTCTGCCTTTCCAAGGCAAAGAGACTTAACATAGGAAGCTTATGCTATGCGTGTGGAACACTGATTCTGCAAAAGGAACTAGTTCAGTTAAATATCTCCACTTATACCTCATTTATACCCCATTGATTCTCCATCAGCGATTTATGGTAACCACGCCTCTTCTCCAGTGAGGAGGTACAGGATTGTACCCTTTTTTGTGTATAAGAGTATTTAATGACTTGATCTGAGGAAGACAGAGATTCTTTATATGGGATCCGGGTCTTTTCAGGCACTTATTGGGATGAAGATGAAGGGCTAAGCCAGGTGGTCCCATCTCCTCTCTTGTCTGGCAGGGCCTTTTCTTCATTCACCTATGTGGCTGGTGTTTTTGTAAGGGCTGCTAATGTGTGAGGCTCTGTGCTGAGTGTTGTAGTGGCATGTGTGAAAAATAAGAGGTGTGTTTCTTCTAGGAGCTTACAATTTTCTTGGGAAGAGGTATATAAGAAGAGGAAGCTCTTGAAGGTCAAAGTCTTTGTATTACCCATCTTATATAAACAAGGTGCTCTTCATTAAACATGTGTGGAGTGAATGAATGAGGTAAATCAAAACACAAGGCAGTGTGTAGCACTATAATGACTGATACAAGCAGTAATGGCTGTAGGACGGAAAAGAAGAGAAGAGATGTGCAGATGGGAGCAAAAGCACTGGGGGAAAGTACAAGGTCACAGTCCTTCAATCTGGGTCTGGGAACTCTCAGTGCCTTAGGTTACTGACTGAGAAGAAGGAATTAGCAACAGGGCTATCATCAATCTTCCTCTTTACTGCGGCTGCCTGGGCAAACAAGGGATGACCCAGTGCAATCCTCTTCCAAACATGCTGGTAATCAGAGCTTCTGATAAACACACTAACAGTCTTTCCTAGCAGAAAAATAATAGAGAGTTCTTATCCGTGAAATGCTGTTCAAAGGATACACCTGTGTGTCTAGTTGCTTGTGGTAACTAAACCTGTAGTTTGTGGATTTATGGGGGCATGGCAGGTTGGAAGGTTAGCGGGGTATAAATGGAGATATTTAACTGAAACCGTTCCCTTTGTAAAACCACTGCTCCACATCCAGTGCTTAGCCCTCACATGGTAAGTCTGATCAGAACAAATCCTAATGCAGAAGAGAAAGAACCTACATTCACGGTCTTGGTCTTCTCTAAGGGAAGAATGCTCCGCCTCTGCCTTGTGATTGCTTGTCAGGACACCCCCATTCCCCAAGTTCTTTATCATGTGCTTAGCATGTGCACAAATAAAATGTGATATCCACACTCTCTTCCTTGCCATTAATCTTACTTCACACTCGGCTGGTGCACAGAGGACAACACCGGACTTGCGAGTTTGAAGATCAAGGTTTCAGTCTCTGCTCAGCTTTTGTGGGTGAGCTTTGGATCCATCACCTAATTTTTCAGAGTCTTCCATTGTCTTTAAATACTAATTACCTCACTATCTGTTGAGAGGATTAAATGAGGTAAGTACTATATTTGTACGTATATAAATAATATTGGGTCACTAAACTGCTCAATGACTCTCCTTCGTCCTTAGAACAAAATCTAAACTCCTTAGCGTGGCCTTTGCCTGTCAGACCTCAGCCCAAAACCTGCCTTCCCTTCCATCTGCTCCAAGTATACTCACTTCTTTCTATTCATCAAACACACCACATTTACTCACAGCTCAGCACCTTTGCCATTGTGTTTTCCCCTGCCCATAAAATTCTTCCTCCAGATCTTTTCAAAACTATTTGGTCTGTCTGTCTGTCGGTTTGGGGCATTCAGCTTTCTAGTCAAATATCCCTCTGGGAGGCTTCCTCACTCTCCCTGCCCTGACCTGCCTAGTCTAAGTGGTGTCGCTCTCAGCTGCTGGCTAGCCCATCATCCTTTTTTATTTTCCTCATTGTACTTATCCCTCCTCTGGAATTATTTTGTTCACTTGTTTGTTTAACAGTTTTCTCAGAGGGCAGGGGTCGTGTCTGTTTGGTTGACCACTCTCCCCGCAGTGTCTCAACAGCACCTGGCCTCTGGGAGAAGCTTCTTAAATATTTGTGCGTCAATGGATGTGAACGTGCTCCACAAACATGTAAGGATGCAGGTGTCCTGGAGGATGCATTACAGTGACTAGCTGTGGTCACTCACTGCTAGAGCAGTGACCAAGAGAGCAGAACTGCTCTGCAAGTCCCAGAGGTCTTCCTTCTCGGAGATGCTCTGAAGGGAGTATCACTTGATTTTTTATTATTATTTTTGTGTGTGTAAGGAAGATTGGCCCTGAGCTAACATCTGTTGCCTATCTTCCTCTTTTTGCTTGAGGAAGATTGTCGCTGAGCTAACATCAGTGCCAGTCTTCCTCTATTTTGTATATGGGACACTGCCATAGCATGGCTTGATGAGCCATGTGTAGGTCTTGCCCATGTCGCAATCCAATGTTCACATCAGGATAGATGCAGAGAGGGCTGATGGCCACTCTGAGTTTATTATAACCAGCGTTTCAATATATACATAGCTTACAGCTGTTAAACATACACAGGTGTTCTGGATGAAGTAATTAGCGAATGCCAAGAATTCTTAGTGATTTCTCAAGGAGCCCTCCCTCGGCCTCTGTTTTGATATTATCATGTTTTTGCTTTGCTCGTATATTTTTATCTTGGAGCAGGCAAGGCCTCCTAGGCAATGACCCCTCCTGCTCCTGATATCCATATCGTGTCTCCATCTGTGCCCCCCGGTGACCCATGCCTGGCTTAGGTTGCCTCCCCTTGGAGGTCTTACCTGTCATTGGCTAACCGGCCTTCTCACCTCCGGGTCACAGTTTGTTGGCAAGCCTTTTCCAGTGATCACTAACCCTTCCTGTGTCAGGGGCAGCTACAGGTCTGTGCCCGGGATCCAGACCCACGAATACTGGGCTGTGGAAGCAGAGTGTGCAAACTTAACCACTATGCCACCGGGCTGGGCCAGGAAGTGTCACTTTAGGGAAAAGCAGGTGAGCAGCAGGGGGTGGGGAAGTCCTGCTGTGAAGAGAAGTGCTGTGAGCCCCCACACAAGGGAGGGAGCTCCTCACAGCACCCATAAAAAGGCAGCGATCACTTGAGAGGGAAGCCAGCCCCGGGAGAGACCACATGGAAGACATCAAGTATGGGGCCAAAGAAGAAGGAACAAAATGGCCTAGTAAACTGGATTTGGAGTTGGAACAGCAACATGTCAGGGGGGCTGCTGTGGGAATGGGCTACCCCAGCAGGAAGGTGTGGTTTATCACTGACCTTGTGTATAACTGCTAGGGCATTAGGGCATCGTGATAATAAAAAGCAGATCGACCTTTAGTCTGCTTTATCATTGTTTTTAAATTGTGTGTCCTTACCAAAATCCTCACTCTCACTTGGGCCTCACTCCTGATTCTTGACGCATCCCTACAGACCATGGGACTTGGAGCCTGCCACTGTGAATGGCGCATCAGTAAGAATGTGGTTTGGTTCTTATAAAATTACTCTGAAAAGGCAATACAGCAGGGCGACGGCTGGCACGCAGAATCCAGTCAGGATGCTACCTTCGAAAAGCAGGCCCTTCCTGGACTATGTTACACACTTCACTGATTTTTTTTGAAATTAGTATTGATGATGTTATTTAGTGATGATGCTTGTGTTTGCCCCAAAGTCATCTTAGAAATCTGATTCCTTTTCCAGCTGTTGGAAGAAGTGTGAGTAGCACCGATGAAAAGAGTCCAAGTGAGAACAGAATCTGCTTCAGTCTTCCTTCCTGGATAGGGTAGTTGACTCTCGGCACCTGATGTCAAGTTCTGGGCCACTCACACCGGGGGTTGGTTCCTGCTCTTACAGTACCTGTGCCCAGGAAGCTCCATCCAGGTCAATTCCACTCGGTGGCTCATGTCTGCTGGTTCCTCCGCCAGTTTTCCTAGCTTCAGGGCCTTGGCACTTCCCTTTTCTTAGCTGGGACCAACTTTTCACAAATCTTTCTATGGCTACCTTTTCTAGTCATCCAGGGTCTGGCCAAAATGTTATCGTGTCAGAGAAGTTTCCCCCCCGACTGAAAAGCAAATTCCCTGAGAACAGGGATCTTGCATGTCTTATTCACTCCCTATATCCTCCCGCTCCTGGAACAATGCCTGTCCCATAGTAGGTGCCTGATAAATACCCATTTATTCGTTCAATGGTAAATGAGTTCAGGTTTTTTGCTGGTCTGTTTAGATTCACAATTCTGCATCACCAAGGTCCCTAATATCTATATACTTTGTCAGTGATCTATTTAGGGTTAAGTTAAAAGCATTGACTGGAGTTGACTAGACCTGGGTTTTAATCTTGGCTTTGACCTTTCTAGCTATGTGACCTTGGGGAAATTATTTAACCCCTCTGTGCCTTCTATTTCCTCATTTATTACTTTACAGATAACACTTTCCTCATAGGTTAATTTAAGAATTAAATAAGATAATGTATGTAAAAGGCTTAGTGCTAAGCTTAGCATGATAAGAACTCAATCAATACAACCCCTTAATATTATAGATTAATGTTATTTTTATTGTTTGTGCTATTTTTATCATGGATGCGCTTGGCCCTTGGAACAACCTGACTTAGTAAACCTTCCAGCTGATGACCCTGCTTGATCAAGTGCACATTCCAGATTCGACAGTTCACTCCCACATGGTCACTGAGCGGCTATTGAGAGTGAATCTGAAAGGAAAGGTGGGATTTTGAGAGGCTAGAGATGCACATGGGAGGGCATTTCACACTGAAAGGGACCGCCAGAAGGGAGAGAGAGTTAGGAAGTTCCAGGGACAGCAACTAGTTCTACATCACCAGGCCAGGAGTTATATTCAGCCATTTATTCATTTTGGAACCATTTTCCAATAGTCTATTGTTAACCAGACACTGTGCTAAATGCTGGGGATAAAAAGGAATAGAATGTGGTTCCTGCCCTCGAGAAGCCAGGTCTAGAGAGGTGACACAGTTATAAACCCACACCTTGTGAGAGCTGCTGCTTTAGCAAGAGTTACTGAGCACAGAAGAAAGGAGACAACATTGTTCCCAGTGGGAACGAAGTGAGGGAGAACCTGAGAACAGCAATGGGACCTGCTCGGAAAAGGCACTGAAGACCAGGCTGGGAAGACGTTTCATGGAGAAGCACTCAAGGTTTTTGAATAGGGGAGTGATTTGACGACCAGAACTGGAAAAAGTAAATAGAACAGTAAATACGCATTTTAAAATTCACCCATTTCATCCATCCCCAGAGCCTGGACTATTATAAAGGAAACAGCAACATTCCTTAATTAAATCAATCCAAAGCCTCCAAAGTTGACCCTGGTAGAAGTCCCTATGTGAGAAGGGACAGCTGGGCTTGGAAACGCGACTCTCCCCTCCTTCCCCCGGATTTAATTCGTTTCCCATGGTCGCTGTGGCCCCATGGCCTCCAGAGGGTGCTGTTCCCCTTCAGTTCTCAAGACCGAGGCGTAGTTCTCAACAGCGAGCCAGCCTCAGAATCCCCTGGAAGGCTTAACACACATCGCTGGGCCCCACCTGAAAGTTCCTGATCCGGATGGCCTGGGTGGGACCTAAGAATTTGCATTACTAATGAATTCCCAGTCAGATGCTGATGATGCTGGTCCAGAGACCACACTTCCCAGACCCACTGCTCACAGGATCTAAGCCTTTCTTAGAGTCTTCAGAAGCACAGGTGAAAAAAGCCCAGACCTTTGAAAGGAGACCTTACTAAAGGCTCAGAAGGAAAACAACTAAGCAACAAATTGAAAAAAAAGAACAGAGCTAGACCCAAGCAGATAACGCGGCTTATATTTTGTGGCTTTGAGTTCGGAGAGCCCACTGAGTTCCAGATTCCTCACTGAGATCTGGCCTCTCTTCCAGGCCCCTTTCTTCAGGGCAGATGCACATGCCTTACAGAGAGAGCAAGAAGTTTTACCCCACAGCCTTAGTAGGAACAAAACCAATGGGAACGTAACACAGAATACAACATAACAACCGCATCACCTGAACGAGGGAAATACATATAAAACAGCAGGAAGTCTCTATTTCCTTAACAGTATCTTATTTATTTTGTAGCCCCCCTGCAATTCCCAGAGCAGGTGTGTGCATGATAAATGTCTGAAGTGAATTGAGTTGCGAGGCAAAACATCTCTTCACGCAGAGGGACACAATCTGCTTTACTGATGTTACTCATTTGTTCTTGTCCAGCTATATTTATCCAAAGAACTTTGAATCACTTATTATTTGTAACATTGCTATAGCTTTCTAGATAGCATATAGGCTGAATAAATACAGATTTCTTCTTCTTTGCCTCTGTACTGTGTCCTCCGTGGATCATTATCTTAGAAACTTGTACTAAATTACCAATCTTGGCTTGTCATGACTATGAGTTGTTTTTGGAGTAAACTATGCAGAAAATTTCTCCCTTTAAGCTAATCAATGACAAGTTACCCCTCAATGCCATCTATGATCCTCTCGGGAACTAAAATTAAACTTGCCCACTTACGTTTTCCTTCTTACCTATTTGTAGTGGTTGTGTGCCCCTTTCAGACAGAGGATCAGTAAAGCTCCCTCATGGTTTCTTCCACAGAAATATTTCCAAGGGTCTAGTGGTCTTCAAAACATAGACTAAAGCAGGAGTAGGAGGAAATGAGGACTGACGAGAGATGACCATAGCAACGAGATCCCCAGTAAAGCTTCTCTGTGTACATCATTGGGTTCCAAACACAGACAGGACACAGAACGGAATGGGTAGAAAAGTAACAGAGGGGATGCAGACCCAGCTCCACTGGTGGTAGCCATGCGTGCGCCACACCACTTCCCTCCTCCGCCCTGTCATGTCTCAGGCAAAAGCCTTGCACGAGACCTTAAAATGACATGGCAGGAAGAAATAGGAGTCAAGGCAGGTCTGAGAGAAAGAGCAAAAGAGAGTTCTAGAGAGTGTGACAGCTAGAGAAAATGAGTGAGAGGAAGATGGAGAAGGCATGAGAGAGACAGAGATACAGAGAGACTCTTCTAGAAGGATGAATCACTCTTCTCACAAAGCTACACACACACTCCCAAAAAACACCTCACAAGTCCCTCAACACGGAAGTCCAAGCCTCTTCAGGCTGAGTCGCCACCCAAGCCCTAAATAACCTGCTTGACCTGATTCTGAAGAGGATTACTTTTAGCCTTAGCCACTCGTGGATTATTCCTTCGTACTTGCAGTGGCCGCCTGTCTTATCCACCCAAGGTGATTAATGGAGCAAAGTCAGTTTTCTGCTATCAGGTTTGGGGCATCAACTTCATGCGGGCATGTTTGTGTTTAAAAGACCATTCAGAGGCTGAATAAAGCAGAATGTGGCCTCAGGATTCTCATTCAGATTCACAAAATTGAAACTGGAGCAGGTTAGAGAAAGGAAAACAAAGAAATCAGAAGAAATTAAAATATAGCAGCTGTTTGCCAACCCTCAGCCAAAAGTTAATCTTTTCTGAAAGAATAACAGCTGATGAGCAAGCGTCATTCTTGCAGATCTTTATGGAACAGAAGGATTTAAGAGCTTTCAGACTGATGATTTATGATAAAGACAATTGTTTTCTCACAGTTGTTCCCCATAATAGCCCATCGAGGAAAATGGATTTCATTTTACACATGAGGAAACTGAGGTTCAGAGAAGGTAAGTGATACACCAATGATCACACAGTAAGAACCAAGAATTAGAACCCAGTCCTCCTAACTCATAGTATAGTGCTCTTACAAGTATGTAGTGCAAAATATTGGTCCTCACAAAACTTAAAGAAATACACCTCCTTGTAATCAATACCATTAAAAATCTCCCACAAGGTCATGCCTAAATTTACATTCACCCATAGGAAACATAGTCTTATTATTAAAAAGTCAAGGTTGCTTGGGGTTTTTTTCCTCCAATGACAGTAATATGCAAAGCTGAAAAAAAGACAACAATCAAGAATTTCAGATGCTTAGCTGAAAAACAGTAGCAGCCGAAGCAAATCTTCTTTATCCTTAACTTCCTCTCAATCTCCCTTTGTAGAATGTGTTATTTGTTAGGAACCAAGCATAGCCAGACATTTGTAGAAACCTTCAAGTAGGAAAAATTGAGGCCCAAACCTAACATATGAAAAAGGAACCTAGTGGAAACAGGTACAATGTAGGAAGTAGACTAAAACATTTTTTAAAAACTGTCATTATTTTCAGAGAGACAAGAAAAAGATATTTCATCTATACCAACTAAACAGGGTGCCATGAAAAAGGAATCAAAAAGTTTTAAAAGTTCTTGAAAACTCAGAGTATGACCAACAAATTAAAAATTCAAAAGAGAGGTTGGATGATAAAAATTAAGTAAATCTCCTACAGTGTAGAACTATAGAAGGCAAAGAAATGGAAACAAGAGAGAAAAGACAACAGACTTAGAGGAGAAATCAAAGCTATCTATCAAGTGACTAACAGCAGGTCTAGAAAAAGTAAACAGATAAAATGGAAGGAATAAAATTATCAAAGAACTCACATCAAAAAAGAAAACCCAGGATAAAAGAACGTGTCTCCAGCTTGAAAGAGCTCACCAACTACCTGATCTAAATATATGAAAAGACCCGCACCTCGACATATAAAATTTTGGAGGAACAAAGTAAATTAAAGATTCTAACCACTTTCAGAGAGGAAAAACAGGTCACAAGCAAAGGATAGGAAATCAAAAGGATATTTCATTCTCAACAGCAAAAATTATGTGAAAATTAATAAATGGAAACCTCACTTAAAATGGAGTCTGAGAGGCCAGCCCCATGGCCGAGTGGTTAAGTTCGAGTGCTCTGCTTTGGCGGCCCAGGGTTTCACTGGTTCGGATCCTGGGCACAGACATGGCAGTGCTCATCAAGCCACACTGAGGTGGCGTCCCACATGCCACAACTAGAAGGACCCACCACTAAAAATACACAACTATGTACGGGGGTACTTTGGGAGAAAATGAAATCTTTAAAAACATGAATAAATAAATAAATTAATTAATTAATTAAAATAAAATAAAATGGAGTTGGAGGCCAGAAGAGAGAACTCTCATGCGTGTGTCACTCAGGGCATGCTACAGACCTCAACAGGAAGAGAATACCTTGCATCTCCCACAGGAAGTGATACTACTTACAGCCTGCAGAGGAAGGAAAAAATCCTTCCTTGCCCAGCAACAGCTCAGCCAATGAAAAGCCTCTACACTTCAAACTCCCACTCTCCTCCAATGGACTCTTCCCTTACAACAGCTTCTCCCAACCTCATAACAGAAGGTTTCTCTCCTTTGTTTCTCAGACTAGGACTTGCTTGTCGTTCACCATAAGCCACCTGTCCCAAATAGGAATTCTTTGCTGCTCTCCAAGAAGCCCATTCTGCTGGTAAAATAACTGGCTGTTTATTGGTTTTGGGTCAACAACTGAAAGGCGATAGGACAATTACTTCAAAATATTTAAGCAGCCATATCTGCCAAATTCTATATCAAATTACAAATCGTGTGAAAATACACATTTACAGACATGCAAGCACTCCAAAAATTTACGCTATGTGTCCTTTGTTAAGAAGCCACTTTAGAGTGTCTTCAGCAAAATAAAGGAGTTACCAACATCAACAACAACAAAGGAGGCAGCATGGGATACAGAAAACAGGGACCCTACAAAAGGAAGTCACAAATTGAGTGGCAGGCTGAAGACCAGCCTTCAGAATGGACCTGAAGGACCAAGGACAACAGTCAACCTAGAACCATATGCTCAGCAAAACTCCTTTCCTTTTTAGAAAAACAGAGACTAAGGGGCCAGCCTGTTGGCGTAGCAGTTAAGTTCGCACTCCACTTAGGTGGCCCAGGGTTCACCAGTTCAGATCCTGGGCACGGACCTAAACACCACTCATCAAGCCATGCTGTGGTGGCATCCTGCATAGAAGAACGAGAAGGATTTACAATGATCACAGGAGAGAGGAGGAAATGGGGGAGGGGATAAAGAAATTGGCTAACATCCTGGTAAATATAAATAGAGACTGACTGTATAAGTGAGTAATAATGAAGTCTAATTTGGAGGAAAAACAAAAGAAGACAGAATTAAAACTCTGACAAAAATAGTGTGTAAAACAAATTCCAAGGTCTTTGAATTTGGGGGAAACAGAGTAGAGATATTGGTTAACTTAGATTTTGTTAAGTATGTATGTTAAGATTTTAAGAGTTAAAAGGAAATACTTAAACCTTCATACTATCTTTAAACTAAGAACTGCAGTAAAGAGTAACTCAACAGCCTGAGCCAAAAAGAAAGCTTTTCCTTATCAAAGAATTCCAGCTAATACATGTAAAAGGAATAAAGAATTAGGAAGTCACAATTTTGTAGCCCCTAACAACAACAACAACAACAAAATGAATCCAGCAAGGATTACCAATGAATACTAAAACCAATAGGTGAAAAATTGATGGGGAATGGAATATTTGCAAAGTAACAAGCTATCACCCCACAGGTTACCTGGGAGTCACAAAAGGAAAAACCAAACATTCTAATGAAGGCATCAGGCAAACCCCATCTGAACCCTGTGATGAATGCTTGTATCACTCTTATATAGAACGGAACATTATGCACATCCTGATGTGATACAGTGGGAAGTAAACAGCATTGTCTATGATGTATTCTTGCCAAAAATGTTTAACCTGAATCTAATCAGGCCTTTCGCTCTCACTTCTAGTTTACAGGAAATGCTGGGGCTAGAAGAACAATTAAACACCACCGCAAGAAAGCAATCAGACAAATCCAGGATTGGGGACATTCTGCAAGACAACTGATGTGGTTTCTTGAAATAGACAATGCCATAACAAGAAAAGGTGTGTATAGGAGAGGAGAGGGGAATAACCCAGATTCAAAGCAGCATGAGAGACATAAAACATAATGACCAAAAGCTGTGTGTAGACCAAGATTGGATCCTAGTGCACATTCAGCGACCGTAAAAGCCGTTTTGGAAACAGTTGGAGAAATTTGAATGCTAATTGGGTACTAAGTGATATTAGGGAATTATAGTTAATGTTGTTAAGTGTGATAACGGTTTTATGAATATGTAGAAATGTCCTTATTAGACTATTTAGAATATGAATGTCACACTTTCTGCAATTTACTTTTAAATATGTAAGGAAAAAATAAATATTTGAAGCAATTATGGCAAAATGTTAACGATTGTTAAATACAGGAGATATGTACTCATTACACCAATGCTCCTCACGCTTTAATGTGTACCTGACTCAGCTGGGGATCTTGTGAAAATACAGATTCTGATTCAGCAGGTCTGGAGTGGGGCCTGAGACTCTGCATTTCCAGTAAGTTCTCGAGTGATGCTGATGCTACTGGTTCACGAACCACATTTTGAGTAGTAAGATATTATAATATTTTCTCTGCATATCTGATTATTTGAAAAAATAATTAAGGCTATTCATTAAAGAAAAAGAAATGAGTATATGAATTCCAAAACAGAAGAAAGTAAAAGTCAAATTAAAAATAAATAAATTCAGAAGAAAGCAACAAAAAAGAAGGAATATAGAAAAAGCAGGATGAGAAGGCAAAAGATACGTTAGAAATAAATTTGGATATGTCAGAAGTCACAAAAAATATAAATAAACACAATTTACCAGTTAAAAGAGTGAGAGTGTCAGACTGGAAAATTTTTAAACTTCAGTTATATCCTATAGAGCAGAGAAAAAACCCTAAAACGTAAGGACTTAGAAAAACTGATAGTAAAAGAATTGAATAATAGATATATGTATATATGGGCAAACAAACCAAAATTAAACCTGTTGTAGCTATAGTAATATCTGCAAAATAGAATTTAAGGCAAAAATTATTCACAGGTCGGGGCCAGCCCTGTGACCGAATGGTTGAGTTCGAGCTCTCTGCTTTGGTGGCCCAAGCTTTCACCGGTTTGGATCCTGGGCGCGGACATGGCACTGCTCGTCAGGCCATGCTGAGGCGGTGTCCTACATAGCACAACCAGAGACACTCACAACTAGAATATACAACTACGTACTGGGGGAGCTTTGGGGAGAAGAAGAAGGAAAAAAACAAAAAGGACTGGCAACAGATGTTAGCTCAAGTGCCAATCTTTAAAAAATAAATAAATAAATAAAAATATTCTTGGGTTAAAAAAGTTCACTAAGTTGATAAAAGTTTAAATACTAAATTATGATCTTCTCGTAGAACAGCGTACTCTCAGAGCAGTGAAAATGAGTGCATCAGAGTAGAAATACTGTCACAGAAAGATGTGTGCAATATGATGCCATTTCTATAAAGCACAAACCTAGGCAAAACAACAACATATTTTAGAAATATATACAGTATATGTATACTATATGCACACACATGTGTGGGGATTTAGGGATACATATACCTAAGAGAAAACCAAAGAAGTGCATGAGAAGGATAGAACACGAATTCAGAATAGTGGCTCCTTCTGGGGGAGGGGTACACAGGAACACCAAGTGTATCAGAAACATTTTACGTATTAAACCCTTCTTGTGTATGCTGCTGTTCATGATAGTCTTTATGTTTCATAATAATATTCTTTTCAAAGATGATAGAATGAGAACATGTATCTACTCACCATCGAGTTCAGACTCCCGTTGTACTGGTAGAAAAAAATTGTTTAAAGATTGAATTCCTAATGGCCCCAGAAACAACAACAAAGGAGATACAAATCATCAGACCAAAACAATTGGGGGTTATCTGAGTAAGAAGAGCAGGGAAACTGGCCCAAACACTGGCCAAACAGAGGCCAATGGAAAGCACAGTCCTCCTCGAAGAAGCTGGAAGCTCATGGTCCTCACTTAAAGCACAGCTCAGTTACTAACACCCAGAAAACTCTCCAATAGCAAGTGCTCACCGGCTGATTTAATCAGTTAATTAAGGGATCCACTTGCGGCAACACCGCGGAATAACCAGGTCAGACTGACCCTTCTCCCTCACCTTCTCCTCAACCACCCCCTCACCCCCACCCTCCTCCTCAACGCACTGGGCCGAATCAGGTTTGCAGATGTATTCGGTTTGGCCTGCAGTGCACTTTACTTATTGAAAACTTTTAAATAAGAATCTAAATTTTCAGCTTCTTGTAAAAAAAGAAAAAGCACTAAGGATGGGGCACCCTGGGCCCCTCGGTTCCGAATGACAACATCTGCTGCCCCTGAGTTATGCTCTTCCAGGGCTGAAGTC
This sequence comes from Equus przewalskii, assembly GCF_037783145.1. NCBI lineage: Eukaryota > Metazoa > Chordata > Mammalia > Perissodactyla > Equidae > Equus > Equus przewalskii. The sequence continues at coordinate 17,369,956 of NC_091852.1, forward strand.
CCTACAATCGGCTTTAGCCGTCTGCCTGGCCCTGCTAGCATTTTCGTGTTCTGCTTCTGCTCTAGATGGGTGTTTCCAGGAGTTTTTTGTGTTTTTTTGCTAACCATTTGGTTTCTCAGGCCTTTCCCTGGAGATTCTGATTTGGTGGGTGTTACAGGTTGAATTGTGTCCCCTAAAATTCATACAGTGAAGTCCTAACCCCTAGTACCTCAGAATGTGACCTTATTTGGAGATGGGGTCTTTAGGGAGATAATCAGGTTAAAATGCAGTCATTAGGGTGGGTGCTAATCCAGTATGACTGATGTCCTTATAAAAAGGGAAATTTAGGACAGAGACAGATAAGCATAGAGAGAAGACAATGTGAAGAGAGAGAGAGAGAGGATGGCCACTGATAAGCCATGGAGCGAGACCTGGAATAGACCCTTCTGTTACTGAACCCAAACACAGGTTCGTTTACCCATCGCACAGGAGGGCCAGTAAAGAGGAATGAGGTTTACTATTGTCGAAAGGCAGCCAGACAAGGAGATGGGAGTTAGAACTCAGATCCACCTCCTTGAAAGGAAAAAGGTAGGGGTTTTTATCTGGGGTTTTAGGGAGGGGAGGAAGAGCATGTGGCCTTGCTGGTTGGCATCTTCCCACCAGCCTACATTTGGCCTCGAAGACTGAATCTTGCTGTCTGGATCTTGAATTTCTGGGAAAGACAGCTCACTCATATACTACGAAGGGACAAAAAGACCCGGTTCATTTTAAGGGTTGGTTATGCTGAATATGCGTAGCTGCAGTTAGCAAAGCTTGTCTCTAAGTTTTTTTGCTCTAGGGAAGATTTTTCAACTTCTTAGTTCTTGGTTTCAATTCCTCACAAGCCCTCAGAAGGAACGAACCCTGCCAGAACCTTGATTTTGGACTTCCCAGCCTCCAGAACAGTGAGACAATAAATTTCTGTGGTTTAAGCCACTCAGTTGTGGTACTTTGTCACCCTAGCAAACTAATAAGTGAATTTGGTACCAAGTCTGGAAACTTGTACTTTCAAAAAACAAAACAAACATGGCAGCACACTGGAATGACCTGTGGAACTTAAGAAAATACTGATTCCTGGGGATGGCCAGATTGCATGGTGGTTCAGTTTGCACGCTATGCTTCGACGGCCTGGGGTTCGCAGTTTCCGATCATGGGCACAGACCTACTCACTGCTCATCAAACCATGCTGTGGTGGTGTCCCACATACAAAATAGAGGAAGATTGGTACAGATGTCAGCTCAGTGACAATTTTCCTCAAGCAAAAAGAGGAAGATTGGCAACAGACGGTAGCTCAAGGCCAACTTTCTTCGCCAAAAAAAATAAATACTGATTCCTAGGTCCCAACTCCAGAGATTCTGACCTAATTGATCTAGGGTGAGGCCTCAGCATCAAGATTTTCTAAATCTCCCAGGTGATTCTATGGGCAGCCACAGTTGAGAACTACCATTTGGGGAAGACTATTCTATGATACCAGATTTAATATTAAGATAATAGTTAAATTTTATTTCACTTTTTTTCATTTCTTAGTTTTCTCTTCTGTAAATATGTTGATAGCTACCATTTATTGGGAACATCTGATGTGCTAGGCACTTTATAAGTTATCTCATTCAACCCCTAAGAATCTATAAATTTGATCCCTGGTTACAGAGGAGGAAAGTGATCATTAGATTAAATGATCTAAAGTGACCCACTAGATTCAGTGAACACAGGTTCATAATTGTCAGTCTATGCACCAACATCTCTTTTCACTTTACTATTTAGTCTTCCTGTGAAATGGGGTTATAGCAAATGATCTCTGAGAATCCATCCAATTCAAAAACTCTTTAATTCTGGGATTCTTGAAAATTTCACAAGTGCCTCTGTCAACAGTGCCTGCAAGCTCCAGAACCTCCTACTTTTAACTATAAATAAGTGAATAATTTGGATTCTCTTTTTTCATTTTTAAGACAGAAAAGCATTAGCAATTCACTTATATCTCTTTCAAAGATAATGAAGAGTAAGGCGACATGACAGCATATAAAACAGAGCCTGGTGAGATGAGACATTAATAGGTGGAAGCTCACAATGAGCAATTCTTTTCCACATGTTTAATGAGACTCAGTGGTTTAGGCCTGCATTTCCCCAAGTGGCCAGAGGTAAACTGTTTCCTGTCAACTACACTGGTATTACCAAAGTAATTTGTTTAAAGATGTTTTATGTTAAAACATGAATCATATGCCATATCTTCCTCATAATTCCTGCCATTCAGTTTCCAAAAGGATAATGGTACATCTCTGAGAGTTCATCCATTCATCTCCTTTCATATTTATTGAGGGTCCACCATGTGCCAGACACCATATCAAGGACTCCGAGTACAGTGGGGAACCAGACAAACCGACTCCCTGTCCTCATGGAGCCTTGGGTCTAGTGGGAAACAATGGTCAATGAGAAGAAGGTCAGTACACAAGAAAATGACAGATGTTGAAGAATGCTATAAAAAGAAAAAAACCAGGATGACAAAATGTAGAGTTTCCGGGGAAGGACACTTTAGATAAGGTGGTCAAGGAAGACTGTTCTTGGCAAGGGATGTTTGAGCTGAAACCTGAAGATTAAGATGGGGCTGGGTAGGCCAAGAGCTAGGGAATAGTGTTCCAGCACAGGAGCAGTTAATACAAAGTCCCCAAAGTGGGAATGAGCTTAGTGTGTTTGACGGACAGCGAAGGGTGGTGTGGCCAAAACACCATGAGTAAAGAGAAGGACCCTGTCAGATAAGGCTGGAGGATGGGCAGCCCATAGATCACACAGGCCTGAGTGCCTTTGTAAGGAGACTGGATTCTACCGCGAGGGTAATGAAAACCCAAGTACATGAGTGGATTAAGCAGACGAGTCTTCCTCTGTCCCTTGTCAAACATCAGTCCCATTTTCTCAAGGACCTTCCTGACAGGATGGGAAGGCTAGTTCTAAGAGTGAGGGGTCGGGGCCTTTAAAAGCTGCCTTGGTGATCCCGATGGACCCGCAGTTACAACCCACCGCTCTGGGACATCTCAAGCCCAGGGAGACTGTATCTTCCAGGATTTGGCTCTCCTAGGGCATTGTTTCTTACCCCAAGATGGAACCATCCAATAAATCATTACATTATTTACAATATGGATTAGTAGTGAGTCTTATTGGCACATCAACTTCTAGAAAAGTCAAACGAAAAAATGGATACAACTTTAAGGGTTTGGTTCTAAAAACTGCTTCTAAGTTCTTCATGGTTAAGAGGGCAGCTATAGAACCCTTGGCTGAATCATGCCCTTGGCTTAATGAGATTTACCATAAAATTTTTTCAAAAAATGGAGATACTTTACAAAAAGAAAGTCCCAACAGGACTTCAAAAGAAAAATATCCATCATCAGGTAGGCAGATCCTAATTTTCAGTAAATAGCATGCGATTGAGAAACCATCACTGGCTGGTTCAAATTATGACCTCTGAAACTAACTTTGTAGCCAAAAGCGAGAGAGTAGAACAAACTCCACTGAGGAAGGGGGATAGGAGGTGAGAGTAAAAATATTTAACCACAGGTAGCACATGGTCGCAGATCAGTCAGCACGGAGGCCAGCTGTCAGCCCCTGCTGCGTGTACGGGGGTGTGAGCAGGAAGGAGGTGAATGTCAGACCAGCTTCCTCTATTCCCACTCTCATACCCACCGCGGAGAGTCAGGGACAAACCAAGAGGTCACCCCAAAATGACAGGAGCTCCTCTGAGGCAGATAGGGCCACTGCCACACCCCTAAACCCAATTATCACTTTCTGTCCATTCTAAGTCTACAAATCCTACAGCTGCGACGTGGCCGATGATGATATCTGATGCTGGCCACAGCGCAGGAGAGTTCTGGGAGCAAGTGTGGCTCTCTATGCGTTTTTCATGTACCACTTCTGGTCAAAACAAAACAAAAAATCACAAGCTGGTTTAGATTAGCCAGGCATAAATTCTCTGTAAGGTTAAGTGATGAGGTTGCAGGTCCAGAAGTAGTGCCAGCCTTAATCCAGGAGGTCTGAACTCAAGGACCACCTGAGAAAAACTGGACTGAAACTCACCCCCACTGAGATCAGAGAGGAGTCCAAGGGCCCCCAAGTGTGGAGGAGGCAGGGCAGGCCACTTTTGTGCTGGCAAATATCAGGCTTGGAAAGATCTCATTTTTCAAGGAACAGTCAACAGAAGACACCCCCCACAATATTCTGGAATATTCTGCCACAAAAGAGAGAGGAACATTTGTGTTGAACCGCAAAAGACTGGTTTACTTGTTGAGAAAAATTTACCTCATGATACTGAAAAATAAATAAATGAAAGGATTTTCCTGATGTACAAAAGCAATAAAATATAAGGAGACAGCCACTTTGCAGTGAGGTTCATAGTGGGAACGTCTTTGTCATCAGATCTTGTGTATTCCTCATCCTCTAGGAAGAGGAGCTTGTTCTACTCCAACCCGAACAAGGAGGTGGGGGGAGGGCTTCGAGAGAACAACTTGAAGAACCAGAATTCTCCCTGAATTTTGGGGGAGCCAGGGACAGTTGTGTGAATCCTGATGGGAAAATTTTGGAAGTGAGAGTCTTGCTGGAGAGGGCAAGTAGAAAGGGCTACAGTGGAGCAACCAGACTTCCACTGATGGTGGCTCACACATGGGAGCTTTTTCAGGCACCAGTTGGACCCTTGGAAGAAAGTCAGTCATCTTTTTAATACACTTTCATTGATGTATAACATAGAGAAGTGCACAAATCACAAGTGTATAGTCTTATGGATGATCACAAAATAAACAAGCATGCAACAACCAACAAGATCAAGAACATAAGCCTTATCCCAGAAGCAACTGGCATGCCCCTCCTCATTGCCCAAAGGTAACCACTATCTTCACTTTTCATAATATAGTAGTTTTGCCTGTTTCTGAACATTTTATAATCATTCAGTATACAAGCTTTGTGTGGCTTCTTTCACTCAACATTTTACTTTGAGATTCATCCATGTTTTTAAATAACAGTAGTGTATTAATTTCATTGCTACATAATATTCTACTGTGAGTATATCACACTTCTTATTTGTTTGTTACTCTTGGTGGATATTTGGATTGCTTCCAGTTTAAGAATATTATGATTAGTGCTGATACGTACATTCTTGCACATCTCTTTTGGTGTATATCTCTGCTCAGTACATACTCAGGAGACAAATTCTGAGCCATAGATATATGATGTTCAGCTTCAGAAGACACTGTCACGCATATTTGCAAAATGGATGAAAACTGCTACCCAGCAACAGATGAGAATTCTACTTGCTCTACATCTGTACCAGCAGTCTGTATTGAAGGCTTTTTCATTTTAGTTATACTGGTGGGTTGTCATTGTGGTTTTAATGTGAATTTCCCTGAAGGCTAATGAGCATATGTTGACATATTTATTGCCATTTGACATCCTCTTTTGTGAATTGACTGTTCAAGTCTTTTTCCCATTTTTATATTGGTGGGCTATCTTTATTAATGCTTTGTACGTGTTCCTTTCATATTCAGGTATAGGCATGGCAAATATGTTTTCTTATCCTGTGACTTGCCTCTTACTCTCTTAGCAGTGTCTTAAGATGAACAGAATTTTAGTTTATCAATCTTTTCCTTTATGTTTAATGACATTTTTCCTATTTAATAAATCTTTGTTTAGCCCAAATACACATCTCAATGACTTTCAGGAAAAGCAGACAAAAAATCAATAAGAATAAAGTCTATTTGAGCAACACTGTTAAAAACTTGATCTAATTGATATCTTTAATATGAAAAGTTGTATCTATCTCAGCCAAAAAACACTATCGTGCCTCATGAGGAAATATTAGAAGCATTCCCACCATAGTCAGGAAGAGATAAGTATGCTAATTTTCACCACTTTTATTAAACATTGTGCCATTTGTATTATCCAATACATCTGGAGAAGAAAAACATATAAAAGTTAGAAGGAAAAGGCATAACATTCACAAGTTGCAAATGATCTGGTTCTATACTGGAAAATCCAAAGTAATCAAATGAAAAATACTACAAATAACAATAGAATTCTTCAAGGTAGTATAGTATGAAATAATATACAAAATAATAAATACGTAGTTTTCACTTAACCAACAATCAGATAGATATGATGGAATAAAAATATCCAGTTATAATCGGAAAAAATCTAGAAATAAGCCTAACAAGAAATGTGTGAGTGAGGTTTATATGAACAATATTCTAAAACGTAATTGAATGGGCATAAAGGAAGACTTGAGCAAGTCAAAGATATACAATGTTCATGAATAAGAACATCAAAAGGTGTTAATTTTCTCCCATGTGAATTTATAAATTTAATATGATCTCTGTAGAAACCAAGATGGCTTTTTGTTTGTCTTTTGTTTTGTTTAGAACCAGACAAACAAATCTAAATTCTGTATTTAAAGATGATAGAAAAACTTTAAAGAGGAAGAACAATAAGCAGGGACTAACCCTATGAGATATTAAAACATACCAAAAAACTCCCATAACTAAAACAGTATGATGGACAGACCAATGGAACAGATTAGAAAGCTCATAAATAGATCTAAATACATGCAGATTTTTACTGTAGCAAGTGATGCATCTCAAATCTGTGGAGGGAAATTATTCAGCAAATAGTGTTAGAATTTAACATCTGGGAAAAAATTAAGTTGGAACCATATCTTACGCCTTACTCCAAGAAAATTCCAAGTGGATCAAAGATTTAAATGTAAAATATGAAGGCATACAAGTTCTAAAAAGAAAACTTTTATAAGTTTGAAGTGGTAAAGACCTTACTAGCTATGTTTAATAGCCATTAAAAAATTGGCCAACTGCTGAATTCCACTATATAAAAAAGCAAAAAAAGCTTCTGCATGTGGGTGGAAAAATTAGAAGTAAACAATAAATGACACCTTGGAAAAATCTTTACAATTAATATCACATAAAAAGAGCTAATGTTCCTAATATTTAAAGAGTTTCTAGAAATCAAAAAGAGAAACACCAACAAACTAGTAGAAGAAAGGGCAAAGAATATGAACAGGCTGATGACGGGAAAGGAAGTACAAATGACTAAATTTATGAAGTGGCTTAACATTAGTCATAATGAAAGAAGAGCAAATTAAAACTCTCTTGGGATATCATTTTCCCCTCTATCAGACTGGCAAAAATGCAAAAAAGTAGCAACATTCTGTTGCCAAGGCTGTGGGAAGATGAACACTTTACATACATCGCTGAGAGGAATTTAAATGGACACAACCCCAGTGGAGAGCCACTTGTCACTCAGAATTACTAATGCAGATTCCTTTAATCCAGCAATTCCATTTCTGGGAATTTATCCTGTAACCATAAGTGCATGCCTTTAAAATGACATATGTCTACAAGATTGTTCATTGTATTACTGTGACAACAAAAGATTGGACCCAAATATCAATAATAGGGGACTGGGTTGATAAGTTATGATACATATAACTGCATATAATGAAATACTACGCTGTTGCAAAAATGAAGGGGAATTACTCCTGAAGCAATTTGAAAATAACTCTAAGATACAGTGAGTGGGTGAAAAAAGGCATATTGCAGAACAGTGTGTATGATCTGCTACCTTAAGTATATCAAAAGGAAAAGAATAAGAATCTACTACTTACGCGAGCAAAGAAAAAAGCTCTGGAAGAATACTGTGCTGATATTCTTGACGTTTTCCTCCAGCTCCAATCTTCAACCTTTCCCTGCCACTCTTCCCCAGCAGGCTGAATGTTCTGCTTTATGGATGCCCTCTCTCTTTGAGCTGGATTTGGCACATGCGAGGTAAAGCAGGAGATCAGAGAGCAGCAGTGTGATGGGTGGTATTTATTTTCCACTTTCTCCTTCCTTGGCCAGCTGCAAGTTGGCAGTGGCTGTTTCTCTACTTAGAGCCACAGCTACTGATGGGCCACACTCTCCTAAAACTCTTCCTCGTTCCATTAAGTATTCCTCGTCTTATACCTTGAGCCCTAGCAACCACACCTTTCCCCCACAACTCTGCTTTCACTAGCCTTGGCATGCTTGATCATCCTTGGCTGGTTTTCCTTAACCATGCACAAAACTTTGTAAATAGTCCCTCCATTAAAGTTTCCGCACTACCCCACTTGAGCTTCCTTGGCTGGTTTTCCTTAACCATACACAAAACTTTGTAAATAGTCCCTCCATTAAAGTTTCCTCACTACCCCACTTGAGCTTGCCCTCTATTTCATGCTGGGTCCTTAACTGATACAGATATTGAGTTGATGGATTTTAGGGATAAAATAGAGATTTTTCATTGTACACTGCTTTATACTGTTTGATTTGTGAACCATGTGAATCTATTGCAGATTTTTAAGTTTTAACATATACTTTGTCAAACTTTTATTTTAAACCAATTATAGATTCACAGGAAGTAGCAAAAATAATACAGACAAGTCTCCTGTAGCCTTCATCCAGTCTTCCCCCATGGTTACATCTTATGTAAGTATGTACAATATAAAAATCAGAATATTGAAATTGATATAATGTGTATGTAGAGTTCTATGCCATTTGATCACCTGTGTAGATTCATTAACCTCACCACAATCAGAATGCAACATGTGTAGCGATATCTCATTGTGGTTGTCATTTGCATTTCCTTAATGGCTAATGACTTTAAATGTCTTTTAATGTGTTTACTTGCCATCCACATATCCTCTTTAGTGAAATCTCTCTTCACATCCTTTGCCCATTTTCTGATTGGATTGTTTGAACATATATTTGTAAAAAGTTTACAGATTTATAAATGCAAGTTTATTTTGTAAGCCTGAAGGAAATGAAACAAGGTTGTTTGATGATATTATGAATATTTAAATATAGATGCAGGAGACAGAATGATGATGATGCTAAGACAAATTTTGGGAGATAGTGTCAAGATATGAACATAAAAAGGAGGAAGAAAGAGGGAAAAGGGGGAGGGGAGTGAGGGGAAGTGGATAGAGGAAAAAAGGGAAAGAGAAGAGAAGAAATAGTGCCAGGGCAAAGAGGAGGAGATAGGGATAGATAGAACAGAAAGAATAAAGAAAGGAGAGAAGCAAGAAATATGATGGCTCCAAGGAGAAAGATGAAATATGTCAAGGCTACGTACACCCTAGAAACAAGGGCTTTCATCAGGGGCAAAAGGTATCTCCAAGACAAATGGGCACGGGAGATGGAGGCTGTCCATAAAGAGCTTTTTGGTATTTTAAAATCGAATTGAAACCTGCAAAGTGGTAAAGACTTTGACTTCCTTTAAACTACACCTAAGCTCACTGTTAAGTGGTTGAGTTGAAAGAGAATCAGAGTCAAGAGACATGATCTTTAATCCCAGTTCTACAAAAGACTAAGACCTCTGACAAACTCTTTCATCTGTAGACTGGGAAATTAAATCGTCTGCCTCTCCTATCTCTCGTGGGTGTTACATTCTATAAGACACTTAATAGAAACACTTTACACCTGTAAGATATTCTACAAATAAAAACTGTGATTGCTGATATTATGATGATTTTGTCCTCGTCACATTATAGTTAAGTCCAGATACTCTGTAAATGACACCGTAATCTCCCTAAGTACATGGGACCATAAAGAACGAGGTGGGGTGAGGGAGACATGAGAGGGGCTACGGTAAATGGTATGGGAAGTGTGACCCAGTACCTCCCTGAGAGCCACCTCTCAACCTCTTTCTTCCTGTGGTGGCAACAACGGGAAGCCTGGGACTGTCCAGCAGGTGGCGAGACAGGAAATTCCTGAGGTAGTTTCCCATATTCCACTCTCGCTTCCCAATCCAATTAGGCACCAGTTCAAAGACACTCTCCCCTTCCCAAAGCTGCCACCCAGATCAAAATCCTTGTCACTTTATACCAGAATTTCTGCATCAGCCTCCAACTCAGCAGATAATCAGTAGTTCCCCTAAACTAGTCAATGACACATTTAACCTTTTTGGTTAATCTTTTCACTTTCCAAGCTTTGAAGCCATTCCTGAATCCTCCTACCCCTACCCAAGGCCACATTATGACTTTCATGGTCCCTAGGCACTTTTGCCCCCATGGACCCCTTCCTCCATTAAAAAAAAAAAAAAAAATATATATATATATATATATATATATACACACATATAAAATTAAATATATATTTTTAATGGAGGAAAGGGTCCATATATAATTATATCATATATGTATATAAATTATATCTCATATATAGTACATAAATATAGTTATATCTTACAACTCCATGGTTATAAAGATGGATATAATCCAGACTGGATTAATTTTATATATTCATTATTTTTTCTTATTCTGAGATAAATTAAAATTAAGACACTTTTGTGGGCTCCTGAAAGTGTCATGGGTCCTAGGCACTGTGCCTACTGCCTAATGGGTAAGTCAGTCCTACTATTCACTAAGATCCACAATCTACGGAACAAAATCTTAACTTTCTACCCTAGAGTTCTGGCCTTCAAAACTCTGACTGCTGTTCACTCTTTTAAGTCTTTTTGACTCTGCTTTCCCGAAAGGATGTTTTCCTCTGTCGAGCTAGCCTGCCCACTGTTTCTTGAACACAATTGTTCCTGCTGTCATTAGAGTTGCTTCTCTCCTTTCGGGTAGTTTGGGTCACACAGATAAATGGTGGTCCATGGTAAGGCTCTCAGACTCTACCAGGGCCCAGGAGCAAGCCAGAGCTATTTTCAAATGGTAATGGTCTCTGACTGGTCATGCAGGTCATGAGTCTCTTCCTGGAGATAGCCAGAGTTTCCATAAGACATTCTGTCAGTCCCAGATATGGGGGGTATCACTAGGTCTACTGGGTTGTAAGGCTCAAGTGGCAGGGCAATTTGCACCACATTCTACAACTGCTTCAGAACCTTTTTTTGCTCTGAAAGACTGAAATCCCACTCAAAACCGTCAGCTTCACAGCTTACTAGGTGAATGGTTTGGAACAGCATGCTCAAATGTGGCGTATATTGCCTCCAAAACCCAAAGAGACCCAAGATACATTGTGCCTCTTTGCAGTGGTCAGTGCAAGGTTCAGCAACTCACCTCTGACTTTAGAGAGAGAAAGACATGCCTCCCACTGTTGCACCCCTCAGAATGCCACACGGGTGGCAGGCCCTTGAAATTTCATGGACTTTTTATCTCCCACCTTCTGGCATGAATTAACTTACTAAGGCATCTAGGGTACTTGCTACTTCCTATTCCCCAGTTCCAGTTAGCATTTTGTCATCATTGCAGTGGGTTAGACTAATGCTATGTAGACTATCAAAATGATCAAAGTCCCTTTGGACTGTTTATAAGAGAGAGCAGAGGAGTTGACATGGCCTAGAGGCAAATCAGTAAAGGTATATTTTTGCTCTCCCTTGAAAAGGCAAACTGATTCAAAATGCTTCTGATTGTTATTAATGAAGGGAATGGGAAAAAAAGTATTTGCCAGGTCAACAACTGTAAATGGATCCACAGGGCTGTATTGACTTGCTCCAGTAAAGATACTGCAGCCAGGCCATGGTATGATCGGCATTACCATCTGTTTAAGTTTGCAGTAATATACAATCGTCTCCACAATCCATCTGACTCTTATACTGGCCAAACAAGCAAGTCAAATGGGGATGCGGGAGAATCACACCACTGCATCTTTCAAGTGTTTGATGGTGGCACCAACTCTGCAATCCCCCTGGGGGTGGGGAATTGCTCTTGGCTTCCTATCTTGAAGGGGGGAGTAGTGTAGTTCCAGAGTTTTTGCTTGACCCTTTCTATAATGGTAACCACAGTGTCATCTACTCTATAACTACAGGAGATGCTTTCATCCCTCAAAAGCTGCCACCCAGGCTTTCTGATTATCCACTTACAGTTAGAAATTCAGTTTCATCTCTCCTTTATCCTGTGTACAGTCTCTAGGACTGTCAAAAGCAGCCAGGTGGACATGATTTATCTCATCATTATTATCACCATAATGACTGAATGCCACAGCTACTTGATTTCCCAATGCCTTGCCCTCTTCCTGCACCTCATCTCATGCCCACCTGGTGATAATATGAACAATCAAGATGCTGCCATATACCAGGGATTATGTGTCCTATTTTCCATTGGCAAATAAGTTATCTCTATGCTCTTCAAATAGATGGGCAACCCAAACCCAGAATCCCATTCCGAGTGTCTGTTTCCTGAGGCCACTTGTGGTAGCAATCTTTATGCCAGTCAAGATCCCAGAAAGAAACAGTTGATACACTAAAACTAGAGACTTTAAAGAGAGTTTTAAAATGGGACTATTTACAAAGACATGAGTGAGTAAGGTATAGGGAATCCACAAAGCCTGGTACAATACCTGAGGCCAGAAACAGCATGGTTGCATCACCCCTAGACCTGAAGGAGGCAGAGAATGTCCTTCCAGAACTGGGAGACGGAAAGCTCTGTATGTAGAAAAGCATCAGGTCTCCTCTACTTTTACCCAGGCTGCCCATGGTGACCCCATAGGAAGGGAGCCATGGGAATAATCTGGACTCCTCTTACAGGGATCCCTACTGAGTGAATCCAATTGGAAGCCAAAGGGAAAAGACATCCATAGATGTAACCCAAAAGGTCAACCTCCCAGGTCACAGAGCAGGATGCAGCAGGATGGAGAGGGAATCTAGAGGGACAAATGGAAGCTACCCTGTGGTTTTTAAAAATTAACTTTTGTGTATTTATGTTCGGTCCCCCCAAGTAGATTATAAGCCCCTGGGGGCAGAGATTGTCTTCCCCTTCCATGGGTCCTCCCACAGCACCTGGGATAGTGTGGCATGGGTGAATCAATGAATGTTCAGAGCTATGCCATAACATGCCCATAGACCAAGTTATAAAGCACAATAAAAAAAAAATTATCTGAAGAAAAAATCTGCCCTATGTATTTTACCCGATTCCAAGAGAAGGACATCAAAGTAATTGGAACATAATGGGACAGAGCACAGCATTTCAAAATGACTCAATCAGGTAAAACTCTGACAGCATTTAATATAGTCCCAGCTGAGTAAAGATTTCAACTCTCCTTAACTGATTCATAGGTAGGCGTCAGCCAGTCCAGCTCCTGCTTTTGATTAGCGGGGCTTAAGATGAAATCAGATCACCCAGCGAGAAGCTTTAAAGTGATAGCTGAGTAATGGATGGTAATTTCCCATCTATTATGACAAGCCTCCCTTTCCATTGGGTTTTTGTGCTTTCTGCTAAGTGACTCTGGTTTTCGTTTCCCCAGCACATTTTCTTCCCTGAATGCCCTTCGAATATGCCTTGTTTTGACAGTCAATGGCTTAGTACAACCTGTAAGGATTTGTTTCTCTCTGCTACAGATTGATTCTTCCTATCTCACCTTGATTTGCTAGGATGCATTTGACCTTCTGTCACTGACAAGACAGGTGCTAAAGTCTGTTTCTGCAGATAATAAAGAATAGGCAGCTTTATTTCTTAGATTCTGTTACAAGATTTGAAGAGTAAGGAAGAGATGGCAGTGCTTTGCTGTAAGAGAATCAAGCACCCAAGTGTATTGCTGCAAAATATGTGCCCTGGACACATACAAATACTCAAAATAAACAAGGGCTTTAAATATATAGAGATCATGCCATTGCCTTCTCAACTTGGGGCCATACATATTGATGTATACATTTTAACTTCATATCAACATGAAATCAAAGTGCTATGTTCATCTCTGGGGACCATAGATGGCACAAATAAAATAATAGGCTACTGAGTGATGGTGTGCTGGTGTGTCAATCCCCCCTTCAGGATTACATTTCTGTTTTTGTCTTTATTATTGAGGAATAACATTTAAGTGCACAAACCTTAAGAGTATAGCTCAATATGCATATGTATAGTGCATATATGTACATAACTATCACCAGATCAAGAAGTAGAACATTTCTAGCACTCTAGAAGTTTCCCTTGTTCTCACTTTCAGTCATTACCACACTACTCCCAAGAATAACCACTATTCTGACCTCTATCAACATAGATTAATTTTGCCTGTTTTTTGATTTTCATTTAAATGGAATCATACAGTATTTCTATTTTGTGCCCACCTTTGTTTTTTTTTTTTTTTGCTCATCATTAAATTGTGAGAGTCAGCAGTGTTATTGTGTGCATCACTAGTTTATTTATTTTTCTTGCTGGGTATCCTATTGTATGTTTATACCACAGTTTGTTTATTCATTCTATCATTGAGCGACATTTAATTCCTTTGAATAAAATTGAACAAGTTGTAAATGAATATTTAACAAATTGTTCTCAGATATAAATCACAGAATAAACCTCTTATCAGATGTTAGGAAATACATTTTCCTCCTTTGTACATATCCAGTGGCAGGGTTTTGAAAATGCCTTTCCTTCTCTATTACAGCAATGTCTAGTCGCCTAGGGAGGCTGCAGGGCTGGATGCCTGCATGTACATGGGGCAACAGTGACTTTTCGTTGTATGAGACCTCAGATAGTATCTAGATGTCCATCAGAACCACATAACAATGCCCGGCCCCACCAGAAATCATTTAAATCAGAATCTTTGGCAAGTAGAGCCTAGGATTGGCAGGTTATAAAAGCTGCCTAGGTGATTTTATGTACTTGCAGCCAAGGCTGAGAAGTACTCATCTAGACAAGCGGTTCTCAAATTTTTGCTGAACATCAGAATCTCCTGGAGGGCTTGTTCAAACACGGATTGCTGGGCCCCACCCGGGAGTGTGTTTCAGCAGGTCTGGGGTGGGGCTCAAGAATTTACACTTCTAGCAAGTTCCCAGGTGGTGCTGATGTTGCTAGTCTGGGGACCACATGATGAGAATCACTGATCTAGACCAACTCTGTTATTTTATACAAGGAGAAACTACAGGCCAGGCAGTTGAAGTGGCAAAGTTATAATTAGAATGGAGCCTCACAATCACTTTCCCTCTCATCTGATAGAAACAAAATTGGGTATCTGTGAATGTTACATCATCTGAAGCTGTGTTAAAAGAGAGACCACTTCCCCCACCAAAAAACAAACAAAATAAGATGTTTAAGGTGTGGGTAAGGGTAACTCTTCTCCATAAACCTATTTGCAAAAACCTAAGCATCTTGAAGAAGGGAGCAGATCACATACACTAGAACTGGAACTTGAGAAGGAAGACAGGAGGGACGGGGAAGGGAGGCTACAGGGTTCCTTTCAGCAGCTTGAACTCTGACCCCTGCTCAAAAAAGAGGGCATCTGCCCTCCAGCACCCCTCTCAGTCCTCTTCTCCTTCAGATACCACCCAAAGGCTGAGCTGCCACAACCTAATTGGGCCACTTGGTCACAAGTCACCCAGTCAGGAGTCAGGAGACCTCTCGGCCAATAGTTTGTTTCTGCCACATCTCTCTCGTGGCACAACATTTAGTCTGTCTTGCTATATTTCCCTATGGCTCCGAAATCTCAGCCACATTTGCCCCTTACCATAGAATTTTTCCAAATATGGCCAGCTTGTCCCTGCCAGTTATGGCCCACACTTGAGGTTTAGACAGCTCTGTGCCTAAGCACCTGTAGTGCCTGTGAGCCCATCCTCCTGACTGTGCTAAGCATAATGACGCAATGCATTGACAGCTTGGACCTTAGCCTGCTGAGCCATTTCAGCGTGCCTTAGTGGCTCCCTGCATTACCTGTATCAACATGGCAGGAAAGCTTTGCTCTGGGGCCAGAAGACCTGTACTTTAAATACACACCACAGGTGATTCTAATGTAACCCCACTCTGGGGACCACTGCTTAGTATCATACTGAGTATTTATTGAGTAATCATTAACCTCAGTTGCTGTTTTTTTTTTAAAGAGGGAAACTTTAATGGCATTATACAGTGATTTTCATAGTGTCCACACTTTTGGGCAGTGGAGAAAATATTTTGGGCAGATCAGGATTCAAGCAGGAACTGTTTCATTTTCCCAAATGGCAAGAGAAGAGAGAAGGGAGAAGGGAAAAGAAATTGCATAGACCAGAGACTGCAAGGTATTTGCATATAAGGTATTAGAAAATGTTTTCTATAGAAAACAACCAATGCAAATTCATTTTTGAATAAGGACGTAAGCAAAGATTTTAGAACTCTCTGATGTGGAGCAAAAAGCAGCCAGTCCAGTGGTGAACAAAAGCAACTTGCCAAGAAAAAGAGGATCTAGAATTCTTGCAGCTACAATGGTTATATCACTATTTTCTTAGGCAGAACCAGAGGCTGATATGAGAATGTCAAATGTGTTTTGGGTTTTATCTTTTGCTGTATTTACAGTTTTCATTATTGAAGGTAGGTCCAGTTATTCTTTCGTTTCCTTCATGAAGTGCCCGGTTGAACCACCCCCTCCAATCATGTTTGTTTATTTACACACACACAGAGACACACACATAGACACATGCACTCAATTACTGGGATCCCACTTTGAATTAAGGGTAACAAAACCCATTTCTTCATATTCTCAGGGGATGCCGCTCTCCTCCCTTCCCCTGGAGCCATAGTGGACATGTCCACAGTATACCCGCCACAGAAGAAAACAAAAATTCTTAACATAAAATTTCATACTAACTTACCTCTTGAGGCAATGTGCTGGACTACATGCTTTCTACATGTCTTCCAATTCTAATAATCTACTCAAACAAAAGTGCACACTCAACGGATGCTCTAAAATTTTCATAAATGATGCAGCATGTAGCTGGTAGGGGCAGTGCACAGTTTGTCAGGCTTCAGGACTCCAAACCTCCACGGCTACCACAGGGATTCTTACGTGTCCACACTGTTAATTTCTTTATGTGAAGGATATGCTTTTTAAATTGAGATATATTTATCATAAAATATTATGTATATAAATCAAACAAGCCACGGACTGGCAGAACAATATTCCCAAGTTATATCTGATAAAGGATTTGTATATAGAATAAACAACTCTTACAACTCAATAATAAGAAAACAACCCAATTTTAAAAATAGGTGAAATATCTGAATAGACACTTCACCAAAGAAGATATACCATTGACTGATAAGCACCTGAAAGACGCTGAGTCAACATCATTAGTTAGGAGGAATATACAAACTAAAACCACAATGAGACTTCACACCCACTAGAATGGCAATAATCAAAATAGATTGACTATTAAAAGTGTCGATGAGGATGTGGAACCTCCTCAACATGGAACCCTCACACACTGATGGTAGGATTGTAAAATGATGCAGCCACTTTGGAAAAGTTTGGTAGCTTCCTAAAAATTGAACATAAATTTACCAGATGACCCACAATCTCACCCTTAAGTATACATACCCAAGAAAAATGAAAACATTTCCACATAGTCACATGCAAATATTCACAACAGCATTATTTATAATAGCCATAAAGTGGAAACAATCAAAATTTGAGTGGGTAAACAAAATGATTATGTCCATACAATGAAATACTGCTCAGAAAAGAAAAAAGAAAGAAAAGAGAATGATGAACTGTTGATACATGTTACAATATGGATGTATCTCAAAAATGTTATGAAAGAAGCCAGACTTAATGACTGCATATTTTATGATTTCATTTATATGAAAGGTTCATAAAAAACAATTTTATGGACACAGAAGGAGAGAAGTTGCCTGGGGCTGGGGGTGGGAATGGGGAGTGACTAAAACTGGGCATGACGGATCTTTTTGAGGTGATGGGAACGTACTAAAACTGGATTGTGGTCATAATTGCACAACTCCGCAAATTTACAAAATCATAAAATTAGACACTTAAAATGGATGAATTTTATGGTATGTAAATTATACCTCAATAAGGCATTTAAAAAGTATAGAGATGGAATTATCATTACACTGTGGAAAAAGCTTTCAGAGAATTTTACCGAACTTACAGCACAATGAAGGCTGATGCTTCTCTCAGTGGTTCCCAACCTCTCCCAGGCCGAGAATCCCCTTTCAACAGCAAAAACAGTGACAGGCCTGCATATTTGAATTGAACCTTTAGCATAAATTGAGGAAATACGTAACTTCAAGAATACTGTGAACTCAGTAATAATTTTAATTGAATTTGCATTTAACTAATCACATCTACTACATATAAAAACAGTAGATAGAGATGCAAGACATAGTTATTCAGTCTACCGACAAAGCTGAGTGCACATGTGAATTCATGGGCTTCCTGCATCCTGGTGGGGGGAGCAGTCACTGAGTTGACACTCCCTCAAAGTCTTTTCACCTCCTAATTCAGCACTGAACAAAACACCAAAATTACGACTTTAAGTTCAATTCTCTCGTGTTTTTAGTCATCTCTGCAGTCAGTTTATAGCTGGCAAGAACATGATTGACTTTTAGGCACATCCCACGTGTGGGCAAAATGTACTTGACAAGTGGATCATAGAAAAACAGGAAGTTCTATGACTGGAAAAATACAGAAAGGACGACTGGCTGGATGTTTGTCCAAACATATAATGTCGTGGACTCCTGTTTTGTCTCCACGCTATCCCCCACGGCCCATTTCTGTTGTAACCGGTTGTGTCACCAGTTCCACAGTGCAAACATTATACTAAATGGTCATGACCATACAGAGACAGCTTGCTCCCACGTGGCTTCCCTCCTCTGCGATTTTCGTTTTCTGTAGGATATCCTCTCAACTTTACAGACAGTGGCATAGCATCATTAAGTTATTTCCAGAGCTACCAGTTGAGGACTTCCCACATATAAATCAATCACTTAAAAGGATCTGAACTGTACTATTTCCACTGCCAAGAAATGGATTCCAAAATTGTTTCCAAATTATTTATAAGAAACATTTGTTTCAGTAAGTCTTGTTTTTGTCACTGTCCACTGGCAGCCACTCATGCTGCACCTGCCTTGTTCAGCTGGCAGTCACAAGTGTGGCAAAGGCAGGAAACATAGGAGAGACCTATTTTCCAAGTGTGTAACTGTTTGGTTGCACTTCCAAATAGTATGTTCAGTATGCTTTTGGGTGAAGTATGATAAATACACTATTCTTCCTCTGTTTCCAGATGTCCTGGACACTCTGTAGTGTATTAATTATATACTTTTCCAGAATAACAATTGGACCTACTGCTTTAAATTTAAAGTACTTCATTGGAAAACACATTGAGTATACTATTTGAAAGCATAAATAACATAGTTTAAAAGTCAGTTTATCTTGTGTCTCCTGGTGTTATGGACATGCTGCAAAGATCTTCTGCCAAGGGACGTCAGTTTTGTCCTGTAGGAAACCATCTTTCCTAACCTCAGCTGGTCCTGGCAATTTCCCCGGGTCCAATTCATTTCCTAAATCGGTCATTTAGTTTGTCGTTCCCTATGTGACCAGGACTTTCCTTCATAATGATAAAAGAAAAAACTCTTTCCAGATTAAAGAAAATATATTCTACAAATAAATTTGTGACTAGTTTAAATAATTAAGTAAAAATAGAAAGTTGAATAGATAAGGTCATACTCAATTACACAAAAAATTTTATTTGTAATTTATGCAAATTTATAATTTAAATAAAAGTTCAGTGTAACAGAATACACTTTTCTAATTAACTTGATATTTTTAATTCACTGTGTAATTTTAAAATATAAATTTTGG
Organism: Equus przewalskii; assembly: GCF_037783145.1. NCBI lineage: Eukaryota > Metazoa > Chordata > Mammalia > Perissodactyla > Equidae > Equus > Equus przewalskii. The sequence goes on from NC_091852.1 coordinate 17,389,527, forward strand.
GGGTGGGCCAGCCCAGCGGCATAGTGGTTAAGTTCACGCACTGCGGTTCACAGGCTCAGATCCCGAGCGCAGATCTACACACCACTCATCAAGCCATGCTGTGGCAGTGACCCAGATACAAAATACAGGACGATTGGCACAGATGTTTCTCAGTGACAATCTTCCTTACCAAAAAAAAAAATAAATTTTTTGATCATTTGATTTATTAGTTTCTCAGAAACTTTCTGTGTGTGATATTAATTACAGTTAATAATACAGAATCAATTAGTTTTAAAAAAGAAATGAACGGCAGTTTGTAAAGTTGTCACTGTCAGAAATATTTCTTCTAAAGCTTGCTATTGCACTCAGACGCTTGTGGATGCTGTTATTGAAGGGCCTACCCCTCACAAGTACTAAAAATAGCCAGTAGCAAGTCTGCCATTTCTTGTATAAATGCTTTCACTGGAGGGCTTTGCTTCTTCTCTTTCAGTGTAATAGGAATTCTCTATCAAGGTTTCCCCCACCCAAGGGTTTCCAGTTTACCTACTTTCCACCCCAGCAAAACCATAGGATAATTTGACAGAAAATGTCTAAACCAAAACTTATGAAGCAATATATATAAACAGGATGAATGGAGCACCTACTATGTGCCAGGAGCTGTATAGATGTTATATTTAATACTCACAGCTCTCTTACACTGTAGAAATCCCTGCCCCCGTTTTACAAATAGGTAAGGTCCACACAAGGTAACTTCCCAAAGGTAAGGAAATTGGCCCAGGGTCATACAGCTAGTAAGAGGCAGGGTTAGGATTCAAACACATCTTTCTGCCTCCAAGTCCCTCTCCCTTCTGCTCCTCCTGGAGTAGAGATTTATGTTGCTTTATTTCAAGGCATGGATTTGACAACAGTATACTATTAATTTTTAAAAAATTGTTACAATTTCTTTTGAATTCAGGCAAAATTTAATAAAGTGAATAAATCCTAAGTATTGAATTTTATATTTCTATACACTTATGTAACCATCACCTAGATTAAGAAACAGGCGATTCCAGCACTCCAGAAGGTTCCCTCATGCCCCTTCCTCGTCAATACCACAGCCCTAAAGGTAACCAGTATTCTGATGCTTGTCACCGTAAATTAGTTTTAATTAGTTTTGAACTTCACATAAATGGAATCTTAAAGTATATAATCTCTTGTGTTCGGATTCTTTTGCTCAGCACATCTGTGAGGTTCACCCATGGACAAGGCATAATTTTTTAAATGTATTATAATTTTATGTTAATGTTGAATTCAAAGGCATTGGATTTGCTTTAAAAATGGAAAAAAGTTTTTAAATATTAAATAATGTAGATTTAAGTATTTAATATTAAAATTTAATTTATATAATTCAAATTAATGTTTCTGGAGGTTACAGAAACTTCTAAACCAAATTTTGATGAATCTTTTTGTATCAGTCAACTTCTGAACACTTAGGTACTATTTATATTTTTATATCCAAAATATATGTTAAAACCTTTCCTATTAGTACCAAGTACCAACTATACATTTTATGATGTGCAAATTATTTCCTTTGAAAGGAAACACATTTTAAAAATTACAAAAAACTTTAAATATTTTTTTTTTTACTGAGGGAGATTCGCCCTGAGCTAACATCTGTGCCAATCTTCCTCTATTTTGTGTGTGGGCTGCCACCACAGGATGGCAGCTGACAAGTGATACAGGTCTGGACCTGGGAACTGGACCTGGGCTGCTGAAGGAGAGTGTGCTGAACTTAACCACTGGGCCACAGGGCCGGCCTCACAACATTTTTAATTTTTAAAATTACATAGAAATAAACGATGCAACCTCATGTGTAATTTTATGTAGTGATAACCTTTTGAAAGCCTGGTGCTTTTAATTCTTTTAAAAGTCTTATATATGAGATTTGGGGATGCATAATTTTTTCCCTATGTATTAATTATTGATGAAGTTGTGAGACTCATTAGCATAGAGCTACGTAAGTAATCTCAGCATACTTCCCTGATTGCATAAGGATTGCCAATAAAAATTGTGGAAAATGGTCTTGCAACATTCAGTATTACTGACAAATTTGAACGTAATGAGTGACAAATATTCCATGGCACAAGTCATATAGAGGCTATCTATAATCTTTTTTTCTTTTAAATGTGGCTTTTGAACAGGGCAATCATTGAGTAATATTGACTAATGTTACTAATGTTACAATGTTCCCTAGAAAGAGGAAGCTAAGGAAGGGATAGAGGTGTGTTCATGTTAATGCTGTTACAAATAACACAAGAAAAAAAGTGCTTAGGAACCTGGACCATTTGTAATTTTGCATAAATGTAGTTGCAATAAGATAGGCTTTGGAGCCATATAGACTTGGTTTGAATCTCAGATGTATTACTGTCTTTTCGGACTTTGGCAAGTGACTCAACCTTTGAGCCTCAGCTGACTCACCTGAAAGATGGAGAATACTGACTCAGAGCAGCGCTCTTTATGCTACCTGAGTAACAAATGTATGTTAAGAACCAAGTAACACCTTTCTTTTTCTTCTTCTAATATTATTACTGTATTAGGAGTTAATCACTACAACTTACCTTCCCAGTACAGCTCCTAGATATATCCAGAATTGCTGGCAAACACCTATACTCCTTCTATTATGCAAGTTCTCACAATAAAGTGACATCATCTAATTAGAAAGATTACGGTATTATGATTCATATGTGGAAATAAAGAGTCACAGGGTGAGTAAGAAAAAGTCATTCAATTCAGGTGCATAAGCAGTGGCTAAAAGCCTAAGCACTCTCCAGTGATGCTGGAACCCAAAAGTTCTTCAGAAAAAAAACAGAACAAGCTCTAAATTGTCTGAAATAAGGCAATATGAAAGCATGGCAGAGGGACTGACTGTGAGTATGGAATATAGTGGCGTTATCAGTCAGCGACTCACATATTATTCTTATGCATACTAACTCTAACGTGCAGAAGAGGTTCTGGGATCAGATGCTTATATAGGTTCAAAACCTGGGCCTGACACTTTTTGGCTGTATGCCAAATTACTTCATCTCGCTTTCTCATCTGTAAACATGGATCATGATAGTTGTCACTACACAGGGCCAGAATGAACATTCAAACGTGCTTATCGCAAAAGACCTTAGTTTAGAGCTGGGCCAGGATACAGTGAGCACTCAATACATGCGCCCCTTGCCTTCCAGGACACCCTTTCTTGGTTCTCCTCCTACTTCTCTGTCACTCCTTAGTCTCCTAAGCTGCACACACAGGGCACAACCCCAGGAGTCCTAGCAGAGAACAGCAGCCGAGCGGCTGGGAGCTAGTCAGACCTCAAAGGTCACACAGTGCAGGAGGATGGGCTCACCCAGAGTGGAGATACCTGGGTGAACACTCTTGGCAACAAGTTAAGACCCCAGAAAATACACATCTAGGAATAAAGACAATACTTGAAGACTAAGAGACAGGGATAGGGAATTCTAGAAATAAATGTGAAACTGAAATAGATCACCCCAACAAAGCCTAAAACTAAGATTTGACAGAATCAAGGTGACCTGCACAAATTTAGTTTTTAGAGGAAGCCTCTATAATGTGTCATCCACAATTTCTAGCATACAATAAAAATTAGATGTGCAAAGCAGGGGAAAATGACCCATAATCAGGAAATAATCAATAAAAGCAAACAAAAGTGAACAAGGACTTCAAAATAACTGTGATTAAAATGTCTAAGAAAATAGAGAAAAAGACACATAAGATAGGTAACATGGAATATTTCAACAGAACTATAATCTATTAAAAAAGAATCAAATGGACATTTTAGAACTGCAAAATTTAGTATGAGAAATTAAGAATTTATTAGATGGGTTTAAAAGCAGACTGAACACATTAATCCTATTTATTCAGAAGACAGAATTAACAAATGCCAAGAAAGGCCAATAGAAAACACACAAAATGAAGCACAGAAAGGAAAAAATGAATGGAAAAAAGACAGCAGAGCAGGAGAAAGACACGGGACACAGTCAAAAGGGTCTAACGTGTAACTGGAGAGCTGGAAGGAGAGGAGAGAATAGGAAAAGTACTATTTGAAGAAACAATGCTGAACATTTTTCCAAATCTGTTTAAGGACATGGACCAACAGATTGGAGGAACTGAGAAAATCTTAAATAGCATAAATAAGATATTCACACCTTAGAAATCATAGTCAAGTGGCTGAAAACCAAAGATAAAGTAAAAACATCTTAAAAGCAGGTTTCACATGAGCTGGCCTTCCATTACTTCCCTGATCTTCTCTCTTAGGACTCTCCAACTTAACTGCTGCTTTCCTTGCTGTTCTTGAACACACCTGGCACAATCTTGCTTTAGAGGCCTTGCTGTGCCTTTTTGCCTCTGCCTGGAACATTATTCCCCAACATGTCCCCCTGGACACCTTATTAAAAAATCATAGCCCACTTCCTACCCACGTGTACACGCTCATCCCCACTCCATCCATGCCCTCAGACTCCCAATTATCCTACAATGCCTTATTTTTTCCCATAGCACTTTTTACTTTCTAACACATAATTTAGTTACTGTGTTTATTGCTTATGGTCTGTCTCTACCCACTAAAAGGTAATCTCTGAAAGGATATGGATCTCTGCTTTCTTCATTGTTGTACCCCAAGTATCTTGAACAGTGCCTTGCCCACATAGGTGCTCAATGATTATTCGTTGAACAAATGAAATAAGAATGTTAGCTATTACTATATTATTTCCATTATTATTCCAAGCCTTTTTAGTCACCAATAACTTGTTCATGCCATGTCCCCCATCTAATAAAGTTTTTTCTCTATTTACCTATAGAAATGCTTTTGACATATGACAGAGTGGCAGCACTATTGTGCAGTAGTTAAAAATCAGACTCTGGAACCAGACAGCATGAGCAAGTAACAGGATTCTATATATATTCCATATATATATGAAATCCATATATAAGTCTTCTTTTTCAGAATGTAGGCAAACAAATTCATGTCTTCATTACTAATTAATAATGACTAATTAATTTATATATATATAATCACATAGGAGCAATAATAATATCAGTTCTGTGGTGCTCTCATAAGTTCTAAGCATTTTACGTATTAATGCATTTAATCCTTCTATCAATCTCATGAAAACCAAAGCACAGAAAGTTAAATTGTACCAAGTCATACAGCTAGTAAGTGACAGAGCCAGGATTTAGATCCATGCTGAGCTCCAATAAAAAAGTAATTTTTAGATTAGAAAGGATAATTCCTAAAGAAATATAAATGAACTAAACATAACAATTAAATTTAAGTCTTCTTAAAAAACAAAACAAAACAACGTGTCTTAGCACTAAAGGACGAAATGCAGATATTAGTATATGTCACTAGGTGATGCTCTTTGTTAAATCTCTCTTCTGGTAAGGTTATCTGAGGACTTATAACTCATTCAAATGGCAAAGAATTTATGGTAGGTCTAATAATAATTTAGTTGGCTCTTCAACTGCAAAAGTTATAGTCTAGAAAATAAACTTATATGCAAAAAGGAAAGCCACATAAATTTATGGGAGAGAAACTTTCTGTAAGTCTGTAAGCTTAGAATATTGAGACTTCCACATCACAAACACAGTATCTCTCCCCATTTATTTTTATCTTTCTCTATTTATGTCTCCACTTTGGATCTTGATAAGATTCTATATTTTTGTGTATAAAGTTCTTGAGTATTTTTTAAATTTACTCCTAGGTAACTTATTTTTGGTGCCACTAAAATGCTATCTGTGTCTTTACTTTTTTATGCTGAAATATCTTAAATTGCTATTACACTCAAATATTTCAGTATGCATTTCTTAAGTAACATTATTAAACTTCACCAAAACAATTCATTAATATCTTCTATTATCCAAAAACCACATGGTCAATAAACATTAAAAGGGGCTTAAGCCTATTAGTAATTAGGGAAATACAAATTAATAAGACAAAGATATATGTAGCATACATATAAAATTGACAGAAATTAAAAAGTCTGATATGAAGTGTTGGAAAGGATGCAGAGCACTGGAATTCTCATATATATATATTGCTGTGGGGAAGGGAGAGAACAATCTTTCTGGAAAGATAGTTGGGCATTATAGAGTAATACTGCAGATGCATATACCTGATGTCCTCTACCACTGCTGGACATACATCTAACAGAAATGTGTACCAAGAAATAAGATATGTGTACCAAGAAACAGATATACCAATGTGCATAGCACTATTGGTTGTAACAAGAAAATTTGAGATAACTCAATCGTCCCTTAACATTAGAGAGGATAAGTCAACTTATCCTCTCTAATGTATGTAATTAGTATGTAAATACAATGGAATAAAACACAGTAATGTAAAATGAACAAATTAGAGCTCTTGCAACAACATGGATCAATTTCACAAATTTCATAATAATGAAATAAAGAAGAGAGAAAATAACATGCATAGTATAGGTCTGTTCATATAAAATTAAAAACCAATGCCAGCTACTTATTTTCAAATGGTTCAGTAAATAAAATATATATCTAGACCCATCTACTGTGATATAAAGAAAACGTGGCAAAATGTTAACAATCATCAACCTAGGTGAAGAGTATACAAAGATTCATTGTACTATTTGGTACTTTTCTTTAGGTTTGAGATTAAAAGAAAAAGAGAAAAGAGTTCAAAAATAAGACAAAGCTAATTTATAGCGTTTAGGAATAGTTTCTTCATCTAGGTGATAGATGTATGACTTTTTAAATAATTTATTAAATATACATATATATTTTATGCATTTTTTCTGTATGTATATTTCACAAGACAAAAAAGGTAAAAAATGTCATAAGATATAAAAAAATACTTTCAATGAAAAATTGCTATACAGTTGTTAAATATTATAATAAACTTTTCGCTTTATAACAAGCAAACATAAGTAGGCGGGCTTTTCTTATGTGGGCCATTTACTCGAGATCAATTTATCAAAAGGTAGTTACTGAGGACCAGTTTTTGAGGCTAGCAATATAATAATGTCATCTGATTTTTCCATGAGATAGTTCTTACACAATCATCAATTCTGAATCTTACTTAGTTTGATATAGGTAGTATATGTAAATTCTAAATAATTTCCACGAACTGCAAAATGCTAAACCCATACTAATTTTGGCAGATATTCTAGCATACGCTACTTTAAAATTTATTATAGGAAAACTCTGGGTAAAAGCTTTATAATTATTCAAATATCATACATAATTTATATTGTCCCTCTATAAATTTTGCCTATTTTCTACAGGTTTTTATGATTTCCTCATTAGGATTTCACAGTACTTTTTTGTAAAACCCTCAAAGTCCAAAGTTGTTCAGAATTTCATGTTTTCAAACTGACTTTAGTATAGTTATGTTAATCCGCTTGATCGCCATCTTCTGCGTCATCTAAATCAATATCGAAATCTAAATCATCATCACTTTCTTCATTTCTTCTGCAGCTTCTTTGATGGTTAGAACATAGATTATTTTCAAAATTTTCTGTCTTTTCTGTTTCTTTGTTAAACCTACAGGTGGAAGAAAAAACTTCTATTTATTTCTTAGGCTTTCGTTATTTAACTGTGTAGATTGAAAAGACCTTTACACTACTTTTCTTGGTTAACAAGAGTCTAATGAAATAAGTATAGAGAAAAAGCTCCTTGAAGACTAACTTAACGCAAGATCCAACCAATTATAATACTGCTGTCAACAAATTAGGTTCAAAAGCATTAATACATGATGTCCATTAAAGAAAAGTAGTTATATAACGAGCAATTCTTTTGTAATGAGTAGTGAATGTGAATCTTATGGATAAACATTTTAATTTCCTAAAACTATAAAATTTCACTTTTATTGTAATGATAGAAAAATTTTACAAACAATTAAGACATTTTTCCTGTTAGGTAGGAAAAAAGTCTACATTAGTGTGATATACTTTAATTCTGAGATTCTCTGAGCTACTGAATGTTTCCTTAAAAGAAAATTCACATATCAATTACTAAAAGAATAAAACTCAAATGTAAAAAGAAATACTCACGGAATAACAATGTCTTCTTTCTTTCCACATTTTGCGCAAACATCAAGTTCACAGGCACATGGTCTACACATTATATGATAAGAATCCTTCACTGTCTTTTGTAAACATTTAACACTAAAAGTGGAAAAGAAAATCAAATATTAATTTTTACTAATTACCTAAGATTTACTTGATGAAATAAAGGGGTGTAGCCAAATGTATAGGTGAAAAGCCCCCAAATCAAAACTGCTAGATTTCAATTTCAATTAGATATTTATGTCATTATAGATTGATTATGGCATTTCTAGATGTTTTCACTGGAAAATAACAGTACTTGAGATCTTTCTCTCTCTTTTTTTTTAAGATTTTATTTTTCCTTTTTCTCCCCAAAGCCCCCCAGTACATAGTTGTATATTTTTAGTTGTGGGTCCTTCTAGCTGTGGCATGCAGGATGCCGCCTCAGCATGGCTTGATGAACAGTGCCACGTCTGTGCCCAGGATCCGAACTGGTGAAACACTGGGCCACCAAAGCAGAGAGTGCAAACTCAACCACTCGGCCACAGGGCCAGCCTCCTACTTTCTTAAAGCTTTTAAAAAATATTCTTTTCAAATAGTGATAGTTTTACTCTTTCTTTCCAATTTGCATACCTTTTATTTCTTTTCCTTGTCTAATTACTCTGGCTAGGACAGCCAATACTATGTTGAATACAAGTGGCAAGAGTGGGTCTCCCTGTGTTTTTCCTAATTTTAGTGGAAAAGCTTTCAGCTTATTACCATTGAGAATGATGTTAGCTGTGGGTTTGTATATATGGCCTTTATTATGTTGAGGTACATTCCCTCTATACTTACTTTGTTGAGAGTTTTTATCAAAAATGGATGCTGAATTTGACAAGTGCTTTTCCTGCATCTATTGAAATGATCATATGATTTTTATTCTTCATTTTGTTAATGTGGTATATCACACTGATACACTGATTGATTTGTGGATGTTGAACTATCCTTGCATCCCTGGAATAAATCCCACTTAATCATGGTGTATGATCCTTTTAATGTTTTGTTGAATTAGATTTGCTAATATTTTGTTGAGCATTTTGAATGTATGTAGGGATATTGGCCTGTAATTTTATTTTCTTGTGGCGTCCTTATCTGGTTTTGGAATCAGGGTAATGCTGGCCTCGTAAAATTAATTTGGAACCATTCCCTCCTATTCTTTTTAGAAGAGTTTGAGAAAGACTGGTATCGATTCTTTTTTGAATGTTTGGTAGAATTCACCAGTGAAGCTGTCTGGTCCTGGACGTTTTTTTTGTTGGGAGGTTTTTGATTATTAATTCAATCTTCTTATTAATACTTAGTCTGTTCAGATTTTCTATTTCTTCATGATTCAGTCTTGGTAGGTTGTATGTTTCTAGAAATTTATTCATTTCTTCTAGGCTGTTGAATTTGTTGGCATACAATTGTTCACAGTAGTCTCTTATGATCTTTTGTATTTCTGTGGTATGAGTTGTAATGTCTCCTCTTTCCTTTCTGATTTTATCTGAGTCCTCTCTCTGTTTTCCTTGGTTAATCTAGCTATAGGTTTGTCAATTTTGTTTATCTTTTCAAATAACCAGCTCTTAGTTTCAATGATCTTTTCTATCATCTTTTTAGTCTCTAATTCACTTATTTCCACTCTGATCTTTGTAATTTCTTTCCTCTTAGTAACTTTGGGCTTCTTTTGTTCTTCTTTTTCTAGTTCCTTGAGGTGTGAAGTTAGGTTTTTTAAGATTTTTCTTGTTTCTTGATGTATGCATTTATTACTATGAACTTTTCTCTTAGAACTGCTTTTGCTGTATCCCATAACTTTTGATATGTTGTATTTCCATTTTCATTTATTTCAAGGTATTTTTTAAATTTCTCTTTTGATTTCTTCTTTGACCCACTGGTTGTTCAGGAGCATGTTATTTATTCTCCACAAATTACTGAATTTTCCAGTTTTCTTCCTGTAATTGATTTCTACTTTCATACTATTGTGATGGGACAAGATGCTTGATATGATTTCAATTTTTCTAAATTTTTAAGACTTGTTTTGTGGCCTAACATATAATCTATCCTAGCAAATGTTCCATGTGCACTCAAGAAGAATGTGTATTCTGTTGCTTTTGGATGGAATGTTCTCTATATATCTGCATAATATTGTTAAAATGCCCACACTACCCACAGCAATCTACAGATTCAATGCAATCCCTATCAAAATTCCAATGGCATTTTTGACAGAAATAGAACAAACAATCCTAAAATTTGTATGGGACCCCCAAAGACCCCAAATAGCCACAGCAATCTTGAGAAAGAACAACAAAGCTGGAGGCATTACGCTCCCTAATTTCAACCTGTATTACAAATCTATAGTAATCAAAAGAGTATGGTATTGGTATAAAAACAGATACACAGATCAATGGAACAGAATAGAGAGCCCAGAAATAAACCCACATATATATGGTCAATTAATTTAGAACAAAGGAGTCAAGAAAATACAATAGAGAAAGAACAGTCTCTTCAATAAGTGGTGGGAAAATTGGACAGCCACATGCAAAAGAATGAGAATGGACCGCTGTCTTAGACTATACATAAAAATTAACTCAAAATAGATTAAAGACTTGAATGTAAGACCTGAAACCATAAAAACTCTATAAGAAAACAGGCAATAAGCTCCTTGACATCAGTCTGGGCAATGACTTTTTTAAGTTGACAGCAAAAGAAAAAGCAACAAAATAAAAAATAAACAAGTGGGAGGGACTACATCAAACTAAAAAGCTTCTGCACAGCAAAGGAAACCATCAACAAAATGAAAAGGCAACCTGCTAAATGGAAGAAAATATCTGCAAATCATATATCTGCTAAGTGGTTACTATCTAAAATATATAAAGAATGTATACAACTCAGTAGCAAAAAAACAAACAATCTGATTTAAAAAATGGGCGGAGGATCTGAAGAGACATTTTTCCAAAGAAGACATACAGATGGCCAAGAGGTATATGAAAAGATGCTCAACATCACTAGCCATCAGGGAAATGCAAATCAAAACCACAAAGAGATACCACCTCACACCCGCTAGGATGACTATTACCAAAAAGGAGGGCAAAAAACAAGTTTTGTTAGGATGTAGAGAAATTGGCACCCTCATATTGCTGGTGGGGGGTAAAAATGTATGGTTACTTTTGAAAACAATTTGGCAGTTCCTCAAAAGGTTAAGGATATAGGTTAAAGGTTAAAGAGTTTCATGTAACCCAGGAATTCCACTTCTAGATAGACAGTCAAGAGACCTGAAAACATATATGCACACAAAAACTTGTACATGAATGTTCATAGCAGCATTATTCATAATAGCCAAAAAAGTGGAAATAATCCAACTGTCTATCAATTGATGGATAAATAAAATGCATAGCTATACAACGGAATGTTACTTAGTTATAAAAAAGAATTAAGTAATGATAAACATTTCAACATGCTTGAAAAAATTATGCTAAGTGGAAGAAGCCAGTCACAAATGACTAGATATTATATGATTCTGTTTATATGGAATGTCCAAAATAGGCAAATCTATAGAGACAGGAAGCAAGGGAGGGTGATGTTTGGGGGGAAATAGAGATTGACTGCTAATGGGTATGGGGTTTCTTTCTGAGATGATTAAAATGTTCAGAAGTTGATTGTTGTGTTGGTTGCTCAACTCCGTGATATACTAAAAGCCACTGAATTGTATAGCTCAAATGAATGAATTGTATAGTATGTGAGACAGATCTTAATAAAGCCATTTTTAAAGAGTCAATTGGAAATCTCAGAGATAAGAAAAACATGGAGTGAAAGATACAAGACACAAAAAAATCCACTTTAAACATAAACATATTGATAGTCAAAAGTAGAAGACCAGAAAAAAAACCAAACAAACCATGCAAACACTAATCAAAAGAAAGCTGGAGCGGCTACATTATTATCAAAATAGCGTTCAAAGCAAAGAAAATTGCCAGGTCTAAAAAAGGATATTACAGGACAATAAAGGTATCAATTTTCTAAAAACACACAATAATCCTAAATGTTTATGCACTTAAGAACAGGGTGTTAAAATAAATGAGGCAAAACTATTGAACTAAAAAGAGAAATAGACAAATCCACAATTACAATTGAGGACTTCAATACTTCTCTCTCTGTAATTGATAGAACAAGTAGACAAAAAAGTCAGTAAACATATAGAACACCTGGCTGATAGAAGATTATCAGCCAAACTGACATTTATAGAACACTCCACTCAACCAGAGCAATATGTTCTCTTCGAGTACATATGGAACATTCTCCAAGACAGACAATATCCTGAGCCATAAAACCAACCTCAACAAATTAAAAAAAAAAAACCCAATTGAAGTTTATATAAAATATGTTCTCTTATCACAATGAAATTAACTAGAAATCAACAACAGAAAAACATCTGGAAAATGCCCAAATGTGTAGAAATTAAACAAAACACCTCTAAATAACCTGTAGGTCAAAGAGTAAGTCACAAGGGAAATTAGAAAATATTTTGATTGAATAACAGTGAAAACACAGCACCAAAATTTGTGAAACGGAGCTAAAGAAGTTCTTGGGAAATTTATATAATTATGTAATCAAACGTTTATATTCTCTATGGAATTCCCTTTGTACTGTGTTGAAAACCAATTGATTACATATGTATGTTTATATTAAATAAGGAGAACTATCTAAACTTCCACCTTAAGAAAGCAGAAAAAGACAAGCGGCCTCATAGACCCCCATTACAATCAGCGTTTTTGGCTAGTATAACTTCCTGTTCCCGCCCCCTTCTGCCTATAACAGTCTTTCATTTTGTACAGCTCCTCAGAGCTCCTTTCCATCTGCTAGACTGGATGTTGCCCAATTCATGAATCACTGAATAAAGTCAATAAGATCTTTAAAATTTACTCAGTTGAATTCTGTTTTTTAACACTATATACTACAAAGGGTGAACTTTACTGTATGTAAATTATACCCTCAAGAGATTTGACTGGGAAAAATACGTTAGAATTTAAAAAAAAAAATTGATATACAACCTAAGTGAAAATAATTACTAAATATTTTTTGTTAAATTATTTGGTATGTTTGTGTTGGCTTTCCAAAAAGCTTTACCTAATTACTCTGCAATAAAAAATAGATAAAAAAATTTATACCATTAGAACACAAACAGATTGTAATAATCCAAATGGATTAAGGAAAAATTTTACAGTGTTTTTTAGGCTTCAATTTTTTAAAGTTTTAAAATAATTTTAAAGAACGTCTGTCTTGGTTAGGTTCATCTCAGGCTTCAAGGAAATTAGAAATGTTTTCATTTCTATGAATATGTTGTTTCATACTAGGGACTCCTGGGGTAAACCAATCGTTAAGTATTCAAATTGCTAATTCAGGGATAAAACTGTGTTTACAGAACTGTTCATGTTAACATTTACATGTAAAATAGGCTTAAAAATGGGATATCCTGTTTTGGATTCTGGAGTCAAAAGATGTCAGATTCTACATTCTCTAGCCCACCTAGTACCCAAAACAGTGACTCTTAACAGGGCTTGAACACTTGCATAACTTATTAAAGTGCAGATTCCTGGGGTCCACCCATTATTTACATAATCAGAGTCTTGGGGATGGCTTCCAAGAATCTATTTGTTAAACAAACTCTTCAAGAAATTCTTATGCACACAATCACTTGAGAACTCTGGACCAGATTAAAGTAATTCTGCTTTGATATGGGGGTTTTCCAGGGTTCCTATTGCTAGTTGAGACTACAATGGCCAATTCGGAGAAAAGAAGGAATTCTAGCAATTACGCTCTTTTCAAATTTAAATTCATTCTGAAAAACAGATTTTATTAGGCTAGTTGCTCTGTGAATATAAATACACGTATCTTATAAGGAGATTTACACACATGTACATTTTTAAAACGACGTGTTTCCTCTTTATAAATGTGAAATGTGTTTCTGAAAATGTAAATTACATACATTTTTAGACATTTACAACCTTCTAATTTCTCTGCCACAGAAGTGGGACCATTGTGTGCTTTCTGTTTTAAAACTCTTAATCCAGGCTTTATGTCCTTATGGGGAGTAGAATGAAAAAAGGTCTGAATGTAAGTGTCTCTACCTTCTTTTTCACCTTAGAATTACATTTTTCTAGCCAAAGACTCTTGATCTTAAGCATGGAATGGTTTAGATATTATTTTAATGATAAAAGAGATATGCATTCCAAGTTGTTATAAAACTTACGAAGTATTTTGAAATATCTTTAAAAATAGCTGTATATCATTTAATCACTTGAGTATTTTTTTAAAAAATGCACAGTAAGAAAAAACTTTAAATATAACTGAAAGCGAATTTTACCTAATTTCCTTGAAAATGGCTACATTTTGAATATTTTGTGAGTCCACTGCAAGAGAATTTCAGAGATGTTCAAATAATGATGATTTTGCCTTCTTTTTATTTCTCCATGGGACACAGTTCCCAGAAACAATCAACCTTGACCATGCATATACCACAATTCATCATTTTAGTGGAAACTGTCGTCAAATAAAAAAACAGGTCACTCCTACAAACCATGTTTACCGACAAAGGAGAGACTAGTATACTTTCAAAAAATGTTACCATATTTACTTTATTTTACAATGAAAAACACAAAAGGAAAGAAAAAGTAATAAAAGCTAAAAAAAGTTCAGGAAATATTTAAGGATAAAAATCAGGGACAAATTTTGAAGTTTTCAATGGATCACTATAAATACTAGAAAACATTATTTTGAAAATAGCACTGATTTGGGAAACAGGAAGCCTAGATTCTAGCCCAGCTTTGACGTGCCCTTGTCATATTATCTTTGAAAGTCACTTTAACTTCTTTGATTCTCATTCTTCATAATGGATATTAAGTGCTGGCACCTTAGCATGAACAATGACAGTGGCACCAAATTGTACTAGTAATTACTGTATTCATCACCTCCACAAACTTAGATAAAAACAAAAATTAGGGGGCAAGCCCTGTGGCTGAGTAGATAAGTTTGTGTGCTCCGCTTCTGGTGGCCTGGGGCTTCGCTGGCTCAGATCCTGGGCATGGACATGACACCACTCATCAGGCCATGCTGAGGCGGCAGCCCATACAGCACAACCAGAGGGACTTACAACCAGAATATACAACTATGTACTGGGGGCTTTGGGGAGGAGGAGGAGAAGAAAACAAAAAGGAGATTGGCAACAGATGTTAGCTCAGGTGCTAGTCTTTAAAAAAAAACCCCCAAATTAGAAACCCACAGACCTTTTTAAGGACCTCATTGTGACATTAACACTACTTTTTATATTGTATAATAAAGCATATCAACATTTGGAAGAATATTTTCCAAATGAGCAAATGTATGATGTTGCAAAATCATGTATGGGGGAAAGATCCAAAGTGCAGGACAGACCAACGGATGTTACTGTAATAGAGTATAAAGTGTTCATTGATGTGATTTCAGATTCTACACTCTAACTAACCTTTAGGAAATTTCCACTTGTTAAGATTTGGTGTAGTATCAAAGGTGAATTTCTACAATTATCTGAAAAAGGCTATTAAAATTACTTTTACTCTTTCTAAAATTTACTCTTTCCTTTTCCTTCTACTAGCCAGACACTAAAGAAATTTGTGAAAATGTAAAACAATGCCACTTGTCTAATATTTTTGTTTCAAAAGTTATTTTTCATAAAAAATTGACACTTAATGGGCATATGTTGTTTATATTATTTATTAAATAATTATTTTTAAAATGTCTCAGGTTTAATATCTATTACAATAAATATCAACAGATACAACACATATAAACCCATATAACAGAAGCTCTTTGGGGTCCTCAATAATTTTTAAGAGTGTAAAGGTATCCTGAGAACAAACTGTTTGAGAACCACTGATCTGGACAATAAACACCTAAGGGAAAAGAACTGATCTTATATTTCTAGTACTTGCTAGAAGTAAAAGGTTTATTTTACTCCACCACTTTTCTGGCACTGCCTTCATTTCCTGGTTATATTATAACACTTTAACCTTTATCATAATTAAGCTCCACTTGTGAAACTCTCACATATGTGATGACTAGGTGCTTTCGTAAACAGTCAGCTGTGGTACTCCACCCTCCATGTACAAACAATAGAAACTCAACATCAATACAGCTCTGTAAGTCATATTTCCAGCAGTGGCTCTAAGCAATCTGCGCTAACACAGAAAGATTCTGAAGCCATACTAAGGAAGTACATCATATGCTACTTAGAAAACGCTTTCAAGGAGACAATATCCCCAAATTCCAAGAACTTTGAGTAGAAGAAGTTACAATTCACTTCCCTGTGTCCCTAAAGGATGCTTTTGAAAATAAGTGGAGACTGTACTACCTCTTCTTATTGCAGTACTAGATTTGATTAGAATAATTCTTAAAAGAATACAAAATATTCATCTCTGACCAAGAGAAGTTTAGGAAAAAAAAGAAAACGGAAATTAGCACAATTTAGGGCAGGCAGTTTTCAGTCCAAGTTTGTCGTGTCGATCAATATTAATGCCAAAAAGTAGCCTTCATGCACAGGTGAACAATTGGTGACAGTAATGAAAACTCTCCACTTTTACCTTCAAATATTTAAACCTTTAAACCAAGGTTCTGAGCAAGAATAAAGCCAGGGTTCACAGTCAGCATACACTACAAGATGACACAAGGAGTGACCTGTGACCAAAACTCCACTCCAGGTAGGACATTTTAATACTCCCGGAATGTGGTGACACAACTCTCATATCACTGATTAACCATCAGAGCCCCAACCTATTATAAGAAATACTAGAGCTGAAGGGCATAACCAAAGACGCCTAACTATATAGTTTATTGTCACACACTGGTATACACGGAGGGACTGATAATATTGTAGTTTCTAACAGTGTTAACTTTTATTTGATAAAAGAACAAAAAGAATAATGATCAACTCATTTTTTTTAAGGTTAGAAATCCTACCACTAAACCAAAATTCTCAGTCTTGTTTTCTCTTCATTAAATGTTTATTCAGAGCAGATAGAAAATCTTCTTTTTGACAGGCAATATTGATTAATGTTCATGGATCACCAAGATTATGTAACAAGAGGAAAGAAAAACTAATAAGAGCAAATGAATGAATAAATGACAATTTATGTGGAACCCAAAGGCAAGACATATAGAGACAGCACGAGATTATCTGCATTGTCTATCAAAGGAAACAGGATTCTTGTTCATTTTTCCTCCATTTTCTGGTGCCTTCCTCACAGGATTTCCTATAAACATTCTTGACAGCATTTTTCTACCTTTAATTCATATCCTTTCTAGATCTCTTTCTCCTGTTTTCATTTTATTACTCCTCTGCAGTCTTAACTTGTGCTTCTGGGTCACTTTCTCCTTTTATTTAGACCTAGCACTTCTTGTAATCTACCCAAGAGTTATTTGTGGGCCATCTCTCTCAATGGATTGTAAATCCCTTGGTGTTGGACATTCATTTTGGTATCTTCTATAACATACAGCACAGTGTCTTGTACACTGGTGATGCTATTTAAAATAATTGCAAGTTGAACCAAAGTTCTTGTCTGTTGTCCCTAGCAAACCCATCTTTTTTGTTCAGAAAAGAGCTATGTTTGGGGTAATATCCCCCATCATTACCCTGAACTCCTCCTAGAGACAATTTTGTTCCTAATAAAATAAGTAGGTTATACTAAATTATCTTTCAAATCCAAGTCCAGTCTCTTGGTTCTTGTAGGTTAAGGAAAATCTGGTTATACAAAATAAAGTTTTCCAACAGATGTATCTTCATTCTATAAGATATAGGAATGGTTCAAGTCATGTGGATGACTTTGAGTCAAACCTTAGGGATGTGACATTAAAATGAAAGCCAGGAATGAGAGATTATGAAGAGAAAAAAAACCTGCATTCTAATTTTGAATCTGCTGCTTACTAGCTGTGCCTAGGGTAAGTCACTAACTTTTCTAAGGCCACTTTCTCACTTTCCAAAGAGTTCTTATTAGAATACAATATATGTGACAGAGCTTTGAAAAAAATGTAAAGTTCAATACAAATATCTTAATGATCTACTTGCTAAGATGCTATCAGAAAATGGAAAAACTCATAATTCAGGGATTAAAGTGAAATCTAGCTATATGTGACCTCAGACAGGCCAGCTCTAAGTATTTGAGATCTTTTCCTTTCCTTTTACCATGATTCCCTATATGATATCAGCTTCCTGATAATTCTCTGAAGAATTCTAGCAATAATTCTCACAAATCCCACCAACAGAATCTAATTTCTAATTTTAAGGGACTTAGCTTTCTGGCTTCTACCTTTTACAGTTAAAAGCCAAATCAGAAAGAATGCATCATTTCAGAGCCCAAACAGTACCAGCAAAATTGCAGTTCTAAAATACCAATAAAGGAGAAGGTTAGCTATTTTTGCATTCCAGAGAACTAAAAGTACTTTACTAATCTAAGACATACTCTCTGCAATGCCACTCCTAGTCCCTATTCATGGAAGTCATGCGGTATTATGAGAAGAAAGCACTAAACTGTAGGAGTTTCTCAGCTGTTTATAGTAGACCTTTACCAGGTTTATGGGGCACAGGAGCAGGAAGGAGAGCAAAAGAGTTGAACTACAGTTACAAGTCTTCACTATCTTTTAATTCTGCTTGGATTCTGGCAGATAGCTTCCATTGTTCAACTATCCTCATCCCAATCACCTCTGCCATCCAAACAAACTTACTTGATTTTTCAAATAAACTACACAAAGGTACATACACATCTAAAGAGAAGAACTGGCTGACAATGGAGGTTTAATTATTAAATATCCCTTTCTCTTGTATTTCAGAACAATATTTTCTTCCTAATTTACTACAGCCTTTGCAGCAGTAAGTAATCAGTTTTTCACTGGCCTGGTAATGTGACATTTAATAAAGTATTTCTCGTCATGTATTTATGTCAATAAAATTGATTGGTATGTGGCATGGAGTTTGATGTAAAATTTAATTTACCACTTAAAAATTCCAATCCTTCTCGATTAGCCAATAAAATTTGTAAAATGTAATGGACAAAATGGTATGAACTTCACCTGCCATTCTTACCCAGTGTAACACTCCAAGTTAATAACAAAAATGATGGTTGAAACATGGGCAGGATTGGAAGGGGCTTGATAATCTACAAACCAGATAAACAATCCAATTTGTGTATTTTAAATGGTAAAAATAAAAGAATCTATTGAAAGCCAGTCTTTATTTACCATAACAAAAAATATATATATATCTACGGTGCCAGCACACACAAAAACACAAAAAAATAAAAACTGTCTTTAGGCAATAAACATGTAAACTAAACATCCAATTTTTACCAAGATTTTTTATGGTCTCTGCTGTTTCTTCCTGCCATATGTTCATTGTTAAGGAACTCAACTTTGTTCTTTACTCTTTAGCCATTTTCCTATATAAAATATCACCAAGTCAAGAGCTTTCTCTGGCTATCGTCCTATTATTATAAAATATAAAGCTTTTGCATTTCCATCTCCATTATCAGTTTCAATAAGCACCAATGCTTATTAGCATTGAGACAGTTTTTCTATTAGAAGATTCTACAATAAAGTATTTAATTTTAAGATGTCCTGACATAAATATTTTCTTCAAATATGAAGAAAAAATAAGTAAAAGTTCTTTACATAGTAATTCATTTTATAAAATACATTTAGTTTTCCTTTTCATTTGAATCTATTTTTCCAACATATGCAATATAGCTTTATGTCAACAATGGCTCAGAGACTTATCACGTGTATTTTATTAAAAGAAGCTGTGCTTCTAGAATGCTGACAAATGTGCTCACTTTTACAACACATCAAAATGGAGGCAAACCAAAGTGTTCAGAACATGTGGACTGTAGAATTAGCCATTAAATAATGGATTGTCACTTAGACTCTACAAATTTGGATTATATGGCGAATAAAGGCTCAACTTGGACCGATCACTGCATATAGCAAACATTATTCTTCAGGTATCTCATAGTGAGAGGTGAGTGGTATGCTCAGTTCCTAAGCACTGAAAGCAAGACAGCTTGGATAGTTATAGATGGAATCTATCAAGCTAAAATGTGATTACAACTGGTTCAAGGAGATTCACATTATAGTGTTCGCTCACTGAAAAAATACAAGTAATGAATGCCAATTGATGGACAAATACAATAATCCAGTGCCGAGAAATGAGTGCAAGGTACTGCCGTGAATTTAACCAGGAGCTGGTGGATATATCTGGTGGTCTCTCTGCATTAATTTGCTTTCTTTGAAAAACGAGACCAGTGGTACTCTTTATTAAGCAGAATTTTAAGAGTATAGTACTTCTTCCCTTCAAACATAAAGAGATTAGGGGCCGGCCTGGTGGTGTAGTGGTTAAGTTTGCATGCTCTGCTTTGGCAGCCCAGGGTTCGTAGGTGCGATCCCAGGCGTGGATCTACACATTGCTCATCAAGCAATGCCTTGGTGGCATCCCACATACAAAATAGAGGAAGACTGCCACAGATGTTAGCTCAGCGACAATCTTCCTCAAGAAAAAAGAAGGAGATTGGCAACAGACGTTAGCTCAGGGCCAATCTTCCTCCTCCCCCAAAATAATAATAAAGTGGTTAGCAAATGTTGACAAGGATATGGAGAAATTGGAACCCTTGTGCTCTGTTGGTGTGATGGTAAAATGGTGCATTCACTATGGAAAACAGTATGGAGGTTCGTCAAAAAATTACAAATAGAACTACAATATGATCCAGGAAACCCACTCCTGGGTATAAACGCAAAAGAATTGAAAGCAGAATCTCAAAGAGATATTTTAACAACAATGTTCATAGCAGTACTCACAATAGCCAAGAGGTGGAAGCAACCTAAATGTCCATCAACAGATGAGTGCATAAACAAAATTTGGTATATATACATAATGGAATATTATTCAACCTTAAAAAGGAAGGAATTTCTGTCACAAGCTACAACATGGATGAGCCTTAAGGATATTATGCTAAGTGAAATAAGCCAGTAAAAAAAAAGACAAATACTGTATGATTCCATTTACATGAGGTATTTAAAATAGTCAAATTCATAGCAACAGAAAGTAGGACGGTGGTTACCAAGGCCTCAGCAGAGAGGGAAAGAGGGGTTTAATGAGTGTAGAGTTTCACACTTACAAGATAAAAAGGTTCTGGAGATCTGTTGCACAACAATTTGAATATACTTAACACTACTGAACCATACACTTAAAAATGGTTAAGACGAAAAATTTTGTTATGTTTTTACCACCACCACAAAAATAAATATACAGATAACTCAGAGAAGAACGGGTTTGGATTATAAAAGATTATCTTGAAGGTCCTGGTTTGGCTAATTTGGTTAGAAAAAAGCTTTGTGGTAAAGAGGGCGCAAGCATATGTTTAGAGAGGCAAGCCATAGGGTGGCCTGACCAGTTTAGCAACATCTCATCCCCTTTGATCTCATTTTCACGCAAATAAGTACTACTTTTTGTTTTCTCCCACAGTTTAGAGGACCACCCCAACCCCCACATCCCGACATACCATAGTAGACATATAAAAGCAGAACTTCTCTGGGAACAAATCTCCACAGAGTGTCCTGCTGCTGGAGACTCAACTCTTACCCACTGGAGCTATTGAAACATTTATGTGAATAAGCCATTTTTAAAACACTAGTTTATTCAAACTCTGGACCAACAGAGGTATTTGAGTAGAGGAAAGAGAGAGGAGAACATTTATTTAATGTAATGAAGTATGAAGAGATCAGGCTGCACTGGAGAAGTCAGTGGGAATAAAAATTAAGAGGAAATAAATTTTAAAACTATCAATTAGGAAGTGCTAACTACCTGGATGAGAGGACCAGGGGCAGTGACTTTGTTTAATGGAAGCAAACAGTGTTTTAGGCATAAAGCACCCAAATGTCACAAAACTGTTAAGCCAGACATCCCTAGGGCAATGCTGGTTCCAAGGCATGTTATATGAGCTCTTCCCCTCTTCACTTGAAATATATTTAGGATGAAATCTACTTTCAATCAACACTTTTCTTGCAGCGTTTAAGGGCCAGGTTCCCTTCTCCCCATTCCAGGCAGTTCTGTTTTGACCTGCCATACTCAATGGACTCCTGGGTAAGCTTTTGTTTCACTTGAGAATTCTGCAGCTGAAAAGTTTGAAAACCACTGAACTAAGATACATATGTAGTTTCAGTGGCTTGACCCTGTGAGTATCCATCAGTTTTGCACACAGCAGGGTTTCTCAACCAAGACATTATTGACATGTGGAGCTGGATATGTCTTTGTTGTGGGGGTTGTCCTGGCATTGTAGCAGCATCGCTGGCCTCGACCCACTATACGCCAGTAGCATCCCTCCCGGATCCTCTAGTTATCACAATCAAATGTCTCCAAACATTGTCAAGTGTTCCCTGGCGGCAGCAGTGGGGGGGGGGGGGGGGGGTTGGGGTGGGCGGGTGCTAAAATCCTCCCCTCCCAGTGAAGAAGTGCTCATACAGAGGACTTACAGGTCCAGTTCTAAGCTAAGACCCCAATCTGTGTTCTGTTGCTGTTTCATAACAGGTTCTCCTTTCTCTTCTACTACTATGGCAATATTAAACATGAGCTAACACTGTATTATTGCTGATTTTTTTTTTATGGGTAGGAAGAGAAGAGAAGCAGGCTAGAGATTCTAACACAAACATGGGTATTTGCTTACCACACTTCTAAATTAATGGGAGAAAAAGTTTGCTTTGTTACTTGAAACACACAGCATAAGAAGTTTCTAGGTACCAGCTTAGGCTTCAGACCTGAACACAAAATTTATTTGTCCAAATACACGTATTTAAAAAAAAAAAAATAAGCAGGTGACATGTGTCTTATCCCCTTCCCTCTCATAGCCATCATCCCAGCGCCTTCTAGCAAATCAACAGTTTTTCAACTCTTCTGTTTTCCAACTCAAGTTAGGACATCTATTCTTTTCTAAAAAGTCTCTGGGGATGGTCTGGGTTGTTTTCAGTATCTGGGAGAAACTGTCATAAAGAACATGCTTATAAAAATCCTGCAGCATGTCATCTCACTGAAAAAAGAAAAAGAAACTGAAATATTTTCTGCCAAGTATAAACAGTACGATTTTGGCTCCCCATGGTAAAATGGATAAGTTTGAAGAGTTTAGATGTCAAACTCTTTTTCTTGTACCTAATGTTTGGTATCACATCCCATGGACAATGGAAATTTGCTAATTGCGTGTGGGTTTTGGTGATTTACAAGCAAAACAAATGGGAGAAAAGGCTTTAATTTTCCCAATATTCAGAATATTACTTCATTCCAAAAGAAATGCCACCTATAAGCAGCCTCCTTCTCCTCCTATATTTGATGTTCTGTTGAACTTTTCCTTATGTACATCATTTGGTTATGTTGGGGATCAGAACTGGCCACCCCAACATCTGTCTCTTTGGCTTGATTATTTTTAAGGACAAAAAACTCTGAGAGAAACTTTGACCTTCCCCCACCTGCCTAAAAGAAATTTAAGATAAAAGCTCTGTCCCCAAGACAGGCCATCACCATAGAGAACTCTGGGTATCTGTAGACTGGGAGCATCTTTGCTAAGCCCTTCTTACCAAGGTTCTATCTACCAAACATTTGCTTTTCCATTTCCATGTGAATTGCCTCCCTCCCCTTTGACACCCCAAACCACTACCCGCAACATCCTCCTTTGCTTTTAGCTGAAGACGATATTTAAGGTGGCAGCTTGGGCCGTCCTGAGTCACCCAGTTTTCCTGGTTTTCTCCCATGTATACATGTTATAAAGTTTTGTTTGATTTTCTCCTGTTATTCTGTTCTCATGTCAATTTAATTCATAGACCAGCCAGAAGGACCTAGAGGGTAGAGGATTTGTCTTCCTCCCCTACAGTTACATAATTTGTGGCAAGAGATAGCTAGAGAAGTGAAACAATATTCAACGTTTTAGCCAATGGCAATATTCAGGGTGTCAAAAAATGAATCTTTACACAAAAAACACATCTAGTGTCAAAGTCAACTTCTTATACAAATCCTAACAAGGACAAATTTAATTTATAAACAATTAGCTTGAACAAAACATTTAAAATTTCAAAGCAAATTATGCTACCATGAGCATCTTTCATCACTGAATTTATATCCCTTACAATGTTAGTCAAGTCTTAATATGCAGAGAAACCAAGGTGGATATAGGTGAGTTATACTTTCTACAACATTCTCAATCCTGGATTGGAGTTTGAAAGCTAGGCTTTCCAAAATGCCGTGTGTGCCATGTGTTCAGGGTAATCTGAAGTTCATGATGTTCTATGCTAGGCAGGTGACCTCCTAAATAACATGTTCAGACCTTGTTTTGACTAGTGTTTCTTCGTCTCTCATGAGCTATCCATTAGTTTTGCATTACTTTAGGCTTTAATGTCTTATTTGTATTTTGGTGTTTGTACAATATTAAACTTCCTTTATTTTGCATTCTTCATGAGCTATTCTGAGGCTAACCTCATCTGCCTCAGGGTAATGTGGAACAGCAGCTCTTGAGGTCACTTTAGCCCTCATCTCCTTGACCCAACTGAGGTCTCTTGAAGGATTCTGGGTCATTGTACTGCCTGGGTAGTGTCAAGATCACCATGAGCTTCCCTGACTCCGAGGACTTCAATGACTCCAAGACAGGATAGATTTGCTGACCTTTAGGTCCATGTGTCCACATCCAACCATTGTTAAAGGTCGTTGTGTTATAAGTTTTCCAGAAGTAAATATAAGATTTGCTACTAATACTGTTTCCTTTTTCTTTTATTTTTAAAGGAGTCTTTGTTTCCTTCTGAAGAAAATATTTGTTCTTCTAGGATTTAAAGTACGCAGATTCTTCTGGAGCCACACAAATATTAAGACCGTAAGTAATATGCAAAAAGAGGGAAAATCCAAGAGCTGTTTAAAATAAACAATTTCAGAAATTCTACAGCAAATCCTAGCATCTAGAAAATTTATAATAATTGGTATGATCTCTTACACAGTGGCACATTCATAATGAAGTTAAACATACAGGAGGCAGAACATATTAAAGACAGATTAAAATGCAAATAATGGATTAAGGCAGGAATGTTTTTAAATGATTTTCTTTGTTATAACACTATCTATTAAAACTCTATGGCTAAATAATAAATATTTATTCCCTATACTTCAAATTCTTTTAGGAAATAATGCTACCAAGAGAAAAATGGAGATTGGTGATAAAATCTCAAAATACCTTTATAGAAAGACTTTTCGAAAATTTTCAGAAAGCTATAAATCTTATATTAAGCCTACTAAATAAAACTGCATGACTTATAACACAACCAGCATCTAATTTCTCTGGCAGACAACACAGCTAATTCATTCGTGGAAATCTAGCATTGGATAGTACAAATAGTTGCTAAATTTCCCTTCCGGTAATTTAGGCCAGTGAGCATAAAACTCATCAGATTTGTTTAAAAGTGTTTTCTTTTGGGAGGAAATGCTAGAGAACATGAAGAAAAGACTGAAAAATAGGAGAGAAAAACAAGTTTATTTAAAAAGACTAACTATACGTATAATAAATACTAAGAATTCTGCTCTGAAAGAGTTATACAGGAAAACAATCTAAACAGCTGAAGTTAGTCTATCCTTCCTTGAGGCTTTTACCTTTCAGTATTAGAAAGAAAGATCCTAAGCAAAATAAGTCACCCAAACTAAAACATTCAAAATTGTTAAATATTCTCAAGAAGATAAATTATCCTACAGCTTGAGCCATAGATTCACAAAAAGGCTGACATAATTTTTGAATAAAAATAAACAGCAAAGGTTATATCATATTTATTATTTAGACTGACCTTCCAAACTTTAAGTAAAATTTGCTTCCATAAAGGAAGAGGGAATCTATTTAAGGAAGCTGCCTCTACTGAATAAAAGGGAAATAAAGTAACAATGAACAAATCCATTCTAAATAGCTACTCTATAGACTACCAAATTAAAACTCGTAAGGTAAAAATACTATTGCATATATTAATGCTAATATTTATATTTAAAATTATCACCCTTCTCTTTGAGGCAGCAATTACCCTCCAATATGGTCCTTACTTAGCTAAGCCAAAGGATGCAAGAGAGCAACATCAGGATGTACATAAGGCTAATAAAACAGAATCCCAGAATCACAGAAGAAGGGTGAGGACAGACGGATGAGAAACAACGTCCAGTATCTTTTCATGTAGACCCAAATCTTCGAAGCAGTAAAATTATAAGTTATCCATCTAGTAATTTATTTATGATCCTCAATCTAAGCCATTTCAGTAATCTTCATGGGTTGATTTAAAAGGTCTGATCCTCTTATGATCTCTTTGGTAACGATGATCCATAGTAAACATAATCTCATCTGAATTTTGCAAAACAAACTTTCTCCTCTCTGCCCTAACCTACTTTTTAAGATTCTATAAAAATGGTCTATTATTTATTTATGGAAAAATGGGGCAGAGAATGATGAGTCTACTTTTTCCATAGAT
This sequence comes from Equus przewalskii, assembly GCF_037783145.1. Classification (NCBI taxonomy): domain Eukaryota; kingdom Metazoa; phylum Chordata; class Mammalia; order Perissodactyla; family Equidae; genus Equus; species Equus przewalskii. The sequence goes on from NC_091852.1 coordinate 17,416,121, forward strand.
TTGCCTTCACAAGCAAGGATTCAGCATGTAAGATGAAATTCTACATAGAAAAATGGAATTTTTTCTCTATTTACTTTAATATTTATTCAGATACAATTTTGAAAATCAAGAATGAAATAATAAACTATGATACAGATATTACTGGTAAGATAATTAAGAAACTTAACTCACCATTTTTTAGGCTTTGACAATGGTTTGTATTTGCTGTATTTCACACGCCATTCTAGAACTTCTTTGCACCGTTGACATACTCCATCATGAAGTTTTGCATTAATTTTCTTAAAGACAAACAGAAAAACAAATTGAGAATTTCACCTGTGAGCCAGCACTGCAAACCCCATGAAAAAGGTACATGAGAAATGTGTTTTAAAAAGAGTAACCTAACTTTAACCTGTGTAACATTTTATGATATACTATGTATTTTTATGTATATCACTCAATTTGGTTCTTTACAAAGGCAAAGATTCTTTACTGGGTGTAGTTCAGAATTATTTAGGAAACTGTTTAACCTCCTGGCAGTATTTTGAGAAAGCCCTTCTCATTGACGCTGACATGTATGTACCTAGGTTAAAACTCACACTGTACAGTTAAGATATGAGCATTTTACTGTATGTAAGCTATATATCAATAAAAACTAAATTCATTTACAAAACCAAATCCACATTTTAAGACTACTGTTTCAACATTCAAATCTTACCACTGAGAAATGAGAAATTAGATCGTCCTGAACTGCCATTCTGTAGGGGAGAGCAGAGACTATGAAATTTGAGAAAGGAGTGCCAGGGAAAAGCAGGTGGAAGCAAGAAGGCATTTAATTACTCAGTTTAATCCTTTGTATTCTTATGTAAAAACAAAACAATGTTTTAGAAAAGTTACCCTACTAATCTGGTTTCTTCAAAATAGAAAATAAATATGTGCATGTGAATATCTGTGGTGGAAAGGCCTTATAAAAGAAAAAAACCCCACATTTTTATTATAATTTTCTTCTCAAAATGTATTGGAGAATAAGGAGGATGGGAAATTGTTAAACATGTCATGTGTTCTCCACAATAGTTTTCTATTTTATAACATATTCATTTGATTCAGAACCTCGATGATATGTTTCCACTGGGTACTCTGGGAACTCTCTAACTCTGGCTGTGGAAGCCTGGTCTTTGCCTACTGTTGGAACAAAGGGTAGAGGACATTTTGAACTTTCTTTGCTTTCTTTGTTTCCTTTTTTAATTTCTCAAGAGGCAAAAGAAAAGCATCACGAAAGATGCAGATTCTTTGAAGGTTATTTGATATTGAGTTAAAAGCTCAATATTTAGAGATCATCTGAAAGAAAACAAAACTTTTGAAGAGTGCTTGACATTCTTTAAAGTTCTAAACAAGAAGGTAAAATAATTTGACAAAACATTTATTTAGAGAGAAAATATTTCAAGGGTATTTTCAAAAAGCATAAATTAAGCTGTGAATACATTACGTTTGAATTTAACTCTGTGGTGGAAAACATATTCTGTTACTTATGAATTGTGTGTGGGTATTCCTTTCTTCCTGATCTAGATGGAGAGTCCCTGGGAAAATAAATCCTGTGTGCCACTACATTCCCGCCTTCCTGTGGCCTGCTAACTGTTGCCAGAAAAAAGGAAATCTGTGCCTGATACTCTGTGCCAAATTCCTCTTCTTATCAACCTTGGTACTTAGTTATCGCGTATAGGGCTTGTAAGAAATACCCAGAACTAAAGCTCACATTTCATCAATTGTTCTCACTGCTCTCTGTTACCTAGCATATCTTAGTAAAAGCATTACTTATATTTTCCTAACTCTAACAACGAGAACAAGCAAATGACTTTAACTATGATTATAATATGAATGTGATATAAACTTTCTAATTAGAATATTCTTAGAATGCAGAACATTTCATTATCTGCAATTTTATTATATATAACACGCTCTGCTTGTTAACGAGGAAGCATTATTTGGTTTCTTGTTTGCTTCTGTATCTAATTTCTGACCAGTTCATCTTGATTAACAAAGCTGCACATAGTTTGGAAACTGGTTTCTTTAGGGTGGATCGACAGTAGAACAAAACAGGTCTTTGTGGGAACTTGTCCTGTGAGTGATGTGTGAAGCAGTATAAATGGAGATGTTGTACAGAATTCACATGACTAACAGGCACTACTGCAAAATTCAACTTGATTTTCATGTGTTAGGAAATGAATGAGAGTAAGAAGGAGAATGAATAGTACTTTCACTTAAAAATAGTTGCAGAAAGAAAGAAAATTGTGTATCTTGTTTTACTGTATTTTGACAAACTAGCAAAGTGAATTCCAGAGATGTGAGCAATGAAAGCTAAACCCTAGTCCTAGGACGACTCATTCCACCTGGCGCTAAGGAGATGGCAATCTTGCCTTATTCACACCTATGTTACAACTAATTAATTAATGTTAATTAATGTTAATTAATTTTAGCATGTCCCTCATGGTAGAAGATCGTAGGTTATTAAGGTTAAGATTTAAGCACGTCCAAATATAAGATCAAAACAATTTCATAAGTACAAAAGTCTTTAAAGATCATTTAGTTTAACAAGCTACTTTCCAGATCTTTAAAGGAAAAAAAAATCTTCAAGGGAAGATTCCACTGAACTTAGGATCCTTAGCTAAAGAGGAAAACCTTTTTTATCAAGTGAATATTTTTTTTTAAATCAGAATAAATTTAAGTTGTATCAAGACACTCCTACTTTATACATAAAGTCTTAAAAACGTCTTAGACATCATTAATTCACACAACTATTTTATAGTAAATGTGGTTATCCCTGCTTTAAACATTCTGTTATCAGACAATGCATCTTTGGTAATATAATACAGCAATCCCAAAAAAGAAATTGAGTGAGGACTTCAACTCCCAAGAAGGTAGGAAGAGCAAACTGTAAATATAACATCCGTATCTACATGCTGATGCTGAAAACTATTTTATAAAAGGTAAAGTATCATTTACCAGAAGGAAGATACTACTGTGGGGGAAAAGGAATTTGAATATCATTCAAGAGCAACTAATATAATCTTTCATTAGGATTTTTTTTAATATCATAATTCTGTCAGAAATGCTACAGGTGAAATAATGGCATATTTTACTTCCCTTTATCTACTGAAAAAAAAATTAAAAAACGAAATTCTCAAGGAAAATGCCACTTCTAACCACTGCTGAAAATCCATTTCCACGTTCCATTTGCTTGTTCTTTCCTCTACATTAGCCCTCCCTCCAGTAAGGTATTTGACACTCATATAGTTACAATGTTACTCCAGAAAATAGGATTTTTATATCTTATTTAATTATATTTAAAAGTATTTATGTTTTAATTTTCTTGTAACATTCCCTTATTCTAATTTGGTTAGAGGATAAAGGATCTCTGGATTTGGGAGCAAATACTTGCAAGACTAATAATAATAATGTGAAAATCTGTTTTTTAGGTTGTGACTTTCAAATCATAAACTGTATTATTTTAAATACTTTTAATATGACTAGAACATTGTTGGCATAAGGTATCTTACAAAATAAATACAACCGAAAAATAGATGAAGGAATCAGGTTGAGGGAAAAATGCGAGTAGGCAGGAAAAATTACGCAGCAGTCAGGAGCAAGCTGGGACGTCACCTGCTAGAGCTGGGCCACAAGTGAGATCTGAGCTTTCCAGCAGCCAGCAAAACATAAGCTCTGCTCCCCTCCCTGACTCAATGTCTGTAATATGCCAAAAATCCAGTTTCTCAGAAGCAGCACAACTATTCTTGTTCTTGAAACCCACAGTTTCATCTTTCCCAGAAAGGACACTATAGATACAGTAAGCAATGCTCTCAAAATATCCTTACAACACAAAGCATTTCACAGAGCTGTTTTTGATACCGGTTCTCAAAGTAGGCCAGAGTTAAATAATGCCAAAACACAGTATGGTAAAAAGGTTTTTCTCGGGGTGCAATGTAGGTACAGATGCCTGATATTCATAGGATCTATAAGAATGCACTGTATATCATAAGACCATCTTCAATAAATACTATTTCTCTCAACAAAGTTCTAAAAACATTCACCTCTATTATAAAAAATTTCAAACATGTAGAAAAAAGTTAAAACAATAATACTAACGATTAGCCATAGACATACTATCTAGAGACAACTGTTAACATTTTACCTATTTGCTTATGTGTGTGGACACTTAAAATTAAGTTGCAGACATCAAGACACTTCACCTCTAATCATCTGTATCCTAGAAATACTTTCTCCTGCTCCTCCACAATATCTTTACCACACCTCAGAAAAATGAAAAATAACTCCGTAATGTCACTGAATGTTGTCAGTCTATATTGAAATTTCCTCAGCTGCTCCCAAAATGTTTTTTAGAGCTGTTCCCCCCAAATCAGGATCAAATCAGTATTCAAGTACTGTTTGTTATCTCTCTTTTCATCTAGAAGGGTCTCCCTATTTTATCCTCTATTAAACTGATGTTCTTGACAATACCAGGTAAGTTGTCTTAGAGAATATCCCACATGCTATATTTGTCTGACTGTTTTCTCATGGTGTAATTTAACCCATTGCTTTATCTCCTATATTTCCTGTAAAGTGGCATTTAGGTTTAAAGCCTTGATTAGATCCAGGTTTAATATTTTTGGATAAGAATAGTTCATATGTGCTGTTGCTGCATACTTCATATTACTCCAAGTCAGGAGGCACATAATATCCACTAGCTCATACGTCCACTAGTTAATAATGTCCCCTGGGCACATAATGTACACTAGTCCACATAATGTACACTAGTTCTCCCCTGGTTGGCAATGCAAAATTTGACTGATCACTTGGTTAAGGTGGTGTCTACCCAGATCTCGTCAAATTATAATGATTAGCAATAATTTATGGGGATCATGTCAATATACTATTATACCATAACAACATTTCACTTCATGATTTTAGCATCCATTCAAGATCCTTTGTCTGAATCAATCATTTTAAATGCTAACTCTATCATTCTTTCTACATTACTCAAATTTTAATAAAAAGTTGCCAGCTAAAGACAGTTTTGAGGTATAATATACATATGGTAATATTCAACCATTTTAGGTGTATAATTCTATGAAAATGACAAGCAAAATATAAAACATTTTTATCACTACAAAAAGTTCCCTTTGCTCCTTTGTTGTCAATCTCCTCAACCACCCCTCTGTCAACACTGATTTTTTAATGTGCTGCTATAGTTTTGCCTTTTCCAGAACGTACATAAATGGAATGACAAAGTATACAGCAATTTGAGGAGCTCATTCCTTTATTGGTGAATGGTATTCCATTGCCTGGATGTACTATAGTATTTATTCATTCACCATTTGAAGGATATTCTGAGTTGTTTCTAGTTTCAAGTGCTAATCAATATTTGCATACAAGTTTTTGTGTGGACAGGTTTTTATTTCTCTTGATTTAGTATCTAAGAATGGTATTGTTGGGTTGTATGCTAATTTTATGCTTAATTTAATAATTAAGCATAATTTAATTTAATAAGAATCTAACAAAGTGGTTGTACCATTTTGTGTTCCCACAAGCCATGTATGAAGATCCAGTTTTCCCACAGCCCTCCTAATGCTTAAAATTGTAAATATGTTTTTATTTTAGCCATTTGAATAGGGGTGTAGTGTTATCTCATTATGGTTTTAATATGCATCTCCCTAATAACTAATAATGTTGAACATGTGTTTACTTGCCACTGTATATTTTCTTCGGTGAAGTGTCTGCTCAAATCTTTTGCTTACTTTTTAATTGGGTTGTTTGTGTTCTTATTATTGAGATGTGCGAGTTCTGTATATATTCTGGCTACCAGGTCTTTATCGACACATGCCTTACAAATATATTCTCCTAATCTGTGCTTTTATTTTCATTATCTTAACAGTGTTTTTGTAAGAGAATACCTTTTTAACTTCAATGAAGAACAATTTGTCAATTTTTTTTTTTATAGATCACGCTTTTTGTATCAAATCTAAGAAGTCTTTGAAGAATCATAAAGATTTTCACTTATGTTTTCTGGAAGTTCAGTAATTTTAGGTTTTATATTTAGTCTATGATCCATTTTGAGATAATTTTTGTACATGGTACAAAATATGGGTAGAGGTTCTTTTTTTTTTTTTTTTGCTGAGGAAGATTCGCTCTGATGTAACACCTGTTGCCAATCTTCCTATATTTTGTATGGGGGTCATTGCCACAGCATGGCCACCAACAAATGGTATAGGTCTGTGCCTGGGAATCAAACCTGGGCTGCCAAAGCAGAGTGCACCGAACTTAACCACTAGGCCACAGGGCCAGCCCCAAGGTTCTTTTTTATTATATATGGATGTTCAAGTTCCAGCACCACTGAAGTGCTTTTGTATCTTTGTTAAAAATTAAGTCTGTGATGGGGCTGGCCTCATGGCTGAGAGGTTGACATCGCATGCTCCGCTTCGGCGGCCCACAGTTTCACCAGTTCAGATCCTGGGTGTAGACATGGTACCACTTGTCAAGCCACGTTGAGGTGGCATCCCACATAGCTCAACTAGAAGAACCTACACCTAGAATATACAGCTGTGTACTTGGGGGCTTTGGGGAGAGGAAGAAGAAGAAGAAAAAAAATTTAAGTATGTGAAGGTCCATTTTCTGGACTCAATATTCTATCACATTAACCTGTGTCTACTCTTTCACCAGTGCTACCCTGTCTTGATTACTCCCGCTTTATGTAAGTCTTGAAATCAATACTGTGCATCCTCCAACTTTGTTCTTTTCAAAATTGTTTCAGCTATTCTAATTCCTTTGCTTTTCCATATACATTGTGGAATCAGCTTGTTGATTCCAACAAAAAAGCTTGCTATGATTCTGATTAGGATTACATTGAAACTATAAATCAATTTGGGGGAGAATAGCCATCTTAACAATATTAAATCTTCCATTCCATGAACATTGCATTCCTGGGATAAACTTTGTTTGTGATGTATTGTCCTTTTTATTTGCTGGTGAACACATTATGCTAATATTTTGTTCAGGACTTTTGCATCTGTGTTCAATGAAAGATATTAGTCCGTAGTTGTTTGGGTTTTTTTATTATAATGTCTTTGTCTGGTTTTGGTGTCTAGCTCAGTTGCTAGAGAATTCATGTGCAAGGGACTTAAAATAGGAGTAAAGATTTTATATGTCTTAGAAGAACACTAGAGTATTAAAAATCTTATAAAGCTCAAACTGTATTTTTAAATATTTAAAAGTACATTTACTTGTTTAAAAGTGCTTTTTGTCACTAATTCAGAAAAAAAACTATCCTAACTAGATGGAGCTCAGTTTCTTATAGCTAGCTTTCGGTTTGATCATACTTACAGAACACTTTTAGAATCAATTTTATAAGTAGATAAGTATGAACGGGGCAGGGGAGAGCACAGGATTCAAACTTCACATAGAAATCTCCTTTGTATTCTGTCCAGTGGTCTGCAAACTTTGTTTATCTCCCTACTGCTTAGTTTTGCAACTAGTTCTTTCCCTTTAATATTTTTTTTCACTGTGTATTAACAATGGTACACTATATTGTATGATTTTATTATGAAAAGAATTTGCTACTTTTTTTTAAAGATTTTTTTTTCAACTTTTTGTCCCAAAGCCCCCAGGTATATAGTTGTGTATTTTTAGTTGTGGTCCTTCTAGTTGTGGCATGTGGGATGCCGCCTCAGTATGGCTTGATGAGCGGTGCCATGTCTGCGCCTGGGATTCGAACTAGCGAAACCCCGGGCCGCCGAAGTGCAGCACGCGAACTCAACCACTTGGCCACAGGGCCGGCCCCAAGAATTTGCTGCTTTTGTAGATGAAAAACTACTGATCAATTTTATAGATTTAAGACAATATGAGCATTTACGTCTAAATATTCACATTATAGAAATTTTATAAACATACAGATAAAAAGACAAGTTTCATCACTCAGAGATTATATTCGCCACCATTTCAAGGATATATATTTACAGAAATCTGCATTTTTTCTGTACCTGTTGTTTTATAACTTGTCATTAATTTTTGTCATATTAATACATATACTTTTAACGCATATTTTTATTGGCTGCATTATATTCTCTCAGAGAAATACTATCATTTACTTAAACTATTCCCTATCATTTGACAGTTTGGTTGTTTCCAATTTCTGACTGAAAATATAGTTTTTAAATGTGTTACATTATAAACATCAGGAAACTTCCAATGAAATTTGAATTGCAAATTCTCATCACATTATATTTACACATAACAACTTCTGGTTCTATTTCAATAAGAGTAAAAATACCAGGAATTTTATCAGAGGCAAAAACTCATAGTAAAGAATAATTGTCCCTTTCTTGAATCAAGTACATCATTATTTGGATAATGATGTTAACACTATCTATAAAAATTTGCTTTGTTTTATTCTGGCACTTAAAACTTTAAGACACTGCCATTTTTCTTTTCAAATAAGGAATTTAAAAATATCCCTGCTATAATCAACTTAATAGCACATTTACTATCGACAGAACACTGCTAGTATATGATCCAGGATATCAACATTAAGTTCTAGTCACTTAAAACTTTCAAACCTACAAAATCTGTTTTAATGTGATAAGAAGTAATAGTCTGAATGTCTATTACTCTCAGAAATACCTTATTTGGATAAGTTACTGAGTCTTACTATTTTTATGTATTTTATTATTTCACAAAATGAGCTAGTCATATAAATAGCTCAGAAATACTTTTGAAATGAGTTCTAGTAGTAAAATTGCTTTTATTGTCATTTAAGGAAAAATATAAAATCAAAGTTACTATAGGCTTACTTCTTTTTAGGAGATTACATTTGTTCAATATAGCTAATTATAGATTAGCTGTCAACATTTATAAGAAGTTTTCACAAAAAATTCAGCCTGAGTCTCCTGTAAGCAAAATATTACCCTAGTTCTAAAATATCCATATGCATACATCAAATACAGAAATGTTACCAATATTTGATTTTTACTGTATAAAGTTTTAATTAAAAGAACCTAAGACATAAAGTGAGGTATATTTCTACTCTAGCTAAAATAATTAATTTTCTTCCCTAAAGTCTAGTCCATTTTCCTCCCATACACTCTATATTCATCACAAGTCCTTCAAACACCAATACCAAACCGAGGGAAGTGAAAATATATGATAGAGATACTCAAAATGCTACTCTTGTTCAATATACTTACATAAGCTTTTTCTAGTCAAGAAATAATATTTGATTCCCTCTCCCACTTTCTTTGCTACTACTGGAATCTTTAACAAATGACATCTGCGAAAATAAACAATTGCATTTTCATCCAGAGACTGAATATAAAATGAGTTCTGATCATCCTGAACAGAAGACTATTCTCTCAATCAGCGGGCAGAGCTATTGTCTGTGCAATTATACAGAGAGGGTCTATGTACAAACCACCCAAACTACACAGTGATTTATTTCAGCAGCCAAGCAAACTACTCAGATTTTCACTGACAAACTTAAAGCAAAAAGACACTTAAATGGAGCCACACCTGCCTACAGGCAGGAACATGCTGTTGCAGTATCTTCTTCTGGCAGTAAAGAAACCTACTAAGGAAACAACTTTTTTCCAAAGTATACTTCACTCATTTACTGTTAAAGAAAAATTAAAATAAGGTGGTGCTGTGTATTCTGACAAGCAAATGTTTCTGAAAGATTCTAACAACCAAAACACTGCACTGATAAACCAATCGCATCTTTAAAAAGTGTAGTCAGTTGGAACAAAGAGTACTCTGGTATGAAGGTTTTTTAGTACTCCCTTGTTTGTTCTAACAGGTACAATCCAGAAAATGTAGAATTCACGTTATGAATGGTAAAAAAAAATATTTTTATGGAAGGACCCACAATGCAATCCTAAAAACAAATTACAAGCAGAACATAGAAGGAATAATCTCCTGCTGACAAGGGAAATTTGCCTTACAATTAAAACATAGGCACTTAGTATTTTAAAATAAGGTGCTTTCAATTATCTTTGAGCCATCTTCATTATAAACTATCGGACATTTTTAGCAAATAGTCCTAGAACAACTTCTTTAAATAGAAATAAATAGCTTTATTGTTAGAGCAGTTCTATGGAAAGTAAGCCTTTCCTTCCTCAAAATTTTGCTGTAAAAGGTCAATGTGTGATCCCCACTTTCCCTTCTGGTCAATTTTTCCACAACGTCCCCAACTTTGTCTTCTACTTTATATCCCCCCACTTCCTTACATCAGGTCCTCATTTCCAAACTGTGTTACTCAAGCAGTCTCCCAAATAAAAGATGGATTAGAGGGTAAGGACGATAGAGAAAAGGGAACCAAACTGTCAACAGCTACGTTTTAACAGGCATCTGTCCTTATCCCTCCTCTGGTCAGAAACTTCCATTCCTTAAGGCACTCCTGCGACTGGCATTCAGCACTCTCCACAGTGCGATCCCTACTTCCCCTTCTGGTCCTATCCCATTTCTCCTCCCCATGCACCTAAGCACTCCCAAGTAAACAAGTCTGGTAGGAGAGAAACCGCACTCTGCCTCCTCCTAAGTCTTTGCTCTGCCTACAATGCATCTCCTTTTGCTCAACGTTTGCAAGCTGAAGTTTAATTCTTCATTCAAATTTCAGCTTTGCCTTCAATGCAATCCTCCAAAATCCCCTGTAGTATTTCCCATCTCATTCAACTCAGAAAATGTAGACAACATCCACTATGGCCAGGCATATATTAGATCCTAGGGATACAGTTTTTTAAAAAGAGAGAGTTAAGGTCCTTGCCGTTGGAGCTGCTAAGCAGGCAAATAAAGAGAAAGCTTTGGCAGTGTGGAAATTATTAGGACAGAGATAAACAAAGGGTGTTTTGCGATTATCCTCTACCTAACAAAGTCCACGTGCCAGTGCACAGGGAAGGCCACATGGAAGCATGAGAAAGCATATGGCCCTTTTGGAAAATTGCAAGCAGTTAGGAAGGACTGAACAACAGGGTGTGAGGAGAATAGGAGGAATAAGCTAAATTATTAGAGAACTTGCTTGCCAAGCTAAAGAATTTAGACTCTTAAACAGGGAAGGGACTTAACTGGATAAGACCCTAAGCAGCAATTAAAGACAAGACTAGAGGGAAGTATGGCGATCAGGAAGGAAGTTGCTGCAGTAACCTAGAAATGACATACTAAAACACTAAATTTGGCTGTGGCAGTGGAGATAGGAAGACGGGCATAGACATGAGATAGTAAAGATGAAGAAATGATCTAGATTCAGTAAATGGTTAGAGAAAAGATGACTAGTATAGAGTTGGGGCAAAGCCAAGACTCCAGGAAAGAGTGACTTTTAAGCCAATTCTCAAACTTTAGGGTACATACAACCCAGCTGGAAAACATAAAAGTCAGATTTCCAGGCCCCACTCCCTGAGACTGTTTTTTTGTAACTTAGCAGTTTCTGTTGCACAGACCACAATTTGAGAACCTGTGGTTAAGGGACAGGGAAATGCTCTAGAGCAAAAAAGAGGCCAGACAGGGTAGGCTTCTGTGATGACAACCCCTCCCCCTCCCACCTTCCCAAGATAGATCTAAATGCACAAAGCAAGAGTAAGATCCTTGGAAAGCTGGTCATGCAGACTAGTGCATCGGTCTGAGGATCAAATGCAGGGGAAGGTAATTACCAGAGAAGTGGTATGCGTGGTCCATGTTACCATGTGTGTTACTCAAACCATGGGTGGTTTGAGGACCATATATGTTAGAGCCACTTGCAAGGCTTGTTAAGCATAATGATTTCTGGATTCAACCCCAAGATCTACTGATGGAGAATTTCTGGTGCCTGGGATTCTGCATTTTATTTTATTTTTATTTAATTTATTTCAACCTGAACACAGAGTTTATAGCAGCTTTATTTATTTATTTTTTTTTGTGAGTAAGACTGGCCCTGAGCTAACATCTGTGCCAATATTCCCCATTTTATGTGGGACACCATCACAGCATGGCTTGATGAGCTGTGTGTAGGTCTATGCCCGGGATCCGAACCTGCAAACTTGTGGTCACCGAAGCAGAGTGTGTGAACTTAACCACTATGCCACTGGGACGGCACCTAGATTCTGCATTTTAAACAAGCTTTCCAGATGATTCTTAAGCATGATAAAGTTTAGGAACCACTGCCCTAGGCAGCTGAAGCAAGTTAACATTTCTGGAGAGAAGAATGTTTCCTACCTCACCTCTGCTGCTGGCAGTATTACTATTAAGGAGGTGATATACTTTTCCTTAGAAAGAAAGTTACAATTATTATAGTTGAAACACCACTGGTTAGTCTAGATGAGAAATAATAACAATAATAAATGACATTTATGTAGTATCTTCTGCTTAAAAATCAATATTCACAGTGAATTATATTATTTCTGCACAACTACCTTGGGGGATAAATAGTATTATTCCTATTTTAAAGATGAAGAAACAAATCCAGACAGGTTTAATAATCTGCTTATGACTACACATCTACCAAGTAACACAACCAGGGCTCAAGACCATGCCCTCTGCCTCCAAATTCTGTATCCTGCCCCACTAGTCCATACTGTTCTCCCTCAGAAACTAAATCTCAGTCTGATTTCTAGTTTCACCATTGACAGCATCAATTTCTGTGGGAAGATGCACTGTGATTACAACCAAGTGGCTTAAAGAAAACCTTGCAACATACAGTGTAACAACTTGACTGCCTGTTCCTATACTGATACATTCTTACAACGTATCAAACATCCGAAATAGTCTCCAGAATAATCTCAGACCTCACAGGAAAAGCTATGTTAGAGACATAAATCAGGAATCTGGAAGAGCTAGTATATAAGAAGCTTTTCTAAAATTTTATATCAAAACATATCACCCCAAAATATACTTATTGTAGATTCTCACTCTGCATGTCTGAAGTCCCTTAATTCAGACATGGTTCACACTGGTACAGAACTGTATACAAACCATCTGTTTTCTACTCTGATTTCCTCATGGTCAGGAAAAGTAGAATTTATATCAGTAGTTTCTGGCCTTTACTTCTATTCCTGGAATTGAAATCAAATTTAAACACGTTGAAAACTAGGAAATTATTTCCTCTTCACTCTTTCCCTGCCTTAGTTATGAGATCAAATGTCAGACTAAATCTCAATTAGCTAGGGAACCTAAAATTAGGAACATGCTAGGAAATCTGTGATTCCTAAATCAGTGACTCTCAATCTTTGTTTCTGCCTCTACTGTTCACATCCCTATAACACTCTCATCACCAAATATAAAAAATAGTATATCTTATTTAACAGGAGGAGAATAATGAGTATTTGGGGGAAAGACAGGGAAAGAGATCCCGATACATTCTCTTTCAACAGAGGCTGTCTATATCAAGATTAAAGGAGACAGAGCTAAATACATGTTTCTTCTCAAGAGATCTTCTACCATACTTATCATTTAACTCCCTGCTTAGTTGTTTACAATTCTTAGTCCATATTCTTCTGCTTACTCAAGTCCTTGGGTGATTTCACACGCCTTGGACATGTCTATACTTTGGTCAGGTGTCTAGACAAAAGCATGCTTAGGGAAGAGTTATTTATTTACATGGCTTATTATAAAACAGGTCTTTTTGGTTTTCATTATAAAAATAACAGCAAACTAAATAATTTTTACACAGAAGACTGCTATCATAAATCTATAAACCACATGCCTAATCCTTTATAAAAATTCTCCCTGCTGCTATTCTTAGAACATTCCTGTGGTTAGGGGCAGGCATAATTATCTTCATTTTGCAGATGAGAAACCTGAGGCTCAGAGAATTAAGAGATTTGTTTGAGGTCACACAATTAATCAGGAACAGCAGAGGCAGAATCCATAAAAAGATGCCTTTTAGTTTAGGGCATTCTATTAAAGTTACAAGTAGAAAGTGTTCCCCTACAGCTTTCAAGGTTTTCTAGATATTAAAAGGAAAAAAAAAAAAAAGAAAAGCACATAATTTTGCAGAGTCCACAGTTCCATTTGTACTGTGTTTTGACTCAAATTCTAACACTGATATATTAGTTGTTTTGCAAATAGGGCCAAACCTGCTGGCTTGTTCCTAAGGTAACCTTGCAGGATTATACATCATTTGTTTAAAAGGACAAAACAAAATTCCAAAATTAGAAAAATTCATTTAGGAAAGAAAATATCTTTGCTAAGCAATGTTCTAAAAGAGAAGGATTTACTTTTCTGTCATGTTCTTCACCGATTTTCAATACACTGAGACCTAAACAATAAAGGCAATGAAGTGGTGAGCCCCATGGGCCAACTATGTCCAATTCAATTGGAATGCAGAAGGCCCTACTCAGGCAGCAACTGGGCAGTGTCATGAGGCAACACACAGGTTTTTATACGCACTCATTAAAAGTTAGTCACAATTTGAGATCTTGTCCAACCGGTATGGTATGCCCCAAGTTAGAGATCTTAAAAGAGACAAACTACTGACTGACCATTGTTTACCGTGTATTAAACAAAAAAGAATGATATTCATTTCCTCCTGATGGCATATTTAGGAATTTATAGATTTAACCCTTTCAAGCATAATAATTGGTAATGTCCAGAAACCAAATGAATTGATCTTTTAAAATAAATAAACATTGTAAGTCATTTACTTGGGGGCAGGAATACCAGGACAATTACCATATTGGAGCTAGCAAACTTCTTCAAAGAGAGTGCTTTGTTCTAGGCATATTAATGTCCTAAGAATGACCTACGTCTGCAGACAATTGATTCAGGAGTCAAGCCCCATCAGAAAAAATTAGGTTTGTGCCATGGTTCATTTAGTTTAGAGCTCAGGAGCCATGTGTGACTTACCTAACGTCAGTTGAGAGCATCTTCTCATTCGCAAAAAAGAAAACAAAGCTATTTTTGATGACAAGAATATAAAAAGCTAAGGGATAAAATTAAGGTATGTTCTGAATGAAGGATACAAATCACCTATAAGAAAACATTACTACATTTTATTTCTATAGTTTTTTTAAAATCTGAATTTGTCCTGTGATGCTTCTCATTTTATTCTCACGTCATCCCTGTGTGGAAGGAAGAAAGTGGTATTGTTACCTACTGTTATTCTAATTTGTAGAGTAGATATAACTTACCCACGGTTACAGAGGGAGCGACTCAGCTACCCCAGGAGTCTGAGCAGTCTACTCCTGGTGTTGCCCTGACTCCAAGCTTAGGATCCTTCCGACATGTCAAACTATAAAAAGCGTCACAGGTTAGAATTAAATACAGCTTGTATCATGACCATCTCTGTGCCTACAGGAATAATTTGAAGAAGTATGAGTTGGTATATGCTCAGTACCATGCTAGGCATCTCAAGGATTCAGAAGATTTATGATGCATGGTCCCTTCCTCACGGTGCTTAAAATCTAGTTGGAGAGACAAAAGTAATGGGCATGAAGGAAATCTGGTGAGCAAGCAATATTTGTGAGAGTTAAAATGGTGTCTAAACTAACAGATTAACTGGCTGGCTTCTGCATACTGAGCTTTCAGAAAGATTTGGATTGAGGGGGAGTCACCTGAGATCCAGGGCTGACTGAGAGCCTTACAGATTCAAAGACTCAAGCATTTCACTCAGCCCGAAACCAATGGGACAAAGTGAGGGAGTCAGGTATCTCTACTAGTTGTGGCAAATTTGCAAAGGTGTCACAGAATGGGAAAGGCATTTTATGTTTTCAAAGACTGTTGTTAATCTTACGTAAAGTTAGTCCTCAAAAGGTCAAAATCTAAAGTGATACACAAACTTAATTTAAAACAACTCATCTTCCTTCATATCTTCCTTGTACCTCTTCCAGTCATGTATTAAAACTAGAAATGGGGTCATCCACAAGCAGAAGCGGAAGAGATCATGGACAGATCTTCACACAGGCCATTATGTTTCAGCCTTTCCTGAAATGTATGTGGCTTGATAATGGACAAAGAATATGATGATTCAGATGACTGCTTCTACAGAGAGGAGAAATTCCACATTTTTAATGCTAGATTATATGAATAATATTGTAGTTCAACTTTTTACATTACTTGAACTAAAAAGACACTTCAAACTCATAATTCAGCTATTTTAAACCAAAAGCCTTTCCTTTATTATAAGAAGGTCTTACTAAAATTACTGATTTGCTCACTATTGCTTCTTACACACTGGTCTTCTCTCCCCAGCTAGGCTATCAACACCATGAAGGCTAGAACAAGACCGTATCCTCATCTCCATACTGCCTGGCGCAGACACCAAGCAAATAGTAGGCACTCAGACTCTAAAACGTTGATGGTGATACTGATTTTTCTCCTCTATGGCTTCTCCACCACCCCAAACAAGACAAGATCTTTAGCTTGCTTTTATTTTTAATTTCTAGGTTTGACTGAAATCTGAAACTATGGGTACAGATTTTGTCTTCCAAAAAATTTACATATAATATTTTATCATTCACATAAAACTACAGCTCTAACTTTCATTGCCATATTATCAATGATTGTTTAACGTTAATCCCAGTTTAACTAGATTCTTGGTTCACCGCTGTGTCTTCTGCCACCAATCTTCTTATATTCTGGGGTACATCCCTAAGTACATACATGTTGTTTTTACAAACTTTCAGTCTGGATGATCCTTCTGCCCTGACATCTGAGCCATAGCTTAGCTTATAAAGAACTCTAAGTTAAAAATACTTTCTGTACAGTACTTTGTAAACCTTGCCCTATTTTTCACAAGTAGCAGATAAGAAGCCTGATGCCTACAGGATTACAGTTGCTTATAGGTAACCTCTTTTTTCCTTCTCTCTGGAAGCTGGTAGGGACTTCTTTCTATCCCTGGAGTTCAAAAATATCACCATGATATGTCTAGAACCCTTCTATCTGAAGGCCTAAGATTTTCTTCAACTTTGGGAAATTTGGGGTTTTTTTCTTTACTCTTTATCATTTCTTCCTGACCCCCCTTGCCTTCTGGATTACTTTTAGACAGATAGTGGCTTTCCTAGCTCAATCCTCCATATCTCAAATTTCATCTCATCATTTTGATCACTTTGCCTTTTAGACTAGTTTTTAGATGAATCCATTGGCTTGATCTGTCAAATTACGAATTTAGTCTTCATTCTTGTCCATACTACTCATTCAGCCACCCTATTAATATGTTTGCTTTACATTTCTGCAGCCACAGTGTAGTTTTTAAGAAATGCCATAGGCTTAAAAAAACAAGAAACCCAGCAGTCTATCCTTGCTTCATAGATTTTGAGAGCTTCTTGAATCATTAAGTATGGTACCAATTTCACCTTTTAAAAGGCCCTTATGTACCGTATGTATGTATTACCTCTGTTACCTGGGTGTGGGAGGTAGGGTGTTCAGTCACCCACCTCATGGGTTTGATTTTCCTAAAAAGTTTACTGCTTCTCAGTAGTTTGCTCATCTTTATACACGAGGGCCTAGATCTGCACTATCCAATATGGTAGCCACTATCCTTATGTGGCTATTTAAATGAGTTAAAATAAATAAAATGAAAATTCAGTTCCTTACTTGAATTGGCAACATTTCAAATTCTCAATAGGTACCTGTAGCTAGTGGCTACCATACTGGATAGCACTGATATGGAATATTTCCATCATCACAGAAAGTTCTTCTGGATAGTACTGGTATAGAATAACCTGTATCTGTTACAGAATGGGTTACTAAAGCAGAATTGAGAATTGCTATTGCTCTGGAAATAAATTTAGATATTAATTATAGATTCCTTGGCTCTGGCTAATAGGATAAAAATTAACAGCTTGATAGCTTTTGCTTTATGCACAGGAAGCATGTTGCCTCCAAGTATAAGGGTTCCTTGTTAAATTCAGAGACCAAAAATGATCAGGAATGTTGCTGTGCTTTTGTCTTTCATGGCATTTGCCCACTTTAGAGAACTGTTCTTCTGACTTTATCTTCAGGGCAAACGCCAAAGAAAGCCACTTGGTGAAAAGGATTGGTACAGATCTTGTTAATTCTGATACTGGCATTATTCTAGGGTTTTACTAGAAAAATCTTGACTTCCATCTGTATCGTATTACAGATTCATAAATGGTGTAGTTGCATCAGTCTAATCCTATCTATTTTATATCTTAACTTTCCTTAATGTTCTTTTCTGCTTTTTCAGTTTTCTAATATTGTAGTTTTATTTTTTCCTCTGTCATTTCACTGAAATTTGAAGAAAACAGAAAGATAAATGCATGTTTTCAGTCAGCCATTTTGAATTAGAAGACTTAGTAAAATTTGACTGATTTTTCTTACTGGGTAGCAAAAAGAAGGCCGTAATAAAGGTGTCCCTAGAGAATCCCTACAATTAGGGTTAACTATCACAGTAAACCAGGGAGTTTTTTATTTCAGTACACTAGAGAACAGTTCACGATGAAATATACAAGGGTCAAACAACTGCCCACGGGTCAATAATAAAGAGCTTAAATAAAGCAACAGCATCACATACATAAAAGTAACCATAATATTTTTTTAATATAAATAATAGATGACAACTTATCCCACACAACCATTCTAGCTTTATTAACAACTAGATCTTGCATTATGTCCTGTAAGCATTTATGTTTACAGGAAACGTGATATCACATTACTATAATGTCTTGTGATAAAGGCTAACGATGATACAGGCTAATGATGATCTAGGCTAATGATGACATAGAGAACATTCACATATACAGGTATATACCATGATGTCAAATATATTACTCAAATTGATGACTTCAGTGACATGAGTAATTTCAAAACAAACAAGTCAGCCACCTGGTGAGAGAGGGCTGAGCATTTAATAATATATAACTCTTCACAGAACAACAAAGCATTTAAAATAATCCCTAGCTTAGCTTGGTAGTTCATATCCATGATGTTGTAAATGGCTTACAACACCAAATGACCTTCAAAACCAGATATGACTAATTAAAGTTACAATAGAATTCTACTGCTGATAGATCAGCACCGAAAATTATTATACATACATAGTTCCACCACCTATAAGAAACACTTCTTTGTTAACGACATATGTCTCTGGAAAAGCAAACACAACCAAAAAAGAAAATATGTCATACAACTTAGTTCCAAAGGACAAGGTGAATAATTATATTAATCCCCTATTCCAACTAGAAATGAACTTAATAATATATCCAAGAAATGTTTATCATAAAGTTCGAAAAATGTCATTCAATCTCATGAATAAGCAGATGAATTGGAAGAGAATTAATATTAAGGTTGAAATAATCAGCTTCAAAGCTATGGGAAAGTTCAAATTTACTCTTGATATTTTTAGAAGCCAGAAATGCTACAGTCAAAAAAACTACCATCGAAAAATCAAATCACACCAATTTCTTTCAGCCCAAAGAAGTATTATATGAAGTTTTATTGTATATTTAAGTAGTTAAGATGATCCATCACTACATCCACCAATACTATTTATGAAAAGAGAGGCTGGTCATCCAGGTACCTGTACTTCTCTCTCCTTTGCCCCCAAAAGCTATGACCTCAAGGTTATTCTAAAATACTTTATATTCATCAAGATAATTACATTTGAGGAGGAGAGTGGTAGTGACTATGACAGGCCAGTGACGTTCTCTTGATCTGGGTATTGGTTACATGACTGTGTTCACTTGGTGAAAGTTCACTGAACTCTATGATGATTTTTGCTCTTTTTTATATGTTTGCATGTTATACTTCAACAAAAGTTTAGTAAATGAAAATGTTCCCTATTTAAGTTTTTTCCAATTTTTAAAATAGTTACTAGTCTGAGATTCCTGAATGAAGGATTCATATCATACTCATCTTTTGTCAGTGCTTCATACATAAGAGGGGCTTAATAAAGACAGGTTAATTAACACAGATCAGTAATCAATTGTGCAGTGTCAATAAGAACTACTTGACTTCCATTCCTTCATCCCCATCATAGCACTGCTGCTACAGATGCATAAGTACCATATCACAGAACTGCATGCTACAAGTCCATGAGTAGTTCAAAAAGGCTTGAGTCCCTGTCCTCTGAGAGATGGTATTTGTGCATGGATGTGTGAGGGAAAGAGAAAGAAGCCAAGACAAATACACATACTAAAAACTAATGTGACATGAACCATATGTGTGGTGAGGGCAATAAATGCCATAGGGAAGGAGGGAGACATTCCAGTGGGATTAACCAGGAAAGGCATAACTCAGGAAGCAGCATGTGAGCATGATGAACATCTTAGTAAGATGAAGGAATGGACTAGCATTTCCAGAATGCTTAACACTGCATGCCAGATACCATGTGAGCATTTTCATAAACCTTACTTAACCCTCACGATACAGCTAAACCGACTAAGACTCTCACAGGTTAAGAAATTTGTCTCATATCACAGTCAGTAAATAGCAGAGAATTTGACCTAAATCTTTTGACTCCAAGATCAATGTCTACCACACCATGTTGCCACTGTCTTGAACAAGAGCTTGATACCTTTAGCCAAAAATCCAAAAACTCACATCTGAAATCTGACAAAAAATGACAAGGAATTTTTTTCCTACCCAATGCATACACTTCAAAATATTTTTATTCTTTAAAGTAACCTGACCAAAGCCAAAACAAAACAGACCATATCAGCTTACAAGAATGATGGCCTAAATAGACAGTACTGGAATTTTAATTCACAGCTTGTGATCAATCCATTTGATTGGAAAAACTCTTAAGCCAATCACAGTCTTCTAACCAGAGAGCCAATTACCTGTGAGAGGCTTTCATTCTTATGCTTTTGCCACCACATAATGTAATATGTTCATTTTGGCAATAAGCATAAATACCAATTTATC
This sequence comes from Equus przewalskii, assembly GCF_037783145.1. Lineage (NCBI taxonomy): Eukaryota > Metazoa > Chordata > Mammalia > Perissodactyla > Equidae > Equus > Equus przewalskii. Next base: position 17,436,929 of record NC_091852.1, read on the forward strand.
ATCTTGTTTGGGAAAAAAACCTTCACATACTCTTAGCCTCTTCTTGCCCTTCTGTTTATTTTTTATTTTATTTATTTTTTGCTGAGGGAGATTTTCCCCAAGATAACATCTGTTGCCAATCTTCCTCTTTTTTCTTGCTTGAGGAAGATTTGCCCTGAGCTAACATCTATGCCAATCTTCCTCTATTTTCTTAATTTATTTTCTTTTATTTTTTTTGCTCAGGAAGATTTGCCATGAGCTAACATCTGTTGCCAATCTTCTTCTTCTTTTCTTTTTGCTTGAGGAAGAGTAGCCCTGAGCTAACATCTGTGCCAGTCTTCCTCTATTTTGTATGTGGGTTGCTGCCATAGCATGGCTGACAAGTGGTGTAGGTTTGCTCCTGGGATCCGAACCCACAAACTCAGGCCGCTGAAGTGGAGCATGCACAACTTAACCACTCCGCCATGGGGCCAGCCCCTCTCTGTTGTACGAGGACTTTTATTTATTCACTCAAACATTACTGAGGAACCTTCAATGTGTCAAGAACTCTTCTCTCAAAAATGAATAAAAGAGATGTCTTGTTTTCAAAAAGATTCCCCAGTGTAACAACAATTTTACTAGATCCTTTTCATTTCATTTTTTGTTTTCAGATTACTCTCCTTCAACTTCCTAACACACACCTACAAACTCATCAGCACTCATTCTTCCTTTCTGCCTGATTCCATTCTTCTATCTCATTCCATTCAACTTTTCCTTGATCCTTCAACCTCAAGCTGTACCATCTCCTTGAGGATAATACTATTCCAATTATTCCCTATTTCATCCTTTATTTCTGAATTATTATGGTATGCTCCTGTATTACCCTTGTCATAACATTTAACACACTGTTATAATATTTATTTACTTCATTCAATCACCAACTACTTATTAAATATGTCCTATGTACCAACCCACGGTCTAGATATTGAGGATATAAAGAAAATCTTTGCCTTCATGGAAAGCATATTCTGTGGTGGGCTATAAATAATGCAAACAAGTAAACAAACAATATGTCAGAAAGTAATGAGAAGGTTATGAAAATTAAACTAATTTAACAGTTCATAGTTCTGCTGATAAACTGAAACAGAGAATGTGAGAAAAGTCCAAGAGTCAAGGGTGATTCTTATATTTTTGGTTTGAAGAACTGGGTAAACAGTGGAGTTGTTTATGGCGTTGGGTAACACTGGAGAAGGAAAAGGTTTGGGAGAGAAAAATTAAGAGTTCTTTGTTTGCCATGTTAAGCTTGAGATGCCTTTTCGATATTCAAGACTAGAGGTCAAGTAGGTAGTTAAATATATAACAACTCTGCAGCTCAGGAGAAAGGTTGGCCTAGAGTTCCAGATGCGGAAAGTATCAGCATAAAGATGGCATTTAAAGCTATGGCCTAAGCTGAAGGAAGAAACTTTAGGAGAGTGTTTGAAGGGTAAATGCTGCTGAGCGACTGAGTAAGATGAGCACTGAACAATATTAACTAAGGATTTGGCGACAGAGATCAACAACCTCGACAAGAGTGGTTTTAGTAGAATGGTAGGTACAAAAACTATTTGGATAGGGATAGAAGCTGTCTGGGATATAAAGAAGTGGAGAACCATAAGCTTTTCTATAAAGAGGAAGAAAGAAATAGGGTGGAGCTAGAAAAGAACATGCGTTCTGTCTAAGGGGGGCTTTTTGAGAAATTGAAATAACTCATCAGAGATGGAAAGATGGATGATGAAAGAGTCCATGGACAACTGAAGCCTTCAGCCTTTAAGTCCTTAAGCAGGCAAAAGGGAATGAGCTCCAGGGTACACGTGGAGTGACTAGTCTTAGGGAGGGACAGGCACTTCATCCACTATAACAGGAAGGCAGAGTACATGGGTACAGATGCAGGTGGTTTGGTAGATGTGATGGTGGAATAATAGAAAGCTGAAAGTAAGCAGGGTTAGGATTCTGTTAGGCAAGTACCACAGAGGGAAAGTAGGATAAGGCAGCTGAGTGATATGTAAACAGGCAGTTACACTGATGGAACACAGACTCCAAGATAGATAACAAGGGAACAAAGGACATGAATTACATACAGTGAAAATTGGAATGGTTAATGTACAGGAGCACCCAATGGAGTTAAAAAAATTATCTGAGGAATAAGGAAATCAGATCAGGTTTTTCTTAAAAGTTTATAAGTGGAGCAGTTACCAGCAACGAGAAAGTTTCAGGTTTGACCACAGGAGTAGATTTCTGAGATGGGGGGTCTAAAAGCTGAGATCAGATGTTGGACTATCCGTGTGGATGCAGCAATCACTAACTAAGTATGATGACAGGAACTCTGGAGAGGCAGTAAGCCACGGACTAATGAGGCGGTACAACTAGGAGGCAAGGACAGATCTGGAGGGGCTAACAGTCTGAGGGCATGTGTTTCAGAAGGGCTGGGGGTTTTGATCGAGGAAGAAAAGGACTGAAGCAGCAAATAGGAGAAAGGGTTCTAAATAGGGGGCTGAAGATGTGGGGAGAAAAAAACATCATTACTTAAGGACTACAGGGAAACAGAGTTCCCAGGAATAGTCAGGTAGGGCAAGAAAGTCAAAGAAATTTTATTTTCAACACGCTGCCTCTATTTGATGATAATAAACTAGCAATTCCAGGAGGCAAGTGGAAGAGTTAGGGGAGGGGGCATTGAAAGGTTGGAAGATTGCATCAGGTTAGGATATGCACAAAGCCAAATGAGGATAAAATTTCCCAGGAATAATGGCTAACCTGGGAATCTTGGATACTAAAAGAAATAATCAAAACAAATGAACACCTTTTGTAAGCTTCATGAGAGCAGTGCAGTATCTTTCCACTAAATTCCCTTTCTGCTTACAGTTAGCAAAAAAGATTCCTAATGATAATAACCTTCACGTACAGGGCCCTTGCACACATCCCATGAGTTCAGAAAAGAATGTTTATTTAATTTGTTCAATACATTTAAGTGCTATTTGGCCTGGAGTGATAAGGAAAATCTCAGAAAGGAATCTTAGGCATGTTAGCTATTCCTTTATCTCCTTCTCATTTTATTTCTTCCTTTCACAAAAGTCAATGGTGAGAAAGAGAGCAACGACAATTAAGGATGAAGTGAGCGGCAGCATGGTTGTTCTGAGGACACGCAGGATTCTCTGTACACCTGCTGTGACCTCACAATAACACTTGTGCAGGTGTGGAAAGACTCCTCCAGCTTCAAACAACAAGTGCTGAAGCAGCCTGTAACTCCCAGCCCCCAGGTTCCCTGTCCAACCGCACCCCTCTCCACTACAGGGTCTCTCTAAGCAGAAAATGACCCATTTGGGGGAGAGTTAATATAAATTATGACTTTCCTCTCTCTCAGGTGAACTAATTTACCTGGATGAAGAATTCTGAGAATATTTTTTCTAACAGTGCAGTATTTCACTTTATGGAGAAACAAGTGTTGACAATATAATTACAAAATTTCATAATCCAACAGTGAGTTTAGTACTATTCCCTAACACAGCAGATCAAATCAGGACAAATTAATTTCAGTGGTCATTGTACGTAAAATTAATTTCAGTGGTCATTGTACATAAAATTAATTTCAGTGGTCATCACATCATTGTACATAAAATATATGATTGATGTAGGAAAAAATTATATTGCAGTAGGCCTCAACATTAAGAAACATGCAGAAGCACTGTATTAAAGGCTTCAAGTGGAAGGTCCTTGGGAATGTAGGTATATGGAATATCCCTAAGCACAGCTGAAATTATTTTTGTGTGAAAGGAAGGAAAGAAAATAAAAGGTAACTAATAATAGGGAAGACAATACTTCAAAATGTTGAAAATACCACAAAGGAAGAGTAAAGAGCTTCACTAGCACTATGACTTTTATTAGGTATAACATTCTTATATATATCATAATGCCCAGCACACCACAGACTGTCACCTTGGCAACTGAAAAAGCATGCTGAACTAAATAACAAGTCAAGTGCAGGGGAGAATATATTTAACATAAATTCATTTAATAGATAGCATTGGTAAACTATATCAAAGAACATTTCCCAAATTGAAAAAAGGTCAAAGGGTGTCCCAAGTGATCGCTAGAGTGCCAGAGATGGCCACCTAGAAACTACAGAGCATTCTATATCTGCTCAACTGCAGATTTGTTCAATGGCTACCCACTTATTTAACCCTTAATTGTTGACGCCCATCGACTGAGAAATAACATTTATCCCATGAATGGCCCTTCATCTCTCACACGGAATTACTCACATCAGGGATTATCTGAACCAATCGGAGACTGTTCTCTAAAGTGTAATAACTCTGGGCTGGGGGAGATAGGACCAAGATCCCGTATCATTTGATTCCAAGCTATCTGGACAAAATGAGCCTTACCAATAGTAGGGCATCCTTTTCTAAAACAAGACTTCATTCCTCTTACAGTATAAGGCATCATGGACAACTAGATTATTATCACTCTATCCTGGAGTGAAACTAGGAAAAATAAGATCTAGGCTCAGTAATTTTATGCACAAAATCCAGTTTGTAATGATCATCTGTATTCTCCTCACAGAGAAACAAATCAACTCAAGTGTCATGACAGAAGTTTGTATGTGAAGGCTTACGAAAAGGAAGAATATTAAAAGACAATTATTAGAATTATTTTGACTTGTGATTAGCTAAGATATTCAATATGCTAAAATGTCAACTTGTTTGCTTTCTTTCTGTACAACTTAATAGTTTTCTGTTTTAAAAGGATTGATAGATGCAGTGTTTCTAAAACTTTCACAAACAAAAAGAAAACAAACAAAAACAGAACTTCAAGACATCTGGGCAATTAATCAGTTGTTTTCCTGTAATATCCATTTTTAATTGAGGTAAAATTTACATTGATGTCATGCACAGATCTTAAATGCACAATTCAATGAGTTTCAATAAATGTATTCTCTTGTGATCACGTTTGCATCACTCCAGAAAGTTTTTATGAGCCGCTTCTAGTCAACCCAGCCATCACCCAAGGGAACCACTGCTTTGATCTCTACAGTTGGAAGAAGCACCTGGTTTCTTTCCCTCCACGCAATGTTTCTGAGATTCATCCACATCGTTTGCATGTATCAGTAATTCAGGTTTTTTAAATAGCAGATTTGTGTCCCATTGTATGACTGACACAATCTGCTTATCTATTCCTGTGTTGATGGATATTTGGGTTTTGGGGGGGATTTTCTCCCAGTTTTTGGCTATTGCAAATAAAGGTGCTTGTAAACACAGAATCCTGCTCTGCTATATAAACGTAATTATACCACCTTAAACTTAAGACAGCTTCCTGCCTAACCAGTGCTGAGGGACCTGACTATATCAGCATCTGCTGTCACATAAGTGAGCGAGAGGAGCCCCACAGAACCCTGGCTGATTAGATGGGACCCATCCCAACTGGTCCACATCTGTGATATGCGACACTCCAGCGGGTCACATCTTGTGAGGAGAGACTCTTTTCCTGAAACATTTCAAACAGGTAGTGTCTACGGGCAATGGCAATAAAGCTCATCTCTGTGCTGACCTAATCTGGTGTCACACTGCTTCTATTACACACAAAAATACAGTATTAAACAACAACAACAACACACATACACAAAAAACGGCTTTTGATTCACTTGTCCTTTAAGGTCTTCTAGCACAGACTTCATCTAAAATAGTTACATGCTAGTTATGTCACTGTGGGTACATCATTCACCTCTAAGTCCTAATTTTCCAACATACAGAATGGTATAATTACAGCATCTATCTTAGGGTTATTTTGAAGATCAAGTTAGATAATGTGTATCAAGTATGCATAGTGGCTAACACACTTAAGTACACAAGTATTAGCTACTATTAACAAAACTATATTTCAAAACTATTTAGAGAGAACAGCCTCAGATTTTCATTTTCCTTTGCCATTCCATGGTAAAGACCAGAGTTTCCGAAAATCACTATGTTTCCCCCTCCCCCTAAATTAGTTCAAGTTCAACAGTTATTATATAAACCAAAAGTTTCCATAGTCGAGCAAGTCTTGGTTAAATAACTTTTTTACACCGCAAAACATCTCGGTGCTTTATGCTAACGTACACTATGACCTCCTGAAAGTGAGATCTAGTATTTAGTATTTCCAAAGTAATTTGACCATGAAATTGACTCCTGCCCTATCGAGAAGATCATGTGATCCTGGAGCTCTAACACTTTGGGAAATTTCAGCAAAAACAATGCTGACTGCACATATAAAATAAATAGCACTCTTAAGAAGATGATATACGCTCTTCCCATTTCGTTTTCTCAAATGCCATCCTTCAGGTCTCAGGGAAGCCTTCTTTAACCCTCCAAACTTAATCAAGACTTCCTGTTAGGTACTCTCAGAGTTCCCTTAGAACTTCCCTTCATAGTTCTTACTGTCGTTTGTATTAACATACTTGAAAGATTATGTGATTAACGCCTGTCACCTTGCCCACCAAACTGTAAGCTTCAATTGAAGCATGGCTGTGTATTATGCTCAACACTATACCCAGGCATCTAGCACAGCGTTTGGTACCAGATACAGATGTGGAACAAATATGTAAATACAAGAATTTCAATGCAGCTCTGTCATAGTGAAAAACTGAAAACAACTCAAATATTTATTAAGAGGAAAGTAAATAAGTTACTCCACATTTATATTATAGATATTATACAGCCATTAAAAAGAATGAGCTTAATCTCTATGTTCTCACATACCCATCTTACTGAATGAGAAAGAAAAAAATGTAGTTTATTACATATGTATTATATTGTGCATAGATGTCTAAAAACATACCATTAAATTGTTAAGAGTGATTACACCTGAAGAGGAACAGGACTGGGTACTTTCACTTTTATACTTCATACATTTCTTTATTGTTTCAATATTCTTCAACAGTATGCGTTTCTTTTCCATGTAATTTTTTTAGGTTTTGAGCAACTGCAAGACCATAGAAATTATCATATGCTTTATGCAGTTCATATTTGTATCACTATTTCTTAAAAATATTTTTTTAATGATCCTCATAGCAATCTTGAGGGAAAGTAAGACAAGAGATAGCATTAACCCTGTGTTGTAGATTAAAAGCTATAGGTAAATTGCCTAACATCACAAAGCAAAATAAACGACAGAACTGCGGCTAAAATGTGGCTCTTTTTTCTTAGTCCAGTGTTCTCTTCACTACACATCACTGCCTTTCCAGTAAGAGACACAAGGCTGTCTTGACACAATCAACACTTTAGCACCAAATGATTAGAAGAGCTTGAAACCTATTCCCACCTCCACCCAGCTGTGCAAATCATGGGAGGGCACTGCAGGCCTATGGCCATAGAGGCCTCTTCAATAACGCCAGGGAAGGGGAGCTTACAAGATTCTAGTGCATGTTCTTCACTATTAAACAACTCCCTTATAGAGAGCTGAAACCTAACTCTGTTACTTTGACCCATTGGTCCAAGTTTGGCCATTTGGAATGCCACCAAACAAGCTTCCCTCCCCTTCCAGAATATATTCAAGTATATGAAGACAGCTATCACGTGTGTCCTTTTGGGAATGGATGCTTTCTCTAGATAAATTTCCCAATGAAACATGTCATTATTCAACTTCTAATTTCAGTGAAGTCCTGACACATTGCTTGGCAGAGGAGGAATAGGGGAGCTATCATGTAAGATTCCCACAAAATAATGAGGTACAAGCAGTTAACTGTTACCACCATTCTTTAAGGAGAGTTACAGAGAACCATGCACTTCCTACCACTCCTCTTTGTTAGATGTCACTGAATCAAACAGTTTTCTGGTGTAAAGCATAGGAATGAAGACAGGGTCAGATGCTTCTGACAAAATCTTGGCTTTAGACAGCTGCACATAGCTGGTTCAGGAATCTGCTATGAACATAGCCAATTATTGGTTCTCCATTAGACAGATGAACAATCAACCTAAAGATCTCTTCTCAATAAAATATTTCTTGCTGTTTTTGTCTAAACCTCCAAAAACAAAGTACCTGGTGGTTCTACCAATGGACAAATGAGACTTCTTCACCATTTAAAAAAGGCAAAGGAATTAATGATAAAATGATAAACAAAATGAAACTTAGTGACTGAACTAGAGATCCAAGAAAAGTTTTAAGACCATAATGACACGGTTGTTAGATAACACCAAGAATATGCACAATGAAAAGTACAAGTATGAGACGTCTAGGAAGAAGTGTTAGTATAACAAGTACAAGTTCAAGAATTCTGGTACTTACAAGTGCAAGAAGTGCAGTAAGCTACACTGTAGCTAAATACTTATTAAAGCTGCTTTTTATCATCCAATGAAAAGCAATCAGAATCAAATGCTTGTGCAAAAACTAAGAGTAAGAATACAGGACAAGACAGACATCTATTTAGACTAGCACAGCTTTTTATTCTGGTTTACCTATTGATAAGAGGCATAAACTTGAGAAAGCATTCCCAAATGTTGCCCCAGGTTTTCTTTCTGAATCTGAGTAAGGGAAAGAGAGGTCTTCTGAGTACCCAAATGAAAACATCCCTCCTTATTCTTCTTTACTGAACCATCTTTCCCTTCCTCAGACTTTATCATAATTTGTAATTATATCTCTTTGTGCTTGCTTGTTGTCCAAGGACCCAGAAAACTATAAATTCCTTGAAAGCAGAATCAACTCTTTTTAACCCTGTATACACATGAGCATAGGGCCTTGCACACGGAAGGTGCTCATTACACATCTGTAGAGTTAGTGAAGACCGAAAGAGGAAAAGCAGACCACTGGTTACCACAAACAGTTTACTTTGCTTTCTTAATCAATGTTGAGAAATTAATCACTTTTTGGACACATTATGATCCAGACCATTTATATACATCATTTAGTTTAGCCTCACAACACAACAATCCTGGTAGGTTTCTCACTTGAGACCAAAGTAAGGCTCAGAGAAATTAAATATTAAATAACTCAAGCCACACACCTAGTAAATTTGAACTCCAATTTATGTGAATTATCATGTTTATCTGATGTGCTGGTGGCCCCCAAAACGCCCTTGTCTTCAATTATCTCCTCTACATACAGCTATGGAGGGAGGGAGAGATGCCTGAAGCAAATTCGTAGTTGCACACAACCCAAGACCTCTTGCTATCTCGACAGTCTTAATTTTCTTCCAGTTTACAGAAATCCTGCTAAAGAGGTAAACGACTTATAAACAGAAAAACAAGCATTTTTACTTTAAACAAATAATTTGATCCTCAGAACATCTTATAAAAGAAACAGGTACTCTCCACTATGTTGTGGCTAAGAACGCTTAATCCTTCACACTCTCCCTACAAAGCTATGGGCTTGGGGTTTTCCAAAAAGGAATAGGGGCTGCATAAACTTAGGGCAAAATTTCAAAGTGACATTCGTTCCATAAACCTCGTTTTCCTACTGCCAGTATGTGACCCAGATGGGAGTTCAACGACTCAGTTTCCCTATTTGCATTTCCGGTTTGATGAGGGTCCCGTTCACTCTTTGCGCAATGAGTTAAGCGGTAGCGGCTAAAAATATTTACGAGGAGACAACACATTCAGGTCAAAGAAAGGGCGTGGGAATACCATTTTAGAAAAGGTTGCACTGCGGCCAAAACTAACTCTGGGCTGCGGTCCACGCTCTCCCTCGCCAACTCCTCTCACTTCCTCTTTCCCCTCCACTGAACTATTCCTTCCTGGAGTCAGATTTAGTGCAACAGGCAGGTTCCTACCTTGGTCTGAACACTCTTATCAAACTTGTCATTTTTGAAGCTAAACGTATTCTGGTGCCTCTGAGGCCTGGAACGAGTCACGTTCCCTTTCTGGGAGCTCATCGCCGGAACCACAATCAGTTCGCGCTGGACAAAGGAAGATGCAGGGGAGACCAAAACGCCAGCAACTACCCCACGAAGTTGACGCTTCTGTCACTGACCCGGAAGGAACTCATCTAGCTTTCCGTCCCCGCCCCCTCAGCCCACGTGACTCCGCGCGGAGGTCAAAGGACACCGTCCTGCCTTTCAGTTCCATCAAGGTTCTTCCACGCGGCCCAGCCTCGACCCCTCCCCCTCCGCACAGCCTCCCTCTCAAACCCGGCGTGTAAATCCCGCTTTCTCCGAAGCGAGAATTCCCCCATTGGTCCGAACGTGGCAGTCCATCAAGGCGGAGGGGCGGGGAGCTTTTGCTTCTATTGGCTCTTCTTTTCCGCAATCCCCGCCTCCTGCCGACTCAGCTCAGCCTCTCCCGGCGCCCGACTCCTCTGCGCGGCTTGTGATTGGTGGAGGTTGGGCTAAGCGGGGCTGCGACCCGCCCCCGGCCCGCTCGCAGGCTGGAGCCCGGGTCAGGTTTGGCACCTTCCTCCAGTCAGTGACCAACTCCTGGCTTGGAGGGCTCTGTTCGCCCCCTCGATTCCCTTCCCCTCCCTCCCGCCTCGAGAGCGAGCCGCGCGGCGGGCAGGCTGAGGAGGAGCAGCGCAGGGAGGATTAAAGAGAAGAAAGACCTGGCTGGCTCTCGGTGGTGTCTGCGGTGCCAGAAAGGGAGGTGGCGGCGGCGGCGACCACGGCCTCGCAGGACGTGAGGCCCGAGAGCAGCCGACGGCGGCGGCGGCGGTGGCCGCTCGAGCGCCTCGCGCCGGGGCCGTTAGTCAGCAGAACGCGAGCCCGTGTGGAAGAGCAGCGCCGGCGCCAGGCGAGACTCGGGAGCGCGAGCCGGCCCCCTCGGGCGCCGCGGTGCTTGTTCGTGCCGGCGCTGGGGGCTGCAGCCCTCGGCCCCGCTCCTCGGCCGGGCCCGCTCGCAGCTCGGGAGAGGGCGGCGGCGGCGCGGATCGCGGCGTGCGGAGGACGGCGCGGCGGCCGAGGCTCTCGCCCGGCCCTCTCTGCCTGCCGCCCCAGCCGGGGCCGCTCAGGTGCAGGTGCGCGGGCCGCGGGGGCCGGGGCGCTGCGGCTGCGGCCGGGCGCGGGGAGGGGGCGCTGGGCCCGAGCCGCAGCGCGGGAGGGAGCGACGAGCCGGGCCGCGCGGGGGAGGGGAGCGGGAGGCGGCTTTGTTGTTGGCGACCGGGATCCCTCTCGGCGCCGGGGAAACGCGGGCAAGCCGCTCCCGGGCGGGTCAGTGCTTGGGGGAGGATTCTCCGGTGGCTCCAGGCAGGGGAGAGGTGGTAGGGTCCCTGCAGTCGGAAAGGCTGCGGGAGTCAGGGGGCGGGGGAGGAACGGACGGACGGACGGACGGACGGACAGACAGACAGACTGGGAAAGGTCTTGGGTCTTCCTTGCAGAGAAGGATCTCCTGGCGCTTCTCTCTCCGTGGCCGGAGAGATGGGGTCAGGGTCCCCTTCCCCTGCCTGGCTCGCTGTGAGGTTCACGATGGCTGCAGGCTCTCTCCGGAATGTCCTCGTGTGTGCCAGCCTCGATCTGAGAACGAACCTGCCCGGTGATCTGTGTATTCCCCTCGGGTCCTCGGGCTGCTTCTGAGATGGTTGAACTTTAATCTTACCTGTTCTCGAACTCTAGAGTAGGCTCATCAGGACTTGTTTTTGAATTGGCAAATTAGAGGTTTTGTTTGGATTTTTTTTTTTAACCCTGAAACCCAAGTTGTGTCAAGTTAGATTGTACTGTCGTGGAGGGCTTTTGTAAAGCAGGAGTTTAACCCCGGCTTCTTGTTTAAAGAAAATGTTCAGAGCTTTGATCCATGGTGAGATTGCTGCCAGTGCCAGTATTTTTTAAACAATGCTTTGATGTAAATCAGTGAGGTGAATTTGGTAAGCAAAAGGATGAATAACGGAATACAGAGAGGGTGACCTTTAAATTTTGGCTTAGTTTATGAAAAGGTATCCCTGTTTAATATTTTCTCTCATATATAATACTTGATCCGCAACCTGATTCATTGATTTTTTTTTTTTTAAGGCTCCAGTTAGTATAAAGAATTTTGGAGATTTCGTGTCAGCATTTGAAACTGCCTAATGAGTCTGAATAAAAAGTCAGGTACATGTTGTAATAACGTTCGTCTATTTATGTTAACAGGAAGACTTAGAATAAAATGAACTTTTCTCCATAAAGAGTTTGTTTCTTCATATGTTCATAGCATAAACTCATTTGGGTGACATATCTGATATATGATATCCAGTATTTTGATAATTATCATAACTGCCAGTGTTCTAATTTGGGACTGCCCACCTCTTTGCTTGTTGGTAAATTTTTGTATTGGGAGTAGGGGTGATGGCTTACTTAACGAAGAACAGTGGAGATAGCCATGTTTCAATTTAGGAAAGAAACATAATCCCTGTTGTGCGATAGTTGCTATATTATTTGAGGTCCAGGAGGAAATGAAGAGCACCCTCACCCACATTTTGACCTCTCTTTTCTCCTACTCTAATATTAATAAGGTTAATTGGCAAGGATGGGATTAGATATTTAGCAGGCTAGGCAGTTTTAATTTTGTCCCTTGCTGTGCAGTAGTGTAGTTGATAAGTGGCTTGTTTCCTTGAGTATCTTTGCCCATTTTGAAATGTGTACAAAATGACATATGATAAAGAATTTTGTGTTTTCTGTGACAAAACAAGATTACCATAAAGCATCATGGCAAAGTAATGTTTTTGGTAGCTTAATAAACACAGAACTAGGCAATTAGTGTCTGTTCCAACTTCTGTCACTGAATTGGTCTAAAACTCCAGGCAAGCTACCCCACATCTGAGTCAGTTTCTCCATCTGTAATATAGGGCTAATAAAACATGCCACGTGCTCTTTTTATAGACAGGGCAGTGAGAACCAACAGTTACTCTGGTTATGTGACATTGATTGTTTTAGTTAAATAGAATACTTTTTAATGCAATTCTCTTACTTTGTTTTGGTATTATAAATTTCAACTCCTTGGTGATCACTTAGCTTAAAGAAACATGGTAGGGAGAATGCCCGTCTATATGCCATCATTTAGGAATTGAGAAACTCAAAATTTTTTCCATGTTGAGATTGGTGTTGTATCTTTACGTTCAGCGATGACAAGAAAATTAAGAGTGATAAGTTGCCTTGGTTGGTTTACTTACTGGTAGCTTTTACTTCCAATATATCCAGGGTTTTGCTCTTAGTTCTCAAAAATTACTCCTACCTTTCCCACCTTGTTAAAAATTTCTCACGTACATTGCCCTATATACCTCTCAAACCCAGCCTTGTGAGTTTGAGAGGAAAAGTGATGTTTTATGGCATTTTCACAGATGAAATAAATCCCAGAGAAGTTTAATTATTCAAATTGCCTGAAGCTACACAATTTGTAAGAAGCAAATTTGAACCTTTGGACTTGAACCTTTGGAGCAGTGTTTTCCAACACCTGTCTAGGCCCAACAGTTTTTGCCAATTCAGGTGAAGTGAGAAATACTATAGCAATATAAGTATTGGCAACATACAATATAATGAATATCCATGCATCTATTACTCAGTTGAAGAAATAAAACTACAAAACAAAATGAAGCTTCCTCTTTACTTTATACCCCTCTTAAATTCTACTCCCTCTTTTCCCCACTCCCGAACACTAACCTGAAATTGATATGTATCCTTCCTATCCATCCGTGTGTTTGTACTTTATTACATACCTTTATATCCATGAATATTATATAAATTTTCTTTGAATGCTTTGAGACTATTTAGATAATGATGTTTGAATCTGTAGCTTTTCTTCACTCAGTTTGACAAGATTTATCCCTGTTTATTCAGGTAGCTCCAGTTTGTTTTTACTGCAATATGGTGTGTGTTTCATTATATGACTATATCAGATTTGTTGGTCATTTTAGTTGTTTCCAATTGTTTGCTTATTTACTGGTGCTGTAGGGAATATTCTTGTATATGTTTACTAAGCACATGTGCAAGACTTCCTCTAGGGCAGTGGTTCTTGACCCTCTATCTCATTTTTAGAGAAAGATTTTACGACTTCCTCAACACTGTCCTGAAATGAAATTCATAATAATAAGCTTACATTCATATTTTAAAGAAGATAATGCCCTTAGCGAAATATAAGAAGCAATTTATAGCAAAGTAATGTATTTCACTCTGTAAATGCTAGGGCTCAGCCATGCTCTAATCTTGCTACCAAGTATAATGGTAGACCAGTAACATCAGAATTCTGGGAGCCTGTTAGAAATCAGAACCTCAGGCCCTACCTTACTGACTCAGAGCTGAATTTTAACAAGATTCTCAGGTTGTTTGTGTGTACCTTAGAGTCTAAGAATCACTGCTGGAAGAAACATAGTAGCCAGTACTTTGTACCAGTGGGTGGTACCACCATGAGTATGACAGGTGTGTTGAATCGCCCATTCAAATACCAGTGGTTGCACTGTTGTCGATAAATGAGCTTCTGAAATCACGAACTATTTTCAGTAAAGTTTGAACGAAAATGAAAGTTGAGTCCTCTCACTTACTCAGTGATTGCATTCTTAAAAATCTTCATCTATGTTAAAACAATACAGATACACTCTGTCTTCTTTATAAATATCTGACCTTATTCCCCCCCCGCCCCTTAAATGAGTGTCCAGCAGAGTATTCAAAAGTCGTGTGATACAGGGCAGCATTTTCTGTATGTACCAAGAGTACCTGGGGTCCCTGGCATCTGTTCAGTGGTCCCTCCTTCGTTATAACAACTCAAAAGCTGTTGTTGAGAAAGCGTGCCCTGTGATATAAATCTGGTAGTAGATTGCTAGAACACGGGGTGTGAGCTGCTTCTTGAACTTTATTAGGTAACTACCAGTTTTCTCTCCAAAGTGTTTGTATCAGTAATGGATATGAGAGAGTCTCCTTTCCCACCTTCCAAATACTTTAGACTTCTTAAGTTTTGGCATTCTGAGGAGGATGAAATGGTACCATATAGTTTCTCATTTGCATCTCAGCAATTAGTCCTGTAGTTGAGAACACTTCTGTTAATTTTTTTGACCATTCACAGTTCTTTTCTATGAATTGCTTGTTTGGTTTTTCTGTGGGATTGTTTATCTTAGTGATTTGTAAATGCTTTCTCTGTATTCTGGATAACAGTACTTACTAGGTTTTACAAATGTCTTCTACTCTTAGCACATCTTTTCACTTTAAATATGGTATCTTTTGATGACTAGCTGTTCTTAATTGTAATGTCAAGTTTTTTTTCATCTTTAAAGGAGGTCTTGTCTATCCTGGGGTCATAAAGATTCTGTTACAGCTTTTTTTTAAAGTTTTACTTTTTCACATTTAAATCTTAAATTCACATGGAACTTTTTATATAGTGAAGTGTTTGTGAATCTAATTTACTTGATAGAAATGACTACCCTTTATACTGAAATTAGTCATTTTTTATGTTAATGTGTTCTGATGAAATTATAGTGATAGTAGGTTGTATTTAGTTTGCAGTGTTGCTTTGTGGCAGAATTAAAATTTGGCAACTCTTTCATTTCAACCTTTTTTTTTTTAATTTAGCTGGTTTTTGAAATCTATAAGGTTTGGGAAACATTGCTTTAGAGTATTCTGATTCCTGTGTTTCATCTGTGCCTCACATTCAGCCTCTAAACCATCATAGAAAGTGAGCAAGCCCTCTTAAGCACGATCTTTCATCATTAATTTGCATCCTCCACATTTCATCGTTTGTTTTACATGTTCTTTCATCACTTTTTATTCAGGCTAGAACTTTTTGTTGTTGAAGAAGATTTGCTCTGAGCTGACTGACATCTGTTGCCTCTTTTTTTTTGTTTGTTTTAATGCTTGAGGAACATTCGCCCTGAGCTAACATCTGTTGCCAATCTTCCTCTATTTTGTTTGTGAGTTGCCATCACAGCATGGCTCCCAATGAGTGGTGTAGGTCCACACCCAGGAACTGAACCTGGACCACTGAACTTAACTACCAAGCCACAGGGCTGGCCCCAAGGCTAGAATTTTTTAAATGGTACTTATTACCATAATTTTTTTAATAGAATTTCACCAAATTTATTATTTTAGTGTTAATTTGGCTCAGATATAGGCCCTGCTTTATCTTCCTGGGAATTAAGTGAGAATGGTTAAACAAGTTCTTGCATACAGTTAAAGATGAAAATGGGAAAGGAAAAATGGGCCAGTGTCTACCGTGTTATCAGTCACTATTCTGGGTTTTGGGGGTACATCTGTAAACAAAACTTCCTGGAGCTTACCACCCAGCAGAGGACCATAGGCAATATGTGCAATAAATAAAATAGCTAATATGTTAGAAAGTGATAAACACTTCTAAAGAAAAAGAGATGGGTAGAAGGGAAACAAGGAGGCAGTTTGACCTGTTAAGTACGGTGATTAGAGTAGGCCTCATTGAGAAGAGGAGAATGAGCAGAGATGTGTGGTGAGGGCATTAGCCGTGCAGATATTAGCAAAATGTTGGACGAGTGGACAGAATATAGTCTTTAAGTTAAGCCTGTGTTCCTGGTTCTCCCACTTAACAAGTTGGGTGAACTTGAACAAGTTAATTGACTTAACAACCTGAAGCCTTGATTTTCTCGTGTGTGAAAAGGATGATAACCTGAGAAAAGTATTATTAAGATTAAAGGAGATAACAAGTGAAAGCACCTACCTCCTGCCCCGACCCAGTTCTCATGTAGCACTCTACTTTATTTTCATAGCATTTATCACAGTGTATAATTATCTGTGTGATTAGTTGATAAATTTTATCTCACCAATTCTGAAATATTAATGGGAAGAACCAGTCAGTGTGGTACTCTATTTCACTAACACATAGTCGTTTGTAAACTACATTTAAATCTTTTATTTGAAAATCATTTCATGCAGATTTGTTGAGAAAGTGTTTTGTATTTGTAGAGTGTCTTAATGCTAAAGCTTCAAAATGTATTATAGGCATTAGCTCATTAATCGCCACACATCATCTTTGTTACGGAAGCAGTGAATATGTATCATCTTGCACTTGTAGGAACTGAATCTGCTAAATGGCATAAAGTGACACGGAAAGTCAAGGAGAATTTGGATCGAATCTGATTACATTTGGTTGTTTTCACTATGCTTCTCCTTTTTCTCTTTCTGTGATATTGTTGAAATTGACTCTTTTTAAAGTATACAAGCAAAAATATGTAACTTATGTAATATTTTAGATCATGGCCTTTAGAAAATCATTAAGACATAAACAGTATTTTAATTATGACTTTATTTTCACTTTTTCCCCATGGAACTTCTCAGTGTCTAACGAGGTGATACTTGGCAATAGTGCTACAGGTCTTTACCCTTAAAAATACATCCTGCTGAAGAAATTCTTTACTATGGCTGCGTTGGAGTATTTAAGATTTATTTTTAGGATGTAGTCACATTAAAAGAATAGGATTAATAAAATAACTATATGCTTAATGTAGGTCAGGATGAAGAAAAAGGGGGTTGAAACAGCCTCATTAACTTAGTGTAGACAAGTCTCCATTCTAGTCCCAAGAAACCTAAGGTAAAGCAAGTAAGTACCTCTGGGAACAAAAATAGAAGACATTATCAGTTTATCAATTGCAATAAACTTGTTTGGCTTCTGAATTTAGATTGTTCTTAAATATGTTTTGAAAGTTAAAATCAACTGAAATAATTCCTGTAATAAACTTTTCCCCCAAATGCCATCTGTAGACCATGACCTAGATATTTTGTTTCGGATTAGTGCACTGCTTGGTGTACTGATAATTTTTCACTCTCTAACTTTGCCATCCCCACCCTTAAAAGTAAAAATTATTCTCTGCACATCAGTTATTAGCAAGAAAATGATGCCATTCAATAGCTTGGTTTGACAAGCTTATATCTGAAACACTAGAGGTTATATTTTCTTCAGAGCTTTTTAACAGACCTCATGTCACTTTTATTAATAAAGATTTAGGGTAGTAAAGTTATTAGGAGTGAGGAGGACTTTTTAAAATTATACGTTAAGGACATTCTGATACAATTCCCCAGGGTAATGGCTGTCAATTTTGTGTTTGTTAGAATTCAGAAGAAAGACGTTTTGCTTCATGGCCTAATATGTGCATATGCACACACAAAGAAGTTTTTTCACTAAAGAGATTATCTAAATCTGTCAACATGAGCATACTTCACAGGAGATTTTTTCCCCTCTGGAGAAAGAAGTAAAACTTAAAGGCTTTTTAAAAACGGTAGAGATTGTTTCACTTATTTGTAGCAAGGAGTGGTGAGAGTGAGAGAGGAGGATTTTACCAACAGAGAAGGAACAGTGTAGAATGTTGGCAGAGGCATAGAAGCAAGAAAGAATGTCTCTTATTGAGGAACAGTATGTTCAGTGGAATGAATGAATAAGGTAGTGCTCAGAAATAAGGCTATAGACCAGGAAGCAGAGAGGGTGTGGAAATCATGGCATGCTAAAGAATTTAGATTTATTCGAGAGTGCTTGTAAGGCCCATTGAAAGATTTTAAACAGGAAAGTGATATCAGCTGGCAGCAGTGTAGAGTGTGGATTAGAGGGATATGAGATATTATATTGGTGAGTGATTTTCTTACATTAAAAGAAAAGTGCTTGAGCTAAGATATGGCTGACGGAATGGAGAGAGAGAGAGAGATGTGAAAGATAGGCCTTGATTGAAGGAGGAAGGAGGGACATACAGATGAAGATATTCGGGGTCTGTACTTTAAGGGAGAGGTCTATCCCAGAGATTTAAGTCTTTTAGATTTAGGCATCGTTAGTGTATAAATGGTAGTTAAAGCCATGGTATGGTTGAGGAAAAAAAGACAGTAAGACAAAAGAAGACCAAAGTGTTAGTTAAAGCCATGGGTTTGGGCGAGTTAAACAAAAGATAAGAGGAAGATGAAAGACTGCCAATCTGTTCAAAAAGAAAAAAATCAATCAGACCTTTGAAGAGGTCACTAGAAAAGCCAAGATTGGAAGTTAGTTAGTTTCAAGAAGGAAGGAAAGGACAGTGGTGTTTGAATGCTACAAAGTGATCTTGTAAATTGAAAACTGAGAAATATCCAATGCACTTTGAAATTATAACAGGTTATCAGTGATCCTAAGTGGATCAACAACTTGATGATAGATGTTAGATCACAATTCATTTTGAGCCTGATGGGAAATAGTGGAAAGCGAGAAGTAAAGAAGTTTGATTCTGAAGGACACTCAGAGATAGTAGTTAGAATCCAGATATACGTATGCCTTTTTTTTTTTTTTTTTTTTAAGAGGAGAGTCTTGAATATGTTTATAACAGAAGAGATGGACCAGTAGAACAGGAGAGGCTGAAGATACAGGAAACATACAGAGAAGGTAATTACTAGGCAGGGTCTCTGAAGAGGCATTGGAATCCTCCAGAATGTGTGTGGAGGGATTGGGCATGAGGAATTGAGACATCTTAGGAGTGAAAAGGCAATCAGGATTTGATTAATTGATTTCTAGGGTCCAGAAGGAGATTATCAAATACATGCCTGCCCGCCCTAAGTAAAAGAACATCATTTTCTACATCCAATAATGCTAGGGATTTAGATATTTCATTTAATGTTCCTAGCAACTATGCAAAGTTTACAGAGAAGAAAACTGAGGCTCAGAGAAGTAATTTGTCTAAAGCTACCCAGCTAGAAGGTAACTAAGCTGTGATTTTATTGCATTTATGTCTAGCCCCAAAGCCCAGTAGTTGTAAAACTTTTTTTTTTTTTAAAGATTTTATTTTTTCCTTTTTCTCCCCAAAGCCCCCCGGTACATAGTTGTATATTCTTTGTTGTGGGTCCTTCTAGCTGTGGTATGTGGGACGCTGCCCCAGCATGGCCCGATGAGCGGTGCCATGTCCGCGCCCAGGATTTGAACCAACGAAACACTGGGCTGCCTGCAGCGGAGCGCGTGAACTTAACCACTCGGCCACGGGGCCAGCCCCCTAAAACTTTTGATTTTGGGGAGGACTGGTCAAATTTCCAAAAAAAAAGAGAAGAATAATAAGATACTCCCAATTTAAGTTTCGCCCAGTAAAATCACTTCAAAAAAATTAAAATATTTAAACTTTTAAATTTTTTACGGAAGTTTTATTTTTCACAAAAAGATTTATTTTAATGTTAGGAAAAGTAGAAAGAACATAATCTCTGAACAGAAGGCAAATTTTTAAATTAATTAAACACACTACTTTTGTCCTTAGCTTTTCTCATTTTGCCAAAGAATAGTAAAAACTTTATCATAGACTAGCATCAGTCTTCAAACCACCCTTGCCAAGAAAGACTCGTGAAATGAAAACTTTATATACAGAAATATAGCACTTTATTACCGTTTTATAGCAAACTTCAGTTGTTATAGATTAACATTTTATTATGTTCAAAGAAACTGAATGTTGTATTCCCCTACCTTAGAAACTTCTTTCCTATTTTGCTTTGCTGCAGATTGATTTCTAAGGGTTCCCATTACCAAACTTCTGAAAAATTAATAAAATGAACGATAAGCTGAAGCAACTCTGAGAAATATGTAGCGTTAACTCATGAACTCTTTCCTTTTGTTAATTTATTAGATACTTTGGGTTCTGTTTATTATGGCTTATTTTAAAAATTGCTGCAAGTCGTGGTAAATCTAAGTATTTTTAGAAATAGGAAATCAGATTGGTCTAACAGTATTTTGTACTATTGCTTACTGCCCTACCTGTCCCAGTTTGGGAATATTATACTTCATGCATAAACTCACTTACCTGTTATAGAAATGTAAATATTGCCTAACCAACTATAACAGTACATCTTTAATCAACATATAGAAAACTCATTTTTTAGGCTTCCTACTAAAGTGAAGAACTGAACTAGGGTCTACATTCCTCTCTTTTAGTCTGAAGTTCTGCCGCTGGCTGTGGTGGCACTGGAAAATAGAGTAATACAGAAACATAGCGATGTTCAGGGACTTAGAGCCACCATTATTGCCAACATTCTTCTCCTCTAAGTCCTGGAGGATATGGAGATAGTTAGCAAGGCATTTGCTAACATGCCTGATGTTGGTCCTAAAGGTGGAGAAGTAGGGAGGAACTAGGGTTCTTGCCATCTGAGTATCCCAGTCACTCTGTGGTCTACTTTTAGGTTCAAGTGGGGATAGGCTCCGCCAGCTGAGGTCTTCCTTCAGCAGCTGCAGTTGCCTAACCTGACTAGGTGGCAAGGTGAGGCACTTCTAAAAACAAAATTGCTTCTTTTGTGGTAGTGTTAGGTCATCAATTGATACCTTATCACATAGGGATGATGTTTTCTGCACCTGGGGGCAAGAGGAACAAATCACTTACTGTAAATGCCCAGTCACTTAAAAATGAATGCTTCAAGGATGTAAATCATTCCCATCAGCATACATTTCACCCCAAAAGAAATTCTTAAGTCAAACATAAGAGAATGTTCAGTTTTTGCCAATACAAAACTTAAAGTATCTCTTCAAGATAATTCATGAGGACTGGGCTATCTAAAATGGCTTCCCAAGTTAGTCAGGAAGCATTTCAACTTTCTTTTGCCACTATCCAAATAACCCTTTAAAAAAAGGATTTCCCAGGGGGCTGGCCCCGTGGCCGAGTGGTTAAGTTCGCGCGCTCCGCTGCAGGCGGCCCAGTGTTTCGTTAGTTCGAATCCTGGGCGCGGACATGGCACTGCTCATCAGACCACGCTGAGGCAGCGTCGCACATGCCACAACTAGAAGAACCCACAACGAAGAATACACAACTATGTACCAGGGGGCTTTGGGGAGAAAAAGGAAAAAATAAAATCTTAAAAAAAAAAAAAAAAAAAGGATTTCCCAGCCTCATCAAAGGTTGCTCATGATGTAACAATATATAAAAATATAGTATTATAGATTTATAATCAGGAAATTGATTTGCTGTGTTGCAGTTAATGGACGTTATCTAGATAAAACATATCTCCAATTAGCAAGTTGTATGTATGGTAATTATCTTCAACTTAGTGGTCTGTTTATTTAACTGCCTCTCTTAGAGATTTTTAATTATATCAGAGATTTTTTTTAATGCATAGAGTACAATGTAAATAGAAACACAATTCGTTAATTATCATAGTTTCCAGAAAGATTCAAGTCATAAATTACATACATTAGGGTTGTGAATCCTGGTTCAAAGTAACAAAACAAAACCTATTTTGATTATATTTAGCATTATCTCAGTTTATATTCTGTCAGGTCTTTAAGTATGACTGCATCATCAGTTGGGTTACTAAATGTCATATCATTGGGTTCTTATTTTCTTTACTCTTATCTTTTTCATTTAGTTAGTAGATTATTATTGATGAGGAGCTGCCTGTATACTGCTGAAGAAAACACACATGGTCACTATCTCATGGTAACGACATTAGGCATTAATCAAGTAAGCGCACAGGTGAATACATGGCAGGGATCACAACTTTCAACTATAAAGGAAAAGAACTGGGTGCTGTGAGAAAGAATAACCTAATTTAGATTTCTCTCTCTGAAAAAGTGGCATTTGAGACTTGGAATAATGAGAAGTCAGGTAGAGAGGGAGCAAAGCATGTATGCAAACCCCGGTGTGGAAACAACTTTCATGCTTTCAAGGAACTGAAAGATGGTGAGGGCGACTGCGACTATAGTGATGGAGGAGGAGAGGATCGGGCTAAGCTGGGGGCTAAGTAGGGGCCAGATCCTGCAGGGCCTTGAAGGACCTGTGGAGAAGTTAGTTTTTATTATAAGTGCGGAGGGAAGCCATCACGTTCTGAAGCAGGAGATCACCTTGTAGGCTATGTAGAAAAGAAATCGTGGATTAGGAGAACACATAAATGGAAAAAATTCACACTTACTCTCAAATATTCTTCCATTTGTTTACTCACACACTTTGAGGGATTCCTTCTGTTGTCTTATTCTAGGTAACCCTGGTCAGTCCTTTCATTTGTAGAGCCTGGGAATTGCTGTAAAAGGGTAGAAAAGGTAACTTCAGGAAATCAGGAGAATTGCATGTGTGCTCTTCTACAATTAAGGATGACAAATTGAGTAACTTCCCAACTGAATTCTCTTTTTGTATTTAGACTTTAAGATATTGAGGTCGATGAAAACAACCTGCTATTTGATACTGTTTTGACTTCTTTTTAGTAATGTTCCCACAGGTTTTACTTTTTTCTTTAGAAATGTATTTAGAGGCTATTTTTATATTCTTGGTATTCTTAATTTTTGCAGATTTCTCTTTCTGTAGGGGCAAGGAAAGGAAGAGAACCATATCTAGTTGTATAAAGAAAGATAATATGAACATAGGGTATGATGCCCAAAAAGTCCATACAGATTACAGAGGAGAGAGAAGATTTAGTATAATAAAATATTCTTGCTGAAAAAGCTTTAGATCTTATAGTTCAGTCTTCTCACATTAAAATTGAGGCAGGCGCATAAGAACTCATTTTAAATAGTATAACTGTTTACATCAGAGATCACACTAGACGTGTAGACTGCCAAAACCTAGCTGTCAGATTAAGTCAGGTATCAGGGATTTGCCTCAACCGTTTTTTGCAACCTCTGTTTACCTTCCCTCCATCCCACTCTTCTCCAGTTGCATTGCTTGGAACACAGGGTCAGTAAAATTGTTCTCTGTCAGCTTCACCTAAGATACTTTTCAGACCTAGTGTAGAAATTGTCTCTAAAAGAAAAAAAAGTCTCCAATATTCACTTGTTTGCTACTTGTCTCTTTAAAAGGAGAATGTAAGACAAAATTTTCATTAACTGAAATATCTAGTAAATCAAGATTAATGTATTTTGCATCATAGAAAGTTATGTACGTTACTAATTTGGAGAAACAGTTTTAAATGTAGTCAAGTGTTGATATATAACTGAAGATGTGGTTTATACATTTTGAAATATAAATGATAGCCCTTTGTTTTAATTTTCTATTTTAATAGTGTGTGTTTGACGTACCTCCATATAGCAGGTTGAAATGTATGCCTGTTTGAGATATGTTTTTGAAAATCTTAAAATTTAAATACATAAAATTCTTCAGCAATATATGAGTTACCAAGTTACTGTGCTCTGTTTAAGTCATTAGTACTATCCAATTCTAATGTGAATCCAAGTCAGCACAGGCTGCTATGTAGTCACCTAAATGACTGCCTCATTCTGTTTCGTGTGTAAAGAACCATAATGGTTTTCTGCACATTATTGAACAGAGATTCGTTTTTAAATTTCTCGTTTATTTGATCCTCCCGATTCCCCAATTTTTTCCCTCCTTTCCACCTGCACCCTTTGCTTTACTTCTTTTTCACTATCATACTTTTACATGTATTATTCTTCTAACCTGGAGGGTTCTCCCACTGGTTTTGGAAATCAGGTCTAACTCTAAAGTTCTAACTCCTTCACAAAGTCTTTTGATAACAACTTCTCTCTGATTTCTGAAGCTTAAAATCTACCCCACATTACATAGCGCTTAATTTTTTATAAGATGAAAAGAGCCTGTAGAGAACTAATTTATTAATAATAAATTATATGTTAATTATTTCATTATAATACTTATAATGAATTATAATAATTATAATTATATTACAATAATTATAATATTCAATATATACAATATATATAAAATTTAGCATTTTGACTGCCAATTTACAAAGAACACATGAGACCTCACTTAAGGAACATTAGGCCAGTTATCTTATATTTTCAAATGAAGAAACAAATATTTTCATTTCAAATGAAGTGGGCAGTTAAATGATTTCCCAGGGTCTTAAAGAATTAAAAGTGACTCCTAATCTGTTAAAAATGTTGTTCTTATTTTCTTAGGCATTTAAACATTTCTTCTTCAAACTAATTATTCTAGTTCTTGCTAATGCCTCCTGAAGAAAATCCACAAAAGGTAAAATTTCCGTGTTTGAAGAAATATTGGCAAAATTTGGTTTGTTGAGGCCAGGAAAGGTATTAAGCACAAGTAACAGTGACACGTGTCTGTTACACATTTTCTTCAAGTAGTGGTATTTCTTCAAACCTTTACTTACAGAGAAGTATAGCTAAGGGGAAGCAGCTGGCAACCAGAGAAGGAAGTGGTGGAGATGACAGTTTATGTAGATAGACAAGATGGCCATATTAGTGAGGATGGACTGGCTTGATCCACAATCTGTAAAGAGAGGTAATGATTCTTGTTAAGAAATATTGTATTGAAACTGCATAAATACCATAATTCCCCCTGTAGCCCTACTAAAAAGATATTATATATATGGAGAAGGGATTGATAGATAAGAGG
Organism: Equus przewalskii; assembly: GCF_037783145.1. NCBI lineage: Eukaryota > Metazoa > Chordata > Mammalia > Perissodactyla > Equidae > Equus > Equus przewalskii. The sequence continues at coordinate 17,462,033 of NC_091852.1, forward strand.
AATATACTTATATGCTGCTTATATGCATTTGTGTGGTTCTGTTTTCCTGATGGTTGATAAAAATATCTCTCTCAAAATAATACTTTTAGGAACAGTTGAAATTGTACTCTCATACTCTCTGAAGCCATGTGGTTTTGTGTTTTTTCTTGTGTGCTTAAACAGACTTATATTGACTCCACCTCTCTGTACTGCTTTCTTAAATAAGTGGTAGGGTAAAACTGACTTAATTTAAATAACCTCAATTTTACTCTTTCACTAAATAAACATTTTTAAGGGGCTACATCTCAGAATTGATCTAGTGAAAGGGCCTAGTATTTTGAGAATTAATGTTTAATACTTGCATGCAAATTTGGCCCACTTCCATTTTCAGTCTGTTCTAGAGGCAGGAGAATGTCATCATAACAACATAAAAGTTGAAAATTCTTTTCTTTCAAAAAAGGAATCTCTGAACAAAAGGCTAAAGTAGAAGGTAAAAGCTAAAGGAACCAAGGACAAAGGTAACTGGCAGAGAAAAGAAAGGTTGGAGCCTGTATACATTTAATGATAGGAAAGCCCAAGAATCCAAAGAACATTTTGGAAGGAATAAATTATTACTTTGTTTTTATTCTATTTAGACACTCACTCTATTAGTCCTTCTTAGCTACTTTATAGTTATATTCAAAATTAAGGAGCAGGTATGCTAGAATGTAATTCAAGTGCTGTTAAACCCAAACCTTTGATATTAGAGATGAGGACACTGAGGTTCAGTAAGGAAAAATGACTTCCCTAATGTCTCAGAGCTAGTTAGTATCAGTGGGGACTAGAATCCAGCCTGCCTAATTCATGGACCGGGATTCTTCGCACTGTAACACAGACCAGTTACTGAAATTCAAGGTGGAGAGGATGAAACCTGATACACTGTTGTATTTAAACAGTAGTCATTGTTTATACTTTTATGTTTTTCTGATTTTTTAAAATAAATGATAGTTGACGTTTCTTCCTCGCTTCTAACAAGGGGCACATATTTTCTCCAGCCTTTGATGTTGTTATAGCCTTGGTTTTGTCATTTAGGAAATAATTTCTTCTTTGCTGGAGGACTTCATATCTCATGTAGAATGAGGTTACAACAAGTTAATAATCTAGAGCCGTTGAAGCCCTCTAAGCCAGCTGCTATTAATTAATTTTTATAGCTTATTCTTGGAGCTGCTGCTTAGAGGGAGGGAGAGAGCTGTAGCTTTTCTTGGGTTAATCTTTAGGTAAGAAGGGCAGATCAATGTATTAGCATTAATCAGTACTGAAAATTTTTCTGGTTATAAATTCATATGTCTTTGAGAGACCTGAAGATTTTCTTATTGCTACCTACTTCCTCCTGGAATCCTACAAATGGGCATCCTAAGCCTTATTCTAAGAAGTTTTCCATATAATCAGCCCAAAGGCTACTAGAAGAGATATATACATTTCCTAACCTAATTTGACTTCTTCAGCTCAGAAAAAAGACCCTTTTTGCACAAACATAAAAATGTATACATAAATTTGATCAATTTTCTCTATATCCATTCCTTCTATTTTTCTTTTTAATCTTGACATTTGCTTTTTAAAAGATAGGGAGAGGGATATTCCCAAGTCCTGATGAAGAGTTGTGTATATGTGTTTTGGGAGAAGAAAAATGTGTATATCCCCTGTTTCTTCAGTTGTTGATACGATAATCTTAATACCTTTTTACAAATCTTCTTCTAGAAAAAGCTAGCGGCCTTGCCCTAAAATTATGGCATCTTGTTATATTCACAAATGAAAATTCTAACCCTTTCCCCTCCCCAATATCTGTAAGTCTACCTCCACTAGGGTCTCGAGGTATTTTTTTAGAAGTATGATGTCTTGACCAGTTTGTCTGGAACCTCCACTGGGAGGGTGACAGAGCTAGGGATATTCCTTAATGCCCAGGTGAAGGCATATCCCCAGGCCAGGAATAAGAAGTCTGCTACCAGAATTATAATCTGGATCATGTACAGTGCCAAAAGGGAAAAAAGAAATTGAAGTCAGGAATGCAAAGGAGAAATTCCTGTCTAGAGCCGAGAATATTAGTCATATAGGAGTGAAGTTTGGGACAGAGTGAGCATTTACAGAATCAAGGTATAGGTGGTTAAGATCCAGGTTGATTCCTTTTGTGACACAAATGCCTCAGTGCAGGATTGGAGAGATCTATCTTAACCACAGATCAGATAGGTACAGAAGGGAAGCATTCTTTTAGCTTTCCAGATACCTCTGTAGAAATTAATATAGTACAGATGTTCTAGATTGGGTCTGTAGTAAGACTTGAGAAGCATAAAATGAATATGTAACAAAAATCTTAAGAACCTCCGGATTTTTGAGAAGATAGTTTTCAGGTCAGTCTGTTGTTAAATGTTTTGGATCCTTTCCCTAAAAACTTTGCGTATGGTTTCAGGGGTCATAGAAACACAGATGTACTTAATAATGCTGTTGCTATCTAAGGTAGTTTTCAGATTTGACCCCAAACTGATAGCACATTTTGCATGCAGTTGGTTAAATAGTACCTAGCTCAGAACCACCCAGATAAGGGTTTGTCCAATGTCAAGTCTTTGAGAGCAACATACCACATTATGTTATCCTGATACGTTACCATTTTGGGGTAGAGTTAATAAGAAACAATTCATTAAGCATTAGAACATCGACAAGGTGGCATTATAGAGGCTGAAGGACTTGATACAGTCTTCAGATTGCCCAGACTTTGCAAAGAAAGGTACTGTAGCACCTCTCTACCTCACAGATCTAGATTGACTTACAACTTCCTTCACCCACCCCTAGATTCAGTCAAAGTTTATATAAGAGGGCAAAATGAGCAGCAGTGGGAACAGTTCCTAAATTGTCACTTGATTAAGGTTGCCAGCGAGCTGAGATTCTCCATGCTGGTATTCTACGAAAGAGAGAAAAGCCTTGAGAATAAGATGCAAAGACAGATAATTCAGCCCCAAGAGATAATATATATACCCATTTGGCCAGGACATAGGCTTTAAGCATGTAAGTACTGCTCTATCAGTCTTTGAGGGGTTATAACTTCTTGGCTTCTGGATCTAAGAACACCTCCCTGATGGCAACCAATGAAACTCACAAATATGCTGTTGGCGTGGTAGAGAGATAGAGGATAGAACTCCCAAGCTGTGGGATTGATGATTTCTGTTCAGCCCCAGCACTAAAAGATAGTAAGAGAGCAGCTCAAATACATGCTGCTCCTCAAAGCCCCTCTCAGACCTTTGGGGCACATTTCCTGTGTAACATCCTTATGCACTTAGCCACCTGCTCCCCTCAGTAACAGTAGCTTGTTGGACAGTGATGAGTTTTAGTCTCACTGTGAATGGGTCCATTGGATTAGCACAGGGTCTACAAAGCTGCTCCAGTGCTCAGGAGTCTAACGTGTCCATGCCTCCTAATAATTCCAGGAGAAGCTATTTTCGGAGATGAAAAGTCGACAATGAAACATAAAAAGGAGGGATGGATTTGGACCCAGCCATCCTGGGTTATTTCCTGGTTAGAATCGAGGCATTTCAGGTGGCTGTGCTTGTTTAAATGGTCTGTCACGCTGAAGTACAAGCAGAACCGTGATCGTTTTTCCTGCCCAGTAAGCATATACATTGGCTTCAGATCTTTTTCCATTACAAGCCTCCCAGGGTCCCCCCAGTGGACCTAGTGGCTCTCAGACTGCTGACTAGTCTCCCTTCTAACAAGGTACGCTAGACATCTAGTTTGCCTGACTTTCTGTCCAGCGCCCTCTGTATCATTCTCTTTCTCCCCCTCTCTACCCAAGAAGAAGCTTGGATTTAATGTAGGGGTCCGGTGGATGATTTATGTGCTTCTGAGCATGGAGCTGAGGGTGATTTGAAAGTGAAATCATGTAGCCAAAGCCCTCAAAATTGAAGGGAGAATCCAGGCGTAAGACAACTAGACAGAAAGTGGAAATTCACATAGAAGGTAACAACAAAACTCCGAAATATCAAGACTGGAGCAAGAGGGTTCAAAAAGAAGGGTAAAATGTAGAATCTTGAAATACTCCAAGATACAGCAGCGGTGGCCACGAGTACCTTCATATCCCCGGGTAGGGAAAGAGCTCTTGAAGGGCTCTAAGCTGGCTCAGATTCCAGGTTGGTTTATATACTACCAACACCACTCCCATCCTGGTGTCTGTGCTAACACATACCCCAGGGAGCCTGCCAAGCTTTCATAGAAACAAATCAAGTTCAGATTTAAAGCTTGGAGATAGAATTCTGTTACTAATGGCTGATAGGATCTCAGCTCTTACTCGTTCTTGCAACAGCGTCTCAACTTGAATTTTAGATTTGTATTAGGTCTTGCTTATTTCACTTCATTCTCAAAACAATCCTATGAGATGGGTCATATTCCCATTATACGTTATTGCAAGGACAGACGTCTTCATTTGTCCTCGAGTAGTTGACACTGAATGTTAAATCTATAAATTCCAAAAGTCTCCTATCAGGAGTTGTTCAGTTAAGACTCATTATATTAGTAGTTTCTGTGCAGTAGGCAGCACTGTTTTGTGAGGTATCATTCATTTCTCTGACCTCACTGGAACAGGTACTAGAGAAGTATTTTTAAAAGAGTTAAAATAGAGGGAAAGAATAAAAGAGAGAACACAGAAAATCTTTAGGGAAAAAAATGTAATAGTAAATCTTATTACTGGCTATTAGCATAACTAATTTTTCTTTAGCATGGAAACACTCCCCAACTAAATTTTATGAGATTAGCATAAGCTTAATACAAAAACATGACAAGAGGAATATGAAAAAGGGCAATTAAAGGCCATTCTCAATCATATATATATAAATGAAAAAATTCTGTGCAAAATATTAGCAGTGAGTCTAGCAATGTATAAAAAGTTATACATTGGGGCTGGCCAAGTGGTGCAGTGATTAAGTTCACGTGCTCTGTTTTGGCGACCTGGGGTTCACTGGTTTGGACCCCAGGCCAGACCTAGGCACCACTCCTCAAGCCATGCTGTGGCAGGTGTCCCACATATAAAGTAGAGGAAGATGGGCACAGATGTCAGCTCAGGGCCAGTCTTCCTCAGCAAAAAGAGGAGGATTGGCAGCAAATGTTAGCTCAGGGCTAATCTTCCTCAAAAAAAAAGTTAGACGTTATCACCAGTTCCAGGAATGCCAGGTTAGTTTTGTGGAATTTATCCCATTAAAAACTCTTAGAAAACTAGGGAAAGAAGAAAACTTCCTTAATCTCTAAAAGACATCCATAAAAATTCTGTGGGAAAAGTTATGCTTAAAAAGAATACTGTCAATGTTTAACTGTTAAGATTGGGAGCTTATTCAGTAGTGTACTGGAATCCCAGCCAGTGCAGTAAAGCAAGAGAAAGTAATGAGAGAATAAGAATTTACAAAGTTCTTGTATACTAAGTCAGTACACAAAAATGTATTTTGCATTTCTATACTTCAACAAAGAATTAGAAAATGAGATTTTTAAAAAGAGGTACGTAAATAGAGATACCTTGTTCAGGAATACTAACACAAAAGATTTTATGTTCTTCCCAAATTTCTAGATTAAGTACCGCTCATCAACATCCCAACAGAGTATCACTTACGTTCATCAAGGAATCAAAGTTAATCCAAATGAGGTAGTTGTGTAGCTGTTAACTGCAAACTGATGCCCCCTTTGAGAGCAGTTTGGGGGTCCATTTCAGGTACATTTTATGAAATAGAAATTTGACACTATTGAAGCCTATCATCCATAGACTTCCTAGAATCCTTACATATTTGAAGACCATTGACATATGTCACTTTCTTCCATGTAACAAGTAAAATTTGCCTTTTTTAAAAAGTGACTTCAGAATCTTCAGAAAAGGACAAAGCTGTGAATTTATAGATACCAGTCCAGGTTTTACTTACCTGTTTGCCTTCTGGTGACCAAGACCGCTTCCTTCCTCTTTTTCTAGATACATAGTCTCATATTCTGAACAACCGTCTCATCTTTATTTTTTTCCATCCAATCTTAGGTTTTTGTTAAAATGTGGTTTTGTTTTGGTTTTTTGATGTATGAAATGGGAAGATCTTTTATCCTTATTTTTCTTTCTCCACTGAACTTATTATGTTCTCTCTCCATGTTTTCATCGTAGCAAAATGTTTCATTGCCACACACAAATCTAACTCAGTGATTTCAAGCATGGACTCTGGACTCAAACTGCTGGAAATGAAATTTGGCTTCACTATTTACTAGCATTATGATCCTGGGGAATTTAAACTTCTCTGTTTTCTCATCTGTAAATTGGGGAGATGGGCATAATGGTGTCTGTCTCATAGAGTTGTTATGAGAGGATTAAATAAGGTTAATATTTATTAAGTTTGACAGCAAGGTTTAGCTGTGTATTTTGATAAATAAACACTAGCCTGGTTTTCATAACCTAGCAAAATTTCAAACGTGCAAATTCAGATTCTTCAGTGTCAAGGGTTAGTGAGAACACTGATTTGTTTTGTTTTAGAAACTTAAGCTCAGCTAACATTGGCTTTTGAGTGACTTCTGTGTGGCAGCCAATGCTAGAAGTAGGTATTCTTGAATGTTAAGTATATACAATGAAGAGTGTGTGCATGATCTGGTTCAAAACAGTAAGAACAGACACATCCATGTAGTTGGTAAATAGTAATTTATAAAGTCGGTCAGCTGATTAATTGTACAGTAAAGAGGAAACATTTTTAAGCCCAAGAAGTTTAACTCTTTTTGAAACAGGACTTCCTGGGCCCTTCATATACATTTCCATGCTTTTAGAAAATACCTTTTAATAATCTATACAGAGTGGAATTTAATTTTCCAGTGATAATTCATTGAGTACTACAGATGAAAAATATCTAAAAAATTTTAAAAATTAGAGAGTTTGTAGGGAATATGTTTAAATTTAAATTTCTTGAAAAATTGAAATATATGAAGTTTTTATTTTAGAAATTTAAATATTTTGAATACTTGACTGCTCGTTTTCATGTTTAATATATTAAAATTTAAAGTATATTCAATTAGATTTTAAAATTTACTTAGAAGTATTAACTCAGTTTCATTTTATTTAAATATACAAGTTGCTAGACAATAGCATCTCTTTATTTTGTTTCGATTGATGGGAAGAAATTCAAGCAAAATAAATCTACATTAGAGTAAAACTAAAAATATTTTTATACTTTTCAAAACATTGTCCCCCCCCCCCAAAAGAAATGAAAGCAGAGACTGGAACAGATGTTTGTTCACCCATGTGCATAGCAGCATTATTCACAATAGCCAAAAAGTTTTCTTCGACAGATTAATGGATAAACAAAATGTAATATATACATACAATGGAATAATATTCAACCTTTAAAAGGAAGGAAATTCTGACACATGCTACAACATGCTGAACCTTGCAGACGTTATAGTAAGTGAAATAAGCCATTCACAAAAGGACAAATGTTGGATTATTCCACCTATTTGAGGTGCCTAGAATAATCAAACTCAAAGAGACACAAAGTACAGTGGTGGTTGCCAGGGGCTGAGGGAAGGAGAGAATAGGGAGTCCATTGCTTAATGAGTGCAGAGTTCCCCTTGCGGAAGATGCAAAAGTTCTGGAGGAGACCAGTGGTGATGATTGCACAACAATGTAAATGTACTTAATGCAAAAGAACTGTAAGCTTGAAAATGCTTAAAAGGATAAATTTTATATTATGTATATTAAACCACAATTTAAAAAACAAAACATTGTTTCCCCACAGACCAGGAGGTATAGAAATCACTCATTTTGGAAAACTGAGAAATGGGAATCTTTCTTACCCCCTTACGAATACCTCCACTCCCTTCCCCCACCTCATCACTGCGCCCACTCCCCCCATTACAACTCATAAACTGTGACTTACTGAATATAAATTAATGCGCTTCTTTAGGTGCTTTGTTTTTAGTGGTGGGGGAACTTTAAAAATCTCTGAAGTTTTTCAAATTACAAATTTCTTCATTCTTTTACAAGCTGTGGAAGATTGAGTGAATCTGATGCTTACAAGAAGGAAAAGAAGTTTAGTCATAAAGTTTTAAAATTAGAAGAAACCTTAATATCTAGCTCAAACTCTTCATTTTATAGAAAAGGAAAATTTGGTAGAAAAGGTTGACTTCCCTAAAGTCACCAACTTTTTAGTAGTGAAACCAGAACTAAAATCCAATTCTCTTAATTCTTAGCTTAGTGTTTTATGCACTGCACTGTACTCATTGGAAGAATTTACTGAGTAGAATCGCTAATTGCTTTACTGGACCAAATAGTTAAAGCTGTACCATATCCTTGAATATTTGTTAAGTATCTTCTCTTCCCATTGAAGACGGTAAACAGAACACATTTGTTTATTCCATAGACAGAGATGGATGGATGTGTGTGAGAGAGAAAAAGAGAGAGAGATTGAGAGACTTGAGACTGACTCTCAAAGTATTCTACATCCAGAAATTTTCTTTATTTTAGTAGTTACAGGAGTTCCAAGCCTGAGGCCAGTCAGTCCTGTTCAGACTAGAAGTCTTCTAGGTCAACAGGCTTACACAAATATAAAGGGAACTCAGTTTAGTTTTTGCTCATAAATATGAACAGTCAATGAAGAAGCAGTCCAACAGCATGAAAATACAAGATGAACAAACAGAAGGAACAAACATTGTCTAAAAAACACTTATGGACAGAACAACAACAAAAACTTGTCTTAGTATTCTAAGAGAGATTTGAGAGGTTATTGTACCCATAAAATAAAGAGTTTTAATGTTAAAGTTGATTTTACACTCTAGAATGCTAATGTAGTGATCTGTAAGATAAACTAGAAAAAATTCCCTAGAACATAGAGCTGAAGGAGATGGGGGAAAGGAGAGATAAGTTTATAGGTATGTTGGATAGCCCAGGATCCCTAAATAGGAATTCCTGGTGGAATAGACAAGCTAGAGAGGAAGTAATCAAAGAAATAGTAGAAGAAAACTTCTCTGAGCTAAAGCAAGTCCTGGGTTTTAGATTAAAAGGATCTGTTAAATACCAAGGAGAATGGATGAAAAATAACACACACTTAGATATAGTATCATAAAATTTCAGAGCTAAGGATAAAGGAAAATCTCATAAACTTTTTTGTGGGAGAGAGATGAGACTCACGTAAACAGAAATCATGGGCCGGCCCGGTGGTGTAGTAAAGTTCCCACATTCTGCTTCAGTGGCCTAGGATTCAGATCTCAGGCGCAGACCTACACACCGCTTGTGAAGCCATGCTGTGGTGGCATCCCACATACAAAATAGAGGAAGATTGGCACAGATGTTAGATCAGCGACAATCTTCCTCACCAAAAACAAAACAAAAATATGATTTACTTTCCCAGGCCTTTGGGAACAAGGCACGGCAAAGTGCTTGGAGATGTATTCCAGCAAAACCAAACAAAAAAGAAGCATACAAAAAGGTTAAAACGTGAGATCAAGAAACAACAGAAGTAGGTGATGAAAAGAAATCCTAGGTAGACAGGCAGCTGTGCTGTGAACTGGCCCAGAACATAATTGAATCCATGTTGTTTTTTGAAGACATTCCTAGAATCCAGTGAGTTGTTTTAATCTGATTCTAAGAATGTCTTCAAAAACAACATGGATTCTCTTGCACAAATTCTAAGAATAAGAAGTTAGAATGTGTTAAATATGATAAAAGCTTATGAATTTTCTGAAAATTAAAAAAAAGGCAGAAACTCCAGGAAAATTAAAGTCTCTTCAGAAAGTCCAAATATGAAGTAAATTGAAACATGCCTTATTTTTGAGCAATTACCACAGTATAAACACCTTAACACTTGGAATTTAGTGACAAAATGACTACTCATTCTCTGGGTTTTATCCACCCTGGTTGGATGGCAGTGTATAATATTGTAAATATTTTTATCGCTGCCTAATTTTTTTTTTTTTAAGAATTGTGTCAGCTCTCAGTCTTTTAACACTTTGAATATATTCTTTTTATGTCTGCAACTTTTTTTTTTTAAGGTATGCTTTTTGGTGAGAAAGATGGGCCCTAAGCTGACATCTGTTGCCAATCTTCCTCTTTTTTTTTCTTTCCCCAAAGGCCCGGTGCATAGTTGTATATCCTAGTTGTACCTCCTTCTAGTTCTTCTTTGTGGGGTACCGCCTCAGCATGGCTTGACAGGCAGTGCTAGGTCTGCGCCCAGGATCCAAACCAGTGAACCCCGGGCCACCAAAGGGGAGTGTGCAAACTTAACCACTATGCAACCAGTCTGGCCCACTTGGCCTGTTGCCCAATTTTAAAAAATCAATCTATAGATAAAACACAGTTATAAATAGTTATAAAACAAAATAATAAAAAAACTTAATGTGAAAGTAATTATATAGCCAACATTAATGGTATACGATTACATAGGGAGCCAGTAGAAACTTCCTAAAATTGGTGAAACAAGAAATGGAGATTCATGTATAATATTTAAAGTTATAAAAATAACCAGTAAAGGGCCAGCCCCGTGGCCGAGTGGTTAAGTTTGCACACTCCGCTTCGGCAGCCCAGGGCTTTGCTGGTTCGGATCCTGGACGCAGACATGGCACCACTCATCAAGCCATGTTGAGGCAGCGTCCTACATGCCACAACTAGAAGGACGCACAACTGAAATATACAACTATGTACTGGGGGCATTTGGGGAGAAAAAAAGCAGTGAAAAAAAAAAGAAGATTGGCAACAGTTGTTAGCTCAGGTGCCGGTCTTTAAAAAAATAAATAAATAGATAACCAGCAAAAACTGAAAGTAACAAATCAGAATGAGCAGAGGAGGGAGAAAAATAGGGTAAATTCTCTGAATCTTTCATAATGAAGATACATTATGATAATAGAGGATAAATATACAGTAGTGAAAAACAGGACTAAAAACAAATGACCCGAAGTTGTAATTTCTGGGATTGAGTCTGATTTGAGTTGGGGTTGGAATTAGGGAAGAGACTTTTTGTTTTAAAATTTTTCTTGAATTTATACAAGCATGTGGCCAAATGATTCTGTGAAGATTGTTACAAAAATTGGGAGACCCGGGTCCCCTATCTCCTTGATATATCCCTTCCCAGGGGCATTTACTTTCTTTTGATTCTTTTGATGTTTATATCTCTAGGAAACAATGTTCTATTTCTCCTTCTTGCATGTTGACATCTCGCTTATTGAAAAGGATATAACTCTCCCTCACTGTTGCACGCATCCTTCCCATTCCCCCAACTTCCCCATGTAACCTCCCGTGTTAGTGTCTGTAGGTCTTTCTTTCAGGTTAGTCTGATTCCTCAGAGAGTCCTTCCAATGTAAACCTCTGGTCTTCTGAGTTGGGGAGAGTATCTAGGAAACCGAATTCTTAAATTGACTTTTAACCAGTCTTGTATTAGCTTGGCAGAGAGACGTTTTTATTTTGTAACCTCCTATGAGGTTTGAATTTTTTAAAACCATTTCTTGTAACACTTTTATAATTACAGTGTTATTTTTAAAAATATTAAATCTTAATTATGCAGCTTGTTTAACAATTATTTGAATGTAGTGGTAGTGTTATCACCATGTACATTTCTATCTTTTGACTCTGGCTCCAGTATATTTTACACTAATTTCAGTTGCCTGAGAACAAAGGCTGTGCTGTTTGGTAGTTTTTTTATTTATTGCAACAGCTTAATTTATTTACCACTTGGTGAGGAATGGCTGATTGGATACGTGTTCATGTACAATGTTCACCATAAATAGTTTTATAATCTTTTTTATAACTCTTAGAAGTTCAAAATGAGATACCAATAGTATGAGCCCTCTTTTTGAAAAAGATTGTGTTCATCATTGATAATCATCAATAATCCTTAAATTTTCTGAAATTTATGACTACTTTGATTAGATTATATTGTGCTATAGATGGGTATTACATGGTGTGGAATGTGTTGAGTAAGTGTTCACCTGAAAAGTTTCCCAGAAACAAATTTTACCTCTTAGAAACGTGGAAGGAATAATGTGTATTTGTGGAATGTCTCTACCAATGTACTATGATAGCTTTTCTGTGAACTTTGAGGATGAACATGTTTTGGAAAGTCTTTCAGTAGAGGTGCCAAAAAACTGATGATTAAGTGGGGGAAAACTTGCGTCTGTTCATGTTTTAGCTTATGCTCAGCAACATGTAGAGGTGTGACTTTGAAAGCTAAGCTAATTGCACTTTCCAGTCACCAAACGCTGTATAGGAGTCTGTGATGTTAGAGTATGCAGAAATCCACAACCTGCCCTGCCTATTCCGAAACACTTGATTCCCTCATTAGGCCATTGCTTAAGTGGATCATCAGGAATGTATTTAGAATACTTTGTGGGCTGTGTTCAGAAACTAGTTGGCTAATTGTCACAAATGTTTTTATAGTTTCTTAGGGTTTACTTGCAACTCGAGCTTACAGGGAACCTTTCAAGAACATGAATCCCTTTGACACATCAAAACCATGCATTAAAATGTGTAGGTAGCCTAATTGATTTTCTTGCATTGCTGATTTTTAATAAAATGGCTTTTACATTAGAATTGGGTTGGATGTAATATTTTTGTCAAGATAGATTCTTTTAAAACTGTTGTGTAGGTAATTCACTTAGTTCTATGTAGTTTACAGTGTTCAACAGGAGGGCCTATAAAAATTGCCTGTATGTACTTTGATGGAAAGGCCAGGAAGGAAAGGAGTTCCAGCATTTCAAGCTAGGATGGATAGGAAGCATGGATGCTCTGCCTCTGGACTGCCTGAATTTGAAAGGTTCTAGATCAGCGCTGCCTGCTAGGTCTTTCTGCAGTGATGGAAATGTTCATTCTGTACTGTGCAATTTGGTTGTCACTAGTCACGTGTAGCTAGTGTGACTGCATATTTAATTTTAATTAACTGCATATTTAATTTTAATTAATTTAAGTAGCCATTTGTAGTTAGTGGCACCTATGTTAGTGCAGTAAGTATTAAGTATTAAGAAACGAAGGGAAAGTGTATGTATAGAAATGGCTCCAGTGACCTGTGTAGGACTTCTGATCCAAATTAGTTTGCTTGGCATGGCTTGTAAACTCTTCAGCCTTGATTTCCATCTTCTACTATAATATTGTCATAGATCCCATCTCCTCACTTCTGATCTTTATGCTTAACTTTTTTTTACTAAAAAGCAAGTTCATAACTCACACTAGGATTGAGACTATTTTGATATCTTTGGGAGATGCTTACCATCTTCACCTCAACTTTTTTTCTGTGTCTAACCTCAACTCTTCTCACAAGTGGGAAAAGAGTCTTATTTTGACATTGCCCACTAAGTTTTTTGTATTTGAGACCTATTTCGTTTCACCCGTTGCTCTACTTTCATAAATGCTGCTGCAGATTACATACTAGATCTTAGGGTGGCAGTGCCTGACTAACTTGATGTCCTCCGTAGATACTGAAGGAAGTTTAATTTCCCTTGTTTTTGTTTTTATATGCTCCTAGGCTACTGAGCTGTTATATAATTGACTACTTTTGTATAGTGATATTATGGTGATTTTGTTTGGATCAGTCTATTGAGGTGTGTTGGGCCCTGACCCCCTTGTACAGAACTGACCTAAAATCTGATTTTTTTCCCCCTGCTTTTTTGTAGCTGAATATCTTCTCTGCTGTCACTTCTGGCTTTAGTCCATTCTGATCTTTGCTACCTCTTACTGTTAATAATCAAACATCCACCTCATTTGTCTATTTCTGGTGTTAGTCAGGCTCTCCTATAAATCTAATTTTACTTTACTTTTCTGGTTTCTTCTGTTAGTTTATCTAAAAAACATCAGGCTTTAATTTTTGTTACCAAAGGTAAGTATCAAAAGTGGGTTTGTTTGTTTTTCTTATGGTGGCAAACAGACCACTCTTTACATTTTGTGCAGTCTTCCCTTTTTCAATTATTTTTTGTCTTTGAATGCTCAGAAATTTGTTTATAACTTAAAAAAATAATCTCTAGAAACATGAATCATTAGGACTTCCAGAAGCCTGATTGATAAATAGATGGGCCTACATTTAACTGGAAATAGTTGTAGATTCTCTAGGAGACATGATAAATTCTGACATTCTACAGGATAGAATATGTAGTAGTACTTCCCCAGATTTATCCATGAATGAAGCCAAATTCAAAGTAATTCATCTTGAACATTAGAAAATAGCTCTTAACAAGAAATCTGGTATATCAAAATTTAAGTGACTTATACTACCAACACTCTAAATTGGGTAAAACTTTAAATCAGCATAGATACTATATAGAGCACAGTTGTCAAAATAGCACACAAAATGAAGAAAAGATATAAGCATTTTAAAGTGTTATCTCTAAAACCTTTAAAAGACTTGAGTACTGGTTCTGTTTCTTAGAACAAAATCTTGAACCCTAAAAGAATCAGGTGTCCTTTGTAGATGGTAGTAATATGAGTCAATCTGCATTACCAAGAAACTATTAACAAAGGAGATGGAAGGGAGAGTTTTCTCAGTAATTGTTGTTACGTTAGGAATTGACGAGACATCTCAGTAATACTTCTGTCAGAAGAGAGGAAGGGGATACAGTAGGTCATTCTATTTAGGGACATTTTTAACACTGGTCTTCCTGTTTTGCTGAGAAAATACTCAGATGTTCATCTTTTTTCCTTTGTCATTGAGCAGGAAAAAGTTACCAAGAGAAGCAGGTTCTTAAATTATTATTTCATACAATTTTAGGAAATTCCTCCTGCTATAAGTGAAGTAACCTTAGAGTCGCCTGCCAAAAGGAAAACCTTAATTTTCACAATGGGCCATCTGTTTAACATTGAGTTGACCTTTCATTTTGTGAATTAATTTCAGGAGGGGCAAGATTTCTTCCTTCCTGGAAGACTGTCCTGTTCTGTGCTTCATAGCACACTGAATGATTTTAGTAACTAGCTGTGCTTTTCCCGCCGGCATTCTCCCCCCCAACACTTAGGTTCGTAGATTTTCGTTTGACTGCCTCGCTTTTGCCCCCATACAAGAAACATAAGTGATTGTCAAAAAAATATTTGCTTCCTTTCTTAACATATGATTTAGTAAACTTTTTTCTTTCTTTGTGTAGGGGCTTCTTAGGTACAGAGATTTGAGTTAATCTTGTTAATTTACTAACTCATTCATCCAAAAAATGTTAGAAACCCTGTATGTGTCAGGTACTCTGCTTGGCATTAAGGTCCAGTGGTAAGCAAGCAGATGTGATGCTTGCCCTCTGGAATTTCTAGTCTAGTTTATAGCACATTATCATCATCAATCTATAAACATAGGCCCTGCTCTCGTTTTAATTTTTATTTTCTTCCTTTCAACGTCCTCTTCGCTCTCCCCCTCCATAAGCATCGACTCAGATATACGTGTCCTTAGATATTTGTTCTTGAAGATATAAAAAATTTATATTAATGGTATTACAGATCTCAGTTTATTCCTTACGTTTTTTACCCAGTACTGTATTTTTAAGCTCTAGCTATCAAAATCACTACTTCTGACTCTGCATAATATTCTATTATCTGCCCCCAACACATTTACTTACTCATTTCCCCAGTGATGGACTCTGTGTTGCTTCCTACACCCTGATACAAATAATACCACCGTGAGCACTCTGGGATATCTTACCTTAAGGACCTGTGAAATTATTTCTTTGGAGTACTTACCCAAGAGTTGGATTCTGGGTCATAGGTAAACAGAATGGCTTACCAAGCAGTTCACAAAGGTTCCTGTTTTTCCCCATTCTCACCAGTACTTGCTGTTACTCAGTTTTCTAATTTTTATTTTTCTTATAGTTTTGAAGTGATACTTCTTGCATTTCTCTTACAGTTGTTGAGAGTGACCTTTCTTCATATTGTTAGCCGTGTTTATCCTGTAAATTGCTTATTCATGTCTTTTTCCCATTTGTTCTCTTGAGTTACCTGTTTTTTTCTTGTTTTTGTAGAAGTTCCTTATATTCTAGATATTAGCCCTCAGTTTTGTCAGTTTTGGATGAAGAAATCATCTTTCCCAAAGCGTTTTTCACTGAATAGAAATCCTTAATTTGACTGAAGCTAAATCTACCAATGTTTTATGTTGTGTGGATTTTTTTCATTGTGTTAGTTTTGCGTTTTAGGCCTATAATCTCTCTGGAGTTTGTCTTGTGCATACTGAGAGGTCGGATCTACTTTTGCCCATGTGGCAAATGTTCGTGGTGGAGTCTGCTAAGGAATCCATCCTTTCCTACTGCTTTGAGAAACCAACTGTGTCATAGGAGATTCTCTTTTATGCATAGTCTGTTTATAAGCTCAGTCTTCTGTTACTAGGTCAATTTGTTTCTGTGCCAGCACCAGTGTGTCTTTGTTTTTTAACTTTGTGTAGTCTGTCTTAATATCTGGCAGGGAAAATTCCCGGCTACCCTGCAAATACATATGTACTGTTGCTCTTGCTTTGCAGAGTTACCTTAGCTTTCCAAAGACCTTTTTTTGGTAACAGCTTTATTAAGATATAATTCACATATTATACAATCTTATTTAAAATATACAATTCAGTGGTTTTTAATATAAATTAGCAGAGTTGTCCAGCCACCACCCAAATCAATTTAGAACATTTTCATTACCCCCAAAAGAAACCCCATACTCTTTAGCTATTGTTCCCTGACCCACCCATCTCCCACAGTCCTAGACAAACCACTAATCTATTGCTGTCTCTATAGGTTTGCCTGTTCTGGGCATTTCATGTAAATGGAATCATACAGTAAATGATCTTTTGTGACTGACTTGACTTAGCACAGTTTTTTCAGGATTCATCCACTTTGTAGCATGCATCAATACTTTGTTCCTTTTTATGACTGAAGAATATTCCATTGCATGGATATGCCACATTTTGTTTGTCTCTTCATCAGTTGATGGACATTTGGGTGGTTTCCACCTTTTAGCTATTATGAATTATGCTTCTGTAAACATTAATGTACAAGTTTTTGTGTGGACATACGTTTTCATTTCTCTTGGTTATATATGTAAGAGCAGAATTGGTTGGTCAAATGCTAACTCTGTGTCTAAGTTTTTGAGGAACTACCAAACTTTTTTCCAAATTAGTT
The DNA here is from genome assembly GCF_037783145.1 of Equus przewalskii. Lineage (NCBI taxonomy): Eukaryota > Metazoa > Chordata > Mammalia > Perissodactyla > Equidae > Equus > Equus przewalskii. Next base: position 17,479,079 of record NC_091852.1, read on the forward strand.
GCCCCATTTTTTTTCCCCACCAACAGTGTATGAAGGTTCTAATTTCTGCATATCCTTGTCAACTCTTGTCATTATCTGGCTTTTTGATTATAGCCATCCTAGTGGGTATGAAGGGGGTATCGCTGTGGTTTTGATTTGCATTTCCCTAATGACTAATGATGTTGAGCATCTTGTATGTGCTTATTGGCCATTTGTATATCTTCTTTGGAGAAATTCTATTCAAATCCTTTGTCCATTTTTTAATTGTTTTTTGTTGTCCTTTTATTTACTCAAGAAATTCATTCATTTCATCCACATTATTTAATTTATTGACACTTTTTTTATTTTTAAAAACTATGTCTGTAGGTCTGTCTTTTCCAAATAGTATTTTGATTTTTGCTTATCTCTTTCTCTTGATCATTCTCGTCTGATCCACAAAATAGTGGTTATGAGTTGAGGCCCAAGAGTCATTCTGCCAATTACCAGTTCCACTGCTTAGCAGCTATGTGACCTTTGACAAGTTACATAACTACCTTTGTGCCTCTATTTCCTCAATTGCAAAGTGGGTATAATGATAATTCTCTATCAGAGTGTTGTTGAAAGTATTAAATGAGTTGATATATGATAAGTCTTTAGAACAGTACTCGACACTTAGTAAGTGCTCAGTTAATGCTAGTTGCTATTAGTAGTAATAGAAGCTTTTTCTAAGAATCGGCTTTTGAGTCTGTTAATTTCTTTTTTGCTTTTTGTTCTCTATTTTGTTGATATCTGCCTTTAATTTCTTTTTTCTTATTTATTTGTGCTTACACTCCTTGATTTTAACACGATAATAAATATTGAAAGCTAGACATTTGTAATAAATAGCTAGAACTATTTCAGGTGTATCCTACAAGCTGTAATTTTTATGATGGTTGTATCTGACTTATTAAAAGTCATACTTATATTCATGTTTTTCTTCCATGCATTAAGCTTATCAATATTAATATCATTCTGAACAAGTCAAGTGACCAGTGCCCCAGCACATTTTCACTACTTTTCTTTTTCTTTGGTGAGGAAGATTGGCCCTGAGCTAACATCTGTGCCAGTCTTCCTCTATTTTGTATGTGGGACGCCACCAAAGCATGGTTTGATGAGCGGTGTATAGGTCCACACCTGGGATCCCAACCTGTGAACTCTGGGCTACCAAAGCAGAGTATGAACTTAACCACTATGCCACTGGGCTGGCCCCACATTTTTGCTTCTTAAATACTCCTAACTCTTCTTCCAATCCTCTCTTTATTAGTATTCTCCAAAGTTTTGATTCTGAAGTGTTAGAGATATACTTTGTTTTTTTTCTCTCCATTGCTTACTTATTAAAAAAATACGTTATATTAACTGCTCTCCTGTATTTGTCAGGTCTCAGATATCTCATAGAATTCTCTTGGATTTATTTTCCTCCTTGCTAGAGTTTTTCAGAGAGGGTCTTGGTTTGGTAATCCTTCTGAGTTTCTGTATGCCTGGACATATCTTTATTTTATCCTCATTTTAAAATAGTATTTTATTTCTATGTAAAATTCTAGATTCAAAGCTTATCTTTCCATTACTTTAAAACTATCCCTCCAGTGTCTTCTGGATTGTAGTGTGACTGTTGGAAATTTTCAGATTTTTGTTTCTGGCAATTTTAAAATTTACTGTAACTTGTCTAGCTGACAGTTTTCTTAAATACCGTTTGTCACTCTAAGCTATTCCAATCTGAATTTTCTTTCTTTTATTCTGAGAAATTCTTAGATTGTCTTATCTTTATTTTCTCCTCTCTACTTTTTTCCCTGGGACTCTTATAGTATTGATAATGATATTTCTCTTTCTATCCTCCTTAAATTTTCCTTTTATATTTTCTATCTCTACATCCGTCTCTCCCTGAAAAATTTAACGTTTCGGAATTCTTTAACCTGATCTTCCAGCTCACTAATGTGTTCTTTGGCTATTATCAATTCTTGTACCCAAGCCATCAGTTTAATTCTTTGTGTCAGATAATCTCAATACGAGGGATTCTAGTTGAATTTTTCTTTGACACTTTTTTCTGTTTCATCTTTAAGCATTCTCTCTCTCTTTTTTTTTCAAGTTTATTATAACATTTTAAATTTTTGTTTTGTCTAGATCAAAAATTCTGGTATAAATTATTCAATTTGTTCTCTGTCTTTTATGGTTTTTTGGCACTCTCAGATGTCTATCATTTTTTCCCTACGAGTATTTGCTGCCTTGTCTCTTCAAATTTTGTTGCCAAGACAGAACTAGTAAACGTATATTTTTATTCAGGTGAGTTTTATATAAAACAAATTGAACATAAAATTATCTTAAGTTTAACAAGTTATTTCAATAATTTTTAAAATTTTTATCAAGAATAAAATGGGGCCAGCTCTGTGGCCTAGTGGTTAAGTTTGGTGCACTCTGCTTTGGCGTCCCGCATTCAGTTCCCAGGCACAGACCTACACCACTCTGCAGAGGCCGTGCTCTGGTGGTGACCCACATAGAAAATAGAGGAAGCTGGGCACAGATGTGAGCACAGGGCAAATCTTCCTCTGGTCGGGGGGAGAATAAAATGTTTTCCCTCATAACTTGCTCAGCTCTAGTCATACTAAAACTTAGGTTCATCTGTTTTATTTATACTTTTTCACACTTAGAGAAAAGGAGAGAGTAACTTTTTTTAAGCAAGTGTGTGTTTGCTGCCCTATACCAAGCCTGTTATTAGGAAAGCAATAATTTGCTAGTTTCTGTTGTTAAATGGACACCAGTTTTCTGAGTTTGAGGTGGTGGAGGTGGGAATAATTTCCTCTGCCAACATTAAGAAGGTCACGTTGTCTTTTCATTAGACTAGACTCTCGCACTGCAGCTTTTCTCCCATCTGCTTTTTGCTTTTGGTGTTCTTCCCCAGAAGCATCTCTGCAGCATTAAATATGTTCAGTCAGCCAGATTTATTTCAAAATTACTTTATTATAGTATATGGAAGTCTTCAGGTTTTCAAGAGGTAAATTATAGGACCATGGTCTAGCTATATACAGTTTACTTATTAATCAAGTTTTTAATAGGCTGTTGTGGGTCAGCATTTGATGGCATGTAAGGAGATTGGGGGCGAGAAATAAACATAGGCAGATTATTAAACAGATAGCCTTGACATATTGTACCTTCTACCTCATCTTCTTTTTCTAGGTCATCTCCTTCTCTGGAACTGACCCTTTGAACTCCCTTCCCTGCTGTCTTCTTCACCAGGTCCTTTATCCTTCTGAGCAGGATAATAAATTTGTAGCCAAATTCTGTAGCATACATCTCTAATTTATCACACATTCTTTGCTTGCCAAGCCTCGGGCATGCCCTCAGAATCCTTCTCAGCACAACACTTAATGGAGCCAGTTAGAGTTAGCACTAGAGATGACACCTGGTTGTCATCTCTGTTCTATGTAACTCTTGTTCCAACCAGACTAAGACATTAACTTCTTCAGGCTATGTTTGTTTTGAAGGCTGAAAAAGAATAAAGATAGAATGGCAAGTAAAGGTGTTTCCCAATATCCAAGAGACACTTTTCTGCCCTTCCCTTACTAATCTGTTGAAGCCTTTTATGTCACTTCTACCCTTGTTTCTCTATCTGATTAGTTTATACTGGGAAATTAACACATTTGTATTCCACGGTGTAGACTAGATTTTGATTCAGTAGTGAGGAAAAAGGCATTTCTTTCTTGCCAAATAGTCTCACCTCTTTAGTCAACCTAAAGGTGAGGTGATTTCCTCTCATTTTTGGTATCACGATGTACATTTTTTCCTATCCTTGTATTTAGATTTTTTGGAGAAAATTAGATGCCACCAAACCTCTGGAAGGTGTTTGTTTTGAATGCCTTCTTCCTGGAAATAAGCAATGGTCTACGGCTAAAAAGAGAGAGGAATTTGAGAAAAGACAAGCTAGAAGGAAATGCCCGTAGGGCAGACAAGTATTACTTTATGTTTGTTCCTGAGCTAATATGAGCTGCATACTTTAACAATATCAATGAAAAAGACAGAAGAGAAAGTGGGTCAGCCCTGAAACTGTATGGCCATTACTGTATTATGTGCCTTAACTATATCAGTTGTAGTTATTCTTCACAACCGCTGTGGTCAGTGTAGGCATTGGCCTCATTTACTTAGGAAGACAATGAGGGTCAAAAAGGCAAATAATTTGCCCAAGGGCACACAGCTAGGAAGTGGTACAGTTGGGATTCTACCTCAGCTCCTTCTCACTCCAAACCTTAGGCTCCTTCCCATCTAATCATTTGGGAAATTTTACCTTTAGCAGATTTTACCTTATTTCCATAATGGACTTTATATTATAGCTTTTTTAGTTTGTGCAGTAATTACATACTTATTTACATTTTAATGTTTTATAGGTTATTTGGGCCACTGGCACTATGGATAAAATGATAGGCTTCTGAGACCAATAGTGTTGTGAGCCCTTGAGGCAGTGGAGGCCAGTGATGGAGGACAGTGGTTGAGCTGGTGCCCAGTCCTGGCTCTACCACTGCCTTCCCTTGTGCAAGTTTCTTTCCTCAGACTAAGAGACAGGCTTGTTTTGAGGATTAAACGTGGCAGTACACAGAGAACACTTAGCACCAAGCCTGACAGATAGTGGGTGCTTCATAAATGCTCTTCTTAGACATGTGCCGTGCCGTGGTAAATCCCTAGCTTCTCCCTGAGACTCTGAGACTCTTCACTGAGTTACATAGAAATTACGAACCACACTCAAGATATTGCATACTCCTATGTTGTTGTTTGTGGAGAAATAACAAATATTACGTCTACTCTTTGAATTATTTTTCATATTTTGGTTAAATATAAGATATAATCACTACTATTTAAACATGTCATATAGTATTTGAGTCTGTCCTGGTCAGGAATGTTTGTCTCACCTCAGGATTTAAAGTATTTCTAGAAAGATGCCAAAAATCTGCTTGAGGCAGGATACTTGAAATAATCGTAGACAATGACCACCAGTAGAATTAAGTGTGGTGTCTTTGTTTTAACCTTGTGTTGTATAAGAATGCAGAATCCACATTCAGTGATTAAAACATTTGCTATCTCCTTTTCTTTTTCAGAAGATGAATAATCTTTCATTTAGTGAGCTATGTTGCCTCTTCTGCTGTCCACCTTGTCCAGGGAAAATTGCTTCAAAATTAGCGTTTTTGCCACCTGATCCAACTTACACGCTAATGTGTGATGAAAGTGGAAGCCGCTGGACTTTACACCTATCAGAACGAGCAGACTGGCAGTACTCTTCTAGAGAAAAAGATGCCATTGAGTGTTTCATGACTAGAACCAGTAAAGGCAACAGAATTGCCTGCATGTTTGTGCGTTGCTCGCCCAATGCCAAATACACTTTACTCTTCTCACATGGAAATGCTGTTGATCTTGGTCAGATGAGCAGCTTTTACATAGGACTGGGATCACGGATTAATTGTAATATATTCTCATATGATTATTCTGGATATGGTGCAAGTTCCGGGAAACCAACGGAGAAGAACCTCTATGCAGACATAGAAGCTGCTTGGCTTGCTCTTAGGACAAGGTAAATGGTGATTGGGAATTTTCCACACTGGTGATCGTTAACTAAAGTTGTCCTGTATAAGAACAAAATAAAAGCTGTCTTTACAACACTTCTTGAAGTACTAAATAGAGATTATATTTACCAATATATACCTATGAAGAGTTAAATTTTTAAATTGTAATCTTAAATTTTGTAAAATAGTATAGAAGGTTTTTTAAGACAGGTCATGTTTGTGTGTCTGTGTTAGTGCATATGTGTGTGTGTGATTTTCTTAAGTTTAAGCCAATAATAAATGTTTGGTTTTATAAACTTCTTGGAGTGTGATATAAAAATCATAATTCAAAGTTGCAACATTTCAAGGGAATGAGAGTAAACAATGATTTAGCTAATATTCACTTGATCTGTTATTAACAATGTAAGAGGCTAGATTGTTTTTGTTGAAATCCTAAGCCAGAGTCTGTTCTTTTATATTTTATATTATTATCTCTTAGAAGGTATGACTTAAAGATACCTTATTGGAACTATTTTTTTTAAAGTATTCATTCTGTAAAAGTGAGATTTTACTCTGCATTCTGAACTCATCAAATTGGAGAATGATCTCAGATGAAAAAAATAATGTTATAAATCATTTAAGTAAATTCTCTTACTATGTCAGTTATTCTCTGATTGTAACAGAGAATACATTTTTGGGAACCAGAAATTGCATTGATTTTTTTCTAGTCACCAAGATACCTATAAATTTTTCTTGAAAAGTATTGCAGTTTTGTAGACTTGAGTGTATTTTTTCATGAGACAATGTACAATAAATAGATATCTTAGTACAAATTATTCTGCATATTATACATTGATAAGCTGCATGACTTCCAGAGTATTTTAGACTAAAGCTAGAGGACGTAAAGAAAACCTACTGTTCCTAATTTAATGTTTAAATATTAGTAGTTTCAGTTAGTTAGGCAGAACCTCCTCAATTTTGTTATAGGCATAACCTTTTTAAAAAATGTCTTTAGAAACATTTACTCCTCCAAGATATATAATAAAGCTATACTCTCATAGCAAAGTTCTATATAAAGGGGATTTGTAGATCACTTGAAATGATACAAAAACATCTATCTGGTGAGTAAGAAAAAATAGATGGTAGTAGTATAAGTGGTAGATAAGGAACTTGTTGGGGAGGGGAGGGTGGTAAAAATGTATAAACTTAAAAACTACCTTAAATGAACAGTCAAAATCTGCTTCAGGTATACTGATGTCAGTCCCCTCAGGCCTACAGACAAAGAAACGTGAGTGCCTGCTTTTCAGAGTCAGCCAGATGAATGTAGTGTAGTAACTGTCAGGAAAGTAGGATATTTTTTTAATAACAGATTTATTGAGATATAATTCACATACCATAATTCATTCTTTTAAAGTATAACTTCAGTGGATTAGTATAGTTTTTAAGGATGCTAATAAGTTAAAGCAGATAGCTTTCATTATTAGTGCTTCTAAGTAACACAAAAAGATAACTTTATTCAAATAAAGCGTTAGTATGTAGTTCAGTGTTCTATGTTTATGTAAAAAAATCCCCTCTTGCAAGTGGTCAGCTTTATCATTATTATTATTTTTTAATCTTGTTAGATATCAATTTGAAGGAAACTTTCTAAAATGATTTCTAGTCTTGATTAGTTAATCTTTTTAAATATTTGATGACTAGTGTAGAATTCTATCATCTAATAAAATGTGTGCAATTAGAATTCATGCCTATTATTTTCTTTACTTGGTTAAAGTGAAAAGTTAGGGCTTAAGTAACCAGGAAGGGAAAAGTAGTGAACTTTATTATTATTTGAATGATCTCCTTTTCAGGATAATTGAATATCTATAATAACCTGTTTTTTAAATTCTGATCAATCAACAGAAAATAAGAGACTAATAGTCACTATGCAGCCTTCCCCTACAGTCTTTGAGTTCATTATCTGTGTGCTATAATGGAAAAGGCACTGGACTGGGAGTCAGGATACCTGAGTTCTAATTATAGGTCTGTCACTAACTTACTCTACTTTGAACATCTGCTCACTAAGCAGCTGAACTAGATTAGATGGTCTCTAAAGTCCTTTCTAACTTGTACTATTCTGAAACTCTGTTATTGCTTTTGAGACCTGATATTAAATTGGCAGCTGCCCCTGCTACTCTGGAGCCTTGCCATTGCTAGCTTTAGCCTAAAACCCATCGATACCACCAACAGTGCTGCTATTCAGCTAACAGAAACCGTGCAGCTGGAGGAGTTAGGGTGATTCTACTAAAGTTCATTTTCAGAATTTCTTCATTCCTGTTAAGTGTGTACACCTAGGTCTATTGTAAAGAAAACAGCTTTTCTAATTTAGAGTCAGTGTGGAGTAGATGGAACCGTACCTTGGGGACGTATCCAAATGCTTGTGTAGGCCTGACTGAAAGAAACTGTGGGGTGGTATGTCACTATCTGGATGGTTCAAATAGTCCTGTGCCCCTGGAAAGGGCCATAAGGAGCACATGGGGCTTGTCTTGCTCTTCCTGGTAAATGTTCAGATACTTGGAAAACTCTATTAACTTCTCAAACGACTAGAAGCTGTTGTGCAGATGGCCCTTAGCAGCCAGAAGTGACTGCTGTGAGACTTCTAAAGTGGAAAGGCGTATTTGATGTCACTCTAACCCTTAACCCCATTAGCTCCTGAGGCACCTTACTTACACTTGCAGTAGTTTATATTTGGGACAACTACACTGTAGACAAGTAACAGTGGCGGGAACATAGTATGTACCCAATATTACTGAGTGAATGAGTTCACACATTTAAATTTGAAGCATTTTTTAAGTGAGTAAAGCATGCTGTTGAGATTTTAGCATGATGTCTGTTCATAATTAACTGAACCATATGGCTTTTGGAATCTTCATTCATCTCTTTATCTTTTCAGTCATTAATCCATTTCTATGAGTAAGTAAAGGCAAATTTCAAGAAAAATAGTAATTTCTTCTTGGCTAAGATGCTGCATATATTTTATTCATTCCGTACTGTAACTATATGTAGTATTTTCATCACTATGACCAACTTCAGAAAATAAAATGAGTCACTTTTGATGTCTAGAGAAATAAAGAACTTTTGTTATATTGAATGTAAAATAAACACTAAATATCCGTTAAACATCAATCCATTGAAATATTAATGATATAATGTGTTCCAAATGTAGTAAAAAATATGCTACATTGAGGCCGGCGCCGTGGCCAAGTGGTTAAGTTCGCACGCTCCACTTCGGTGGCCCAGGGTTTCACTGGTTCAGATCCTGGGTGCGGACATGGCACCATTCATCAGGCCATGCTGAGGCAGCGTCCCACATGCCACAAATAGAAGGACCCACAAGTAAAATGTACAACTATGTACTGGGGGAATTTGGGGAGAAAAACCAGGGGGAAAAAAAAAGAAGATTGGCAACAGATGTTAGCTCAGGTGCCAATCTTTTAAAAAGAAAATGCTACATTGAATTGTATAGGTGCTTTAATAAATTCATTTCTTAAGGTTGAAATTTTAGAAGACCTCAGCAATTATTTTTCAAAGGATGAAACTGAAAGATAAAATAAGCTAAGAATATAGATCTTACTGTTGCTTTAGATATGATAGTGATAACTAAGAAACTTAAGCTTTAAATGTAAGTTTGTTGACATTTTGTCATGTTGTCATTCTGTGATAAGATTAAATCCTTGGAAATGATTGAATATTTCATAGCTTCCAACTGTCCAACTCTTTCTTTTTAAACTTCTGAACTTTGTAGATACGGCATTCGCCCTGAAAATGTGATTATATATGGCCAAAGCATAGGGACCGTACCGTCTGTGGATCTTGCCGCGCGGTATGAGAGTGCTGCTGTTATCCTTCATTCTCCTTTGACCTCGGGAATGCGAGTTGCTTTTCCTGATACCAAGAAGACCTACTGTTTTGATGCATTCCCAAAGTAAGTATTAATATTCAAAATAGTTTAATTCAAAGAAACATTTGAGGGAATTTTTTTTCCATCACTTAAGGTATTCATGATACAGTTAACTCAGCTATGAGCTTCTGTTACATGTTATAGAAATTATGAAAAGTTAATTTTGAAGAGGGTGGTGGCAGGCCACCTGTCAGGAGGCTGAAATGTTTGAGCAATAGTAATCCAGGTGAAAAGTGCTGAAGGGGGCCTTATACCCCAGGCATTGACACTAGTAATGGAGAAAAGAGAATGAATTTGAGAAATAAAATTTAGAGAACTGAGTATCAAACTGGATATAGGATGCTAAACAAAAGATTTGAATACAGGTTTCTGACTTGAGCTGCTAATGGATGATGGTACCATTCAGCAAGACATATAACCATGGAGGAGAGGAGCAAGTTGAGGGAAAACGAGACACATGCATAAAAATGAGTGAAGGATGTCTAATTGATGCTATCTGATTCACAAAAGGAGTGAATTACAAAGAAGTTGTCTTAAATGAAATAGAATAAGTATTGCCACCCCAAAGTTTATAAACATACAGTGTTAGACAGATTTGAAAGAAAAGCTACTTCTCATACTTCTCAAGACAGGAGGGTAGTTCCTACCAGCTCCTCTTCATAGCTGGAAAAATTTGATGGCCTGTTTTTCTCAAAGAAAGAGAGAATGCAAGAAGTGAGAAGCTGGCAAATTTCGGTCTCCTTTCTTTCCCTAATTGGCAGCAATACAAAGGATTTTTTGTGAATGATAGATAGGCCAAAAGCCAAGTCATCACTTGGTTCTTTATAACAACTGCAAGAGTCATTTCAAAAACAATGTTTTTCATCATTAGCTAGTACGGGATCATTTTTGTAGGGAAGCTTATGGGAGCGTAACCAGAGCAGGCTGTGGGAGGTTTTGGTTTTTACATTTATTTGGGGGTTTTGCTTTAGATAATGGTAGACTGGAAGGTATATGCGTTAATTATACTGCTTCTGTCTAGCTGAATGGTGGGAATGATAAGGAGGTATTTGTGGTAATGCTACTGCCAACTTGTATCTCTTCTAGCTCTCTCTCTCATTTCTGCTGCACCAAGAGGAGGGCAGCACTAGCAGTAACCTGTTTTAAAAAGATCATACATTCCTTTTCTTTGTTGTTGTTACAAAAATTTTGTTAATTCCTCTACTACTGAACATTTGACAACAAATAATATACCCAAGCGTTTTTTCCTTACCAGATGCAGGCTTGAATTCTCTCATTGATGATTTTCCTCCTTTTCAAGATTCTATCCTCATTTTATGGTTATAATACCTTATCTCTTTATTTCTAAGAATTTTTTTAAAGAATTGTTTGTTTACTTGTAAGGTTTCTTCTCTGGGTAGTTACTGTCTCCTCTGAATTGTCTTTTTGAATTCTGATTGTTTTGCTCTATCTCTGTCTTATATTTAAAGTGTTCTCTGACTTCTGATAATTCTTGGTTGTTTGCTCATATATGCATACAAGTGAGAGACTAAAGAGCTGATGTGAAGCAGCTATTTAAGGCTTGTTGACTGTGAGCTTTATCATAGAGTGATCTAGTCAAGCCAATTAGTTGGGAATCCCCACCGCACCATGTCAGCATTTATATATCTTTCCTCTTATATGGATACAGTCTCCAAAGAATACTCTTTATAAAACTCCCGCTTGGAGGATGAAGGCCTGGCCGCCAGCATTCTGAGAGCCCAATAGGGAAAATGGGTTCATAGCAGCCAGTATGTTTATGTTTACTTAGTCTCTATGACACCTCTGCCTGAAACTGTGTCTGGCAATCCCATAGTCCACAAAGCTGCCAGTTTTGAGTGGAGCGCAGTTGTCTAGCTGCATAAAGAAGGGGAAAGATCCTGTGGGAAGGGGGTCTAAACTATTTCTTAAGCAGACTTTGAACAAATTCTGTGGATTCCAGTCACATGCCTTCATTCCCATGTCAGTTCCTAGCCCTCTGAGGTATTCCGTGGAATAAATTGGGTTGGTTCTTTTCTTTACATCCTGTCCTCTTAAAATTGTGTTTTCTCCTATACTTTTAGTCTGTTATCTTACACATTCTTCTGCTTTCCAGCTCCAAAATTTTGGTACGTTTTATTACATTACCCCTATTTTTGTGAGTTAATACTCTAAAACAAACAAACAAAAGTTTTGCGGTCATTTTAGTAGGAGATTAGGACGGGGAGAAAAATACAATGAGTGCAGAGAGGTGTGAAGTTAGCACATACTTGAAATGGTCCTTAGTTGCCTCCTCTCCTTGCAACCTGAGTTTCTCTGGGCTAAACGTCAGCATTGCAGTAGGGTGACAGTAACCATTGAGTGATTCCCTCAAAACAGAAGGTAACTTCCTCAAATCGTCTTAAGGTAGAGAGTATATAAAGGTCACTTTTGAATCTTATTTGAAGTCCAAGAGGCATCTGTTCATTCTGGATTGATTCAAGGCAGACAGTTCTGATGTTTGAATTCTCTGATGAAGCACAAGAAAATTTGTTTTGCATTCCTTTTCATAGTTAATTTATTGACTTTCCCCCTTTTTTCCCTACAGCATTGACAAAATCTCTAAGATAACCTCTCCAGTATTAATAATTCATGGGACTGAAGATGAAGTCATTGACTTTTCACATGGCCTCGCATTGTTTGAGCGTTGCCAAAGACCTGTGGAGCCTCTGTGGGTTGAAGGGGCAGGTCACAATGATGTGGAACTTTATGGACAGTACCTTGAAAGGTTGAAACAGTTTGTGTCACAGGAACTGGTAAATTTGTAAAATATTCTGTAAATTTGCATACTGGGTTTTCTTTTCTTGCTGAACTGCACTCTTTGGTAAATAACATAAAACCTGAAGGTTTTGTTTGCAAATCATGTCAGTTGCCTTCATAAATGTACAGGTAATGATTTGTTAACAGACTTAATGAAGGTTTTAATTACCAGAACTAGAAACTGGAAATAACAGTATCATGCAGTCAGGCTGTGTAATTTATATTTTTTCTGTGAATTTTTTTTTTAAACATCAAAATGAGTACTGTATGAAATTTTAATTCTATAAAATCAAATGCTGTAAAAGTATTGCTAAATGCTTTTGCATATCAGAAACAAATTTATAAATATTTTTAAAACATCTCAATGTACTAAATCTTATCCTGGTATACAAATGTAATATTCTTTCAATAAAAAGCTGTATATCAAAAACAATTCAAGTACTCAGAATAAATTGTAAGAAAATACGCAAGTTCATAGAGATGACCTAAACCCTGTTGTACAGGGATAGAGGTTTAAATGGTTATTTTATTGTAAAATACATTGAATTTTCTGTATTCCCTCGTTACCATACACTTTCTCCTTTAAAATAATTAAGTCTTTAATTTCTACACCATCTGTTAATTTACCAACTAGTTACCTTGTAAATGAGAAGTCATGATAGCACTGAATTTTAACTAGTTTTGATTTATAAGTTTGGTACTGTGAGGCAACTACTTAAAATGTTCATTTTAGTTACTTAAAAGGCATTTAGAGCTTCGAGAATGATTTCATATGCAATGTTGTTTTAAATTTTGACTAATCTCATAGAATTGAAGTACTCTTCATAATAAGAAAATCTGAAAGTCCATTAGATGTTCTTCAAGACCACAAACAGACTGGCTATTTGGTCCCTTTTCACTTTGGCTGTTTTTAAGAATAGGACCTATTGTTTTGGATTACTATCTGAGAATTTCATAGATTCACTCCTGGATGCAGGAGATAAGAAAACATTTAATTCATAACTTTTATATTAACCAATGTAGTAAAAAATAAAGCTCACTCAAAAACTAAGTTGCCTTTCCTTGAATGAATCCTGCCTGAATAAAACAATGACAGAAAAATAAAAATAAAATTAACGGTATGTAGTCTAATTTGTAAATGAATGAATATTGAAATAATACACACTGTGGATATATTTTAAGGCCTTATGTAGTTTTAATTGTTCTGCTTGTTCTGTGGTTATGTCTAAGACTATAGTATATGATTCTCTTCAAAGTATATCAAGTATTGTGAATGCTTTGGTTCAGATGTGTCAAATTAACAGTAAAACAACAAATATACCACTCAGCTGTGCTTGTTTGCATTCTTCCATTCTCCCCACCCTCTCCTATAAAGACTGAAAAAAAATTACCATTCATCTTTATAGAACAGAGTTCTATGGTTTTCTAAATTTTATCATCACTTTCTTCTTTTGGAGAAGTTTTTCCTCTTCAATATTATCTTTGAGCCTATGCACTTTCTTCTTTGGCCAACTTGCACCCTAGAATTTAGCTAAGTGTTTTCTTTGTTTACCTGAGAAAATCAATATATTGATCATACTAATTCCGTATTCACTTAACAAATATTTATTGAAGGTCTAAATCATGCAAAACCCTATGCTAGATAAAGATAGACGTTGACCATTTCTTCAGAGACTTCACAGTGTAGCTGAGGAGACAGACACCTCATTGCACAAATATTGCTATTTAGATAAGGGCTGAAGAGGATTTGTAGGATGTTATAAAAGGTAAAAAGGTACTTTTGGGAGGGGACCGTGGGGAGAAGGGCAAGGGAGAGTTCCAGGATAAAGTGATATTTAAACTGAGTTTTAAGGATGACAAATTACTAGACCTGGGTGGCCCAGGAGAAACATCCTGGCTGAGTGGAACATTATGTGGAAGCCTCGAGGAAAGATGATACATTTGAAATGTAAGAAGACTGGCCAGAGGTCAAGTGGAAAGGACAGCGTAAGAGTGAGATCGGCGAGCCGGCCCTGATGGCCTAGTGGTTAAAGTTCGGCACGCTCCACTTTGGTGGCCCAGGTTGGGTTCCTGGGCACAGAACCACACCACTTGTCTGTCAGCAGCCATGCTGTAGTGGCAGCTCACATAAAGAAACTAAAAGTACTTAGAACGAAAATATACAACTAGGTACTGGGGCTTTGGGGAGGGGGAAAAAAAAAGAATGAGGTTGACAAGCTAGTCAGGGGCACAATCATGCATGGAATCATGGACCCTGATCATTATCCTAAAAAGAATAGAAAGTCAGTGATAGAAATATGAAACTGCATTTGTCAAGAATTTATGGATGAGAAAAATCTGGAGATTTCATAGCTTGCTAGAAGTAACACGTGAGCCAACTGTTTAGCAATTGATGTAATCTTAAGATGCTGAAAAAGTCATTATGGGGAAATAATGTCATAGACAAAGTGCTGGCCAAACCACATCTGCAATATTAATTTGATTTCAGGATGCAGTGAAAGGATATTCACAAATTAGAGCAAATCCTGAGATGTTTTACCAACTTGGAAAGAATCCCATAAACTGAAACCCAAAGACTGATGGAAGGATTTTGTGACTATGGAATGATAGCTGTCTTCAAATATTGGAGAGGCATGTACAGTTTATTCTCTTTGATTCTCAGAACTAGGTGAAAGTTGCAAAATGGCAGAGTAGAGCTTGGTGTAAGAAGGAACTTTATGCTTATTGGTCCATCAAGGAAAGGTCTTGCCTCCTAAGGACTAGTGAGTATCTTAGCCCTGGAGCTGCAGAAAGCTGAAAGACATCTGTCACAGCACTACAGAAGAAATTCCATATTTAATGAGAAGTTGAACTAGATAGACCTTGTGTAAGGTCCCTCTAAAATTTTATATTCCATTTAGATTTCTCCTTGCTCAGAACATTGCATCTAGAAGACAGAATAATGTAAAAGAATTGAATTGGCAATCAGATCTGGGCTCTCCTCAACTGGCACTAATTAGATCTGTGACCTATGCAGGTCACTTTTCAGGACCAGTTTCCTCACTAGAAATGAAGAGATGGAACTGATTGATTGTCCCTTACACTTCTAATGTAATGTAAAAATCTCTCAGCTGCACTCTCATGTAATGACACATATCGATTTTTAAGC
Organism: Equus przewalskii; assembly: GCF_037783145.1. Lineage (NCBI taxonomy): Eukaryota > Metazoa > Chordata > Mammalia > Perissodactyla > Equidae > Equus > Equus przewalskii. The sequence goes on from NC_091852.1 coordinate 17,494,476, forward strand.
TCGGCAAGAGTAGCCCCAGGTAACTTATTTGAATACTTGGTGCATGCCAACATGATGCAGTTTGGATAGTAACACTAGGCCTGGGAAAATGGTGAGCAGTGTACGTGACTCCTGCTGTATCTTAGAAGTACAAAAAGCATGATGAGAACTTTAGATTGGTTTATCATCTTCACATTTTTCCAAACTTCTAACTTACTCAGATTTTACCAGTCCTACATCCTACCTAAGAATATATCTCACAGTAGTTTTTTCCTTGATGATTTCCATAAATATATGGGTGTTCCTAACTTTAAGAAAGGAAAGCCAGATAAACTCATAAATCTTAAAAACTTTAGAAAAGCTGTAGTGTAATCCCTTCATTTTACAGGTTAGGAAACAGACCCAAAGAAGAGAAGGTGACTTTCCCAAGGTCTACAATCTAATCGTCAACAGTTGTACTCTCATCTTCTCTTCACCAAATTTATCTAGACTAATGTACCAGTGATGCTTTGGAACTATAATACAACATAAACTTATTTGCTCTCCAATGTTAATCATGATTTTATTTTTTAAATGGCTCCTAGATTCCTCCTTATCAGCTGGTTATTCATTGAATGGTAAATTGATGCCTTTCACATTTCTCAAATTAGTGATCTGTATATTTAAAGTAAGTATTTAACACTAATCCATTTTACTAGGCTCAGTAACAGCTATTTGGTCATGTTAAAACCTAGTGAAGATGGTAACTATAGTCACATGAATAAACAATCAAGTGCTTATTTCAGCAGCATATTTACTACAAATTACGACATGCTGACAATAAGCAATTACATTGAAAACAGTATCAAAGCAGTTATTACTAATTGGTGATGGATGCCTTTTAGTTTGTTGCTTTGGTTTAAAACTGGCAATATATTCATGTACCATGATAGCATGTTGCAATCTTATAATAATGTACACCCCCAAATGTCCAGTAACCAAAAAGGCACTATGCATATGATTGTGTCCTGAGTTATAATTTGCAGAATGGAGACAAGACATTTGTCTGCCACTACATCTCCAAATGAATTATGCCTCTGACTGAATAGTTGAATGAGCAAATACTAATGAAGGAACCAAATACCTTTAGCCTGGAAATAACCCACTTGACATTAGAATTTTAAAAAAAAACAGGAAATAAAGCTCAGAGTTTTCATAAATATTGAAATAGGAGCTAAAAGCTGTTAAACTGATTCTTTGATTAGAAGCCAGAAGGACTTGAAATTATTTTACTCCCTCTCCTTATTTCCTCTTGTAGGTCATGTACTGAACTTGCATAATACTATTATAACATTTCCAGAAAAAAGTTTTAATAGTATGCTTTAAGAAATGAAATCCTGGGGCTAGCCCAGTGGTGCAGCAGTTAAGTTTGCACATTCCACTTTGGCGGCCCAGGGTTTGCCAGTTTGGATCCTGTGTGCAGACCTGCATACCGCTTGGCAAGACATGCTGTGGCAGGGCTTCCACCTATAAAGTAGAGAAAGATGGGCACCGATGTTAGCTCAGGGCCAGTCTTCCTCAGCAAAGAAGAGGATTGGCAGCAGATGTTAGCTCAGGGCTAATCTTCCTCAAAAAAATTAATTAAAAGAAGAAAAAAAAGAAATGAAATCCTTATATTGAAAAAAAGGAAATGCTGTTTTTAAATAATTTGTGATATTTTGTGTCTGCTCATAAAATGTAAATTTCAGCTATTATGCTACTTGATTAATTCAGAGTTGAATTTTTTCCCCAAAATTACTGCTTAAGGCAGTACACTAAATTGGGGAGGTAAGGAGGGTAGTGGGTAAGTTTATGGATATACGGATGTCAAAAATTTAAAGTGTACTGCTCTTTTCCAAATTATCTGCAAAGTGTGGTATATTCATAGACTGTAAATCCAAACTTTTAATTAACATTTTACATTATAAATCTTAGGTGAAACTTGTGTTTGTATTTTAACACTTGCTTTCAAATTGTGTAAATAAATTCAGGTTTAAAACTTTGGTAAAGTCAGATTCCATGTATATCACTTCACCAAAGTTTGAGATTTCACCTTCTTTTTTTTTCCTAGCTCTTTTGAATCTGGAAGTCTGGGTTCCAAGCCTTCCAAGTCCACCACTAGAAAATAGAATGGGGAGGTGGGAGAGAGAGACAAGAAAATAGCTTGTATATCCCTGAATACACGGGATGCCATCAAGAGTGATATTTAAACTTGCTAAATTAGAAGGGAATAAACACGATAAAAAATGATTGTGTTGAGGTAATAGGATTATGGGCAAGTTTTTTCTTTTTTTTTTTTTTGGAATAGTATCTTTTATGTTGCTATGTTATTTTTTATGATTGAGAAAGAAGGAAAAAAATCTAGTTTTTATTTTCAGTGTCAGAAACTAGCTCTTTTTAACTCGGCTTCTGAAATCATAGGATCCCAGTACAGACCAAGGAGAAGCAGCTCCAATACGTTTTGAGCCTGGCTGTCAGAGCAGCAAATAAAAGTAGCCAGAAGATTAGGATTCCTTATATTTATTATATTTGGGTGATATTTTTTGGGGAGGGGGAAGTTTGGGCAATGAGTGTAACAAATTGCATAGTATTATCTGAAACTTGCTCTCATTGAGTACCATGTCTAAAGCATTTTCTAGGCAGTGCCTACATATTACATCTGTTAATGTTACAAATGCAACAATGCATTGTTATAAATATTACTCTATTGTCTGTAGTCATTTCTCTAGTGCATCACAGCATTGCTTACATTCACCTCTTTTGTGCTGCTGTTGGCGAATATATTACACATATGTTACATTTCTATATGTCATAGGCTCAACAATACATTATATTCATATTTTATGAAATTGCTTTTTGTCAGTCAAGAAAGAAAAATATGCATTTATAGTTACATAATTACCTTTACCAGTGTTCTTTGTTTATGTGGATTCATATTACTGTCCAGGATAACTTTCTTTCAACCTGTAGAACTTAGTATTTGTTTGTGACATGAGTTGGCTAGCAACAAATTCTCTCAGTTTCTGTTTATCTGGGAAAGTATTTCGCCTTCTTGTTTTAAAGATAGCTGTGCTGGATATAGGATTCTTGGTTGACAGTATTTTTCTTGGAGCGTTTTGAATGTTTTTCCACTGCCTTCTGGCTTTCATTGTTCCTGATGAGAAGTCAACTGTTAATCATATTGAGCTCCCTTGTAAATGACATTTTTCTCTCGCTTTTTTCAAGATTTTCTCCTTGCCTTTGACTTTCAGCATTCTGTTCTTCAAATATTTTTTTCTTCTTTCTCTTCTCTCCTTCTGGTAGTCTCAGCTCAAGGGCTGCAAGGATTACAGAAGTAGTCATCTGCTTTTCTGCTAATGGGCCCAGGCTACTTTGCTTTTTAGGTTCTTATGTTAGCTTTCTAGTCTCCACTGTTGTCCTTTCCCGCTTTTTAACTGTCACTACTTGCTACTGTGAGCTTGTTTCTTCTGTTCTAACTTGCTGCTTCTGTGTTTCTACTCAGATGATCTAGGAAACTAGATAACTGAACTCGTTAAATTATGTCTAAATTTATAGCAAAATGGCTCTGCTTAAGCCCTGAAAGGCTACAGTATGAGCTACAGCCAGAAAGCCAAGACCAACACTACCCCTACCCTGAGGTAAGAATTAGTTACTGGCTGCCCAGAAGATCTGGATCTCCAAGGCTGGCTGCAGGGGGCCTACTTCTCCAGTGAATGTTACTACTGTCATCTTCTGTTTCTTTGTTTTTCAAAATCATGAATTTTCAAGAAACAGCAGCATACCATTTGCAACTTTTGGCACTGTTGAAAGGGTGGCTTCTAAATAACTTATCACCAATCTGAGAAACTGAGAGGGAACACCTGAAGTGATAGTGGACATCAGTCAGCCTTGAGCTTAGCACTATTTTAATAGCCATCATTGACCAATGATGGATTTGAAAATGTTCTCTTTAGAATCATGAAGACAAAAAGCTGAGCAGTCACAAACATCAGGGAATATGGAATACATTTTAGGGTGGCCTTGAAACTGAAAGAACAAATTTATCAATGCCAGGAAAAAGCAGAATAGGGGGAAACAATGCAATATGCCTTAGGACTAATAAGTTCAAACAAACATAATCAGGAGAAAGTCAGGGTAGGTATAAATACTGCCCAAACACTGTATCAATTAAGGAATGTTTTGCAATTCATGAGATACCTGGAGCACAATATTAAAAAAAAAAACCTGGGTTAATAGTTAATTTGAATATGAGTAAATAGTGTGGAACTGTTTTTGAAATGCTGGAAACAGGCTGTAATGGTGGGAGTATGACTAGGAATTAGTCTTGCCTTCTTCAGCACTCATTAAGCCCTTATATTGGTCACATTTGGTTTCTGCATTTTTGTGCTTCAGAGCCTAAGAGAAACAAGCAAAAAGTAATAATTAAAAGAATATAAAAGGACACATAAGGAAAACCTAACAATAACTGTTCTGGTTGCACCAGTCTTTGGGATCCTTTCCAATGTTTCCCAGAAGTCATCTACTGCAAGAAAATTTGGAATGAGACACGAGAGATATTGGACTATGTACTATCCCTTTTAATCCTACTGGTTCTAAGTCATTCGAGTACATTCTAGTCACACAGCACATAACAACATCTTAGTCAATGACGGATTGCATATATGACAGTGGTCCCATTAAGATCAGTACCATGTAGCCTAGGGTGTGTAGTAGGCTATACCGTCTAGATTTGCATAAGTACACCCTATGATGTTCACACAACAACAAAATCATCTAATGATTTCTCAGAACGTATCCCTGTCATTATGCAACACAACTATAGTGCTCTAAACAGAGTGTCATGCAGAGTATTGTAGAGAAAGAAGATCACCAGAGACACAGGCCCTCCATGTTACCTTCTTGCCCTCCAAGAAGCTATCTGCTACTTTCTCGTCTGTTAGATTGAAAGTCTCTGATGGGCAGAGAATGTGTCTTTCCCTCTTTATATGTCTTTACCTTTTCCTTGGTAACTGAAAGCTTCCTGATATTTGGGTTAATAAAAGGGAAGAAAATGTTCCAAAGAGGTAAGACTTCATTTGAAAGTGTACAATTCAAAGCTATGACTTTATATTTTCCTTTTGTATCTTTATTATATTAGAGAAGAAAAAATAGCAAAATTAGCAGTACAAGGGGGGAATGGAGTGTAGATAGCTTTTGAAATCTTGGACGTATTAATTAATCTCTTGGAACCACAGTTTCATCGCCTAAAGGAGGATATTGATAATATCCACTGTTGACCTTGGAGGTTTACTATCAAGATTAAATGATAATCCTAAATGGGAATACTTCCAGTGCTCTAGAGGAATATGAAAATATAAGGGCTTGTTTATGGTCTAAAAGTGGATCTGTGTCTAGAAATGAAGAGGGTCAGGCCAAGAATTGCTTTTAGATAATTTTTAGGGAGTTTCTATTCTTGATAAATATGCCAGTTTACTAGTGAATTTGCAGGGAACATTCTGAGTGTGCAACTCTGTGAGAAAAACTGGCCTATTTCTTACTTTGGTCATACTGATATGACCAGCAGAATCTAAAGCAACCAAAAATTACCGTCTGTCATGCCTTAAAATGATGGTCCTGCTGGGAAGGCGGCAAGAGCTGGATGAGCCATAGCAAATGAGAGCAAATGCGCCTTTTGTCCTGTCCCATCCTGGCCTGCTCTCATGACACTTTGGCTCCAAAGTGTCCTATTGTCTCCATACATGCTGCCTTTGTTCTTAGTTTTGAGAGTTAGACTAGAAAGACTGGAGGCAAGACAGATAACACTGGAACAACTGAAATAAAAATCCCACAGTTTTGGAAAACATTTAATCTCTAGTGGCAAATCCTTAGTGCTCACTTTTCCAAAAAAAATTTTTTTTAAATGCTGAATACATTTTTTCCATCACAGTGCTTCTCCACTGATACAAGAATTCATTATTCAATTTAATTTCCTAGTGGTTTGATGTTTAACTTTTTAAATTTAATAAATGACTAGCATGTTAATAAACAATAAGATTTCATCTCTTTGTGGAGGATTTGAAAATGTAAGCCCTTTAATTTCTAAACATATTATTATATTTCTCTTTATAATGAACAAAAACATGACCTCTGACAAGCTACACCCTGACCAAGGTCTTGTCATGATCTGTGTCCTTTGTTTTCTCATTATAAGTGTTGACAGCAGGGTCACTCCTTTCCATTATCCAAGAATCAGTGGGTTTAGATGGAAGAATTTTTTACAACAGCAGAAGGGACAATCCCATTAAAAGGGTTATCCAGGCAGCGTTACCATTTATTTAGCTACCCTGAAACACAAGCTAATAAATGCAAAATGCCATACTTCTTACTGTCCTGGCATTCTCCCAATACTTCTCAGTGGTGACTTCATTGCAGTAAGCTCATCTCACTAGAGCTTGGAGGACCGGGAAGGAGGAACAACCCTTCAGTGCACACAGGCCCTATTGCCAACTGCCAGCATTTGTGTTTCTGTCCTTGAGGGCTTTCTCTTGCTACCTGAGCCAGCTTTGCCATCCAACTGGCTAGAAGTACTCCAGAAAAACCCTCAGTGGGAGCAGCTCTCCACCAAATGCTGACTGGAGCTCAGGCACACTCCAGCTCCCTCGCCTCCAGGTGGGATGACTTGGCCATGGGTCCTATACAGGCTCCTGGAGTCTCCCCAGAGGGATTAAAGGGTTAAGCTCCCGTCACCACAGTCCTCGCTGGCTTGATTTCATAGACTTGATGGCTGCCTCCCCCTCCCCCCGCCCCCCTCCCCACCCCCTGTCTCACTTCCCCATTCCCCTCCTGGGCCTCTTTCACCTCCCAACATAAACTACTTGCACTCCAATTTTTGTCTCAGGGTCCACTTCTGGGGGATTCCAAAATGATACTGCCATTGCTTAAAACATACTTGTGACTTCTAGAGTCACTGACTCATGGAAGTCACCTACATGGAGGGAACCTTAGAAAAGTAGCACAATGGAAAGAAGGGGGACTTTGGAGCAAAAGATATCCGGATTCAAATGATCTCACTGCCTCTGTGACTTTATGCAATCCTCTCCAAATCTCAATATCTTCTTCTGTAAATGGTGGCAAAATAGCACGTGTCCAGCCTTCTTTACTGGGTCTTCTCAAAGATCTGATAAGATAATGTGAAAGGATAGATAGATGATAGATAGACAGATAGATAGATAAATACATAGAAATTCATACAGAGATGATGATTATTGGAATTATTGATTCAGGAAAGCTTCAAGACACCAGGTGAAAGTGGGATAAATGTAAAAAGAAGGCAATCCAGGTCTGAGACAGGTGGTTGGTTATGGGGGTAATGCTAATAGACCAGCTGGATTTCAAACAAAGGACTTGTTTGCAGAATGGGGAAAAATATAGTATTTACAGATTATGCAATTTCTTTCCAGCCCAGTCTGAAGAGTGGGGTTCTATTTGTAGACCATGGAAGCCATTATATGCTGTAGAAGAGGTACACAGAGAGAGAACAGAGATACTAACAAGATTATACTAAAAATTGCCTAGACAGGGCCCAGAGAGGCAGGGGAACCCTGGAGAGCAGTATCATTTCCTGGCTTCTCTTCTCTCTTCTTAGCACTGTTTCACATCTCCATACATGTTTGTGCATCGACAGCGGCTAAGCACGAAGGCCTTGCAGTCACAGTCAATCTTTATGGACTCCAGAAGAGCTGGACAAGACTGATCCAATGCCCTCATTGCACAATCTGTGGAATTTCCAGTGCCCTCCTCAAGGTTTCTTTGAATTCCTGGGAGATTATGCTCTCTAGAGACCACCCTGGCTCTGAACTCCTGTTTCTACAGAATTAATTCACTTATGGATTGTCTTTCTTTTCTGTGCACAACATCCCTGTTTTGTATCTTGTTGACCCAGAGATAGAACTCGAACTTTTTCCTTGATTTACATACACACACTCCCATGAGGAGTTTGTACATATGTCAGATTTTATTGAAGGTTTGGAGTGACAAAGAGGATTTATATCAGGACATGAAAAACTTAACTCTGAATGTTAGCCAGCTCTGTAAAAGTCCCATAGCCATTTCCTGCCGTATTGTTCAGCTGCCTTCTCCTTTATTCTTGAATCATAACCTCAAATTTTCTGATCCTATCAAGGTGAAAATTTTATCTCTCTTTTACTTCCTTTTCTCTGATGAGCTCATGCCTCAAGGTCTCACTCTCTACTCCAAATCAGCAACTCTTGGTATTTTTATAAAAAGATAATTTTCTGAAACATGCAGGCATGGAGGTACACCCCTCTGAGCTCCCTTCAGGGGAAGCTGCTGCAGGAGCAGAGTTAACTAAGAGCCTCCAGCTGCCAGACCTTTGTCTCGACTGTGGCAGTCCCATGAGGCTGAGCTTCCGTCAAGCTGCTCCCAGCCAGGGACTGTATGCAGTGAGGCTACCAGAGTGGGCCATTCTTGCCTGACTTGGGACTTCTCTACAGGAGTCCCGTGGAGCTTTGCTCAGGGACTCCCCATTGACCCATGCTGCAGTCTGAAGCTCATCCTGCAAATCTTCCTTCTGGTCTCCTTTCACTGGCATCAGATCTTCATCACAGTCTGAAGGCTCTCCTTGCCTACCCTGTGCCTCTCCGCTTTATCTTTCACATCTTTCTCCCCAGTCAATCTATTGCACATATAATTCCACCTACTTCTTAAAAGACCTGAGCTGAAATACTCCCTAAGAAGAATTATGATGCCAGCATTTAAGATCATTTTTCCCTACTCTGCCACACAGGTATAATCATGGAATCTCTTTGCTGATATTTGGATATTATGACAGATCTATTTGTATATAACAGATATACATTTCTCCATGACAACCAGATTAAACCTGGTCTAAGGCTCAAGCACCAAAGTCAAATAACAGCCAATCTTCAGAACTTACCCCTCTTTCCTAAGCTAAATAAGGACGTCCTGGTTCTCAGTCTGTAGTTGCTTTGGAAATCATTTCTCGGTTCATTCAAAGGCTAGCAGTTGTTATAAAGGCTCTGCTCTCTTGGTGCCCCAATATTGGAAACTGTGCTGGAGCCCTAAGCCCAAGGCTCTTAGTGCCTCATGCAGGCATCCCGGCAGTCCTTCCCATGAACATCCCATAAACTGAGTCTTGTGAGCCCTTCAAACCTGCAGTCCTTCCCCAGTTTTTAGCAATATATCCATCTTCTAAAATGGGATTCTTCTCCTCTTCTACCTTTGAAGTACTCTTCCTTCATTTTTTCACACTTTTAATCTCCTTAATGAATCCCTTGAAAACAAAGATCTACACAGTTGTCCTCAGGGATAAGCCCACCAATAGCACAAAGTCTCGGTCCTCCTGCTGGGACCAGAGGGTGCTGGTGGATAACTCTCAATCAAAGGCTGAGAAAACAAGCCAGCTAACTTTACAGCTAAAAAATTACAACAAATTCACCTGGCACACACATTTCCTCTCTTCCATCTCCTTGATGGTGGACATTTGAGCAAAGAAAATCTGGTAGTATCATAGCTTTAAGGCCCAGGAAGCCCCCAGTGGTACAAACCCCATTTTCTAGCATCCACCTTGTAGGGGCTCATTCTTAGCGTTGCTGCCATAGATGAGCAGAGATCCAATTAGCGGACAACAGAGACCATTACATCCAAAAGAGGCTTTGGATGTTAAGTAGCTCAGTGCTCCCAACTTTGCAGATGAACAAATGATGACCCAGAGTGGTCAGGTATTGGTCCAAGATCATGCAGTCAGTTAGTGTTATGGCAATAAGTCTGTTTAAGTCTCCTCGATCAGAGGTATAGGAACACAAGTAGAAAGGACACAGAGTTACACAGAATTGGTTTTTTCCTTGTTCTCTGTGGAAATTTGGACATATTACTTGGGTAATCTGAGTCTTTTGTCCATCTTTAAACTTTGCATCCTAATAAATACCTTACAGAGTTGTTTGGAAGATAAAATAAAATGAAAAAAAAATGTGATTGCAGTGATGTGCTGGTAAATGCTTAACAATCAGCTCTTGGAGTTGATGGAGGAGCCAGGATTTGTAGCATCTGATGATTTCCATGGTATAAATATTCTTCCTGTTGTCAATTTCGAGCTTCCAACAGTTTCAAAAATGGCTGGCAAGATTCCTGAAAATTTAACAATTGCCTCTCACAAGCCCATATGAGCTGGCACAGACTGGCCCCAGTACACCACTGAATGGAAATACTCGACATATAGTAAATACTCAGTAAATATTGGTTGCCCTCTCATCCTCACAAGGCACAGGTTCTTTCTACCACGCCTTGTAACTCTTGTTTGATGAATACTATCTCTTAGAACTCCCCAAGAGGTGAGAATCATTGTTATAATAATCTATGTAAATAAAATGAGCTCTCTTATGTGAAGATGCCTGCATCGGGCATTGGAGGGTATTTTTGAAGTGCTCTTTCTACAGCACAGGATGTGTGAAATACCTGGAATTCACCTTGCAGGATCCTTGTGACTTCCCAAAGAGATAGGTTGACATTGTCTAGAGTAGATGAAGCTGAGGTAAATTTAAAGCCTGTGGAGACCAGAAAGCAGAAAAGAAACAGTTATTTCAAATCAGAACTTTGAATGGCAGGCAGATGATTTGAATTATAATCAAGCTCTTTCTCACATGAGCAACTCTATGGAGCATACTCCAGTATGCAGAGAAGTGACACATTTAACTGCTATTTCTTTCTTTCTTTCTTTCTTTCTTTTTTTGAGGAAGATTAGCCCTGAGCTAACTACTGCCAATCCTCCTCTTTTTGCTGAGGAATACTGGCCCTGAGCTAACATCTGTTCCCATCAATGTGCCCATCTTTCTCTACTTTATATGTGGGATGACTACCACAGCATGGCTTGCCAAGCAGTGCCATGTCCGCCCCCAAGATCCGAACCGGTGAACCCTGGGCAGCCGAGAAGCAGAACGTGCACACTTAACCGCTGTGCCACGCGGCCGGCCCCTAACTGCTGTTTCTTAACGATTCCCCTGAACAATTCCAGATAGGGCAGTTGTCCTATTTGTTTGCTTGCATTAAAGATGCACTATGGACTTCCATTTCTAGCCAAGAAGGAGTAACTGGTACAGAATTGCCTGCCCACTGTAAACAACTAGAAAACTGGACAACATATATGAAACAGACGGTTTCAGACACTGGGACCACAGTATATTCAAGATCATGATTCCCAAGAGAAGAAAAACAATTGAAGTGAGCCCCACAATTTTCCTGGCTTTTTGCATGGAACTAGGGTTGCCAGATAAAATAGCGAATGTCTAGTTAAATTTGAATTTCAGATACATAATGAGTAATTTTTTAGTATCAGTATGCATAAAAATGCGACACTGGATTTTCATTTGTTAAATCCTGCAACCCTACCTGGTGGGAATTTTTAAATCACAACAAAGGAAGAGGAAATTCAAATGGTGCATGCTAATTTCACTAGCATGAGGAGCCAGAAATTCTAGTTTGGTGGGGCTGAAGTGGCTGGAATTTCCAGGCAGAAAATTGTAGGGGAGCAAGCTACACAGGGATAGAGCTCCAGAAACTTTCACAAGGATCCCCCTGGGTCCCTGGCTGAATGTTCCGCTATGTGTGCATAGGATCAATTCCACAAGACCAGGCAAAGCACAAAGACTAAAGAGTTCGCGCAGGACTTGGGGACATTTGAATTCCATCCACCCAGGGCAGAGAGACTGTTTTGAACATTTGGGGCCATCAAAGGAGATCTGAGAAGTAATAGGGCTGCATTGGCCATAGAATAAGGGCAATAGAATATAGACCCACTGTAATGAAGCTTCAAGCCAAGGCTCCAAAGAGCCAAGATGATGTGCAAGCAAATTAATTGCCCACCAAAACAAATTTCAACACTTTTCAAAAGAGGACAACAAAATCTCAACCCTCAACGAGATAATATTTATAAAGTCCAGCCTCCAATTGAAAGTTACTAGATTTGCAAAAAAGTAGCAAATTCTGGCCCACAACCAGAAGAAAAATCATAGACTAACCAAAAACGACTGAAATGACGGAGTTAGTTAACAAGGGATGTAAAATAGTTATTGTAAATTTGTTCAAAGATTTAAAGGATTACTCAAGGGTTCGGATAAAATGAGACGAAAATCAAAACTATTAAAGATATAAATTGGGCAAACGATTTACCTTCCTAATGCCACTTCACTTGATGCTGATATTATTTACCATGAGCACACCCCATCTAACAGCTCATGAAGGCAGGAAAAAACAGTCTGATTCATCATGTTACCGAACCAGGTTTGTTTTTGCCCGCCGCCCAGAAAACCAAACACTGAGATGACGAGATTGCAGCAGAGAGAGGGTTTACTCACAAGGCAGCCACGTGAGGAAGCAAGGCACAAGCCTCAAATTTGCTTCCCCGAAAATAGGGACTCAGAGATATTTATGGGATAGGGAGCAAGGTGGTCTGAAATGTGGAGAGAGGTGATTGGAGGTGAGGAGAGGTGATTGGAGGTGAGGAGAGGTGAGGTAATTGATGATCTGCGCAAGCGTAGTCAGCCTCCATGCCTCTTCATAGCACCCATGTTCATAAAATGGCGGCGTTAGCCTGATCTGAGGGTGGAGTTTTTAGCCACTTGATGTCAAAGTGTTGCCTATTGGACATCTGCATGGACCCAGTTAATGAGTTGGTGGTCTCAACCCGCCTGAAGTGGACAAGGAGTTCTAATTCCTGAAAAACAGCTCACACACCCGTTACCATGGTGACCCAGGCTCCAGGGAGATGTTATCTATAGGAGCCTAGTGGAGTCAGATAGCGTATTGCCTGAACAGCACAGGTAACAATGGGTGGGTTAAACAGCTAAAAGCTATAATCAGTAATTGCAGAAAGGAAAAAAACTTTAGTACCTAGATGCTTGATCCTCAATGGCTATTTGCCTGTTTCAATCATTTCCTAGAGGACATGCAAGAAAAGGTGGGAAAGATCGAATTTCTCCTAAAGAGTTCATTCTCAGAGTTCACAAGAAAATAGTCAACTCTCTGCCGTAAATCACGCAAGAAAAAGCAGATCTGAAAAATAAGCTTGTGCTCAAAATCGCTCCCTCTGTTTTAGAGATGGAGGTAGGCGGCTGCAGAACCTGGTTTACACCAGGCTTGCAGAGGAGGGAGGAAGGCATGGGGCTTCGACAAACGAGGTTGCACATAGGTTCTTAAATGTTTTCTCCTCTACGTTATGGTGCAGGTGTGTTGATTTCTTTTGTATTTGGCCTATTCAGCTATTTCAAGTGCATATTAAGAAGGATTCATCTGTGCTTAATCAGAATAAAAAAGAAACATATTTTTGCTGCTAAAGACACAGTTGGTATCAAGGAAGTTTTGGCTTGCTCCTATCTTATTCACTGTAGCTGTTTTTTGCCACATTCCCCTTAACACACATGAAAATCATGTGCTTCATCTTTAACCTCTCCGTTTTACCCCTTGTCTTCCCTTTCTTCTTTCTCTTCCCTCTCTTTCTCTTGGTTTGAATCCCATTCAAAATTTTCTCTCCTAAGTCAATAATAGATAACTTTATCAAGGTGTTACATCATCTAACTTGGAAAATAAAAATAAACAGTAACCACCAAATAATCTGTGCTTATTATCTTAATGGTATAGTGAAATCTCTTGTATCAGGAAATAACTGATTGATCTGTTGATTCAGCATGAGGTTAAACAAGGTCCAACCTGCTCTGACACAGCTGTGGTGGTGGGGTGGGGCCAGCCAGGTGCTGTTTATGTAAATTAACTGACTGAAATGTGGGCACCCCAAAAGATATGTTCTAAGAAACATGTGGTAGACACAGTGCCAAGAGAATACATTTTCTTGTGTTGCCAAACTTTAGCTTGGTTGGTGAATGAAGTAAGATGGCATGCAAGGACATTTCCTTCTCACTTTTGTGTCCAGTATAACATCGGATTACATCATATTTTTAATTGAAACACAATTAGCCATGCCCAGGCCTTAGCATTTTTAAACACCACTTCAGAGATTGAAGAGATTCTGAAGAAGATGCCAAAAAGCAAAATCAAATTCAAGTCAAACTGTCTGCCACAGACCTCAGCAGATGCGGGTCACACTGTCTTGGAAGGGAGTAAAGTTTCTCCTAGATTAACCTCTTCTGAACAAGATGAGAAACCAACTGAATCCTCATGAAGGTCTTTTGCAAGCACCCTGTGGCTTTCAGCCTGTTCTTGCATTTCCTGTGATCAAATGGGGCAAGGATGGGGAGAGGAAAACATGTGGGAAACACTAAATGGCAAAACTCATTTGGGAGAAGAGTGAGGGAAGAAGAGCCAAAAAGAAGGAGAGAGAGAAAGAAGGAGGAGGGGAGGGAGAGGAGGAAGGCAGAAGGGGGAGGAGGAGGAGGAGGGGAGAAGATGGAAGAGGAGGGGAGGAAGAGGAAGAGAAGAAATAGACACGTAGTAGAGAGTTAATTTTGTTTTGTTTTTGCTTTTTGTTTGCTGGGGAAGATTCACCCTGAGCTAACGTCTGTTGCCAATCTTCCTCTGTTTTGTATGTGGGTCACTGCCACAACATGGCTGATGAGTGGTGTAGGCCCACACCTGGGATCCGAACCCATGAACCCGGGCCACCAAAATGGAGCATGCCGAACCTAACCACAACTCCACAGGGCTGGCCCCAAGGGGTTAGTTTTGATACTTGGGGGAGGGAAGGATTGATACGTTCTTTTTCTTTTTTAGGAAGATTAGCCCTGAGCTAACTACTGCCAATCCTCCTCTTTTTGCTGAGGAAGACCATCCCTGAGCTAACATCCATGCCCATCTTCCTCTACTTTATATGTGGGACACCTACCAAAGCATGGCTTTTGCCAAGCGATGCCATGTCCGCACCCAGGATCTGAACCGGCGAACCCCAGGCCACTGAGAAGCAGAATGTCAGAACTTAACCGCTGCACCACCGGGCCCGCCCCAGGATTGATATGTTCTTTCTCAGAAAATTTCTGGTTGGGCCGTTATGACTGGCTGGGGAAGTGAGGGGTGAGGTTCTACAGCATGTGTACAAAGGTTTACTTGGATTTTGGAACTGTTCACCAGGCTTCTGGTTGAAAGTGTTTAGGAGAATGCTGAACACTAAACACAGGCTCACATGAGGAGTTGATTTCTAATGGTTTGGGAAGAAAAATGAAAGAACGTTACTCAAAGAATCAGAAACATGAAGTCAAAGCTCTGATTACTGAGAATATTAGACTAAAAGTGATAATAGACTCAGTATGACCAGAAATACAACAAACGATGTGTCTATGTTCTCACCAAACTTTCAGCCTCTTCGAGGGCAAGGACTATTTATGCACCATTTATGCAACAAACACAAATGTTTGTTAAAAGAGGGAAAATCGTCAAGAAGTGCAATCTTTAAAGCTATTAAACATTGAATAAAACACAGCTTTTGGATCAGAATGCATGTTCGGGAACACTAAATATTCTCATTTATAGTCAATGTCGTTCAGCAAAAGACTTGAGTTTGATTCAAATAAAATCGGGTGATATTTTCCCCATTTTGAGCTAGGAATTCAAAATAAGATGGAGCTTGTAGCTGTATGAGACACCAAAGTGGTGGAGTGGAAGAGATGTCAGGTCTGTGTCAGTTGCGTGACTGCTCCAGCTGGGAGGGATCCAGCGCAAAGCTTCACCCTTCTGCATCTCTTTGTTCTTCTCTATAAGGAGAAGGTTACTGTCTTCCTGTTATGCTCTGAGGACTAGAGGAAATAATGTTTAAATAAAGATTCTTATAAACCAACAAGAACCTTTCATATGTATTTTTATGAGAAAATTAGCTATACTCTTTGCAATACACATTCAAAAGTAAATATTCAATAAACATTGAAAAATAAATAAACAAGTTGTTTAACTTGTCAGAGAGATCTTCTCTTTTTGGGTCATTTGATTCTAGAAGCTCGCAAAGGGGCTGGTCTTACTTCCAGATGGAATTAACGATATATGTGGTTATTGTAGTTAGTTGAAAAAAAGTCTGAATGGTATTTTCACTAGAATGTTAAATTTAAACAACTTTAAATACTAAATACATTAAATAAATGGCAATGAATTTATTTTTAAATGCTTGTGTCCTAATTTTGCTCTCAACCTACTTAAGATGATAGAAAATAAATAAATGTGAAAGTTGTGAAAAAAGTCATACTGGTGGCTTATGAAAACCACTCTCTCCTCAAAAATCATCCCCCAAACCGCTTTAGTGGGTAACTGATTGAATGAATTATGTTACTGTGTATTTGCTCAGCGGTTGTAAACGTCTCCGCAACTAAGCCATCAGTCCTCAAGTTTTTTTAACCTGCTATGCCTGATGCTATGACACTGATGCCATAAGCACTGTTCTCAAGCTTTCTTTTTTTTAATATGACTGTGTTTTAGGGCCCCGTCCAAAGACAACGCTCTCTTGTTGAGGGTTCTCTCAGTTTCTTAAATCTGCATGTTCGTCTTTTGCCAAATTTAGGGATTTTTTTTTTTTTTTGAGGAAGATTAGCCCGGAGCTAACAACTGCCACCAATCCTCCTCTTTTTGCTGAGGAAAACTGGCCCTGAGCTAATATCCGTGCCCATCTTCCTCTACTTTATATGTGGGATGACTACCACAGCATGGCGTGCCAAGCGGTGCCATGTCTGCACATGGGATCCAAACCAGCGAACCCGGTGCCGCCGAAACAGAACGTTCGAACTGAGCCACTGTGCCACCGGGCCAGCCCCACCCTGAGATTCTTTTTATTTTATTTTTTCCAGTCTATTTTCTTTCCGTTGCTCAAATTGAGTAATTTCTATTGTTTCTCTTCAAGTTCATTGATCCTTTCCGCTGGTCTCTCCATTCTACTATCAATCCCATTGACTGAGTTTTTATTTTGCTTCTTGCATTGTTCAGTTCTAAAATTTCCGTTTGGTTCTTCTTTATAGCTTTTATTTCTTTGCTGAGGTTTTTCATTTGTTTCAAGTCTGTTTGTAATTGCTTGTTGCAGCACTTTTTCTGATGGCTGCTTTAAAATCCTTGTCAGATAATTCCAGCATCTATGTAATCTTGGTGTTGGTGTCTATGGATGACCTCTTCTTGTTTATTGAGATTTTCCAGGTTTCTGATATGAGTGATTTGCAGTTGTATCTTGGACATTTTTGCTATTGTGTTATAACATCAGGATCATATTTAAATGTTCTGTTTTAGCAGGGCTTCTATGACACCAGTGGAGGAAGGGTGATGATGTCTGTTGTATTGCTGCCAGGTGGTGTGAGAGCCCAGGTTCCCCACTTGGCCTCCATGGAACCCTGGGAAGCAGAGGGCATCTCATTACTGCTGGCAGAGATGGGAGTTCAGGCTCCCTGCCAGGCTGCTGCTGACACGACAGGGGCTGGGAAGCCTAGTTACTACTGGAATGTGGTAAAAATCTCAGCCTTCCACTCAGCCCTCTCTGATTCCGCCTCGGCAGGGAGGGGTGCTTCATTACCACTGGCCGAGAGTGGAAGCCCTGGCTACCCACATGGTCTTTACTGACAACCTCGGGCAGAGGTTGGGGGTGGTCTCATTACTGCCAGAGGGAGATAAAAGTCCCGACTCCCCACTCGGCCTTCTTAACACCACAGACGGGGAGAGGAAGAGGAGTTCCTTGGTGTAGCTGGGCATAAGTCTGGGCTCTCTACTCACATTTTTTCTGTGGTATTTGGATGGAGTAGAACAACTATCATCTAAAAGTTATCCATTCTTCTGGTCTGCTCCTTTCCTTGTCCTGTAGCTAGAGAGAGCTGACTTCTTGGGACTTTTTCGTCTGCACCTGTTGGCTTTTCCAGGCTGCCTGCTTCTTCAGAACCTAGTCTGGGCTGTATGAGGCAGGAAGAAAACCCATGTCCTCGTGTCAATCCTTAGGTCCTGAGATCCTGAGCAGGTCTGTCTTCTCTCTATCTTTTAGAATCTCTTTATATTTGTTTTATATATAGTTTCCAGGTCCTTCAGCTGTACTTAGCAGAGGAATAGGGAGATGTGTGTCTACTCCATTTTGTCCTGGAACTGGAAACTCAATATCCAGTTCCTGTGGTTCTGCTCTCGCTGCCATGGCACCGTAAGGCAATGGTTCCAGGAAGGGAAAGGGACATTCAAGCCTGTATACTTTTTACTGCCAACACTCACCAGCTCTAAGTTCCAATCCATTGAGGAGGCTGCAAAGAGTTTTAGCTCCACACCCAACACAATGCGGTCTTCCCCTTCCAGTGTCAGTGTAGCAGGTGGTGAATGAAACAATTCTGGTGCCAGAAATCTCAATGTCCCAGGTGTTGGCTTGTTTGCTTCTGGCTTGGAAAGTGTGGCCCCAGCAGCTGTGCTTCTTCAGGGAACATACGTGCCAAGAGAAGATCTCTATTCTCTACCATGAAGGCTCCACCTGCTTTCGTGGCATTACAGAGCTTAATTGACACTTTATCTCTTGTGGATAAATTCTGTGTTGGGATAAAAGAAAGAACCATCACTTTCATATATTTCAAATGTACTCTCTAACAACCAATACAAGTACTTAGAGCCTTGAACTCCTTTCTGCTGACACACATTTCAAATAAGCAATTGGGGCTGCCACTTCAGGAAGTGCAGTCTGTGCATTGCACAAAGGCACCCAGCCAATGGGACAAAAAGGAGCTAAGATCCAGCCCAGGCTCTGCTTGCCAAATCATGTCCCCACCGGGCTGCCTCACCCAGAGGGGGTGCCTTTTTCAAATTTGCACAAAGGCTCCCTATAAGCAATCAGCTGGGCTCTGAACCTAACAATAGCAGTATTGCAGCAGCTCAAAAGAAATACCCTCTTGTATTCCATAAACTCATTATATTTGAATATTCAATTGATACTCATACATAATTTATATCATCACTTCAAAATCATTTATTTTCAGATTTTCAGGCCTATTAAAATGAGCTCTGAATCATCTGAGGTAGGATGCTTTGCAAATTTTGGCCAGAGTCAAACAGGCTTTTTAAAGGGATTTTCCGCTATCTCCCAGGTCTGCACCATCCCATTAGTGAGGGTTGTTAACCATCAGGTGCTGAGCAGATAAAGTAAGTTTCAGAATATAGACAATCCCCTGTCCCTTAACTGTGAACAAAGCCCTCCTCCACAACTGATCTGTGACACATTAGTATGTGCTTCCAAGACAATTGAAAATCCCCGCCATCTTGGAATGGCTGCATCATGGATTAGGTCTGGATACTGAAGGTCGAAACAGGTAACTAAAGAGTTGTGAGAAGAGGCCCATTACTTGTCTATTTAACCAGCTAGTGGCCACTTAGTGGCTATATCTCTTCTTAGAATAAGAGTTTTAAATTCCTTGGACCAAATGAACCTTAGAAAGTATACCATTGATCCTAATCTTATTATAAGCTAAGTAGCGATTTAGATGTTAATAGTTGGCTCACATCAAGATAAACAACAAGAAATCACCAAAGTATACCCTGGTTTCTTTTTTTTTTTTTTTGTGGTGAGGACGATTAGCCCTGAGCTAACATCCATTGCCAGTCTTCTTCTTTTTGCTTGAGGGAGATTGTTGCTGAGCTAACATCTGTGTTGATCTTCCTCTATCTTGTATGTGGGATGCCGCCACAGTATGGGTTAATGAGCGGTGTGTAGATCTACACCCGGAATCTGAACGTCAGAACCCTGTGGCACTGAAGCAGGGGGTGTGAACTTAACCCCTACGCCTCTGGGCCAGCCCCATACCCTGGTTTCTTAATCCATAACACTGACCCTTTATTTCTTGGCTTCACTAAAATATTAATTCATATTTTAGAAAATATTAATATTTTCAAAAATGAAAATGATGAGCTGATCACGAGCCTTTTTGCCAATGCCATTCACTCAGTTCAGCATGTCTCTCATCACCACTGCACCCCGGGGTCTATGTCTACCAGAGGAGGGCTTCCAGCCAGCTCTAAAACACTCTAAGTTTTATACATCCCAAACAAGTATAGTTTGAGTGAATAATGTCTTTTGAGTTGCATTTTTTTTCTTTTAAATGTTCACTATAATTTTCCTAGCACATTTAAAACTTTTTCCTCCTTCCTGTGGAAATCGATTTCCCATCTACTAAACTCTCTTTTTTCAAATGTACTCATTCCTAACAGCAAAGACTAGAATTCTATAATTAGCCACATTCCTTCTGAAGAACACTATTACGCCGCAAGGAAGACTCTATTTTGAAAATCCACTGTAAAGAAAAATAAAATCCATTTTCAAGACTTGCTATACGTTTTCTTTTAGTAGTTAAGGGTGAGCAGAACAAATTCCTTATTATCTCCCCATATAATGTGTCCCATTGTATAAGTGGAATGTGTAACCTTGTACAAGAAATGGTATTTTGAAAGGTAGATTAAATCACAAAACTTGGCTAATATGGCTCTCTAAAATGCTTGCCATACGTCTACATCTTGCCACGCGAATGGACTTCTACTATTAAAGTGTTTAGTTTTGAATTGTTTGGTTTGGAAATATTCACCCAATATGAAGGATTAAAACAAAACAAAACTCATTAAAAGCCCAAGATTCTGGTTCTTATCCTGTCATATGCTGTGAGGTCTTAGCTGGGACACTTACCTTCCCGGGACCTTTGTTTCCACGCCTGAAAAGGAAAGAAGCTGAATTAGATGCTCTATTCATGGCTTATGTCCTATAACTCTATGTCAAACAGTTCTCGGACTATTCTTTGGCAGTCTCAGATCACTAGAAGAACTGATAATTCATAGTTTACAGATGAAGAAACTGGGATTCAAATAAGCTAAGTAACTTGCCCAAAGTCACAAAGCTAAACCGTGGACTCGTTGACCCCTTACTGCGGTCCATCTGATTCCAGAACTCATGATTTTAGCTCTACGTTCAATGCAGTTCTCCCCTTTCCGAAGGCCCAGAGAAGAAACTCTGGTTTCCATAACTTTAGCATAAAATTTATCCCCCCTAGAAGAGCCCCCTTGGCGAAAGTACTGAATGGCTTAAGGGTTGACTTCTATACCTTGTCCTTCAATTAGCTGAGACAGGGGTTCTCAAACTGTGGTCCCTGAACTAGGAGCATCAATAACACCTAAAAACTTACCAGAAATGCAAATTCTCAGGCCCCACCCCATACATACTGATTCGGGAACTCTGGGAATGGGGCCCAATAATCCGTGTTTTAACCCGCCCTCCAGATGATGCTATTCCATATACAGTTTGAGAACCACTGCACTAGGATGTGTGACCTTGGAAAATGCACACAGGAGCTCTGAGCTCTGCTGCTGGCTCTGAAATCCCATGGTCCTTCAGATTCATAGTCCCAATTTTGAGAACTGATACCCAATAAAGGGAAGAAGGAGAAGGCAGATGAGGACAAAGAGGACAGCTTTCCATATAGCCCCCAATTAATCAGAGCAGTGATATTGTGTGTGATGATTTATGGCAGTGATGCCTGTGACATCCCAAATTAGAACTTCTTTGGGGCAGACTCTCTGAACGCAATCAACAATTTGGGAATTTAAAAATTTATTAGATGACTTGGAGCTCAGCTCAAAGAAAGACAGAATCAATTAAAACTATGCATTCTGTTTCCCTAGCCCTGCTTTTAGTCATTCAGGAGACAGTTTCTGGGAATAGAGTCTAATAGATCGTTTTTTGCAAACTGGAACAAAGTAATATCTCACTTCCTGGGAGTTAAAACCTCCCTATCCTTCCCCACCCCCCTGGGAGATGACACTGATTTCGGGATCCATTTCAACCAGAGATGACATAACCAGCTTCCAGGTAGCTTCAGGAACTCATGTTTCCCCAGCTTAGCAGTGACTCAGTGGATGGCAGGGAATGTGAATGGCCTTGAGTACCACACTGGCGCCAAGGGTCATATTTTCATTATTTATTAAACATTTTACTTGCCCACAGCCTGAGAGCCACTGTAACTCCATTCTTAGATAGTGCACGGCTTGGGTCAGAAATCTCTTCATTCAGCCTAGACTTGAGGTTAGAGAAGATGCCATTTCTCACCTGGGAGGTTGAAGTGACTGATCTATCCTCAAAATGTCTGGTGCATAGTGACCATTCAATGAATGCCTATAGAATGAAATAGGGATTGACTAAGGTAGTGCCCAGGCTTAAATTTGGTTTGTCAATAAAGTGATGGTTGTACACTATTTTTTTAATGCTTTTTTTGTGTGTGTGTGAGGAAAATTGGCCCTGAGTTAACATCTGTTGTCAATCTTCCTCTTTTTTTTTTCTCCCCAAAGCCTCAGTAAGTAGTTGTATATCCTAGTTGTAAGTCCTTCTAGTTCTTCTATGTGGGATGCCACCACAGCATGGCTTGATGAGTGGTGTGTAGGTCCATGCCCAGGATCCAAACCTGTGAACCCTGGGCCACCAAAGTGGAACATGAGAGCTTAATCACTACGTCACTGGGCCGGCCCCCGTGTACACCATTTTGAACACACACACTTGCCTATTTCTTTCAGGATAGGGCAGGAAATGGAACATGTTCTGAGCACTGACTGAGCCCTGAGGACTTGGGGCATGCTGTCTCATTTAATCCTCACAGCAACCCTGTGAGATTGGAGATGTTAGTCCCATTTTGTAGGCAAGAAAACTGAGGCTGAGATTCCTAAAACCCCACAGCTGA
Organism: Equus przewalskii; assembly: GCF_037783145.1. Classification (NCBI taxonomy): domain Eukaryota; kingdom Metazoa; phylum Chordata; class Mammalia; order Perissodactyla; family Equidae; genus Equus; species Equus przewalskii. The sequence continues at coordinate 17,517,128 of NC_091852.1, forward strand.
TAAATGGTGGAGCCAGGACTAGAACACAGCTCTTACCCTCTGACTTTCCCCGCTGTCTAATATAGGATTTAGTGTGTGGGCAAAATGGCTCCTCAGAATTGGGGCTTAGACTGTGGCCTTGAAACAGGTTGATGTTCAAGAATCATAGGCCCTACTTTGAAATAACAAACAGACACAACTGATTATGGCAGATAAAGGCAGAAATGAGTAAACTGATAGTTTCTATTTGTTTCATCAAATATTTTATATATATAAAATCATTTATGAATGTCATTTATATATAAAAAAATGTATAAAATATAGATGTTATAAAAATATATCAACACTCATGTGCTCGTCACTCAGCTATGTGTATTATATCTTCACTGTATCTCTTAACCCAGAAATAATCATTATCCTGAATTTTTTGTTTAGCCTTCTCTTGCTTTTCTTTATGGTTTTATTACATATGTTTGTCTTTGTATGTATAAAATATATTATTAACTTTGTTTTTAAACTTTATATGTAAGGTATCATACTGCAAATATGCTTTTTTTACTGAATATTTTGTTTCTGAGATTTATCCATTTTGTTACATAAAGCTGTGGTTCGTTCATTTTCACTCTTGTGTAGTATTCCATTGTGTAAACAAACCATAATCTGTTGTCCACTCTGTCAATGGACATTTGGATTGTTTCAAGTTTTGACCAGAGATAAATCCTCTTATCTTTATTGTCTCGACCTTCTTATATCCACAGTGTGGATAAGGAGTTGCAGATACACGAGTAGTAGAAAGGCAAATGAAGAGAAATAGGGCAGAATGTGTTTTCCAAGAAGAGGAGACATCGTGTCTGAAAACCCAGAAAGCAATGAGAATGTGACGTGTTTGAGAAACCAACAGAAATCCCACACAACACGATACTAAAATGCAAGCTTTGACTTTAAAGTGAGAGAGATCTGAAATTGAAGCAAGTTCCAAGACAGACTGCCCTATAGTCATTTCAGAGTAGATATCCAAAAACTGCTGATGACTCTTGAATCCCTCAGCCACATAAGGATATAAAATTGTTGAGAGAGTGTAAATGCGAGAATGATTTGTGGAGACAATTTTTTGGAGGGAGAGCGGCTTCCTTCAATCTCTCTGAGGTATGAAAGCGGGATGGGGTGCTACCCTTTCACCTCAAGATTAGAGAGAAAGACGTCAATGGGACCAGTAGGAGAATTTGATATGTATCTGGAGGAGTTTGTGACGTCAACTCATGCTTTCAGAAGTCTACAGGTGGAACCGCTGGAGTTATCTGCAGTTACAGAATAAGAGAGGCCAGCAGTGGGAACATCCTGACTTACATTTGGTGTGGCTTCTTTTGTTAATATTAGCCAGCAAAGAGCTTTCATCCTTTCCTACCCCTCCTCTCTTCCCCTGCTTTAACCCCTGGTGGAGTCAGAAACCAGATTTAGCAAGATGGAGAGGAGTGGGGGAGGGTTGACCCTGACCCACCCCTTTCTTCCACAAGTGGCCAGCTCACATTGGTCTCCAGCATGAGGAGGGGCACAATTTAATTTTAAATCAAGTTTGGTGTTTTCAGTGCTATATGGGACTAGACATTTTGAAATACTGAAGTGAGAATGTGGTTGACACTGGAAGGGATCACAATAATTTTTATTACCCAATAGGAATCGAAAACTCATTGAAACTGCTGGCATTTTCATTGAGTGTGAGAGAAGAGAATCACATGAAAGGTTAAAGGGACAGCGGGAGACAGATATGAAGTTGCTTCCTGATAACGTTCCATGAGTTCTGATTCTCAAAGTGGATATAGCTGGAGAGCAGCAAGAGAAAAGGTTATAGAGAAGGTGACAAGGACCAGATCTGAAGGCAGAATGAGTCACATGAAGACTTGGGACTTTCCCATAAAGGCCTTTGAAAGCCACTGAAGAGTTCTAGGTAGGGGAATTTTGTGATCAAAATTGTGCTGTTTAAAAAAATCCCTCTTGTTTCAAGGTAAATGATGATTTGAACGGCTGTAGAGGCAGGGGTCACCCAGAGGAGGCCATGGTTTAGGCAAAATATGATGGTGGCTTGGTCCAGATTAGTGGCCGTGAGGATAAAACAAATGGAAGGTTTTGAGAGAAGTGATGACTTGATAGTGATGGGTGATGGACCTGACGTGACAGGCCAAGGATGGCTCCTCCATTTCTGACTTGAGACACTGTCATCAGTGGCGCCATTTCCAGAGACTAGAAATTCTTTTGATCCTTCAGTATTCTGGGGAGATATACAGGGCAGACAATAGCATCTCCATCTTACTAATGTGGTGATGAATATTCAAGAAAATCAAGAAATTTGCTGAAGTCTACATAACTCATTACATGCTGAGAGCTGCTGGCTTTTTACATTTTCTACTTCAAATGACAATGCTTGAACTAGTTCTCTTTGCATTTTGAAGCAATACCCCACCATAGGTGAAGTTAAGTGTGTTATTCAAAGGAAGAGAGAAAAAAACTGGGTTCCGATATAGTCCTCAAGCTTAAAATATTTATATATTCAACAATTTTGGCAAAACATAATTATGCTTCTTGGAATCATGGAAACATTCCATGAAACCCTAGATTTTAATCAGTTGAGAAAACTCTGAACTGGCCTAGGTATGCTTTTGTTTCTCTCCCAGCCGCAAGATTCTGAAATTTATCATTTAGAACAGTATTTCTCAATTCTTAATATACAGATGAGTCACTTAGGGATCTTGTTAAAATGCCAATTCTGCTTCAGTAGGTTTGGGGCTGGGCTCAAGATTTCTGCATTTTTAACAAGCTCCCAGAGGATGCAGAGGCTGCTGGTCGGACTTTTGAAGAAACAAGGCTTTAGATGAGCTCAGAACTTCTCAAAGTAGATGTGGGCACTGCGAGAGATCAGAGGGGAAGACCCAAAGGAATCCCAGAAGCATAATTATGTTGGAGATAAACAGAACTACACCTTGCTAATGGTGAGGCGAACAAACTTTGTCTATTTCTCCACTTTCCAAATTCCTTTTCTCCTTTAGCGCCTCGCCTATGTGTCCGTCCATCTTTCTACAGATTAACTAACTAATCCTTGCCTGGGGCAGACTCAAAGGTGGTTTTTCCTGTTACCCTTCCCAGGAAGCTGCATCTTTTAGCCGCACTTTGAAATTTCAAGACCCAAAGGAATAAAACTTTAATGTGGAACGACAGGCGATCCTTTGATATTTGTGGAGAGGGGACCCTGCTCAGCATTCCTTCAGTATCTGACAGGGACGAATCCTGGGGAAGAACAGAGACTCTGCCAGGTCAAGTGGCTTGTCCTAGGGAGTATTTTACCCTGCTTAATTCCCTGTGCCTCCTTAAAATCAAGCTTTAAGATATGCCAAATGCTAAAAAAGAAAGAATTTCTCCCCAAAGAAAGTCTGTCGGTTGCCTGTGCTGCCCATAGTCAGAGGTGATGTGGAGTGTGGGGACCTTGCAGAGAGTGAAGGGATAAACCGGTGGAGGTGGTTGAATTAGACGGAACTGTTCCAATTCATCACGCTGACCTGAGAGCCACGAGATGTTAGGTTCTGCTCTGGGTTTTGCCATTTACATTCTCTGTGACCTTAGGCTTCAGTCTCTGTGACCTTTGCTTTCAGTCTTTTCACATGGAAAATGAAACAGGACAAAATGATCTCTAAGTTTCCTTCTGGTTGTAAAAACTTTGTTTTTGAAGTTATTTCAGGTGAACTTGAAAAAAAACAGTTTTTAAGCTGTCGATTTTGACAGTGGCTGGTCATCAAAATCAACTTTAGAGACTTTTTTAAAAAATATAGATCTCTGTCCACCCTGTTCTGATCATTTGCGGATGCAGCCCTGCAACTATTGTTATAAAGTTCTCCAGGTAAATTCTGTCTGGTAGATAAATTTGGGACTCATTAGACCACGCCACAAGGGGGCGCCTGGGAGATGCTGATTTTCATCTCAGTGATTTAAAACCATTTTGAATATTAAAATACAGATAAAACTGACTTGCTGTTTCCATATCAAATTTTACTTCATATAACTTTGAAATGAATTTGTGCTTGAAATCATCTCTTGCTCTTTGATACTTGGGTTTAATTTTCTCTGCATGAGCTAAAGCTATATTAATATATTTATTTATTTTTGCTGAGGGAGATCCACCCTGAGCTAACATCTGCTGCCAATCTTCCTCTTTTTGTATGTGGGCCACCACCACAGCATGGGCACTGACAGACGAATGGTGTAGGTCTGTACCCCAGAACCAAACCCAGGCCCCAAAGTGGAGTATACTGAACTTAACCATTAGGCCACCAGGGCTGGCCTATGTTAATATAATACATACATAATTTCCAGCATTACAGATGTACAACATTAATGTAATCATCTGCATTCAAGCTAAGGTTGGAGGTTTGGAGAACGGCAAGCTATCTCCTGATGTGAATGAAAGATAAATGTTCCGGATTTTCTAAGACAATCTCATAACCCAAGGTCCCCACATTTCTCTTGCCTTTTTCTTGGAAGCTTCTAGAAAGAGTAGGTCATGCTTACTGTCTCAAAACCTGACTCCATCATCTTTCCCCTCAAAATATCTTCTTTTCTCATCTGTAAAATGAAGATAGCAAGAGAGCTAACCTCATTGGTTTGTTGTGGGGATCGAGTTAACACTCCTAAAGCATTCAGAACAGTGCCTAGCATATAATGAGTGTACAAAATAGGTAAGTTACTCATATCGTTGTGGTGCTGTTGTCACTGCTCTCTGTCTTGGCAGGACCTCCACCACTCAGGTACCCAGTTCCAAAACTGGTACCATTCTTTTCTTTCCTGTCTGTCAGAGAGAGAGAGAGAGGAAATGATAAAGCCAATGGGACAAAAGGTTAACAATAGGTGAATCTGGGTAAACGATATGTGAGTGTTCTATGGGCTCTTTTTTTTTTTTTTTAAGATTTTATTTTTTTCCTTTTTCTCCCCAAAGCCCCCTGGTACATAGTTGTATATTCTTCGTGTGGGTCCTTCCAGTTGTGGCATGTGGGACGCTGCCCCTGCGTGGTTTGATGAGCAGTGCCATGTCCGCGCCCAGGATTCGAACCAACGAAACACTGGGCCACCTGCAGCAGAGCGCGCGAACTTAACTACTCGGCCATGGGGCCAGCCTATATGGGCTCTTTTTTATTGTTGCCACATTTCTATAAGTTTGAAATGATTTTCAAAATGAAGTTAAACAAAACAAAACGCTTCACTGGCTTCCTCAGAATAATATCCGAAGCCCTTACCTACTTCCTCAGATTTGTTTCCTACTGTTTTTCCCCCTTGATGTTTAAACTTCAGCCATAATACATGACTTTAATTCATTATCTTTGTACTTACTACTCGTTAAGTTGGAATGCTGTAGTTTTACCCACTTGCCTACCTAGAAAACTCCTATTTATACTTCAATACCCAGCATATAATCTGTCCTGTATGAGGCCTGCATTATTTGATGGAATTAATCACCTGACTCCCCTAGGCTGACTGTGTTTCTCATTTCAACTCCTGTGCCCTTTTCTCACATAGTGTAATTAGTCTGTTTCCACAAAATTCAGAGTACTTGGAGAAGAGAGTTCCTCTGTCTTATTCATTATTGCACTTTGGAGCCTGAAACCCTGACTTCTGTCCTCTTGTGCTCATAAATATGTTTTTATTTGCCAGGCCATGCTGGTTCCCACACCTTTTGCCATTTGAAGTGGCCGCAATGACACGCGATTTGCCGCTGCTTCCTGTTGTTCCTAGCTGAAACTTGACTGCTGGCCACTCTCCATGTTTTTTTTTTCAATGTTTTCCCCATGAGTATGAAGTGAGCCTTTACTAATAAGGAACTGAAATCTAGTTGTCATCATTGTTACTTACAAGGCTCTCCCCACTCCAGTGACCTCCGTTGACTCCAATTCTGTGTTTTGGAGCCGGTCACTTTACTTCTTGGAAGTCTCAGTTTCCTCATCTATAAAAAGGGTACACTTTAGTCCAACATCCCTTATAAGAAGTTAAGTAAGGGAGGAAAAATACTTTTTCCTCTACTTTTCTAGGTTCTTGGTTGAGACCCCTTAAGGGGAGCAGTATATGCCACCCTGAAATATGCCTCTGTGGCACAGGATTATCCTGAGCTGGTTATTTTTAAGAAACAGCAGACACAGGAGAAGCTCTGAAAATCGAGTAGAAGTTACCCTTTTGTAGGCGGCATTTACATTTATAAGGAAAATCTCCGTTTGTGAGGGTGTCTCCCTCTCTGTACCAGGAAGAGAAGCACAACTCTAAATCTCTAGAAATTCTATCAACAAAAAAAGTCCGACTTAAATCTGCATACAACCTTACCCTTGTCTCCTGCACTTTGCCTGGTAACTGGCTCCTCTCACTCCCCATCTTTCTTTCATCTTTAGCTGAAGATGATATTTAAGGGGAGTCTCGGCCAAGGAACCTAGAAGGGTGGAGGGAAAATTACTCTTCCTTGCCTACATCCCTCTGTAATAAAAGACAGATTAACAGCAGAAAAACAAACAGAAGCTTAATGACACATCTACTTCCTGTATTCATGGCAGATACCCAGGAAAGCCGAGTAATTCCCTGAAATGGCCAAGCCACCACCTTAATACCATCTTCAGCTCAAGACAAAAGAAAGAGCTTTGAGGGTGAGGGGACCTAGTTACAGAGGTTACCAGGCAAAGCACAGGAGTGGAGGGTACAGTTGTTGAGTCAGACCTTCTCCATTGATGAGTGTTTCTAGAATTTTAGTCTTGTCCCCCTCTTCCTGGTACACAGAAGGAGACACCCTTACAGACTGAGATTTCCCTATAAATGTAAATTTCCCTCACAAAAGGGCAACTTCTATTCTGTTTTCAGAGATTCTCCTTGTCTGCAGCTTCTCAAGAATAATCAGCCCAAGGTAAACCTTATGCCACAGAGGCATATTTTGGGGTGGCATATGCTGCTCCCCTTCAGCTACATTTTCTTTTCTGTTCTATTTGCTTAGGCTTCCTGTTAAGACAGGTCATTTCATTTAATCCTTTGCGCTAATTTGTCAAAGTTCATCACACGTTAATTGAAGCTAACAAGTTATTTCTTGAGAGTTATATAAGTCGAAGGCCAGTGCGCCCCACTGGTGAGTGTGTGTTCCTTTGGATTCTTATGTTTTCATTCAGTGGAGATTATAGAGTAGGAAGAGCTTAGCACAGTTTATAGCCATCAAAGACCCTTCTAAAAGTTCCAAGTTTTCATGGCTTGTTTTTACTACCCCTCAAAACAATACGTTTTGTGGCTAAAAACTGAAGGGGTCCCTTAGAGAAGAAAAATCGCGACATTGGCAGTAAGATACATTCACTTTGAGATGCCACTTGTGAGGACTGAGTATTTTCTACGCTGATGAAATAGATCACATGCTTAAAATTTGTCTGTTGGGAACATGGGAAGTACGACTTTGGGGTGATTGTTTTAGCAGGGTCCTTGTCTTTCTAGGGCAACACTATGTCAGTGCCTTGGACAGAGCTTAACAGGAGTTCAATAAATATTTGGTGAATGAATAAATGAATGAGGTCAATAAGTCCATTTGGGGGAACATCAGAGCTCAAAGAGCCTGAATATATTGAAGCAAGTGAGAAAGAGAACCCAGAAGAGACGGGTTGTTCGAGGCCCAAAACTTGCCCGGAGGAGACCACGGGTGCTCCTGGTCGATGGATAGTGAAGATGTTCAGCTGCACTAGTCAAGGCTTTTCCATGGTGGATGGTCTCCAAACGTTTCTGGAATTGTTATTATTGTAACAATATCTTTTGGTTTCTCTGTGTTCCTGCTGTGTGTTGCACGCTGCAGTTTTTTGAGCCCGGGGTTTTCTGGAGTAGTCTTGCCACAGTAACAGGGTGAGTTACTGACAGTCATTCTCTGTCTCATCTGCTCTTTATCAGCACAGTACAGTTTCCTGTACCCGTCAGTGATGGGGAAATGATACAGCTGACATTACTACACGCAAGTAACCCAAAGTAATATTGGATTAATCTTCTGCGTCATTTACTCTAACTTTATTCACATTTTAAATGATTTGTAGTTATTTTTCTGAAGCACTCATTTTACTTTCTCTCTGAGTTCTTGTTAATCTGCTTGTCTCAGATTTTCTGGAGACTTTATTGTTTTTGCTGCTCTTCCAGTCTGGTGAATTGACAAATGACGATGTTGGGGGCAGTGGGGTAGACAGAGGCCCTCAGATGTGCTCTATAGATCATCAAAATGTGATGTACTATGTATTCTCGGCATGGACTGGAAATGAAAAAAAATGCCGCAAATAGAATTGATTCCTTTGGCCTTAACTTGGATTGGCAGCAACACAGATTCTGCTGTGGGTTGAAGTCATTTTCTGCTTCGGCACTACTCAGCCCGTGGGGAATGGTAGAGTCATGATTTAGCAGGAAGAATCTGGGAGCAGGCCAGCATCGACATCTGTTCTGAACTGTAATAGTGGACTGGAAAAATGCTTTGAAAAAAAGAGACAAGAGGCGAAGGAGCACACAAAACCTTTACCCTCCAAAAGGCCATGAAAAATGACTCAGTCAATTGCAAGCAGGTTGGATTGAGAGAGAAGTTTTCATAGAAATAAAATGTATACAGTACTTTCTTCATCTTCATCTACTGTTTCCCCCTCTTTTCTTATGATGCAAGAATCATAATACATGATACAGGAAAATCTTACTAGGAAGGACTAAAGCATCACTTTCCGTCCTTGAGATGAGTCTTAATGATCGAAGCCCATTGCCTTGGTAACATCTACCCGACATCCAACATCCTTTTAGTGAATTGCATAATGCATCTCTTTTCTCCAAACATGTGACTACACCATCTTATAGGAATTGTTTAATTTTTTTTTTCTTGGCATCAAAAGGTACTCTATCAATTGAATGTCATGAAGACCATGGGTTGGAGAGAGCACGGCTGATTTACTGGAAAGAGTTTGGAAACAGGCTGGCCTGGATTCAAATTCCAGCTCCATCATTTCCTGGCTGTGTGACTTCAGGCCAAGTTGCTCTCTGAGCCTCTCTTTTTCACCTGTAATGGGGATGGTAATATCTAATTCATAGGGCTGTTGTGAGGATTATGCGTGTCCCTGGGCACACGGAAGGCATGGGGTGAATGTTAGCTTCCTTTCTCTCTACTTTCTCTGAGTTCTCTTTCCTTCCGTCTTATTGCCCTGCAGACACAGCTGCATATCCAGAGTCTTGGTTTTCAGAGAAGGTGTTTTTGTCTGATTGGAGTCAATGAACCAAATTTGGCTCGTTTAAACTTGACGTTCGTTTCTAACTAGCGCAAAGTAGCTAGAAAAGCCAAGAGAGAAAGCAGGCTGCACGGCATACACGCACCGAGAGGGAGATTCTCCGTGTACTTGGAGCAAGCACAATGGATTTTGCAAAGCTGGGGCCAGGATCAATTGGGCTATTTGGCCAAAATGCCAGATTCTTTTTGGAAAGACTTTCTGAAAATGGCAATCAAATTTCAGTAAGCAGCAAATAGATGATTCAAAATAATAGAAATTATTTCCACACAATTTAGGAAAGCATTTTTTTCAGTTTCTCAGAAAAGCACGTTGCATTACCTGATTAATTACTGGGGTGTACAAAGAGAATAAAATAGCTCTTAGGAGTCCCTGGCCCTTATTCAACCTGTTTGAGTTGTGGTTTCCTTATGTAAAATGAGGGGATCAAAATGAAATTGATTATTTCTAAGGTGCCTTTTACTCTAAAATTCTAAGATTTTGTGCTTTGTTTAAACTGATACTAAAATTATTTTTACACTTCCTATATCAATAAATAACAATGATTTACTGGGAACTTACTTGGTGTGCTTCCGATCATTTATTCCCTATAATTACTCCGGGAAGCAGCTACTACTATTATTCCCATTTTACAGATGAGGAAAATGAAGCTGGGAGAATTTAAGTCATTTTTCCAAGGCCATTCAGTTAGCAAATGGTGATACTCGGATTTAACAGGAACTCTGATTCCATCTCATGCTTTTAACCCAAACCTATACTGCCTCCCAGTATACGGTAAACACATTGCTCATTGACAACGAAGCTTTATTGGCAACAGAGAAAATTCAATCTTGGTGAAAAATATTCTCTTAAGTAAATGGTATAGTGAATAATTATACATATCGGGACTGGGAAATTTTTCATTGCTTTGGGCTGTGAGTCCTATGGGTAGGCAAAATGTTTTATTTACCTTGGCTTCTCCTTGCCAGGAATAGCAGGCATTGAGTAAATTATTATTGAATGAAATGTGTATTGTATAGCGGAGTTATAAATCATTATAAAGGTTTTCAAGGGTAAAAGCAACTTTATAGCTCATTTAATCTGTCTACACCCACCCCACTATTTTATAAAAGAAGGAACTGGAATTCAAAGAGAGGAGGAAGGGAGACATAACTAGCGCCCAGGGCTTTTATTTCGCAATCCAGATCTCTTCCCACTTTGCTGTCATACGGAATTCTTTGCTTCCTGAAAAACTGTCACTTCCTGCCAGGGTATTCCCAGGGCTCAAAGCGCTTCTCCTCAACTTTGAGATGCTCAGGTCTCCAGTGTAAGCCCTGTATGTTCTTGCCCATCTGCAAAAGCTGAGGGCATTGCAGGAAATGCCAGCTGGCATGGCACAACACTCCCTTGAGAGAGGACTAATTTTGCCTGGCCCTGGAGGACTGGTCTGCCTTTTTCAGCTGTGTCTGCACCAATAGGGCTGGCTTTACAAGAGCCAAGAGGATGTTTCGCCATCTGCCTGTTAGTGGGGAACTGGCCTTTCTGCTTCTTGAACAGGGCTTCGGACGGCTTGGTGGCTCCGGGCCAGCCCACTGAGGCGCTGCTCCCGGGATGGCGTGCTGCTGAAGGAAAAGGAGCTGAGCTGAGCTCCAGAGCCAGGGGTGACAAATGGCTGGCACACATCTGCAGCAGCAAGTGTGATCTGAATACAACCGAGCACCGTTGTGCACTTTCTCCTAGATAGACGTCCTTATCCTGTTCAGACAGTCAACGGAGAAAGGACCAGCTTTAAAAAAAGAAATAATTTTTTTCTTAATTACACAAGTACTACGTGTTTATTGTAGAAAATTTAGAAAGTACAGAAAAATACAGATAAGAATCTATTGTATTACCATTCAGGGAGAGTCATTGGGAAGTTTTTGTTATATACTCTTTGTAGCTTTTAAAACATATTTTTTATGGATTCTACACGTGTGTGTTTTCTTTTTTTAAAAAAATACATCAGAAACATTTTTGTATACCATTAAATCTTATTTAACGATATTTTTAGCAGCTGCATAGTATTCCATCCTATGCTTATACCACACTATGCTTATACCCCTACTGTTGGGTATTTAAGGGCTCTTTAACTTTTTGTTATTTTAAGTAATATGATGATAAATTTCCTTTTTGCCTAACTCTGATTGTTTTCATAAGCAAATTCTTTTTTTTTTTCACCTGGTATGACCTGGTAGATTATTTCTAACCCAGAGCCCCAGACATTTAAAAAGTAATATAAGCTCCAATTATAACTCAGTTATAAGCTCAATTATAACTCAGTAAAGCTGGGGGAAAAGTAATACATGCCCATTACAGAAACTCTGGAAATGTAGAAAATAAAAATAAAAATAAAAGAAAGGAGGGGAAAAAACCTACACATATTTCTAGCAACCTGTTGCAAATGCTATTAAGCTTTTGAGGTATTTTCTTTCAGTCATCTTTCTCTGTATATTTATTTGTTTTACATCTTGTGATTATATACAATTTTTCCACCTTTTTTTTTTAAATTGCAAAACACTGGTTTATAATGTTATATAAATTTCAGGTGTACGTCATTACATTTCAGCTTCTGTATGTACTACATCGTGTTCACCACTAAAAGTCTAATTGCTGTTCATCATCATATAAACGTGCCCCTTTACTCCTTTCACCCTCCCCCTACCCCCTTCCCCTCTGGTAATCACCAATCTGTTATCTATAACTACGTATTTGTTTGTTGTTGTTTATCTTCCACACGAGTGAAGTCATATGGTATTTGTCTTTCTCTGTCTATTTCATAGCATTATACCCTCAAGGTCCATTCATGTTGTTGCAAATGGCAAGATTTCATCGTTTTTTATGGCTGGGTAGTATTCCATTGTGTGTATAGACCACACCTTCTTTATCCATTCATCTGTCAACAGGCACTTAAGTTGTTTCCCAGTCTTGGCTATAGTGAATAATGTTAAGCAAATTCTTAAAAGCAAAATTGTTGAGTCTAAGTCATGACTAGTTTCTAGTTCTAAAGCTTTGATGACCACTGCCAAATTGCCTTTGAGCAACGTTATGCCAATTTACTTTCCCACCAAAGGTGTATTAGAGAGCAAATTTCTCAGTGTCCTCACTAACATGGGGAGTTAGCTTTAGAATGTTTGCCAATGTGATAATTGAAAAATGTTAGTGTTCCATCTTTACACTTAAATGTAGGTGGTTGACCACTACATGTTTCTTTAATTTCAGCCAAGCTAAGGTCACAAAGTTTCATGGACACTCAGGTTTGTTCCCAGATAAAGACAATCACACTTGAGCCATTTTTGCATATATAATCTTTTTTTTTCTTGTTAATTACGTGAAAGTCATGACGCCATCCTAGACTCACCTTTTCAGTTTGTAGATGATAATACTCATCTTGGAGCAGATAATCCTTTATTTTTCTTTTCTTTTCTTTTTTTTTTTTCAGGGAAGAAAAGTGGTCATCCTGCCTTTTGCAGTCACAATAAAGAATATTTCCCACAATGGTTTATTTCCATGAGTATCTTAGGTATGCTGCCAGGAAATTCAGTATAAGTGCTTCTGTGTAGCAATATTTTGATAAGAATAAAATGTATTGTAATGTTCTGTTTCATAAATTAAAAGTATTGTTGGAGTGTATGTTTTTTTACCCACTAGAAAAGAACAATTGGAAACATCTTGGGTGGAGTTACTTAGAAGATGCTGGAAAGGAGCATGGCATTCTAGTTGGTGGGATGGTTTCAATAATAAAGAGTGAACATGGCTAGGTTGTTCTACTAGGCTGAGGTGTTCAAGAGAACGCCTTATTCATCTTTGTATTGCTAATGCCTATGGCGGTGCTGGAAAATGGAGTCTACTCAGAATTTAGTATTTCTCATGAATGCTTGTTCTTGATCTGAGAATAAAACCATCGATGGTAAAGGAGAAAAAAGTTCTTTATGTTTCTTACCAAAGAAATGGAGATGATTAGCTAAATCTCAATTTTTAAAAAGTTTTGTAGTTGTATTTTAAGTAAGCCAGTGTCGTTACCTACCTATGGTTTTCCCAATATTTGCAAAATCACCTTTTATAAAAATATACACAGTATATTTCTGAAGTATTTATAGTTTATCATTTAGATGAAAAATGTTTGCAATTAACAAATACTTTAATATCGGTTGTTTATTCTCTGTATAGGCAGAAAAATTTTTCTGTAATTGCAGCAGGGAAAGAAAATCCTAAGAAAGATGATTTTATTTCTGTTTTAAGATTTTGGCTTTTCTTATGTTAAGGAAGACCTCAATAAAACGCTAATGCTGTAGCTAAAATCTTAGCTTCAAGGTAGTGTGCTCTAGTGGACAAAGGAGGTGGGGGTCCATGGATCTGGATTCTGAACCCAGCTCTGTGACCAGTGAGGAAACTTTGTATAGTCCAACACCCACTTTAGGTCTCAGCCTTCTGATCTGTAAAATGTGGGACCTGGACTATTGCTCCCTTCTGGGCCAAACAGTCTCATTCTCTCTGTGATTTTGATAATTGTAGCTTAGCCAGGTAACGTCAAATTTGGCTGAAATCTAACAAAAGCAAACATCACTTTGCAAAGTCTCCCTTTGCAGAAGTATTTTCTCTTCTGTTCTTTCCCTCCTGTTTTTGGCAGCATGCTATTCCCATTACTTCTTGTACGGCGTAGATAGAAATAGTCTTTTCCCTTTCTTCACTTTCCAGGGCATATCTTTGGTTGAGAGAGGAAATGGAAAAGATGCAGCGTTGAAGAAAGCTGAATTATTCTACACAGGCAGGTGCAAGGAACTACCCAAGGAAAGAAAAGAATGAGGAGCTGGAGAATTGAGAGGGAAGGCTGGAATGGTGAGTGTTTGAGGGAGAATGACTGAAGAAGTTAGAGCAGCTGACATTGGAGGAAAGGCAAGGCAAGGTGAATGTTTGCTAAAGAAGATGTTTAGGAAGCTTTGCTCTGTGTCACTCAATGAAATTCCTTTTTGCTCCCTCTTCAGGAGACCCAGAGTAAAGGTCTATATAACTCTTCATTGTTCTCTGGAGAGGATTGTCTTCCTTATGGATGTGACGGTGTGAAAAACCTGGGCATGAGATGACCCTGCTGTGTTCAGGTTAGACTTAACAAGCTAGAGAGAGACACTTCAACAGCAGCCAGCGCTCATAAAATATTATTAAAAAACAGAAAAACAGACCATTTATTATGGGTCAGCCCCATCACATATATGTTCTCTAATATTTTGAACAATTCAATAATGTAGATTTCTTTTCCCCCCATATAACACTCTGCCTCTGGAAAGCTGGGCATTTTTATCTTAAGGCATTGCAGGTCTGCTTTTAGGAGAGGCTCAAAGAAATATTGAATCAAATATGCACAATTTTGCAAATTTCTGCAATAACCTCAGCTATTGCTATCGGTTCTTTGCTGGATTAAAAGTTAATTAGGTTAAGGGCCAGCCTTGTGGCTGAGTGGTTAGGTTCACGCACTCTGCTTTGGTGGCCCAGGGTTTCACTGGTTTGGATCCTGGGCACGGACATGGCACCACTCATCAAGCCATGCTGAGGCGGCGTCCCACATGCCACAACTAGAAGGACCCGCAACTAGAATATGCAACAATGTACTGGGGGGATTTGGGGAGAAAAGGGAAAAATAAAATCTTAAAAAAAAGTTAATTAGGTTAATAATTTGAATTATGTTAACATTACATTATTAAAAATACATATGAACTGAAGTTAAATCTCCAAACATACTGTGCATAAAAGTATGAATGTATTCTTCCAAACCATTTAGATATTATAATAGGATGACTATTTAGATAATAGGAATATAAGTTCTCCTAATTTTAACAGCAAAGTGAAAGAAATATGAGTCATTCTTATATTGAGCATGTGTCACAAAAGCCAAAGCAAAGCTTCTAAGTGTGTATGGAACCTGGTTCCCCTTCCTGGTTAGCATCTCAGGAATTGGGATAGCTAGCTAAGCATAGAACCAGGCCTCCCGACCCCCAGGCTTGGTTGGATTTTTGTGGCATGGATTGCCTCCAACACAAAAGACCCGTCTCAACTCATACTCTCTCCACTTTCTCAGCAACCTCCAAAAACAGTCATTCACTTATAATTACACTCTGTGTCTCCAACTGGGCCAAGGCTGAACTCAGGCTCTGCTGGGTGCTCAAACGATCAGGCATCATAAAAAATCTTGATGCTCCCCAGAAGTGCTGTAGCAACCTACGCCCCAGCTCTGGTCTGCACTCACGCCCACAATGGCCAGGTTATTCCTTCCGAGAGAAAGAAACCAAGCACAAGAGGCAGGATGTGGTTCTTCATAGTAAACCTTCGGCTGTCTCTGCCCAGTACGCACATGGTGCCCTCTCCTGGCAGAGCAGAGCATTTCCAGAAAGGGGATGGAGAATCTGATTGCTGGTGACTTTGGGTCTTTGACTAAATCATTCCGCAGCACACACTAAGATTTTCCAGATAGCTCTTTATTTGTTTATTATGAGCTTTATTTGAGTTAAAGATAGAAAACAATATACTTTTATTTGTAATTTAAGATGCAAGTTGCTATGGCAATCTAAGATGGTTTACAGTAATTCCTTTTATATATTCTTCATCATATTATCCTTTTAGACTTTTTAATATATGAAGAATAAGGTTAACTAGTTATGAAGTTTAACAATAATCAGAGAATTTTTTTCAAAAGAATTTCCTTAGTGTGCTATTAGTATAAAGCTCATAATAGGCAAGATATTTATATTAAGGGCATGAACCCAAATCATTAAATAAAAATAAAAGCATATTCTTAAAAAGGTGCTAAAGAAGAAGATGCATCAAAAATATGCAGTCTACATATTTTTCAAAAGGATGTGAACTGGGGCTGGCCTCTTGGCATAGTGGTTAAGTTTGGCGTGCTCCGCTTTGGCAGACCAGGTTTGCATGTTCAGATCCCAGGTGCAGACCTACACCACTTGTCAGCAGTGCTGTGGTGGCAACCACATACAAAGTGGAGGAAGACTGACACAGATGTTAGCTCAGGGCTAATCTTCTCCAAGCAAAAAAAAAAAAAAAAGGAATATTGGCAACAGATGTTAGCTCAGGGAGAACAGGGAGAAAAAAAAAAGGACATAAACTATATGTTTAGGCACTGTCTTCTCTTCAGTTTTCCTTTGCCAACAATATACAGCAGGACTTTTGATGTCCAGATGCTACTGGGGAAAGATGACAAAGGTAATTGTATGCAGACAAGCTTGTGTATAATGTAGAGACAATGTAAAGATATCATTTCAAAATTAAGGTTTGCAATGATAGTTGATTGATACCCAAAAGGCTTGGAGTGTCTTCAGGTAATTAAAAAATACAAATCTGTGTATATTATGCCACTAGAGTCATGTCTTCAATGGTACTTGATGTGTAGAATTTCCACCTTTAAAACGACTTTTTAAATTTTCTACACAGGCTGATATTTCATTTCTGTGCTGTTTTATAGGCTGGCTACATAAAATAAACTTTATTTGTAAGTAAGATGTTTATTTATAATAAACAGGTGATCAGTCATGAGAAGCAACCACTTCTCCTACGCCTTAGTGTACAATAGACACGTTCTAAATATCAAACGTTTAACATATAGATACTGGACTTTGAAAAATGGCAATCTTGGGGCTGGCCCCGTGGTTAAGTGGTCAAGTTCATGCACTCAGCTTCAGTGGCCCAGGGGTTCACCAGTTTGGATCCTAGGCTCGGACCTAATACTGCTCGTCAAGCCATGCTGAGGTGGCGTCCCACATAGCGGAACTAGAAGGACCTACAGCTGCAATATACACCTATGTACTTGGGGGCTCTGGGGAGAAGAAGAAAAAAGAAAAAAAAAAAGATTGGCAACAGATGTCAGCTCAGGGCCAATCTTTAAAAAAAAAAGACAATCTTAAAAATTCCCCATGTTTCATCATATTGCATAGCTGAAATTCATCTACTTTTTGTAAAAAGTGTTCTGTTCATTCAAGCAGAATTTTGCCCCAGTCTCCCTCCATTTCCTGCTATCATACTGTACGGTGGATCCACAAGTTTATTGTGTGTGTACCTTAAACCTTTAAGTAGTTCACAGTTTTAACACAGTTCTAAAGTAGCACCTTCATCAAATACGAAAATAGTTCAGGGATACTGCTGGTGAGGTGAAACAGCCCACGTGTGGTTGAGTCCTGCCTCCATTGCTTCACTCAGGGAGAATGCCTTGTGTGTGCCGGTTATGATCATTAGTTCCAACAAACAGATCTATTCCTCCAGCTTCTTTTATTTATTTTTTTTTCAAATGCATCACATTTGGTTTGTAAATTGACAGCATTCCCATGAAGGGTATCAGCATTCTTAGGATCTATATCAATATGCTTTAAAAAGTTATTTGAGGGGGCCGGCCCCATGGCTACTGGTTAAGTTTGGTGCGCTCTGCTTTGGCGGCCTGGGATTCAGTTCCCGGGAGCAGACCTACACCACTCATTGGCAACCATGCTGTGGTGGTGACCCACATACAAAGTAGAGGAAGATTGGCACAGATGTTAGCTTAGGGTGAATCTTCTTCAGCAAAAAAAAAAAAAAAGTTTATTCCACACATAAGAATGGTAGATTTCAGGATAATTGCTTGGAAATCCTACATATTCATCCATGTCAAATGTCTTCACCTATTTAAAACAAAGGTCTCCATTCTGGTGATGTTCTATTAGGTTTTTTTTTTTTTTTGAGGAGGAGGAGGATTAGCCCTGAGCTAACATCTGCCACCAATCTTCCTCCTTTTTGCTGAGGGCGATTGGCCCTGAGCTAACATTTGTGCCCATCTTCCTCTATTTTATGTGTGGGACGCCTGCCACAGCATGGCTTGAAGTGGTGGTATGTTCATACCCAGAATCTGAACCGGCAAACCCCAGGCCACCAAAGGGGAACGTGGGAACTTAACTGCTGCACCACTGGGCCAGCCCCGTTAGGTTTTTTATAAGACACTAACGGTGTATGTTAGTACACCCAGTGGACCAAACTACTTTTCTGATGCTGGAGCAGCAGGAGCCACTGACAGCTTTTTCAGACAGAAAAGTCACCTGGTTTATTTTGCATTATTAAATAAGCAACTATGTTTTCATTCTTCTCCCTTGGAAAGAGTTGTGAATGACCACCTGCACAACGTTAGCTTCCAAACTTGCAATTATTTACAGAGTAACTTGGGTGGTACTACAATTTCAGATGCAGCGAACCAAACTCATTCTGTACAGAGAAATGGATGCCACTTTCTTTTTTTTTTAAATCAAACTATTCTGTTCTTCTTAATCATGATAATTTTCTATCTCTTTTGTGCTGATATAGATGTGTATTAGCATAATAGCCAAAGATGATGAGCCATTTGATAATGGACTAGATTTGGAGAGACAGTCTGCATGTCATTTATTAATAGAGAGTGCAGCAAAGCACTGATGCTCACTTTGTATTTTCCTTCCATGGTGTTGTTGCCAACAGAGGCCTGAAATTATCCCATAGCCAACCACTGAGGACTACTGTGTTTTGGGACACGAAGAATTTGGCACAAGCAGCCTGATGTCACAGTGTGATGCAAATTGCTTACACCTTACTTTTATTTCCCATACATATTATGAAACACTTCCTTAAAAAAGCCCTCTTTTTATCTATGTAAAATATTCTGATTTAAGAGCCTAACCACCATGCATAGTCGATGACCTAGAATGCAAGTTCAGCTTTAAACACTTGAAACTGGGGCAAGAGGCCTCCTTTTCTCTCTTGCCAACCTTGCTAAAACACTATATTGAATTTCCTCAAAGCAAAGGAAAACAAAAGTCTTTTATATTGCCATGTATTTTTAAACCAGTGGCTTCTTTTGTGAAGCTCTATCTATTGCATAATTAGGATGAAAAAGACTGTTCATTCTGAAAGGAAAATTCTTTTAAAAATATTGTTGCAAATCTTGTAAAACACAGTGTATCAGGAAATCTTTAGTTTTCTTTGCAATGAGATTTATTTTTTAAAAAAAGAGTAAAGATTAATATAGACATTAATAATTTTAGAACTAGGGGCCCACCCCATGGCCGAGTGGTTAAGTTCGTGCGCTCTACTTCAGTGACCCAGGGTTTCACTGGTTCGGATCCTGGGCGTGATCTGGCACGGCTCATCAGGCCACATTGAGGCAGCGTCCCACATGCCACAACTAGAAGGACCCACAACTAAAATATGCAACTATGTACTGGGGGGATGTGGGGAGAAAAAGCAGAAAAGAAAAAAAGAAGAAGATTGGCAACAGTTGTTAGCTCAAGTGCCAATGTTTAAAAAAAATAATTTTAGAGCTAATATTCTATGTGAAATCTATGTATTAGGTTTCAATGAAGTGAAAAATATTCTGCAGAGATGGAAATATGTCACCCTTTGTATTTTATTCCTGCTCTTTACAAAGGATGTGACAGCGTCAAAGACAGAACAGATAGAAAATGGAAGCATATGTTTAAAATAAAGACCTTAGGCAACTACGACCATCACACGTGCTGAAATTTGGCTTGCTCTGCTGTTGTTAAAGGGCCCATGCAAATTTAAACCCTCACAACATTTATATATCTCACATGTTAGAATAAATATTCAAAGACAAAAAATTAACTGTATTAATCAAAATAAAAGGCTCTGTCTTAATTTCCTCATTTGAATAAATCTCCTTGAAGCGAGAGGCATGCTATTAAAAATTGTAACTGCAAGTACAGAAATCTTGACTTTTGCTTAGAAACAACTCAGAATACCTGCTTCAAGGAAACAGAGGCATAGCCTGTCAAACCTTTCACCAGGTTGAAAAATCAGCTTGTGGGGCCAACCTGGTGGTGTAGTGGCTAAGTTCGCATGCTCCACTTTGGTGGCCTGGGGTTTGCCAGTTCCAATCCCGGGCGCAGACCTACACACCGCTAACCAAGCCATGCTGTGGTGACATCCCACATACAAAATAGAGGAAGATTGGCACAGATGTTAGCTCAGTGACAATTGTCCTCAAGCAAAAAGAGGAAGATTGGCAACAGATGTTAGCTCAGGGCTAATCTTCCTCACCAAAAAAAAAAAAATCAGCTAAAAAATATTTAGCAACCTTACTCATACTCTCAGAGAGGGAAGTGAGTGGCTTACAGGTTATACTATTATTTCTATGGATCATATTTTGAACTGTCACTAAATTTTATAGTTTGGTTCTTTCTGCTTTGGCAAAATATGAAAGAACTTGTACTAATTTCAATCTCTATTTTATTTTTTTAATGAATAAATGACCAAGCTATGAGTCATTTTAAACATCAGGTGAAATTTTAATTCTACAGTTTTAATTTTTAGTGTTTCCTACTGAGAAACTTATGAGAGAAGGTAATTAACAGATTTAAAAGAAATTATATTGAATGTAGTACTTTTCCAAAGTCCTCATTTTGGGTGCTTATAAAATTGGTGGGTTGTTGAGGAGTGTCACGTTCTAATTCAGTTCACTCAGCTCATTTTGGGAGGCAGGAAGCACCTTTCTCTGAAAAGGTTGCATGGAAACTCACTCCAAGGCAGTCATTCATGCTGTGAGGTAATATCGCTATGATGTGTGAGAGTTTATAAAACATGTCCACATTCATTAATCCATTTGATTCTCATAACAACTCCAAAGTCATGAAAGCAGACACTACTGTCCTGTTTCCTAAGGTTCCAGAGGTAAACTAACATATCCAAGGGCACAGAGTTATTAAGTGGTGGAGGCAAGCTTTGAACTCCAAATTCTTGTGACTCCAGATTTCAAGTTCTTTCTACAACCTTAGAGTAAAATTTTCTAGATTTTTTTGGTCTTGTTTTAAAATTGAGGCGTAATTGACATACAACATTATATTAGTCTCAGGTGTACAACATAATGATCTGGTATTTGTATACATTGCAAAACGATCGCCACGATAAAAACTAGGTCCTTTAATAAGCAAAGTCTTACTGCCACCAGCACTCCTCATCCCTCACCAAACCCTTCTTCTGGGCTCAAGTGGTGGCCTTCCTGGGTCACGGGAAAAGTAGGGAAGCAGAGGCCAGTCTAAGCTCATGATGCTCACTGGCATCTTGGCAGCTAGATTTGTGCTGTCACAGTTTTACCTCAAAGGAGTAAACTTTAGTAAAGTTTAAATAGACTAGGACCGTATGTTGCACAATTCCTTTCCATCATCCCATCACCACAGCAACCCACATGCCAAATAAGCAAACGTTTATCAGGAAAGATTACAGGAAAGTGCCATCAAATGCTGCCTTCATTCCTGGTTCCAAAGTTATCTCCAGGGTCTCAGCTGGTGCTCGCTCTCCCTGCTTCCTGGCATCTTCTGACCTTCAGCTCTTTCGCATGAGCACTGGAAAAGTCCCACATCGATCCCAATACTCCCAACATTTGGCACCAAAGCTCCCACTTGGGTATTTCCATGAAGTTTCCCGATAGCCAACCCCCAGAGATAAGAATTATGCTAACATTACGTAAATGCTACTGGCTAAAAAAAAGAAAGAAGGAAAAGGAAAAGATTTCTGTTCTAATAGATTACACAGATTTCAAAAAGGATTGCCAGTTATCACTGAATGATAATGTGATGATAATGAAAAGCAAATAACATTTATTGAGAATTTTTTATACACCAGGCAACGTGCTAAGGGCTTTACGGGCATTATATCATTTAATCCTTACAGCCACTTTATGAGATAAGTATTATTCTTATTCCCATTTTACAGATGAGGAAACAGACGCAGAAGTTGAAGGTAGATTACCCTAACTCACTTCGCGTGTAAGATACATGGCTGAAATTTCCACCTAGTCTCAGAGCAGCATGTTGGTCATAAAAGCATTGTTTGGAGAGACAAAAGGAAGGACATCTGGGACAAGGGCGATTGAAATAACCACTGACTTCCTTCCTCAGCCTAAATCTGATTTCATTTATATAAAGCTTCTGTGATTTGACAGGAAACAAGTGAGACTGAGATGAATCATGAACGGGCCGTAATTTTATTAGAATTTTGTAGCTGATCAAAGTATTTGTTGTGCTGATGTGTAAACAATGCTCTATGAGATGCTCCTCTTCTGCCCTGCAGATCAAAAGCAAGAAGACTGCAGGACACAAAACACAGTTTAGATCGTGCAACAGAGTGGTTTCTTTGCACTACAGAAGTGGAAAAGAGTATTAGATTGATTTATTATTTTTTAGACAACCTATTTATCTTTTTGTGTTTGTGCTTTAACACAAGTGAAGAGGGCCAATAAACAGCTTTCATGAGTGGCGTAACTCTTGTGTCTAAAAGGCCCACAAATAAATGTACGTTATTTCTTCATTCATTTCAATATGACAGCCGTGTCAGGGACTTTTTCCATGGAAAGCGACTGAAGTAGAAATAGCTGTTTGTCCTATAGACTCTTGGTGGGCTAAGATTCAGAGGGAGAATCTTCCAGTCCTGTGAAGAAATTGAAAGAGGGAGAGTTACCTCCTACACACAAGCTTTGATGGATTTCCTGTTGAAAACCAGGGAAGCCAGCTTTCTGAAGAGTAGTAAAAGATACCCAATCTAGGAACTTTCTTTTAGGTACTTGTACTTGGGACTTTCTGTCACATCATAGGACAAAGTAAAAACAACAAGAGAAACTAATAAACAAACCTACATAGCTGAATTTCCTTACTTTTCCAACTGTTTTTAAATTTAAAATTAATTTGTTAGCATAACATATTTATTCGTTAAGTGTGTATTGATTCATAGATTTTTTCTAGAGTATATAATGGACTTTATTTTTTAAAGGAGTTTTAGGTTCACAGACAAATTGAATGGAAAGTACAATTATTTCCCATATACCCCGGGCCCCGAAACGTTCACAGCCTTCCCTGTTATCAACATCCCCCAGCAGAGTGGTATATTTGTTACAATCGATGAACCTACGTTGATATATCGTTATCACTCAAAGTTCATAGTTTACATTAGGGTTCACTCTTGGTATTGTTCATTTTAGGGGTTTGGACAAATTACGATGGTATGTACCCCCCATTGTAGTATCATACAGAGTAGTTTCACTGTCTTAAACATCCTCTGTGCTCTGCCTGTTCATCCCTCTCACCCTTCTATCCTTTGGCAACCACCGATCATTTTACTGCCTCTATATGTTTGCCTTTTCCAGATGTCATAAAATTGGAATCACACAGTATGTAGCCTTTTCAAATTGGCTTCTTTCACTTAGTAATATGCATTTAAGACTCTTCCAATCTCTTCATGGCTTCATAGCTTATTTTTCTAGTCACTAAGTAATATTCAACTATATGGATGTATCATAGTTTATTCGTTCACCAATGAAGGACATATTGGTTGCTTCCAAGTTTTAGCAATTCTGAATAAAGCTGCTATAAACATGAGTGCAGGTTTTGGTGTGGACAAGTTTTCAACTCCTTTGGGTAAATGCCAAAGGATAAGATTGCTGTATCATGTGGTAAGAATACAGTTTTGCAAGAAATAGCCAAACTGTCTTCCAAAGTGGCTGTACCATTTTGCATTCCCACCAGCAATGAATGAGAGCTCCTGTTGCCCCACATCCATCCCAGCATTTGGTGTTCTCAGTGTTCTGGATTTTGGCCAATCTAATAGGTGTGTATTGGTATCTCACTGTTGTTTTAATTTGCATTTCTCTGATGACTTATGATGTGGAGAATCATTTTATATGCTTACTTGCTATCTGTATATCTTCTTTGGTGAATTGTCTATTGGTCTTTGGCTCTTTTTTTAATTGGGTGTTTATTTTCTTATTATCGAGTTTTAAGAGTTCTTTGTATATATTTGATAATAGTCCTTTATCAGATATGTCTTTTGCAAATATTTTCTCCCAGTCCATGGCTTTTCTTTTCATTCTCTTGATATTATCTTTCACGGAGCAGAAGCTTTTAATTTTCATGAAGTTCAGTTTATCAATTATTTCTTTCATGGATCATGCCTTTGATGCTATATCTAAAAGATATTGCCAAATCCATGGTCATCTAGATTTTTGCCTTTGTTATCTTCTAAGAGTTTTGCATTTTACAATAAAGTCTGTGATCTATTTTGAGTTTATTTTTGTGAAGGATGTAAGGTCTGTCTCTGGATTCACTTTTTTTTAAATGTAATGTCCAGTAGTTCTAGCACTGTTTGTTGAAAACACTATCTTTGCTCCATTGTATTGCTTTTGATTTTGGTCAAAAATTAGTTAGCTATATTTTTCTGGGTCTACATCTGGACTCTCTATTCTGTTCCATTGATCTATTTGTTTATTCTTTTGCTAGTGCCACACTGTCCTGATTACTGTAGCTTCATAGTAAGTCTTAAAGTGCAGTAGTGCCAGTCCTCTGACTTTGTTTTTCTCCTTCAATATTGTATTGGCCTTTCTGAGTCTTCTTTTTTGAGAGAGAGATGAGCCCTGAGCTAACATCTGCCACCAATCCTCCTCTTTTTGCTGAGGAAGACTGGCCCTGAGCTAACTTCCGTGCCCATCTTCCTTTACTTTATATGTGGGACGCCTACCACAGCATGGCTTGCCAAGCAGTGCCATGTCCGCACCCAGGATCTGAACTGGTGAACTTTGGGTCACAAAAGTGGAACATGTGCACTTAACTGCTGTGCCACTGGGCTGGTCCCATCCATTCTGAGTCTTTTTTCCTCTCCATACAAACTTTAGAGTCAGTTTGTTGATATCCACAAAATAACTTGCTGAGATCTTGACTGGGATTTCATTGAATCTACAGATCAAGTTGAAAAGAACTGACATCTTGACAATATTGGGTCTTCCTATTCATGAACATGGAATATCTCTCCATTTATTTAGTTCTTTGACGTCTTTCATCAGAATTTTGTAGTTTTCCTCATATAGATCTTGTACATATTTTGTTAGATTTATACTTATTTCAATATTTTGAGGGCTAATATAAATAGCATGGTGTTTTTAATTTCAAGTTCCACTTGTTCATTGCTGGTACATAGGAAAGTGATTGACTTTTGTATATTAACCTTGTATCCTGCATCCTTGCTATAATTGCTTACTAGTCCAGGAGTTTTTTGTTTATTCTTTTGGATTTTCTACATAGACAATTATGTCATCTGCAAACAAAGACAGTTTTATTTCTTCCTTCCTATCTGTATACCTTTTCTTTCTTTTACTGTCTTATTGGATTAGCAAGGACTTCCAACACAATGTTGAAAAGCAGTGGTGAGAAAGGACATCCTTGTCTTGCTCCTGATCTTAGTAGGAAAACTTCAAGTTTCTCACCATTAAGTATGATGTCAGCACAGAAGTTTTTGTAGATATTCTTTACCAAATTGAGGAAATTCCCCTCTATTCCTAGTTTACTGAGAGTTTTTCTCATAAATGAGTGTTGGATTTTGTCAAAAGTTTTTTCTGCATCTATTGCTATGATCATGTGATTTTTCCTTTTTAGCCTATTGATATAATGGATTACATTAATCAGTTTTCAAATGTTGAACCAGCCTTGCATACCTGGCATAAATCCCACTTGGTTGTGGCGTATAATTCTTTTTATATGCTGTTGGATTTGATTTGCTGGTATTTTGTTGAGGATTTTTCCATCTATGTTCATGAGAAATATTGGTCTGTAGTTTACTTCTCTTACAATGTCTTTGTTTGATTTTGGTATCAGGGTAATGCTGGCCTCATAGAATGAGTTAGGAAGTACTCCCTCGGCTGCTATCTTCTGAAAGAAATTGTAGAAAATGGTATAATTTCTGCTTTAAGTGTTAGTAGAATTTATCAGTGCACCTATCTGGGCCTGTGCTTTCTGTTTTGGAAGGTTATTAACTATTGATCCGTTTCTTTAATAGATATAGGCCTATCAGATTGTGTCTTTTGGATTGTGTGGGTTTTGGCAGCTTGTGCTTTCAAGGAATTGGTCCATTTCATCTAGATTATTGAATTTGTGGGCATAGAGTTCTTCACAGTACTTGTTACTATCCTTCTAAAGTCCATAGACTCTATGGTGATGTTTCCTCTTTCGTTTCTGATAGTGGTAATTTGTGTCCTCTCTTTTTATGTTCAGTAGCCTGGCTAGAGGCCTATCAATTTTATTGATCTTTTCAAAGAAACAGCTTTTGGTTTCATTGATTTTTCTCTGCTGAGTTTTTGTTTTCAATTTCATTGATTTCTACTCTAATTTTTATTCTTTCTTTTCTTCTGCTTACCTTGAATTTCATTTGCTCTTCTCTTTCTAGTTTCCTAAAGTGGAAGCTTACATGAGTGACTTTAGATCTTCATTCTTTTCTAAAATATGCATTCCATACTATAAATTTTCTCTAAGCACTGCTTCACTGTATCCACGAATTTTGATAAGTTGTGTTTTCCTTTTTATTTGGTTTGAAATATTTTTAAATTTCTCTTGAGATTTTGTCTTTGACTCATGTTATTTAGAAATGTGCTTTTTAATATCCAAGTATTTTGGTATTTTCTAGCTGTCTTTATGTTGTTGATTTCTAGTTTAATTTCATTCTGGTTTGAGAGCAGACATTGTATGATTCTAGTCTTTTAAATTTGTTAAGGTGTGTTTTATTGTTCAGAATCTGGTCTATCTTGATAAGTATTCTATGTGAACTTGAGAAGAATGTTTCTGCTGTTGAGGATAGAATAGTCTATAGATGTCTGTTATATCCAGTCGATTGTTGATGCTGTTCAGTTCAACTATATCCTCACTGATTTCTGCCTGTTAGATCTGTCTATTTTTGATATAAGGGTATTGAAGTCTCCAACTATAATAGTGAATTCATCTATTTACCTTTGCAGTTCTTCAGATGTGTTTTGCCTTACTTAACTTTGCCTCATGTAGACACTCTGTTGTTAGGTGCATACATGTTAAGGATTGTCATGTCTTTTGGGAAAATTGATCCTTTTATCATTATGTAGTGCCCCTCTTTATCCCTGATAACTTTCCTTGCTCTGAAGTCTGCTCTGTCTGAAATTAATATAGCTACTATCACTTTCTTTTGATTAGTGTGAGCATGGTATGACTTTCTCCACCCACTTACTTTTAGTGGTGAGATGGAGGGGGAGGGCAAGTGTTCTACAGTCCTCAAATTAAGTCTCAGTCTTTTAGTGACCCTGTGTCTCTGGACTGTGAACTTCACAACTGCTTCTCTTTGTCTTCCTCTTCCTTAGGTGCGAGAGAATGGCTAGATTGCCCTGGAACTGGGTATTTTTTTTCTCCCACACAGAAGGCTAGAGCTGGTTGAAGCTGTATATTTGCCTTCCCCCGGCTCAGTTGGACTCTGATAAAACCCCATCAAATTAAGCTCTGGTCAAAGTGTTTCTCCTGAAGGCAGACATTGTTAAGAAGAACAGAATGATCTGGCATATTTCAAATGGTTTCTTTTCCCCTGCCTCTGCCAGGAGAGAACCCGGTAGAGCTCCAGGGGGTAAAATTTATCAAAGTGTGTAGTCCTCCTGATGCCTGGGTGCCCTGGAGTTTTATCTCTTACACTTGTCCACCCTGAGCCTCCAGCAATTTGTCAATTATGGTTCCAGTTTCCCTACCCTGGAGCTGGTTTCCGTGGTAGTTTCTTCTCTGGTAAATTGTCATTCTCTGTCTCCACACATTTGTCTCTCCACTTTTAGGGGAAGCAGTTTGCCCTGTGACTTCACTTCTCTAATGAATCTAAGAAGTGTTGTTGATTTTTCAGTGTGTTCAGCTTTTTACTTGTTGTTAGGATGGAGTGACAACTTCCAAGCTTCTCATATGCAGGACTGGAATCCAGCAGTCCCCATGCATTTTTTTCATAAATGAGACATACTGAGGTTAAAACTTGTTCCTTTTCTTCTATCTGTCGATTTGTAGCAGCCATAATTATCAGTGAAAGAATTTATTCATAGAAGACTCTGTATGTATGTAAGTTAATCTTGATATAAAAAGAAATATATTTTACATATGTTAGATACTATGATTTCGGACATTACAACATAGTAGTGGACTGAATGGTTTTGGAGGCAGACACACTGCGATTTGAATATTGGCTTTGCCGCCTATGACCTGTATGGTCTCAAGTAAGAAATTTAACCAACTTGATTTTCAGTTTTACATCTTTTAAAAAATGGATAATATATAAATATAAAAATATAATATACATATTTTAAATAAATACATATAAGTAGAATAGGATATAAGAAATATAAAATATATTTTAAAAAGGATAATAATGCCTGTGCACAGAAAAGAGTTGAAAGACATAGCAGTCCTGAGATTGTTATCCTTTGAAAGTTCTGCTTGCAAGGTTGGCCCTTGGGTGGCATCTGGGAAGTGGAATTTGGGGAGGGTTCCCATAATTCTCTTCTAAGAATGGCTCACTGTGATTAAACTGTTTGTGCAAATGATACGGTTTATGCCAATCACCAGTTTTCCTTCTGGGAGTCTGGAATTTTAGTACACGTTAGGCAGAGAGTGCCTATATGAGCAGCTCCCAGTACAAATCCTGGGCACGGAGTCTCTAATGAGCCTCCCTGGTAGACACTGTCTTGCATGTGTTGTTACAACTCATTGCTGCAGGAATTAAGCACATCCTGTGCGACCCTACTAGAAGAGGACTCTTGAAAGCTTGTAGTTCTCTCCAAGCTTCTCCCCATGCACCTTTTCCCTTTGCTGATTTTTCTTTGTATCTATTTACTGTAACAAATCATAGCCGTGAGCATGACGACATGCTGAGCCTTGTGAGTCTTCCTGGCAAATCATTGAACCTGGGAGTGGCCTTGCAGACCCCTGACACAGCTTCCTTTACTAAATTTTTCTAGGTATTAAATGTGATTACACTTAACATAATATTGTAGTAATAAATAATAATAAACACTAATAAATGATAGCTAGAAGTATTATCTATCTTGTGATAACCTGGTGAGTCTTATGCTAAAGGACATGGGACAGAAAAATGGCACTAGCCAAGCTTGAGCTTTTCTGAACACTTTCCAAAGTGAGTTCCCTTAAAATAACCACAAATAAGTACTGAGCTTTCATTTCCAGTAGAAAGATCAGGATACTGTATTACTGCTTGGACCCTTCTGCTGGACTAGCACTGCAGTGACAGCTTTCCACATATCAGCCAGATATATTCTCAGATCTTTTGTGTGTATGTGTGGCGGGGCAAGGAGGAACATTGTACCGTTCTGAGTCTGTGAGAAAATAATTTGCCCTAGCCACTTCCTGTGTTTAAAGAATTGTCATGTATTAATATCTGACAAGAGCCCATTTGCGATCAAGACATGATGACAACAGGATGTACTTTTTTTTTTGTCAAGGTAGAACTCTCATGCCTGGCTAATCAACTAGAGAGTTTGGTTTTTGCACGCCTCAGGAAGAAAAGGTCCTAAGTGGTTACCGGGGTTGCAGTCTCTAGTTTTTACTTACCTAGGCTAGGTCCCTACATGCAAATTGAAGTGCTTCTGCTGGGTTCTCTGGCTTTCAACCACCTTCATTGTTATGTTTATCAAAATTAGATGACAACTTGAAGCATATGTATGTTTTGGTCACTGCTCCAGCTCAGGTACTCGGTGACATGAAAAACTGCAAATTTTATGAGGGGCCTTGTGCAGGAAAGTGCTCTGCAGCAGGTCCAGGCTGAGGTATGAGCAGCTGTCACTTGGGCTGTATGATCCTGCAGGCCCCATGGCATTGGAGGTCTCAGTAGTAGAAAAAGATGCTGTGTGGATTTTGTGGCAAACCCCTGTGGGAGAATCACAATTCAGGGCCTTGGGAATTGGGAGCAAGGCTGTGCTATCTGCGATAGAGAACCACAAGCCTTTAAAACACTATTCCTGGGGGCCAGCCCAGTGCTGTAGCAGTTAAGTGCATGCATTCTGCTTTGGCGGCCTGGGGTTCGCCAGTTTGGATCCTGGGTATGGACATGGCACCGCTTGGCAAAGCCATGCTGTGGTGGGAGTTCCACATGTAAAGTAGAGGAAGATGGGCATGGATGTTAGCTCAGGGCCAGTCTTCCTCAGCAAAAAAGGAGGATTGGCAGCAGGTGTTAGCTCAGGGCTAATCTTCCTAAAAATGTGAATAAGTAAATAAATAAAAAACTACTCCTGCCATGCTATAAGATTCTGGTGGAGACAAAAAGCCTGTCAACGGTCACCAAGTGACCATGCAGTGAAATTTCTCATCACGAGGTGGGGCAGATCAACCAAGTCATAAGAGAAGGGGGTTCCAGCAGCAATCTGTCATAGAATGAAGGTGCTACATCCAAGACTGAGCATAGGCAGGACCAGAGAGCACAACCAAGATGTATGAGCACTAGCCCAGACCCCCCATGGTACCTACCACTGTTACCCCAGTGCCCCTCCTCAGCTCACACCTATAGCTGTATGGGGGATTCTGCACGACCATCCAAAGGAGGAAAAAAGAGTATTAATTTGCTTTGTGATGGGTCCACCTTGTATGTGAATGCAAGCAGGAAATGATCACTAGCTTCTCTATAGTCCCCTCAGAGGTGGCTTCCAAAGACAATGATAAGGGAAAATCTTTCCTGTGGGTAGAGCTTTGAGTGGTGCACTTGGTCGTCCATTTTGTGTGGAAAGAGAAGTAGCCTGAGGTTAGAATATATACAAACTCATGGGCAGTGGCAAATCACCTGGCCAGTTGGCAAGGGCCTGGAAGGAAAAGATTGGAAAGTTGCAAGGAGATCTGGGGTAGGGACATGAGGATAGACATACAGCAGTAGGAGTGAGTGCTTCAGATGTTAGCATCTACCAGAGAACATCTACAGAAATGGCACTAAACAACCAAGCAGAAAAAATGACCCGGCCAGTTGACTGACAGCCAGCACCTGTCATCAGCCACCCCAGTGCTGGCATGATAGACACATGAATCGAGTGGCCATGGTATGGTGATGGAGACCATGCAGGGAACAAACATATTGATTCCCACTTATTAAGACTGCCAGTGACCAATGTTGAATTGCCAGCCATAGAAACTAGGGAAGAAGTTGACTATATTGGATTTCTTTTATCCTGGAAGGGCCAGCAGTTCATTCTCAAGAATAGACACAAGTTCTGAGAATGGGTTTATCTTTTCCTGCATTCTGAGCCCCAGCCAGAACCTCTCTGAGGGCTTACAAAATGTTTAATTCAGGGGCTGGCCCAGTGGCACAGTGTTTAAGTTTGCGTGCTCTACTTCGGTGGCCTGGGGTTCACAGGTTCAGTTCCTGGTCATGGACCTACACCTGCTCATCAAGCCATGCTGTGACAGTGTCCCACATATAAAGTAGAGGAAGATTGGTACATATGTTAGCTGAGCAACCATCGTCCTCAAGCAAAAAGAGAAAGATTGGCAACAGATGTTAGCCCAGGGCCAACCTTCCTCATCAAAAAAAAAAAAATGTTTAATTCACTAGTATGGGATCCTATGCAACTTTGTATCAGATGAGGGACTCACTTTACAGCAAAGGAGATGTGGGAGTGGGTCCATGACCTTCATCTTGTCACACCACATGCCATCGAGTAGCTGCCACGCTGAGGGAGTGAACAGCCAGCTGAAGGCACAGCTTGAGGACAAGCTCAGACGCAATACTCTGAGAGGATAGCCTGTGCTGGGATCCTCCACTGGGACTTGCTGTAAACTCTACAGCATATCTCTGACACCATAGGGTCTGACAGATCATATGGCCTGGTGGCAGGGCTCCTAGCACAACTTGGATTCAACACAGAGCTTTTTCCCATTCTGGTCCTCACTCAAAGCTGGTGGCCTTTTGTGTCACCCAGTATGTGGGTCAAAGTCATACTTCTGGGTGTGGAATGTGTGGCCTTCAGAACCCAAAGAGGCCCGGCAGGCATTGTGTTTCCTTCTTCATAGTAAGAGATGCAAAAATGCAATAATTATTCTTTTACTTTGAAGAGATATTCTGGCGTCTCCCTTACTATCGGGCCTCTTGACATTTTATAGATATGGCAAGTCCCGAATATTCACAGGGTTTCTCTCTCATCCTCTGGAGCACATGTATCTTACCAAGGTCTCTGATGTGCTAGCCGTTTCTTGCTCATCCAGTCCAATCAACACAATGTCGCCAGTGTAATGGATCAATGTGATGTTCTGTGGGACGTCCAGATGATACAGATCTCTTTGGATCATATTGTGACAGAAGGAAGGAAAGTTAATATACCCTGGGGGAGAACTGCTAATGTATATTGTTGTCTATTACATGTGAATTCAAACTGTTTCTGGTCCTTCTTTTCTGACTAGAATAGAAAAGAACACATTTGCAAAATCAATTCAGATAGAAAAGAACACATTTGCAAAATCAAAATCAATTTCTGAACTGCCATTGTCCCAGCCATTGAAAACATTTACAATAATTTACATAGAAATATTTTCAAAGTGCTTAAGAATAGTGATTGTTCTCTGGGATATTTACAGATGGCCTATACAATCTATGTACAGGTGGTATAAACTATGGCACAAGTTGTATTGCTGGAATATAGCTTTCTAGGAAAAGTTCATATTTGCCAGGGTTGGCAATGCTGTCCAAAATTCAAGGGTTACAGAAACCTGGTAACCACATCCAAAGCTGAAGTAGAATGTGGACAGAAATATTTACAAAGTAATATAAAAACTGTCAAGTACACAAGCAGGATCCATGCAATGATATCTTGACATTCCTCCAGACTTGAAGAAGAAAGAGACTTCAGCTTCTGGCTCAGTTACCATTCTGAAGTGGGATGTTATTGGTTTAGACCTCAAAGGTCAAGACTTGTCTCAGAAGTCAAGCTAGATTATCATCTGTGCTTACAACCGATATTGCCGGGTACATGTGTCCAACAGAAGCACTGTGTCTACCAAGGTCTATTGACAGGTTCTCTTCAGTCTGTATGCCTGAGGCTGTACGAATCTCCTCTATCAAAGACATCACATCTGGCCTGGCAGCTGTGATTAGGCTACTACTTGGTTGAGTTTCCAGTAGTCTACAATCATCCTACCAGACCCATAATGCATTTGCCAGACTGGTGAATTAATGGAGATAGATGGGGATCACAATCCCTAAATCCGTCAGATTCTAGGATGCAATATTGTTTGTTTCTTAATAAGGAGGCATGGGCTACATCTGCAGCCTCCGAAAGACTCAAAGGAATGTAGGAAATCAAAATCTTTGGGGGGGTGGTCTGTCCAGATGTCCCATCCTGTATGTCAGAATCCCTAGTTCCCCAAACAGGGCTCCGACTCTAGCATAACAGAGCTTCCTTGGTCAGGGTTTTAATCATCTTTGAAGTTCAACCACTCTATTAAGACCATGCAAGAGATGAGAACTTCTTTGTATGCAACCAGAGAGGCCCTCTACGTTTCACACTTGGCTTTCAATTCCCTCTTTCTTTGCCTCAGCTATTCTTTATCTTTCTGTAGTACATCAGTGGTGCTTAGCGATAGACATCCAACACTGTTATCCTTATGGCTACTATTTCCTCCATGTCTCAGATGCCTGATTCATCATGCCTGCGTTCTCTTTCACAGGTCCACCTTCTCAGTTCACCACCAGTGAAAATTGATGACAGAGATTGTCTGTGCTTCAGTGATGGAGTCTTTGTCACCAGTCTGGGCAGTGAATGATCCACCTACAAACCCTATCTTATCAGCTGCTCTCTCAGACCACTCCTGGTACAGTCCAGATTCTCCAGAAGCAGATGCTGAAACAGAGTTTGGGTTGCAAGATGTTTGTTAGCAGTCAAGAGTTTTGTAAGGAAGGGGAAGCCAAGAGAGAAGAGTGAAAGGATTCAGAAAAGGCCTCCCCAACATGTACCACTTTGGCATGTGGAATATTTGAGCTAAAGGCAATCAAGACCCTCCTGGATCAAGAGAAACTTTTACCTCTCCCTTAAAGAATTTAAATCAGAGGCCTTGCCCGTAATAAGAGTTATTACCAGAAAGAAATTTTTGTGACTTATCTGTATGGCAGGGCAAAC
The DNA here is from genome assembly GCF_037783145.1 of Equus przewalskii. Classification (NCBI taxonomy): domain Eukaryota; kingdom Metazoa; phylum Chordata; class Mammalia; order Perissodactyla; family Equidae; genus Equus; species Equus przewalskii. The sequence continues at coordinate 17,551,340 of NC_091852.1, forward strand.
CTATAATTACTGAACATCTGCTCTTCTTATGTGAATTACTCTCCTCCCCTCTGAAGCCTCAGGCCCCTATCCCAATCCTTAGCTCAAGATGGCCTATATGCCTCATTTTACCTTTTTGTCTCTGAAACTTTCATGTATATGAGCTCTCTGACTCTCTCAAGTGTGTGGGGTTCCCATGCATATGAAATAAAATTCAGTTTTCTTCTGTTAATCTGTCTCATGTCAACTTAATTCTTAGACCAGCCAGAAGAACCTAAAAGGTAGACAAAAATTTTTTCCTCCCCGACAAGTTGACTTGTGATGCAGGCCTGGCAAAGTTTTCACCAACTTGACTAAGCAGCATCAGAGTGAATTTGGCTGTCATGGTTGTCCATCATGGGCCAGAATGCCTAAGCCTTTGTATTTGTCTTCTGTCAGTCACCAGATAGAAGCACCTCTGAGAGCCACCTTGGATGATGTGACTCCACAGCTAAGGCAGACCATGAAGGGACTGACAGTTGGAGGATGTCTGCTGACTGCAAGCCTGGAAGGAAGATCTGGGCAGTACGTCTTGGCCTGCTACACAGACTCACCTTGCTTCACGCACTGCCCTCAACTCCCTTAAGCATTTGGGCTCCCACACCCCCTCTCTCCCATTCACTTTTTCTCTCTTCTCCGTTTATCCCTACTCTGCAAAATCCTAGCCCCCAACAAATCCTGCCCTCAAACCAACCATCTCCTGGGCTGAGTGCAAGTGGGTAGTGGGAGAACCATTTCTCTGTTTTGTCATCTCTCTTCTTTTAGGGACTGCCAGGTCTGAGCTGGGTTAATATTGACCTGGAGGGGAACAAGGCTTTAATAATAATTCCTCATATTTGCATAGGGATCATAAAGCCCTTTCAAATACATTTTTTTTATTGAGGTCATAATAGTTTATAACATTGTGACATTTCAGTTGTACATTATTTGTCAGTCACCATATAATGTGCCTGGTTCCCCCTGGTAACCACTAATCTGTTCTCTTTGTCTATGTGTTAGTTTATTTTCCACACATGAGTTACATCATAGTGCTTGTCTTTCTCTGTCTGGCTTATTTAGCTTAACATAATACCCTCAAGGTCCATCCATGTTGTTGTGAATGGGACGATTTTGTCTTTTTTTATGGCTGAGTAGTATTCCATTGTGTGTATATGTGTACATACCACATCTTCTTTATCCAATCAGCAGTTGATGGGCACTTGGGTGGCTTCCACATCTTGGCTATTGTGAATAATGCTGCAGTGAACATAGGGGTGCACAAGTCTCTTCAGATTGTTGATTTAAAGCTCTTTGGATAAATACCCAGTAGTGGGATAGCTGGGTCATATGTTATCTCTATTTTTAATTTTTTGAGAAATTTCCATACTGTTTTCCGTAGTGGCTGCATCAGTTTGCATTCTTTTCTCTACATCCTCTCCAACATTTATTATTTTTTGTCTTGGTGATTATAGCCATTCTAACGGGTGTACGGTGATATCATAGTGTCGTTTTGATTTGCATTTCTCTGATGATTATTGATGTTGACCATCTTTTCATGTGCCTGTTGGCAATCTGTATATCTTCTTTGGAAAAGCGCCTATTTGTATCCTCTTCCCAGTTCTTGATCAGGTTGTTTGATTTTTGTTGTTCAGTTGTGTGAGTTCTTTACATATTTTGGAGATTAACCCCTTGATGGATATATGATTGGGAATACTTTCTCCCAGTTGGTGGGTTGTCTTTTTGTTTTGTTCCTGGTTTCCTTTGCCTAGCAGAAGCTGTTTAGTCTGATGAAGTCCCATTTGTTTATTTTTTCTTTTGTTTCCCTTGTCCGAGTAGACATGGAAAAAATCCTTCTAAGACCAATATCAAAGAGTGTACTGGCTATATTTTCTTCTAGGATTTTTATGGTTTCAGGCTTTACCTTCAAATCTTTAGTCCATTTTGAGTTAATTTTTGTGTATGGCAAAAGATAGCGATCTACTTTCATTCTTTTGCATGCAGCTGTCCAGTTTTCCCAATACCATTTATTGAAGACTTTCGTTTCTCCGTTGTATGTTCTTGGCTCCTTTGTCGAAGATTAGCTGTCCATAGTTGTGTGGTTTTATTCCTGGGCTTTCAGTTCTATTCCATTGATCTGTGTGTCTGTTTTTGTACCAGTACCATGCTGTTTTGATTACTATAACTTTGTAGGGTATTTTGAAGTCAGGGAGTGTGATGCCTCCAGCTTTGTTTTTTTTCTCAGGATTGCTTTGACTATTTGGGGACTTTTGCTGCCCCATATGAATTTTAGGATTCTTTGTTTTATTTCTGTGAAGAACGTCCTTGGGATTCTGATTGGGATTGCAGTGAATCTGTAGATTGATTTAGGTAGGAGGGACATTTTAGCTATATTTGTTTTCCCAATCCATGTGCATGGAATATCTTTCTATTTCTTTATGTCATCGTTGATTTCATTCAATAATATCTTACAGTGTTCATTGTGTAGACCTTCTCCTCATTGGTTGAATTTATTCCTAGGTATTTTATTCTTTTTGTTGCGATTGTAAATGGGATTGTATTCTTGAGTTCTCTTTCTTTTAGTTTGTTATTAGAATACAGAAATGCAACTGTGTTTTGTAAGTTGATTTTGTACCCGCTACTTTGCTGTGGTTGTTGATTATTTCTAATAGGTTTTCCAATGGATTCTTTAGAGTTTTCTATATATAAAATCATGTCACCTGCAAAAAGTGAGAGTTTCAATTCTTCATTGCCTGTTTGGACTCCTTTTATTTCTTTTTCTTGCCTAATTGCTCTGGCCAAAACCTCCAGTACTATGTTGAATAAGAGTTGTGAGAGTGGGCACCCTTGTCTTGTTCCTGTTCTCAGAGGGATGGCTTGCAAATTTTCCCCATTGAGTGTGATGTTGGCTGTGGGTTGTCACATATGGCCTTTATTATGTTGAGGAACTTTCCTTCTATAGTGTTTTTTTTTTAAGATTGGCACCAGAGCTAACATCTCTTGCCAATCTTATTTTTTCCTTCTTCTTCTCCCCAAAGCTCCCCAGTGCACAGTTGCATATTCTCGTTTCAGGTCCTGCTAGTTGTGCTAGGTGGGACACTGCCTCAGCATGGCTTGATCAGCAGTGCCATGTCTGCGCCCAAGATGCAAACTGGTCAAACCCCGGGCCACCAAAGTGGAGCATGCAAATTTAACCACTCAGCCACAGGGTTGGCCCCTATACCTATTTTGTTGAGAGTTTTTATCATAAATGGATGTTGTATCTTGTCAAATGCTTTCTCTGTGTCTACTGAGATGATCACGTGGTTTTTATTCCTCGTTTTATTAATGTGGTGTATCACATTGATAGATTTGCTGATGTTGAACCATCCCTGAGTCCCTGGTATAAATCCCACTTTATCATGGTGTATGATCTTTTAAATGCATTGCTGTATTCAGTGTGCCAATATTTTGTTGAGGATTTTTGGAAGTATGTTCATTAGTGATGTTGGCCTTTAACTTTCCTTCTTTGTGTTGTCCTTGTCTGGCTTTGATATCAAGGTAATGTTGGCCTCACACAATGTGTTAGGAAGTTCTCTGTCTTCCTCAATTTTTTGGAAGAGTTTGAGAGTTAATAAGTATTAATTTTTCTTTGAATGTTTGGTAGAATTCACCAGACAAGCCATCTGGTCCTGGACTTTTATTTTGGGGGAGGTTTTTTATTACTTTTTTAATCTCTTTACTTGTGATTGGTCTATTCAGATTTTCCATTTCTTCTTGGTTCAGTTTTGGGAGGTGGCATGAGTCTAAGAATTTACCTATTTCTTCTAGATTGTCCAATTTGTTGGCATATAGCTTTTTATAGTATTCTCTTTTAATTCTTTGTATTTCTGTGGTATCCATTGTAATTTCTCTTGTTTCTTTTCTAATTTTATTTATTTGAGACTTCTCTCTTTTTTTCTTAGCGAATTTGGCTAAGGGTTTGTCAATTTTGTTTATCTTCTCAAAGAAGCAGCTCTTTGCTTCATTGATCCTTTCTACTTTTTTTTTTTTGTTTCAAATTCATTTTATTTCTGCTCTGATTTTTATTTCCCCTCTTCTGCTGACTTTGGGCTTTGTTTGTTCTTCTTTTTCTAATTCAGTTAGGTGTAGTTTAAGATTGCTTATTTGAAATTTTTCTTGTTTGTTAAGGTGGGGCTGTATTGCTGTGAATTTCCATCTTAGGACCACTTTTGCTGCATCCCATATGAGTTGGTATGGTGTATTTTCATTCTCATTTGTTTGCAGACATTTTTTATTTCTCCTTTAATTTTCTTCAATGATCCATTTATTGTTCATTAGCATGTTGTTTAGTCTCCACATATTTGTCACTTTCCCAACTTATTTCTTGTAGTTGGGTTCTAGTTTCATAGCATCATGGTTGGAAAAGGTGCTTGATATGATTTCAATCTTTTAAAATTTATTGAGGCTTCCGTTGTTTCTGTATATATGGTCTATCCTTGAGAACATTCCACGTGCATTTGAGAAGAAAGTGTATTCTGATGTTTTTGGATGGAGTGTTCTCTAGATATCTATTAAGCCCATCTGGTCTAGCTTTAGTTTAAATCTACTATTTCCTTATTGACTTTCTGTCTGGATGCTCTATCCATTGACGTAAGTGAGGTGTTAAAGTCCATTACTATTATTGTGTTGTTGTTAGTATCTCCTTTTAGATTTGTTAATAGTTCCTTTATGTACTTTGGTGCTTCTGTGTTGGGTGCATATATATTTATTAGTGTTATGGCATCTTGGTGGAGTGTCCCTTTTATCATTATGTACCGCCCCTCTTTTCTCTCATTACCTGCTTTGTCGTGAAGTCTACTTTTTCTGATATAAATATGACATCACCTACTTTCTTTCGTTTCCCATTGGCTTGGAGTATTGTCTTCCATACCTTCACTCTGAGCTTGTGTTTGTCTTTAGAGCTGAGATGTATTTTCTGGAGGCAGCATATTGTTGGGTATTGTTTTTTAATCCCTCCTGCCAGTCTGTGTCTTTTGGTTGGAGAATTCAATCCATTTACATTTAGAATGATTATTGACATGTGAGGGCTTAATGCTGCCATTTTATCACTCATTTTCCCTTGCTTCTTGTCCTGTATATTTTGGAATACCAGTTCAGTTTGGTAGTTCTCTATGATGGTTTTCTTAGTTTTCTCTTTATTTATCATTTGTTTCTCTGTTAAGATTATTTGTTTAGTGGTTACCATGAGATTTGTATTAAAAATCTCACAGATGTGATACTCCATTTTCTGATAGCCTCTTATTTCCTTAGACTAAGTCAATTCCATCCCTACCCTCTTCCCCTTCTAAGTTATTATTGTCACAACTTATTCCATCTTGTGTTGTGAGTTTGTAGTTAAAATGACAAGATAACATTTATTTTTGATGTTTTCCTTCTCTTTAGATTTCATGTTACAATTAGGTGTTTGCTAACTTGTTCTGATAGAGAGCTGCCATTTTCTGCTTTTGTCTGCCTATTTATCTCCTCGCTCAAGGCTTTGTAACCCCTTTATTTTTTTCAGGTATGAGGACCTTCCTGAGCGTTTCTTGTGTGTCTTTTTTTTGTGGGGGGAGGTGCGGGGTTTGTGGCAGTGAACTCCCTCAGCTTTTGTTTACCTGGGGAAGCTTTTATTTTTCCATCATATCTGAAGGATGTTTTCACTGGATAGAGTATTCTTGGTTGAAAGGTTTTTGTCTTTCAGAATTTTGTATATATCGTTCCACTCTCTCCTAGCCTGTAAGGTTTCTACTGAGAAATCTGCTGAAAGCCTAATAGGGGTTCCTTTGTAAGTTATTTTCTTCTGTCTTTCTGCCTTTAATATTTTTTCTTTGTCACTGACTTTTGCTAGCTTACTATTATATGCCTTGGAGAAGGTCTTTTAACATTGATTTACTTAGGAGATCTAATAGCTTCTTTCAGTTGTATTTTCAGCTTCTTCCCCAGGTTTGGGAAGTTCTCAGCTATTATTTCTTTGAACAAGTTTTCTGCTCCTTTCCACTTCTCTTCTCTCTCTGAAATACCTGTATTCCTTATGCTGTATTTCCTAATTAAGTCAGATATTTCTCTAAGAATTTATTCACTTCTTTTTAGTCTTAGTGCTCTCTCCTCCATGTGAATCACTTCCATATTTCTATCCTCCAAGCTGCTAATTCTGTCCTCCATAATATCAGCTGTGTTATTCGGGGATTCCAGATTTTTCTTTATCTCAGTCATTGTGTTTTTCATCTCCAACATTTCTGATTAGTTTTTCTTTATGGTTTTAATTTTTTTGTGAAGTTCCTGATTTCATTGAACAGTCTATCTGTATTTTGTTTTAACTCATTGAGTTTCTTTGTGATAGCTTTTCTGAATTCTCTGTCATTTAGATTATAAATTTCTGTGCCTTCAGGATTGATTTCTGGGTGCTTGTCATTTCCTTCTGGTCTAGAGTATTAAAATATTTTTTTCATATTGTTTCATGTCATGGATTTGTGTCCCTGCATAGCCATAGTATTTGGTCACAGCTTCCACTTGCTGCCACTGGGTGGGCGTCAAGAGCTGTGTATTCTGAGCCTGCCACAATCTGTGGCTTGGTCACTGACAGCTGCTACTTTGCTATCATATGGATGGGTGCTCTGGCTGACCCGCTGAGCTGGAGCACCAGGTGGGGGGAGGGGCGCTTTCTTCTGCCTGTGCCATGCTGGGGGCTTCTCACTCTGTCCTCACTATCTACTCTCCTGAGGTGCTGGCTTGATGAAGACACCCTTGCAATAGCTTAACCACCTCTGTATGGGGCTTTCCTTCTGGCTGTGAGGGAACTTGTAGAGTGAAGGTGTTCCTGTGGAAGGCCACCCCTCCCCCCTCTCCTCTGAGAGCTGTGCACTGTTCCAGGGTTGCTGCCATTTGGCATGTAGAGGAGATTTCCTTACCTCCTTGCACTTCCTCTGGGGATCCAGCACCTCTTCCTTCAGACATATGGCTGCATGGGTCTCTCAGATGTCTTTTGTTTTGTGTGAAAGGACATATGAATAAACTTTTCATTGTATCTTAGAGGGGAGAGTGTAAGGGAAGCGCTCACTCCACCATGATGCTGATGTCACTCCTCAAATACAGTTTTGAGTTTTACTGCTCTGTGAAAGTTCATAACTGCTCTGTGAAGAAGCTAACACTATGTCTCATCTTACAGATGAAGAATCTGAGGTCTGGAGAGGTTATTTGACTTACCCAATCTCTACAGGTCCTGAGTGTCAGACCCAGGACTTGACCCAGGTCTTCTGGTCCTGAGTCCAGGGCTTTAGCTGCTATGTCCCAGCTATTGCACCTTCCTTGCAATGGGAAGACTCATGAAGAAACAAGCAATTATTTGCATAAAGAAGATAAGAACTAATAATATTCTGGTACTAATTTTGATGTGACGGTGGGGGGTGTCCCACATGCCACCAAGCAATTCTCAGACACCAACTGGGTATCCTACAATTCAACTCAATTCTGACACTGTCTACCTGGAAATAGCATCAGATTTCACAGGTTAAGGGTTCAGTCCTACAAGACTGCCTCCCCACCCACTTCAGATCCCAGTCACAAGTCCAGGTTGTCACTTGTTCTTCCAAGAACCTCCTCCTTGGGTAGGATTAATTTGTTAGAGTGGCTCACAGAACTCAGAGAAACATTTTATTTACTAGATTACTAGTTTATTGTAACTCAGGAACAGCCAGATGGAAGAGATGCGTAGGGCAAGGCATGGAGAAAGGGTGAGGAGCTACCATCGCTCTCCAAACCCCATCTTTTGGGTTTTTATAGAGGCTTCATCACACAGGCATGATTGATTAAACCATTGATCACTGAGAACTGATTCAACCTCCAGCCCCTCTCCCTTCCCTGAGGTCAGCTGATAGGACTGAAAATTCCAACTCTCTAATCACATAGTTGGTCCTGGCAATTAGCCCCCATCCTTCAGTGCTCTCCAAAATTCACCTCATTAACATAACAAAAGATACCTTAGTTGCTCTCATGGCTTAGGAAATTCCAAGGGTTTTAGGAGCTCTGTGCCAGGAACATTGGAGGAAGACCAAATATATTTTTCTTATTATAGTTCACAATATCATAGCTAACATTAAGTGAGTGATTGCTGACTGGTTCCAGGACCCACCATCTGGATGTTGGTGATATACTGGGTTCAGCGAACTGGTCTAAAAGATGCAGTTTGATCCCAATAATCTTTCATCTGTGTTCTCTTTCCAGGGTCACTAAAAACCACTGTTTACCATGCGGAAATGGAATGTCAGCATTCTTTTCCTTCTTCTCTGCCTTTGCTCTTAGCCTTCTACTGTCTCTTTTCCACATGGCAGCTGGAATGAGCTAAAATATGTCAACTCATGATACTGCCCTCCTGAAAACCTTCCAATGGCTTCCCGCAACTCTTAGAAGATAATTCAAAGTCCCTCTCATGGCCCCTAAGCCTCTACATGGTTTGACTCCAAGACACGTCCCAGACTTTCTCCCCACTCTTTCCCTTGCTCACCTCCCTCCAACCACAGTGGCCTCCTAGCTGTTTCTCAAACACATGGAACACATTCCCTCTTTGGGGCCTTTGCATTTTCTGTTCTGTTTTCCTGGAAAACTCTTTCCCCAGATGCTGCATGCCTCACTCTTTCACTCCATTCTGGCATCTATTCAAGTGTCTCTCAGCAAGGCCTTCCCTAACTGCCCTCTGTCATACAGCCACCCCAATGCTCTCTTTCTCTTTCCCCTCCTGTATTTTTCTTTTTGGCACTTATTAACATGTGACATTATATTATGTAATTGTTTGCTTACTTGTTTATTGTCTCCCTCCCCCACCTCCTCAAGAAAGTGAATTCCACGTGGCAGGCACTTAGTCTATTCTGTTCTTTGTTATGTCTCCAGCTCCTGGAACAAGGCCTGCCATATAGTGGGAATTCAATATAGAGGTGTTGAATAAATAAATGCATTCTCAGTTTTCTTTCTTTTTCTTTTTTGTAAGGGATCACGGACTCTTGTCCTTAATTCACCACTTGGGACTGTAGTGAATTACTTATGCTGAAAGGCACTCTTTTCACTCAAAGTATTAACCGGAAAAATATATTGACTTCCAGCTTCTTCCTTCCTAATCTTAAGTGCCCGATTGCTTCAGCTACATTCAAGGTAGCCAAGATCCTCTGGGTCAATTAGAAATGCATGGGCTTCACCTCCAAAATGTCTATGGTCAATTCTGCCTGTTATTACCAGCTCCAGCCATCTGCTACGACTTAGCTCAGGAGTTTTCAACACGGAGTTGGTGAACCTCAATGAAATTAATGGGTGGGATTCTGGGGGCTCAAGAATCTCTTGAACTTGAGCCAGAATTGTTTGTGCATTTTTCTGGATTTTAAAGGGGACCCAATACCTCCTACAGAAGTTAAGAACTCCTGAAATAGTGGTGGTCATCACCATTCACCATGTCTTTGCCCACTCTTTGTTGCCAATATAGGGCTATTGATTAGGCAGAGGTTTGAGGAACAGCAGAGGCCTAAAGTTCTCCGTCCTCTTTCTTAAGAAGGTGTAATAGCGTAAAAAAATATGGTTACTGTGAAAGTTGGCTGTAAATACTGAAGAATGAAAACCTATGATCAATCCAGCAGTTTATCTCTTTCCAGTCACCTAGAATTCTTTATGGGGTGATACACCATGCACAGTCATATATATTTAAGTCCATCCGTCCATGTATTCATTCTTCTACCCATCCACCCAAAAAGTTCCCCACAGCATGTCATTTTCAAATGAGTGAGACACTTTCTTTTTCCTTTTTAGATTCTAACCCCAGTGACAAAACTCTATTTTCAAATACACTGTAGGTATGGCTTTCTTCCCTGCTGTCTTTAATGCAATTTTGAACTTGACCTTTAAGAATAATGCTTCTAGTAACAATTTCATAACATTGTTCAACACACTTTTGGGGGTGGTTAATATTCACCAGTGAAACTGAAAATGAAAAGAATATCCTTGCTTCTCCTTGCAATGAAAATAACTTTATGTTTCCTGTTTACTGAAGTAAGAATTGATATAAAATTCACACTTTACTAAAAATAAAAAAGTCAGTTGAAATCAATTCTAGTCTTGCCTAGAGGCCATTTCCAGACTTTTTTCAACTCCCACACATACATTTACTTTTACAAAAATGGGAGTGTACTATATGTAATTATTTTAGTGTTTGCTTTTGCATTTCATATACAATGGGCATCTTTCATTCCAAATACACTTGCATTCTTATTTAACGGCCACAGAGAATCTAATGTATTGACAAAACAATTTTATAAAAACAACCTGCCATTGATGGACATTGAGATCATTTCCTCTCCCCCCATTATCATAAACAGTGCTAGGTGAACATCCTTGCGCAAACACCCGTGTGCACTTGTCTGACTATGTCTGTAGGAGATAGTCTGGGTCTTCGTCTCTTTTTCTGTAAAACAAAGAGTTGAATTGGATGATCTCTAAGGTTCCTTCTGCATAAGAATCCAAATTCTGGAAGATATCTTAAGTTATAATTTGATTTTCTTGCTTTTGCATAAACATATCTTACACAACCCAGATAGGGAAATATTTATGCTACTTTAAAAAGTAAAAAAAAAAAATTAAAAATTAAATTAAAAGAAAAAATCCCCAAACTTTTAAAGATCACTAGAGAGTCCTTTAGTAATATGCTTTAGTGCTAAATTATTACAGTTGCCAATTATCTTTTTGCCTAGTTTAAACCTGATATTGTCATGTAAATTTGTCTCATTTCACTCCCCAGTGGAGCCTCTCTAAGCCTTCTCCCTGAGAATAATGCTGTTTTTATACTTTCCAGATTTAACTGTTGAATTTTTCTCTTCTATAAATGTAATTCTAGCTCTTATTGGAGAAGAGAGGGTTTGAATTGATAAAATCCTTGGAATCATAAAGAAAGTTATTAGTTTTTCTGCCTAAATTAAAGGAGATTATATGAAACAACTACTTGTGCTTTTCATTGTTCGTGTTGTGAAAGACAGAGAAAAGCTAAGGGACTATTCTAGATTGAGAGACATGGCAACCAAATGTGATGCACCATCCTGGGTTGGATCCTGAATTCCTGCTTGGAGGGAAATTATATGAACGACATTGTTGGGCCAATTGGCAAAGTTTGAATATGGACTGTGTACGCTAACATTTCTGAATTTGATAATGTTGTTATTTTAAAAAGTCCCTGTTTCCAGGAGATACATGCTGAAGTATTTACTGGTAAAAGGGAATGACGTCTGTTGTTTATTTTCAAATGGCTCAGAAAAAACACATAAAACTGTATAGATAGAAAGAGATAGAGACAGAAATGTGACGAGCTATTAACAGTTGATGAATCCGGATGAAGGCTACACAGGTGTTCTTGTTCTATTCTTGCAACTCCTGTAAGTTTGAAATGATTTCAAAATGAAAGGCAAAAAGCAAAAAAAAAAAGAAAAAAGCCTCTTAGAGTAGCATTTCCTTTTCTCTTCTGAGGAACATTTTCACCTTCTGTAGTGGGCTCCCATTTAATCTGGAGTGGTGTTGGGTGAAATGTGATCAAAGATGATTAGAGCTGTAAAATTTCACTCAAATGTGAGATCAGGCTTTTTCCATTTATGTCTTATGCCAAATTTTCCATATGCTGAAAAGAAGTCAAGGAAAAGATAAAAACGCAAAAAGAAAAAAGACAAAGGCATTCAAGTGTGAAAGGAATAATGAGTTACTGTTTTCTTCAATAGTTTTTCTGTAACTTTTTATTATGAAAAATTTAAACCTACAGAAAAATAGACATACAATAGACAGTCATATATCCATAACCTAGAGTTGACAATTGTCAGTATAGTGTCACATATGATTCATTGATCATGTTTTGCTAATCCATTTTAAAGATGCCAGGACATTGTACTCCTAATACTTCAGTGGGAAGCTCTAAAAAATCAGAAAATTTTTCTTTATAACTATGACACCATTAACACACCCAAGAAGGTTAACAATAATTCCTTAATGTCATCTAATTCCTACTCGTATTCAAATTTTCTCATCTGATCCCAAATATGTCTTTTACTGATTCTCTCAAATCAGAATCCAGTCAGGAACCACACACTGCAGTGGGTTATTGGGTATCTTAAGTCTCTTTTGATCCACAGCTGTCCCCCTCCTTCCTCTGGGCTATAACTTTTGCTCCTGTGATGAGCAAGTAATCTGTGGAGCAGATGAATAGGGAGTTTGAATAAGGCTGAATCTTTATATGTAACATGGGTTAATCATTCACAAATATTTAATTTAAAAACCAGGAGTGTTTTCATTTCTTAGAGACAAACTATTTGAATACTGTTTTGAGTAGTATTTACTATTTCCTTGAAGCTCACTTTCTCATCTATATAATGGGCCTAATCATCATGCTGTCTACTCCACGGGCGTGTTACAAGGATTGACAGAGTCTGTGAAAGCATTCTGTTCACTAATGTGCATTTGTAAGTCAGCATGATTTTCCAGCAGAATGACTTTTAATTTGATATTTAGCATGAGACGTTAAATGGAAACGCTGCTAAAGGCAGAGAGGAACAAGAGAAGAAAAGTCCTGTTGTCACCTAGTAACCCTCTTGCTCCCCTTTTTACCCCAAACATCCAAGCCCTAAACCGAAATCCATGGTCATAACTTTTAAAACCAAAGTTTCAAATATGTCATGTGGGTTCCCCGCGCCTCCCTCCAAACAACCTGAGCCTTGTACAAGCAGCTGCCAGACGTGGCCCGGGGCAAAGAAGAGGGATGCAGCAGGCAGAGCTTCAGGACCAGCTGAAAGCTGTGGGCGCCAGCAGCCTGCTCTCCCACCCGTGCTCTTTCCGCCCTCCGTGCGTCAGCACCGGCAGCACACACACACCGGAGCTGACGGTGTTATTTCCTGTGTGAATGAAGGTGCAAAAGGATGGACGGATGACTGGTCGTCCTGTCACACTGGTGACACCTAGGGTCTGGCTTTATGAAACATCTCTGGTTTGCTGCCCTGCTTGGTAAGGCCAGGTTTTCGAGTGGTGCTTTCCCCGAGCCTGGGGGATGCAGGTGTGGGCATCTCTTCCTTCCCCTTTTAAACCTGTGTTTTCTGTCATTGTTGAATCTCTTTAGCTCTTCACGTCATACTGAGATTGTGGGCCCATGGGATCTCTGTGCTGGGAGGAACGTTCAGGTCATCGACACCAGCACACTGCCAATAGTAGTCAAATGTCCTTCACACTATTGCTTATTTGCAGTCAGTGAAGTGGTTATGAGCAAGACTCCCTGGGTTCAAATTTCTGGCATCTACTAGCTGTGCAATCTCACACAGATTACTTAGCTGCTCTGTCTTAGTTTCCTCATCTGTAAAATGTGGATAATGATAGTTTTTACCCCAAAGGGTTCTTGTGAAGATCAGCAGAATTAATCAATCTGTATCTGTATCTATATTTCTATCTCTGTCTCTCTTTGTACTTATCTGTAAAGCACACACAGCAGTTCCTGGCTCATAGTAAGCCTTATATAAGTGTTGCTATTTGCGTGTAGCTGTCCAGCCTCCGCATAAACACCTCCAGGGATAGGAAGTCCCCAACCCATGTAGCAAGCCATGTAATCTTTGGTCATTCCAACTATCACCTGCAGCTCCTTATAATGTGTGGACTGGGGGGAGGAAGGGGACAGTAGTGCCAGAAATATACTGGGTCCTGTGGTAGACCTTTTGCATGTATTGTGTTGTAACCCTGTAGAATTATTTATCCTCATTTTATTGATTTACATGTGACAAAACTAAAGCACAGAGGATTTGGGAAACTTGCTAGAGTCAAACAATGGTTAAACGGTCCAGTTGGAGTTTGAATTGGGGCCTCTTAGGCTCCAATATCTTCAAATATTGGAAGATAACTGTCATTTTTCCATTGAGATGTTGATTTCTCACAGTGGTTGGCACCTAGTGAATTCTCAAATGATGGGAATTATTAATTTCTATCAGTACTTTGTATGTTGCCAGTGCCCTTTCGAACCATCCCTTCCCTCTTTTTTTTTCTTTGCTGAGGCAGGCTGCTTACAACATTCTCCTTTACTTGATTTAACCTGTATAAAGCATCAGTAGAGCGGTCTTGTCTCTGGACTCTGTGCCCCACAGACACAATGACTCACCAGGCAGAGAGGCATTTGACAAGAGTTCCTTTTGAAGTTAGTCTCTCCTGTAGTACAGAAAGTTCGAAAGTCAGAATTCAGTCCCTTAGTGGTTCTGAGAGGTACTTCTCTTACTGCTTTTACTAGCATCATTTTTCTTCCTGAAGACTCAGAATAATTCGGTGTCAATAGGCAGTTGTTCTAACCCTCCACCAGGTGCTTAGCTTAGCTCTTCTTACACATGGCCAGGATGGAGTGCTCCTGAGGCAGACTGTTCCATTTTGGAAAGCTCTTACTATTTACTTGTTTATTCAGTCATTTTTTCAACAAATATTTATTGAGAGCTGAGAACCATTGCCGTGCACTGAGCTAGGGACTGAGGCTACAATGGAAAGGAAAAACAGCAAGTTCTTCAGAAGACTAAACCAAAGTCTGTGTCCCTTGGTTTTCTACTTATTGGTGTCACTTCTGCCGTCTGGAGCAACAAGACCAGGGTAATTTCTGGTCCTCACAATAACCCTCTGTATACTGGAAGATGGTTTTCCAGTTGCCTGTGTAACTAAAATTTTTTTCTGCAAGCTTTCCTTGTAAGGGTGTTACTTTCTTTAATGTTGGCAGATGACCTAAAGGTGATGAAAACAGTGGGTCCTGTTTACTTTCTCTGAGCCTCCATTTCCTTGTCTGTGAAATGAGGATGTTTATACATAACAGGTAACTGAAAATTTGAGATATGGTTACTTGTCTGAAGTAGAGTAAGTATGCGTGTGTTAATAACATTAAATAACTTTAACCGTAGGCATACAGGTACCAGGTACTCTTCTAAATGCTTCATACTTATTAACTCACTTCCTGTCATAACAACTCTGTGGGGTGGGTACTATGATTATTTCCACTTACAGATAAGGAAACAGGTACAGAGAGCTTAAGGAACTTGTGCAAAGTCACACAGCTAGTAAGTGGTATTGCTGAGACTGGACCTGAAACAGTGTGGCTCCAGAAGCCTTGCTTGTGCATCCCTGGTTGGTAGCCATTTTTGTATCAGGAGGGGCTGAGAGAGAGACAAGAGGTGAACGCTTCAGAAGGGGAAGGGGAGCTTAGAGGCTGAACTTAGAGCCTGATCTTTGACCTTTGGTATCCTCTACTGTTTTACATAATTGCCTGCAGTTTGAAACTCACTCCCAGCTTTACAGTCTGGCCTCAAAGGGGGCTTCTTTCTGTCGTGATTGTGGCACCCCGTCCATTCAGCCTCCTACTCACATGTGCTGGTTTTCTCTATACTTCATCGTGCGGTTCTTGGCAGCAAATACTAGTTTTCTTTCCTCGACACATCATTTGTTAGTTTCCTACACTGGTTCAAGTTGCAACTTACAAGCATGTTTTTTCACTTAAGTGCAGTTTTCTTGGCATAGTTTGATTTCTAGTTATTTACCGCTCGAAATGAGTCTGCTAAACTAGGAAATCATAATTTCAACTCAAATCACAAAGGGATAATTTCCTTAATATATAGAGAGCTTTTACAAATCAATGAGAATAAGAACAACAGACCAGTAGAAAAGTGAGGAAAGGCTCACTTTGAACAGACAAGTCACAGAAAAGAAAATGGCTCTTGTATACCTGAAAGACACTCATCCTCAATTATTATTAGAGGAATACATTAGAGTTATGATATTTTTTTCCCATGGCAAAGATAGGTACATACCTATATCTACGTCTATATTTGGATCTACATATCTGTGTATCTGGTGATGTGTGCTGCTGGTGAGGCAATAGGTAATCCTATGTTTGCTCTCAGGAAAATACACTGGCATAGCCTCTACGGAAGACTTCAACAATTACCTATCAAAATCTTAGATAGGTCAGAGTTTTGCAACCTGGGCACTACTGACATTTTGGGCCAGATAATTTTTTGTCCTTTGCATTGCAGGATGTTTAGCCGCACACCTGGCGTCTATCCACTTGAGGCCAGTGGTTCCCAAATCCACAGTATAACAACTCAAATGGCTTCTAGACATTGCCAAATATCCCCTGGGGGACAAAATCACCTTCAGTCAAGAACCACTGGCTGAGCTTCTATATTGCTGCGTAATATCCACCCCAACCTTAGTGGCTTAAACTAACAACTACTTCATTTGCTCATGATTCTGAAGTCTGGACTGGGCTCAGCTGGGCAGTTCCTCTGCTGTTCCTGCCAGTGGTCACTCGTATGCCTGCATTTATTTGGTGGGGCAGGTGGGACTGAACTCAGCTGGGATACTGAGGTGGCTGGGTCTTCTCTCTCTCTATGACGTCTCTGGTCCTCTTTCCCAAACATGGTATCTCACTATAACGAGAAAGTGGAGGCACAGCACTCTCTCCACGTGGTTCCTCCAGCTGGGTAGCCAGATATTTACAGGGGAACTCAGGGCTTCCAAAGACACAAAAGTGAAAGCTGCCTGGCCTTCTTAAAATTGTTGTTTATTTTCAGCTAAGCAGCTTTTCTACATTTCTATATCAAGTGAGGAATCTGTCTAGAAAATTCTTAAACCTGTGTAACTTCTTTTGATTTGTCTGTTACCTAGGTAAGGCCAATATAAGCAGAAATGAGGCAAAAAGTTTGCCATTGGCCTCTCCTGAGTTCACAATATTCAAAGCCCAGATTCCCTGGTCCTCAGGGCTTAACCTGACCTGGTCCTTCCTTTTTCACAACCGTAACATAAAGGATGGTCTCAGGGTTAACATCCTTTAGATCTTAGATTACCTGTCACTTCCTTGGAGATGTATTCCCTGGCCACATTATCTTAAATATCACTTGCCCCACGCACCCTCAACTCTTCGTGCAAGAGCTTTTGAAGTCTCTGCTTACATCGCTCTTCCATTGTTGCATTGGCCAAAGCAAGTCACATGCCAAGTCCAGAGTCAGCATGGAAGAGGACCTCACAAGAACACGAACCCCTGGAGGTGTGGTTCATTGGGGGCCATCAAGGTAATTTCTATTCCACTCATTATTTTATTTTTTTGTACTATACATTATAATTTTGTGTTAATTTAATATATTAAAATTGTTATATTATTTTATAATTTTGTTTATTTCCTCTAGAGAGTTGATCACATCTGTTTTACCATTTGCTTGTTGGTTTACTTGGCAGCTTCCTTCTACTAAGGAGGAACGCCGACCGAAGTGCGCTGCCTTTGCTGCTGTATGCACCCTCGAAGGTCTATCAGTGTTTGTCCCGCAGGCCAACAATAAAGATTTGTTAAATAAATAACTGAGCTCTGAGTTTTCTAAACTGTATTCAGCTCATCTATAAACGGCCCTGTGTTGCTGTGACCATGGAGTGGATGGAAATTCCTCCCTCCGTTTTTAAGCACCCTGCACATTTTAATAGTGGTTTTCTGAAAACAATGCCTCAGTTTAAAGGCAATTTCTTATATCCAGATAGAATATACAATTAGATTTTTCTTTTCTTTGGTAATTTTTTCATTGTACTCTTAGAAACTTGGGATATATTTGATAACTTTTGTTAGTTTGTTTACAATAGTTCAAGGAATCTTGACCATCTTTCAAAATAGTCTCATGTTCATTTCTTTAGAGAAAAATGTAGAAATGTCACAAAAGCGATTTGTAGAATTGAGCTAGACTGATGGTAACTTCTGGCAAGTTGTTACCTGTGGGTTTTCCAATCAATGGACCGAGAGCTTCCTGGAGAGCTCTTTTGTCATCCAGATGGCCCTGAGACTGCAGGTGTTTATTTTTTCTTGTGCTTTATTTAGTTTTTAATAATAACTATAGAAAACGCAGAGAGCTTTTATACAATATACTTTGGGGAATTTCACAGCTATGAATTTATGCAGGTAAGACACCCCTAATCTTGCTTTTCCTTTCTAATTATGCTCCTTTGAAGAGTACGCAGGAGTCTTAATCTCTTGAGATAGAGCGGGTTTATGCTTCTTTGCTGGTTGCCTGGAAGGGAGGAACAGGAAGGAAGGGATAAAACCCAGGAGATAATGCATGATTTCAGGATATTGGTACTATTTCAAATTAAAATCTATATACATAACCAGCTTCCTCAATTGTTATACAAATTTACTATTTAAAATCTGTCAGTCCACATCTCTGAGTATTATGAAAAGGTGCGATATTTCTCATGAGTATTTCTTCAGTTTACATATATCATCAGTCCTCATACAGCAAACATGAGACAGTGGTGGCAATACTGTGTGTATATTGGGCGTTGTATAAGAAAATCTGAATGCAAAATAAGTTACAGTTGCAACTTTTCCTAGCCGAATGGGTTCAGGCTGCTCATTTCCTTTCTCAAGGACAGTGTCCTCAACTGTGAAATGAGATGATTGGGGAAATGTCCCTTCTGGTTCTTGGGTCTGCCTGCCAGCAGCAAAGCAAAACCACTTATATAAAGATGCTTATACAGGCCCTTAAAATAGAAAAATAATAAGGGTATATAACCTAAGAGGATTTCGTGCTAATTTTGAAGATATTGGAAGAGAATCAGGATGGGATGTTGCTTTTTTTCAGAAAAAAAGGTCATGTTTTCCAATGAGAAAAAGAAAAGAGGTTTGATTCCTACTTACCTAAAAGAATTTAGAGGCTTAAAATAAGCAAATTTTTCCTTTCTCTGAAATGACTGCATCAGAATTTTAGTTCTATCAGAATTGCTTACATCATAGTTTAAAACAAGTATCCAGAGAGTTTAACTGGAAATATACAGTCTTCATAACAAGCCGATGAAGTGTGAGAATGAGGTTAGTTGGATGGAAGGACATAAGGAAAGAAAAGATGGTTTTGTAGACAGTCAGCTGCACCACAGCAGAGAAAGGCTACACTAACATTCCGTAATGTTATGGCACCAGGTCAATGGGGGAAAATTCTTCTAAGACTTCTAATTAAGATGAGGATGGCAAACAGCATATCAACACCTTCCTAGTGAGGCATTAGTCACCTGGAGAATCATTTCCACACCCATAAACCAAGTGTAACAGGGAACAAGTATGAACAGAAAAACATGATTGAAAAGCGATCTGTTCAGACCCTCATAGAATGAAACACTGTTTGTAGGAATTAGTTTCTACAGCCTGGGGGAAAACAGAAAGGGAGGACTGAGTGATAGTAGAGCCAGGTTCTGTCTTAAAAGGATTTGGAGCTGGAAAATGCATCGCAAGCAGAGGCACTAAAGTGCCGAATGCAGGCACATACTTTTTCCAAATCTTCGTATTTGTTCCTCTCTCTTCTTCTGAAGAGCTCTGCAAACTCCTTTGTCATCCACTCAGCAAGCAGTGTCATTCTGCAAACACTGTGCGAGGTCCCAAGGATTTATAAATGAATGAGATTCCATCTTGAATCTCTGAATCTTCAGAGGTCCAGTCTACCAGCTGTGAGGGAGTGGGCAGGATGGGAATGGCTGGGGGTAAGACCCATTAATAATCATGGCACATTGTGGTAGGCTTGTAGCAGTTGTGCATACAGAGCCATCAGAGCTGAGGGGAGGCCCTGACGGACCCTGGAATGTTCACAGAGAGGGTGGCATTTGATATAGTTCTTGGGAAATGAAAAGCATAGTGGCAAATGTGGGAAAGTGTTGGGTCAGTCAGGGTACAGAATGGGGGAACTGGTGTAGAGGAGGAAGACTTATTCCTCTATGCTCTAGTTTCTTCTGGCTGGTCTAAGAATTAAATTGACATGAGACAGAATAACAGGAGAAAATCAAACAAAGGTTAGTAACATGTACACATGGGTGAAACCCGGGAAAATTGAATATCTCACCAAAATGGCTGAAGCTACCACCTTAAATACCATCTTTAGTTAAAGACAAAGGAGGATGCTGGGGTAGTGGTTTAGGACTTCAAAGGAGAGGGAGGTAATTTACACGGAGATGGAAAAGCAAATGTTTGGTAAACAAATGTTTGCTGGGCCATCTCTAGACAATGGGACCAAGAGAGAACCTTGACAAAAATGGGCCTTGCTAGGCACCTTCCTGCCTATCACACCTAGAGTTATCTATGGTGACAGCTCCTTCCTGGGACAGGCATTCTATCTTAAATTCTTGTAGGCAGTTAGGGGGAAGGTCAAAGTTTCTTTCAGAGTCTTTTGTTCTTAAAAATAATCAACCCAAAGAGATACACTTTGGGATGAAACTTCTGATGCCCCACTCTGATGTTCCAGAGTGATGGGGAAAGGGAAGCGTACACAGAGCCAGAGAGGTTTGAAAGAAAAAGGCACGTTTGGAATATGGCTGCTATTTCTTACCATTAAAAAGAAAGTTCCAGCTTCCACTAGGTGATGCTCATTATATGTTTCTCATGGCCTTCATCTCCAACCTGGATCCCAAGAGCACTCAGTTTTCTATCCCCACCAAAAAAGTTATTGGGGTGTAACCTGATATAAGATTCCACTTTAGCCAACCATGGAGGACTAAAGAAGAGGTGACCAGAGGCAATTTGCTGAGCACTTGTTAGGTGTGAGCTAAGCCCCTTACATTATTACCATATTTAATTCTCATAGTGACTTCATGGGCTAGGTACTATCACTATTCCCATTTTTAAATGAAGAAACTGAGCACAGAGAGGCTGAGCATCTTGTCCAAAGTTATACAGCTAGTGGGCAATGGACTGTGGTTCTAATTCAGGCAATCTGCCCAAAGGACCTCAACTCCTAGCCAGTGTGCTATCCTGCCTCAAGACTGAGCACTGCCACCACCAGGAAAGATAAAAAACAAAAAAAACCCTACATCAGAAGAGCGTCCCACTCATCTCCTCATCTAGAACAGCATAATGGTGAGGGTGTCACATACCATGTGAGTGGGTGAGATGGAGATGCTCGGACCAGATCTGCCTCCAAGGGAGGACATGTTGCCAGTTCTGAGTGCTGTCAACAGCTGGCCCTTCCGGGGGACTGCCTCAGCTGCTGAGTCACATTCCCCAAGGTCATTCGACTTCCCATTACGGGCAACATCCAGTGCCTGAGTCAGGAAGCTATATAAAGGTCCAGCCATCTAGGCCTAATAATCCTGAAGGGCCATGCCAGCTCCAGGGCCTCCGAGGGGGTGGGAGGGAAGGGATCGGCCGAGCCTGTTGTTGGGTCCACATTGAAGCTCCAATTCTCCCTCTGCCCCGTGCTGCTTCCTATCCCTCCCTCCACAGATGTCAATCCCCTGGGCATTCCTTAACGAACATCCTGCCACTCTGTGTCAGAGCCTACTTCCCTGGGAACCCAATTGGTGACAACAGCAATTCCACTGACCAGAGAAGTTTGTGGCATCTCAGTTTGTTCTGTCCCTTTGTAACTTCCTTTCACATTAGTTTCCTTCCGTTTCTCATGTTCCAGATAAATAGATAAGAGTTTATAAAATTCTCAAAGGAGGGCTACACAAAGATTCAATCCTCCCCCCCTTTTTTGTGAATAGGCTTTATTTAGAGCAGTTTTAGTTTCACAGCAAAATGAAACACAAGGTACAGAGAGTTCCCGAAATCCCTTCCCCGACTCACGCACAGCCTCCTCCACTATTAGCATCCATTTCCCCTGGTTTTGGTAAGAGTTATAGGTGACGGAGGCAAGACCTTTTTAAAACCAAAACTTTCATTAAAACAGTTTACAGTCATATGTCACTTAACAATGGGGATATGTTCTGAGAAATGCGTCCTTAGGTGATTTTGTCATTGTGTGAACATCATAGAGTGTACTGAAGGGGAACAAAATTTGCTCCCCCCTCAAACGTGTCTCTTTAACCTGAGAACTGTTTTAGACTGATCATTTTTAAGAAACAAAAGACACAGAAAGTTTTTCTTGTTATCTCCCCCTTAACTGCCTAAAAGAATTCAGATTAAAAAACTGTCTCAGGAAGCAAGCCGTCACCTTAGCATAACATGGACTAGGTGGTAGACAGGGAGGAACCTAGAAAAGCCTGTTCGTTGGGCTCCCCTCTGTCTTCTTCTGTTTCTCTGTGGCCAAACACTTGTTTGCCAAAAGTTTGCTCGTTTTCACCTACCTGTGAATTGCCTTCCTCCCCTTTGAAGTCCCTGACTCTCCCCACCCCCAACATCTTCTTTTGTTTTTAGCTGATGATAGTATTTAAGGTGAGGGCTTTGGCCATTTTGGCAAATTACTCAGTTTTCTGGGGTTTCTTCCATGTATACACATTATTAAACTTTGGTTTTGTTTTTCTCCTGTTAATCTGTCTGATGTTGCTTTAATTCTCATATGAGCCAGAAGAAGCTGAAAGGGTAGAGGAAAAGTTCTTCCTCCCCTATAGTACTTACACAATCTTAGATGGTACAGCCTACTACACACTTAAGCTATATAGTACTAACCTTATGCGACCACTGTCATCTACACAGACCATCATTGGCTGAGACATTGTAATGTGGCACATGACTGCATATGAATTTTTAATTGTTATTTTTAATGTTTGAGTGGCTGGCAAACTTTATTCTGGCAGGCTCCTGAAACTTTCTGAGTTGCAGTGTCCTCATCTCTAGAATTAGAATAATAATTATTGAGAGGATTAAATTAGATAATATGTTCCAACTCCAAGCAAATTGTCTGGAACTTAATTAAAACTCAGAAAATGGGCATTTTTGTGTAAAGTGGCATTACACAGGCCACAGGGTATATTTGTTTCCCACGACTGCTGTAATACATTACCACAAACTTGGTGGTTGGAAACAACAGAAATTTATTCTCTCATGCTCCTGGAGGTCAGAAGTCCACAATCAGTTTCAATGAGCTGAAATCAAGGTGGAGGCAGGACTGTTCTCCCTCTGGATGCTCTAGGGGAGCATCCTTCTCTGCCTCTTCCAGCTTCTAGTGGCTGCTGGCATTCCTTGACTTGTGGCTGCATCACTCTAATCTCTGCCTCCATGGTTACATTGCCTTTTCCTCATCTGTGTGTGTCAAATCTCCTCTTTGGCTTCCTTTTAAAAGGATACACATGACTGCAGCTGGGTCTACTCTGATAATCCAGGATAATCTCCCCAATGCAAGATCCTTAATTTAATCTGTAAAGACCTTGTTTCAGTATAAGGGAACATTTCCAGGGTCTACTGATTAGGATCTGATATCTTTGAGGGGCTATTTTTCAGCCTACCACACATGATACAGTTCCTGCTCTGTCTTTATAAGGCATAGTCCTAAATATTTCATCTTTAGACCGCTAAAATAGCCCTTTATCTCTTCAGTTTGTCATTCGAAACCATCTGTCTTACAAAGCAAGCCTCAATAAATTGAAGAAAATTGAAATAATATCAAGCATATTTTCCAATCACAATGGTATGAAAATAGAAATCAACTATAAGAGAAAAGCCAGGAAAGTCACAAATATGTGCAGACTAAACAACATGCTACTAAACAACCAGTGAATCAATCAATCAACCAGTGAAAGGAAAAATCAAAAAATACCTAGAGACAAAGGAAATAAAAACATACCAACTCTTATGGGATGCAGCAAAAGCAGTACTAAGAGGGAAATTATAGCAATACAGCCCCACCTCAACAAACAAGAAAAATCTCAAATAAGCGATCTTACACTATACCTAAAAGAATAAGAAAAAGAAGAACAAACAAAGCCCAAAGTCAGTAGAAGGAAGGAAGTAATAAAAATCAGAGCAGAAATAAATGAAATAGAGACCGAAAAAAAAAATGGAAAGGATCAAGGAAACTAAGAGCTGGTTCTTGGAGAATATAAAGAAAATTGACAAACCTTTAGCCAGATTCACTAAGAAGAAAAGAAGACTCAAATAAATAAAATCAGAAATGAAAGGGGAAATTACAGTTGACACCACAGAAATAAAAAGAATTATAAGAGAATACTGTAAAAAGCTATATGCCAACAAATTGGATAACCTAGAAGAAATGGATAAATTCTTAGATTCATACAACCTCCCAAACTGAATCAATTAGAAATAGAGAATCTGAAATGACCAATCACAACCAAAGAGATTGAAACAGTAACCAAAAGACCTCCCAGAAAACAAAAGTCCAGCACCAGATGGCTTCTCTTGAGAATTCTACCAAGCACTCAAAGAAGATTTAATACCTATCCTTTTCAAACTATTCCAAAATATTGCAGAGGATGAGATGCTTCCTAACTCATTCTATGAGACCAACACTACCCTGATACTAAAGAGAACACAAAAATGGAAAATTACAGGCCAATATCACTGATGAACATAGATGCAAAAATCCTCCACAAAATATTAGCAAATCAAATACAACAATACATTAAAAGGATCATATACCACAGTCAAGTGGGATTTATTCCAGGGATGCAAGGATGGTTCAACATCCACAAATCAATCAATGTGATACATCACATTAACAAAATGAAGAATAAAAATCACATGATCATCTCAGTAGACGCAGAGACAGCATTTGACAAGATTCAACATCCATTTATGACAAAAACTCAATAAAATGGGTATAGAAGGAAAGTACCTCAGCATAATAAAGGCCATATATGACAAACCCACAGCCAACATCATACTCAATGGTGAAAAACTGAAAGCTGTTCCTCTAAGAACAGGAACAAGACAAGGATGCTCACTCTCATCACTCTTATGCAGCATAGTACTGGAGGTTTTGGCCAGGGTAATTAGGAAAGAAAAAGAAATAAAAGGGATATAAACTGGAAAGGAAGAAGTGAAACTCTATTTGCAGATGACTTGATTCTATATAGAGAAAACTCTAAGGAAGCCACCAAAAAACTATTAGAAACAATCAACAACTACAGCAAAGTTTCATGGTACAAAATCAACTTATGAAAATCAGTTGCATTTCTATACACTAACAATGAACTAGCAGAAAGAGAACTAAAGAATACAATCCTGTTTACAATTGCAACAAAAAGAATAAAATACCTAGGAAGACATTTAACCAAGGAGCTGAAAGACCTATACAATGAAAACTATATGACATCATTGAAAGAAATCGAAGAAGACATAAAGAAATGGAAATATATTCCATGCTCATGGATTGGAAGAATAAATATAGTTAAGATGTCCATATTACCAAAAGCAATCTACAGATTCACTGCAATCCCAGTGACATTCTTCATGGAAATAGAACAAAGAATCCTAAAATTTAAATGGAACAACCAAATAACCAAAGAAATCCTGAGAAAAAAGAACAAAGCTAGAAGTATCACTCCCTCACTTCAAAATATACTACAAAGCTATAGTAATCAAAACATCATGGTACTGGCACAAAAACAGATACACAGATCAATGGAACAGAATTGAAAGCCCAGAACTAAAACCACGCATCTACGGACAGCTAATCTTCAACAAAGGAGTCAAGAATATACAATGGAGAAAAGAAAATCTCTTTTCTTTTGTGGTGCTGGGAAAACTGGACAGCCATATGCAAAAGAATGAAAGTAGAACATTATCTTATCCATGCACAAAAATTAACTCAAAATGGATTAAAGATTTGAATGCAAGACCTGAAACCATAAAACTCCTAGAAGAAAACAGGCTGTACACTCTATGACTTTGGTCTTAGCAGTATCTTTTTAAATACTATCACTACTCAGGCAAGGGAAACAAAAGAAAAAATAATCAAATGGGACTCCGTTAGACTAAAAAGCTTCTGCACAGTAAAGGAAACTATGAACAAAACAAAAATACAACACACCAACTGGGAGAAAATATTTGCAAATCATATATCTGACAAGGGGTTAATTTCCAAAATATATAAAGAAACCATACAACTCAACAACAACAACATGAACAATCCGATCAAAAAATGAGCAGAGAATATGAACAGACATTTTTTCAAAGAAGATATACAGATGGCCAACAGGCACATGAAAAAATGTTCAACATCACTAATTATGAGGGAAATGCAAATGTGGGAAACTGGCCTACAATAAAATATCACCTTGCACCTGTCAGAATGGCTATAATTAACAAGACAAGAAATAACAAGTGTTGGAGAGGTTGTGGAGAAAAGGGAACCCTCATCCACTGGTGGTGGGAAAGCAAACTGGTGAAGCCACTATGGAAAACAGTATGGAGAGTTCTCAAAAAATTAAAAATAGAAATTCCATAAGATCTAGCTATTCCACTACTGGGTATTTATCCAAAGAACATGAAATCAATAATTCAAAAAGATATATGCACCCCTATGTTCACTGCAGCATTATGCACAATAGCCAAGATGTGGAAGCAACCCAAGTGCCTATCAGTGGATGAACTGAAAAAGATGTGGTGCATATATATATACAATGGAATACTACTTAGCCATTAAAAAAAGACAGAATCATCCCATTTGCGACAACATGGATGGACCTTCAGGGTATTATGCTAGGGAAGTCAGTGAGAGAAAGACAAATACCGTATGATTTCACTCATATGTGGAAAATAAACAAACACATAGATAAGGAGAATGGATTAGTGGTTACTAGAGGAGAAAGGGGTAGGGGGAGGGTGAAAGGGATAAAAGGGCACATAAGTATGGTGATAGACAAAAACTGGACTGTTGGTGAACACGATGCAGTCTATACAGAAACTGAACTATCGTGATGTACACCTGAAATTTACACAATGTTGTAAGCTAATATCACCCCAATAAAATAAATAAATAAAAAAAAACTCATTTGCCTTATTTTAAGACCCTTCCTTTCTCTCCCAGAAGGCAATGTGGCTCCCAACGTTGGGTAAGGTTTTTTTAAGGTCGCAGCACCAGACCGTGTTGCTATTTTGGCATCTTTCCAAGGTTTTAATTAATTCAAGGATACATTCTAGCATTTTTTCTCAGACTTATTATTCCAGGCACCTCTAATTCAGTAGGTTGCGGTGGGGTCTGGGAATCCAAATTTTTCAAAGTGCCCCCGGGTAATCTTATCATCACCAAGATTTGGAATCATTAATTTCTACAAAGCCCTTAACCAAAACCCTCGAAGTAGGGAATTCCCCTTCCCGCCTGCCCGGTGTGTCGTGGTTACATGACAGAGTTTTTATTAAAAGGGTGGGGGGAAAAAAACGACAAAAAAGCGCAACCCTGAAAGCTGAACAATCCTATCTGTACAGTATTCACTGAGAGTTCCCTAGCGGGAAAACTTCCAAATCCGAATTAAATAGAGGATGATGACGACCAGGATTTGGCAGTCCTGCTGCTGTCACTAGCTCGGGACCTCGTGGGTCTGACTGATCAAGCCCGGCCGCGCCCTCAGCTGGAGCCAAAGCTTTTCCAGGATGAGAGCGGCTCCAGCAAGGGGCGGGGTGGCGGCCGTCAGGCTACTCCAGCCGGTGGCGGACATCCATAGAGAGGTATTTCCAGAGAAAGCCGAACTTTGCGGTGGGCGGGGGAGTGGCCTGGAGCGCCACTCCTGTAAGCGGCAGCCACTCCAGAGTAGCGCGGGCAGGGGGCGTGGGGAGAGGTAGGTATATTTATTCAGCATGACAGGGGCGTGTTAGGTCCGCTCAGAGCTGCCAGAGGAGCTATCCTGAGAAACGGCGAAGAACCCAGCGCCCGTGTTGGCCAGGTGGGGGCGGCCGTGGTGCGTGCGGTGGTGGGAGTTGTGGAAGTCCCTTTGGGGATGATAGGGCGCAGAGTCAGGCTCAGCCGCGAGCGATGAAGGTGCAGTGTCCAGCTCAACTGTGGGGTCATGGGGCACAGTGTTAGGCTAAGCCGGGAGATGACTGGGGCGTAGAATCAGGTTCAGCCACGAGCTCTGAAGGTGCAGTGTCCGGTTCAGCCGTGAGGTGACGGGGGCGCAGTGTCAGGTTCTGCTGGGAGTGACGGTAGGGGCTCAGAGTCAGGCTCAGCCAGGAGGTAATCGAGGCCCAGAGTCAGGCTCAGCTGCGGGCGATGGGGGTGCAGAGTCAGGCTTAGCCAGGGGGCGGTGAGGGGCGAAGGCTCAGGCTCAGCCAGGAGGTGATGGGGGCGCAGGCTCAGGTTCATCCGGGCCGGATGCGCGCGGCGCGGCACAGGTAGGACTTTGCAGCAGCAGCTGGGGACGCTGGGTGGGGGCCCTGCCCCAGCCGCGGGGCGCTCGGGGGCCGGTCCTGTGCTCCGCAGAGAGAGGCGCTGAGCCCCGGCGGCCAGCTCGCGCGGAGCTGGGCGGCGGGAGGAGCCCTGCGCGGCCACCGCCTCCTCCGGCCGCAGGCTCCTCCTCTCCCCCCGCCTCCGTCGGCGCGCCCGCCCGCCCAATCCGCAGCCCTCGGCCCCGCAGAGCCGGGCAGCTTGTCTGGCCGGCGGAGGCTGAGCGCGACCCTAGCGAGCCGCGGCGCCCGCCGACCAGGGACAAGCGCGACTCCAGCGACCCTGCTCCGCCTCCCCATTGTCGCGGGACGCTCCGGCCCGCGCCCTCCTCCTTTTCCTCCTCCTCTTCCTCCTGGAGGGGAAGGAGCGGAGAAAGCCAAGCGGCTGCTCCGGGAAAGAGTGAGCCGAGGCCCCTGTCCCTGAGGCTCGGGGCTGGAGGAGGAGGAGGCGGAGGCGGAGGGAAGTGCGCGTCACTCCCGGGAGGAGAGTGTTTCACCTCCAGGCAGAGGCTGCAGCTGCCAGTTGCGTAAAAGCAGCAGCGGCGGCGGCGGCGGGCGCCGGGCGCCGGGGCTCGAGGGACTCCTTGGCCATGGAGGGAAGATCCGGACCCGGGGACGCCAGGAGCTCGGCTCCGTTTCTCTGGACCGCTGTGTAGGCACCTGAATTAGCCGACGCTAAGCGGGGGCGGGGAAGGTAAGAAACGACGGGGCCACGCGCTTTCCGTCCCGTCTCCCTTGTTGCCTGTTGGGGGCCACTGCGAGGACGCAGGCAGCTGTCCCCCGGCACCTTCCCGGCTCCTGACGGCCTGGCTTTTGGGCATTTCTGCCGAAACGGAAAACATCCTCCCGGCCCCCCGCAGCACCCTCTGCGCTCCCCCCGCGCGTCTCTTTCCCGTCTTTGGATTAGGAGTAACGAGACTCCCCCGGAGTGAGTCCTCTGCGTAAGAAAGGGTCTTTGGGAACCAAGTCTTGATTTCTTTCTCTCCGTCTCTCTTTTCATTACGTTTACGGGAGAGGGAACAATGGACCTTTGAAAGTCGGTGTGAACAGCCTTAAACTTTCTGGAGAGGGCTGCGGTGGGGGAATAAACCCCACAGGAAGCCGTCTACAGTGAAAGGTTGATGGAATGTGCATTGCAGAGTCTGGGCTTCAGTGCGCGCGCGCGTACGCCTTCGGGGTGATCTTTGTCTCTTTACTATTCCCCTGGGTTGGGGGGGCCCTCCGCACCCCACCGCCACGCCGCTTTCTGTTAGTTAAGCTAAGGCGAGGCTTGAACATCGCGTGCAGCCTTGTTTAAAGCTGGGGAAAGCCTTAGCCCTGGACCCCACTCCCAGCTTTCCTCTGCAGAGTTGGGAGGTCTTGGCAGAGGAGGGGCTCCCGCTCTGTGAGGACCCCAAAGTGCAGCAGTTAATGCTAGTTGCTCCACCCCTTGCAATAAAACCAAGGTCTTGACGTCCCTGGATGCTCTCTGCTGAGGGTTGATGAATGTCACCAGACCGCGCAATGGAGCGGAAACTACTCAAATTCTCCGCATAAGGTTAAGAAAACAGACTTTGATATATATCTCCTTTCATCAGGCAGTAGGGGTTAAGGATAGAGTGCTTAATAGTTTTAAAAACTTTCCTTACACGCAAGAGCCACTCACTGGCTGCTGTTGACTCTCCTTGTTTCCGTGTGACAATGTGATGTGATCTTGCATAATTGCACGTGTGAAGGGTGTGCAGCTGTTTTCGAGAGAAGAAAGTACGAAGTGAGAGGAATTTAGAGGAAGGGGGATGGAGGGAGGTTTCACCTGAGCGGAGGGAGCCCCCTGTGCCTTTGATGAGCTATGCAAAGGGCTCTTTTGAGTTTGCATTTCTGGGCAAAGCAGAAGAAAGTGCAGTAGGCACTTCCTCTGCTTGGTAAACATTGGGTAGCACCTTACGGCGTTTTATCCTTTACATTGAAATCACTCCCCTCAGCTTTCTGTGTACCTGCCCTGCAGAATCTGTGTGTGGGTGGGTGGGTGGAACTGGAAGTCTGCTAGCTTTCCCTTCAGTCCACCTGATGCTGTTTTAGCTAATGAATGGGTTTACAGGCTCAGAAAATTAAGGTTAGAAGTGAGTTCTGTGTCATCACCTGTTCTGCTTTAACAGTCTGTGTGAATGAGCGAGCAAGCCGGCTGAGGACTGGTCACTGTGTGTGTGAACAGGGAAGTCACGTCGCTAAATTCTTACATGGTGCTTGTTTAGATTTCCTTTGTCATAGCTCATTGTTTGAGTAAAGTCTCCTTTCTTGATCTAACCTGTAACCCACAAATTTTCAGAAGTCTTAGATTTCACAACAGGAAAACAGTTCTAATAGACCAAATCAAACCTGTTCTCAAACAGCGATCTTGGAAAGGAAGAGAAAGACAGTAAGGTAGTCTTGTGGGCCTTGTGGGTAGTCATGTGAAGCTGAAAGGCTACTACTTACTAGCTATGCACCTCTGGGCAATTTCTGAACTTGAGGATGATGAATCACACTTCAGAAAGAAACTTTAAATGATCACTATCAAATTCACAGTTTTAAACTCACATGGGATGCTGTATGTAAATGTGGACCTTGTAAAGTGCTGTAAAATATTTGTGAGTATTGCATCATCCATCCACCCCCTCACTCACCATCCATTCAACTAACAATTCTTAATCACCTGTTGTGTGTCAGGCCCTCTAGAAGCAACCCGAATGTCCACTTTGTGGAGTGTTCTTGCTGGTAGGAAGAAGGAGTTGGCTGGAATGGTTGAAGCTTGGGAGGTCCCAGGGAGTGAAGATAATCTGTGTGGTGGCTTTCATCTATGAAGAAAGATAAGACAACCTCTGCTGTTGAAATGAGTCTAGCCAGGGAGAAAAGGAAATGAACAGTTAGAAGGCCCAGTAAGTATGTAAGTGTTTGGGGAGTTACTCATAGAATGCTTTAAGAACCCAAAGGAGGACCAGATTGGGGATTGTGGGGGAGGCAATTTTATGAAAAATAAAATTTACAATATCAGACAAAGTAGTAGGGACTTCTGAAAACTGGTGTCGGGGTTCCATCTTGACATGTAAAGACTGGAGGACTTGAAGTCAGATTGAGTCTAAAACAAGACTGACAATTGCTAAAAATTTGCTGTTGGTCATATTCCCTAATTCTCCACACATTGTTTCTTCATCTGTAAAATGATTTCAAAAATACTTGATGGAATTCTTTGAGGGCTAACCTTGATTTAACTTGCTATGTCTATGATAAAGTACAATACAAGCTGCCACTGTTTGGTATCAAAAGGTACTTTCAGAATCTGTTCTTTTTAAAGCTGTGAACAGACACAGATCATAATTTTGTGTACCTGGTGTCAGTCACAGATTTTTATTTTTTCGGCCCTTTCCAGAGTGTTCTGAACCTCGCCTTGACTGCAAGTCTGCAGACTTTAGCTTAGCTATTGTCAAATGGCATTCCACACTTGTTCAGACATCTTCCCATCCCAGCCACAGGAAATCTTTTCATGGCGTTGAGCTTGTGAGCACTAATTAGCAGGCTGGCCTGTCTGGTGCAGTACATCAATTGAGAAGGGCTTGTCTGGGTCTGTACTGTAAGTTCCCTACTCTGCTCTCTGCCTCCCAAGTCAGGCTAGCCCTTCTGCTTTCTTCCCTCCTAACAAGATGAATCTAGAAAAGGAAAAAGAAAGGAAGAGAAAAGCCATGCATCTGCGTTTTTGAGACCATGAAAATCACCCTTACTAATTTTCTCCGTTTGTAAAGAGGTGTAATTTTCAACTACCCTGTTAAAGAGAGGCTGTTCTCTTAGAAGCAGCTGCTGCTGTCTTGGGGAAACTCGAGTCTGTAGGCAATACTTGCTTTAATATACTTGCCTTAATTCTCCACTAGAAATGGACTTAAGCTCATCTGACATTTTAATAAATTGCCTTTGAAAGAAATCTATACTCAGATATTTAAAGCTGCCGTGTTCAATGTGACTTTGGAGGGGAGGGCGGTGTGAATGTAAATCAGTTTTCAGGACTGTACTACATATGCTGAATCTTAGCATGTAGTTTGAAAGGGCCTTAAAAACAATATTAAAATGAAGTTGAGGCCCAGAGAGGCTAACTAATTAGGTAAGGTCATATAGTAAATTAATGGCTTAGCACGAATAAGAATCTCTTTGTCCCTATTTACACCCAGCCATTTTTTTCCTCCCATATTCTCTAACTTGTTTCTGTTTAGTTTTGTTAGCAGTTTAGTTATTTTAATGTTTTAATGGTGAAATAATTTGCAAATGGGCTTAGAAACCCATTGCACCCAAGTTTAAGGCGACAACATACCTTCTTTTTAGTCTGGGAGAAGTTACGCATGATAGGGTGAACACAGTGGGGTGATGTTACTTGTAATAAATTTCTGTTAAATGAGGAACTAACTGTAAAAAAATAATCTTAGCTTTACTTGCATTTTCTATATAAATAGTACACAAATTTAAAATATTGTAGAAGTGTACATTTTTTAAAAGGTGTAAGTTCCTGGAAATATTATTCAGATTTGGGTTGTGAATTGCATTGGAAATATGTCTGCGGGTTCTTTTGTTTTCCCTGTACTCGCTTTGGGAAGCCTTTAATGTTAGTTGTCAGGAACTGTGTTCAGCAAATATTTTATTGCATTCCTATGATACGCAGGGCATTGTGCTGGTTGCTGTGAGCAATACAAAGATGAGCAAGGCATAGCGTCCTTATTAAAACGACTCCTTAAAAAAAGTGAAACAGACTGGGCAGCTGTGGATAACTTAAAACACAGAATTGGTATCGCCCAACAAATCAGTCCTTTGATCTAGGAGGCAATTCTGCTTTGAAATTGTTATTATTAGACTAACTTTGTAATTATATTCCTGACAAGACATTTCCTTACTTGGTGACAAGTGATAAATCTTTTACATTTATTTTATCAGGGCTCCATCTTAGTTTGGACATTAAGTAGAAATTTGGCAACATTTGATGAGACTTTATAGTATAAAAAGTTTGCCTAGGAGAACTTGTAGCAGTCTTAGCTTTAATATACTTAAAAGGAAAAAAAGTGGTGTAACACTGCATAGATCTGTGTTTGGAACATTGTTGCCTAAAAGGGTTACAATTTAAGACAATCCATATTGAGCCATTGACAAAAGAATTGTCCTAATTGACTCTGAGTTTGATGTATCTTAAAATGTATGACTATCCACTGCAAACTAGATGTCCTGGTCATGTCTGATTACTGAGTCTCTCCTAGAGTGAAATTGTTATTGATTTGGGGGCTCTTGCCCAATTATTGGCTTGTGCTTGCAGACTGCAAGTCTACTGTGGTCACAATGGTGTCCGCTAATGGTGACTCACTTCCCTGAAGGATATTTTTTTTTACATACGATGAGGGCAGAAAGTTCATTATTAACATTTTAGGGGTTGGAAAGATTAAGTTTAATACAAGGACAAGTGCCTAATTACTGTTTCAGAAAGAATGAGAAAGTCATTAAAAAAAACTCTGGTAAAAAAACCCAAAACACAACTGTTTTGGCTTATAATTTTTTGCCTAGTTTTGTTGAGATATAATTGACATATGGCAGCGTTAAAGTGTACAAACATTGTTTTTTTAATACCACCAGTGCCACCAGTATAAAATCAACTTTGTATGAGGATTTCAAAAATATTATACTTCATTATTGAGAAAGATGTGGCTTTAATGGCTCAAGAGGTGCTTGCTGATAGCCATTCTCCAGCCATCCTGTGGTAAACTCAGACAGAAATGAAGTGCTAGTAATGTGGAGGAGCTAGCAGTTTGATGGGAAATGGGCTGTGTATGGTGGGTTAGCTGAATAGGCCAAATGAGAGATGAGCTGTCTTCCAGCATGTCTTTTGATTAACGCGATGATTAACGTTAATGATGTCTTTTGATTAGTGTGAATTGCTGCTTTCCCAAGTGCCCGTGCTGATTTTGACACTGCCTGTCTTTACCATATGGCCACCCTTCATGATGTCTGGTCAGCTCCTGGATAACTTTCCCGGCTGCCTGGTGACCATGTTGTCTGAGCCTGGCTTTAACCTTAAAGCATGTCGTCTTTCTCCCTGTTTGGGTTTGTGGCACCTGAGCTCATCGTGCAGCCCGTTTGCCTGTCCTGTGGCTGCTGGCTGTATTCTGTCGCTGGCCAGTTATGCAAAGTCCAGCCACAGCTCTGAGTAATTGCTCATTCATTGGGGGTCCTGCCTTTTGACTCTCGGGCACCCCTGAGTTTTGATGAACATCATGGAGACTGTTGAGGAGCTGTAATATGGTCCCTTTGGTAGGAGGGTTTCACATGCCCCAGGAGGACAGGGACTATGACTAATTTGTATTTTGGCCAGGAGCTCATCTCCAGGTGACACTCTGCCTGACAGCCTTCCAGAGAATATGAAGACTGTGTGAGTCTGTTTTCCTCCCATATTGGTCATTGTTGGACAGTGTGTTGTCATTTTAGTGGCAGAGTTTAGTGGCAGATTTTAGTTCACACACACAAAGGGAGCTGTTCGTAGTAGTCTGATGTATACATTTGGGAGAGTAAGTTTGCCAGGGCTCTTGAAAATTTAAACTCTCTTCCATTCGTAGGGATTTAATAAACTCAGGCCATCACTTCCTAAGACCCACCAGCCCAGTGTCCTTGCCCCAACATGCATTGCAATTAGTTGTTTATTTGTGTCGTCTCCTGCCCTCGACACTGGGCTTTGAGCTCCTTGAAGGCAGAGATCATGTATATTTTTTTTGCACCACTAGGTCCCTATCATCTAGCAGAGCTCTTGTCCCATAAGAGATGCTCAAACCTGAACGTACTCCCTGTTTGGCAAGGCTTTTCTCTCAGAGGTTAAAACTGTATAAAAAATAGGCTATGTGTGGTAGGTAAAAGAAATAGTACATTTGGATTCTGGTACTGGCCCTGCTGTGAATAGAAACTTTACTTTGATGCTGGATTGAGTAGCCCTGGATCACTCGACTCTGGGCATCTCATTATTTATCTGGAATATTTCCTAGTTTGAAAGGCATGTCAAAACATACTCATTAGATGTTTCCTACTGTCATTGCATTTTGATTTCTGGATATCACTAGAATCATGAACTTTTGGCATGTCTGTGCTTATTTATCAAACACATCTCTGTTTCGTTTTCTTTTTTCCCACCTTTCAACATTCTCCCAACATAACTTTCTTGGGTCTTTCTTCTTGAGAAGTATTTGAAAGCTTTGTCCCTGGCACTTGGCAGAGAATGCAGCCCACAGGCAGCTCTGCCCTTTGCTGTAACCTTCATTAAATCAGCCTCCCTCAGGTCAGACTTTGGTTTTGGTTCTTTCTTTTGAAGGCCAGCTGCAAGGCTGATGACATGCCTGCGCCTGCCATTGTGTGCCTCTGCACAGCCATCCGTCACTGTCAGCAGCTTGGGAGCCTCTCTGCTGTGTCCTCCCGGCCCTTGGGGAACAAGGGCGAGGGGGGACGGTCTAAGGAGGATTGGGAGGGAGAAGAGAAAAGAGAAGAGCCTTTCAATAGAAAGAATTGAGGATAAAAAAGAATCTGAGGAATAATAATTGGAAAAAAAGAAACAGAAGTGAAGAGCAGAGGACTGGTGGGTAAAACGACCCTCTCCTTCGTTCTCCCATTTTCCAAGTTGAAGAATGATCTGCCTCCAGTTTTGTTTCTCCTTTAGATCTTTGCTTCCATCCAGGGCCCTGTGTACTTTGCTTTTATTTTCCTTTTGATTGGGCAACGAGTGTTCGATATTCTTCATCATCCCTTTCTCCCCGTTGATCTGTAAGTCTGTATTTATCCCCCCTTTGTGTCTCTTTTGTTGCCTGTGATAATGTTCACCAGCCTTTTCGCTGTATCAGCCATCTTGGCTTTAGGGTCACGAACTGCGTTTTGTGGATACGCTTACCAGATTTGAAAAAGACAAGATGAATGAGTATATTTGGTGGCAGAAAAATCAGACGCTGTCTCCTGTACCTTACATAAATGAGAGGAGTATAAGAATGAATGAAAAATATTCCTTAAATGTTACTTATTTAACTTTAAAATGGGAAAGTGTTAACTTGATTTACTTTGGACATTAGATATTATAAATGAAGACTCCTTGTTTTGAGGAATCCATGTTTTAACAGGAGATTCAGTATAATTTGTGGAGGATTTATCCACTTTAGTGAAATTGTAGCTAATGTGTTAATCTGAATTCCTTAAACACGGACTCATAAGCATTTATTCTTTCATTGTTTTTGGCATAAACAAACTCTTAGTATTTTCAGTTAATTTTTCTTTTCCAGGGATGTACTATTTTCTGACTATAGTTTTCTAGCAAAGAGGGTGTAGCTTAACCAAAAAGTGAATTTCTAAGCGTGGGGGGGGGGGGGCAGGGAACAAACATCTAACTTTAATACTTACTCCAATTCAAATACATAGTGGCAAAAAAAAAAACCCACTCTTTAGTAAATTTAGTCTTTTTAGGACTACATACTTGAAGTGTTCCTTATAATTTCTCTGTATTATATTTTAATAGAGTTAGCATATATTGAGAGAGTTATTTCCTTTGAGGGAGGAGATGGTGTGAACAATACACGCTACCAAACTAGAAGTCTGGTGTATATTGGTGTTTATGTGTAATAGTAGCTTAACTTGTAGGAATATCATTCCACATGTGTGTCTCAATTGACCAAGTGGAGAAAAAAGGTAGGGGAATAGATTTGAAGTTTCTCAGTCCCTTATCCTTTCACTTCATAGGGAAAGATTTGTAATTAAGTGTTGGTGTGTTCGCTTCTACCTCTCAACTTTGGCCGAGGTATGCTCATCAATGTAAGTAAACTAACTGTGCAAAGGGTCTTATTTCTTGGGAATGTGCCAGACAATTGCAGGTGATGGTGACTCATCTTGATTTTGAGAGTGGAAGGAAAAGGAGAAGTGCAAGATAATAGTGGAGAATGTGTCTTGTGCAACAGTGTGAAGGCTCTGTCCTGGTTAGAGTTCTCGGGGGAGTTGATTCCTGGGGAGTAAGTGTCCACAAAAACAAGCAGATCTCTGAATGAAAGGGAACTTCATTTTTTCCCACCATCTGTCTGTTTTCTCCCAAATAGATATATGTAGAGACCTAGCATTTATGCTGAATTCCTTTCCAGTGGTGGTTGTAGAAAAATGTATTTTATCCTGTATGCTGTAGGAATAGAATATGTAATAAAATATATTCCTCTAAGCTACATAGAAAAGGATTTTCCCCCTTGAAACTAACTTCAACCTTTGTTTTTGAAAATCTTTATAATATGTATTTAAATACACAATCTTCGTGAGAATATCGATCACACTTAAATATTTGACCAATTGCGAAATTAAAGGGACTAAAAGTCAACATTGCTAAATTTATTTGTTACTGAACAATTTTGTGTGATTGAGGTAGTGAGCTCACTGTTTGTCAGCTACAGACATAATCTGAATACACAACAAAACTCAATGAAA
The DNA here is from genome assembly GCF_037783145.1 of Equus przewalskii. Lineage (NCBI taxonomy): Eukaryota > Metazoa > Chordata > Mammalia > Perissodactyla > Equidae > Equus > Equus przewalskii. The sequence continues at coordinate 17,588,916 of NC_091852.1, forward strand.
TACTCTACCCCATCGCGCCCCAAAAAAACCCAAACCTGAAAATCACCTTGATGTTACTCTGTTGTCTTTCTCCTAAAAATAGGAGGTCGGAAGCTGGAACCATTAACTGAAAGTTCAAGGCCATTAGGAGCTGGTTGAGAATTTTATTAGGTCATTATTACTAATAATTGTAAACCTCTATGGTTTGTTTTCATGATAATTCATGAACACTTCTCTTTCCTGGCGTGTCTTACTTTTTGCTGTGACGGAGCATACCAGTCAGTGTGTTATAAAGACCTACCAAGATCTTAATAAAAGGAAAAGTTTCCTCAGCTGGATTTTGGCCGGTTGTACTGAAACTCTTGGAAAGCAAAGACTGTAACTTGTAGAATTGACCTTTAAGTTGGATACTGCTTCAAGAATTTTGTCCTTAATCAAAGAATAAACTTGATGAGATCATGCCAACTTCTTGACTGTTCCTATAAGCCTGAATTTTCCATTCAAAAATAAGTTCTCATAGCAAGTGTAGGGAGAATTAAAAGAGCTTAAATGAGTCAAGAGTATTGCATTTTCATTAGGGTTCAATGTGATGGAGCCAATATGCATGGCCAGCCGTGGGACCCCCTGTGCATTGGGTTGGAGGGGCTGGACAATTTTGAGGACTGAGCATACGGTCTACAGGGCGAATGTCCTCAACCACTGTGTACGTGTGGTAGGCGTTTGTCTTCCATATTAGCATCTGAGCCATAGAAAGAACATGAACACTCAGCCCTTTTGAAGAGCTCTTATTAGTTTTGAATTACTTTCCCTTTGATCCCAGCATTTATTGGCTGTCAGCGTAACAGTATAAAGTGGAGTGGAACATTTTCCTTTTTCCTATGTGCCTGCTGCGTTTCAGAGGTGTGTTGTTAAAACTGTTAGAAAATATTGTGAATGGTTGAGCTTGTCTAGATAGCTTGCTGCTCTTTATCTTTAGAATTCCTATTTGCAGTATTAATAATACCTTTTATTACCCACTAGATTGCATACTAGGATTGTATTTTGTAAAAACTAATGCATTGACTTTTTTGCTTGAAGTAGTAAATGTTCTTGGTTTTTCCCAAGTCAGGACAACTGATACAGAGAGATTAAACAGATTTCCCAGAGCCTCAAGGAGGTTGAAGAAGGATTAATGGGAAATTCCAATGTGTGTGTGTGTGTGCACGATATACAGAGGATTAGTGTGATCTAAATTCATCAAGCACTTATGAGAACCTACCACGCGTCAGGTCCCTTGAGAATACCAAGATGAGTAAGATGTCGTCCCTGCCCTCAAGAGGCTTATAGTCGACTGTGGTATATGGCCAACTGTGTACATTCCCTGAAACATGAGGCAGAAAGCAAGAGGATCCAATAAGCATTTATTTTATTTAAAATAACAGCAAGTTTTTAAGGTGTTTTTTTGTGTGTGTGTGAAGGCAACTGGTAATTAGACAGAAGTACTAGGTTTTGAATGATTCCCTTTTTTTCCAGCATTTGCATGTATATCTTTTAAGTTGATATGACCGTTTCATATACTTAGTAATTTCTTTCATTATCTATTTTAAATGTTTGCCTAAATTCCCTGTGCAAATTTTTAATTGTTTAATTTTATTTATTTATTTTTTGCTGAGGAAGATTAGCCCTGAGCTAATATCTGTGCCAATCTCCCTCCACTTTACATGTGGGTTGCCACTGCAGTGTGACTGATAAGTGGTGTAGGTCTGCCCCTGGGATCCAAACCATTGAACCTGGGCCACTGAAGCAGAGCACACTGAACTTAACCATGACACCTCAGTGCTGGCCCCTAATTTTATTTTTTAATTAACTAACTAATTACCAAGCCTTTTGGGCTACCACTTTATATCATCCAGTAAATAAATACTCACAAGATAATTCTCCCAAGAAACATCTAAATACCAAAACTTACACTTCAAAAACTTTGTGGAGTGCGTTTCCAAATTCAGTATGAATGACTTGGATTCTCTCTCATTTTGGATTATCTGTCTTTAGGGACTCAGCACAGGCTGTGACAGCCCTTAAAATATATCAAAGAATACTGATGTGTTCCTTCTACGTAATATGTGCTTTCCACCAGAAATGCAGCCTTTTAAACAATGACATGTAATACAAACAAATTAAGTGTATTAAGTAGAAACATTGATTTGTGGTAAAAATTTTAAAATGGCACCTGATACTCGCCTTGAAGACCAGAGGAAACTCTTCATCCTCTTTCCTCTATGAGGTGCCTCCTTTGTTCTCAAGACCCCAAACTCAAACTACAAGTACTGACAACCATATGGATTAAACAACCGTTGTTGAGATAGCTTGGGAACCTGACCACCATTTTTACAATATTTGCTTGGTTGATTTCTCTCGGCCTTCAATCAAGTGATTTAAAATTGAATTTAGCAATTGCATTTCTTAGGGATGCTGTCAATCTTTTGTCTGTCCCCCATAAATCCTAACACTATCCTCTAATGACAGCAAAGGCTCACAACTGCTTATTGAATGAGTGAAATGTCAGGTTTTTGCCCATGAATAGTTTACATCTATAACCATCAATATACTTTTAAGTAATTGATTCACACTACTACTCATAATGTAAACTCATAAATGTAAAGTGAAAGCCCAAAGCGATGTATTTGGATCTTATATCTTTAAAAATTTTAGTAAATTCAGAGGGAAGTCTGGATAAAATATGACTTTATTTGTTGTAATTTTATTCTAAGATGTTGCAACAATGTGTTACTTAGGAAAAGAATGATTGTATTTGCTGCGTATGCATTTACATGTTTTTTGGTAAAATAGAGTTAATGGGCTCAGATTATCCATATATATACACACACATAACTGTATCTATACGCACACACATTTGTGTTTATAAATAGTATTTATATACACACACAACTATATAGTTTTGCAGAAGAATTATGGGGAAAACACAACTGTGATTATTTTTGATTTATTGACTTTTAGATTGTGGCAGACACCACAAACTGAATTTTCATGTTAGGATACCATTTTGTGAATGTGAAGACACTAGTTATTCCCAGTGGGATGGTGACTTCATTTAGCTTCTCACTGCCTTTTGTTTTATTGTGGGTGCATCTGGAGAGACATTATCTCCCACAAAAGGGTCCTCTAGCCCGTTAAATAATACCAATCTTTCTCACTCTGAAACAATGAAGTATCGGATGATTGCAGCCTCAGACAAAAGATTCCCACTCCCATTTCAGGACAGATTATAGTCATGATTCCCCCCACCCTGGCGAGCCTGGCACTCAAGAATATCTAGTTTAGTCCTTTCTTTGTTAACAGGCGATCATAAACGGGTCTTTGTTGTACCACTCTCTCATTTGTTCCAGCAGGATGTATCCATTATTTCGTTCTGCTGCTTGGCACACGCAGCAGTTTCTTCAATAGCACCTTGGTTCACGCTGTTTTCCTTTTGTCATGAAACTTAAGCTTCATCTAAATAATTGCTTTTGTTCAGAAATCAAACCCCACAAACCAAGTGTTTTTGACAGATACACTGAGAATGTTCTTTGCCCCATGTAAAATCAGCATCAGTTGTTGATTAGATTCCCTTCCTGTCCCCATTAATTTCCAGGTTGTTTGGGTCCTGGGAATGCTTATTTGTGGCTTCTCTAATGACCACATTTTGTGTTTAATGGATTTGCTGCAGTTTAGAGCAATTTGGACGTACACTTATAACCAGGATCTTATTCATTGTTTTGGCAGAAGATGAGGGTGATTAATTATAAGGGTATTGAATGAAGTCAGGTGACTCTGAGATGCTCTAGTTTTGAAGGAAGGGAAGTAATGGGAGAGGTTGAACATCATGTTTCTGAAGCCATTGAGCACATCTTATTTATCCATAGTCATTGCAATAAGAACCTTATATGTCATAGCCCTTCCTCCCTTCCCTTCCCCCTCCCTCCCCTCCTCCCTGCTCTCCTTCCTACCTCCCTCTCTTTCTCTCCCCCTCCCCTCTATCTCCCCCCCTGCCTCCCCCTCTCCCCCTCTCCCTCCCCCCTCCCCTCTCCCCCTCTCTCCCCCTCTCTCCCCCTCTCCCCCCCTCTCCCCCTCTCTCTCCCTCTCTCTCCCTCTCTCTCCCTCTCTCTCCCTCCCTATTTCTCCCCCCCATCTCCCCTTCCCTCCCTCTCCCTCCCTCTCTCCCTCTCTGATGGCAGAGTAAAGGTAAGGTTTCATTCAAAACTTACTCTTTCATTCAGAAACTTAAAAGTGCTTACTATAAAGAATATAAAAAATAAAAAAGGACTTCACTTTTTTGTGTCAGCTTCTCTTAGACAAGAAAGAATCATGTATAGTCTAGTAAACTTCTGCGTGGAGAATTCCGGAGATTAATGTGCCCTTTCAGACTCAGCACAGTTTAGTTTCGCCCTTGCGAAATTGATTCTTTGAAATTATTGCCTCTCAGTTGTTTTGAAAGACACAGTAGGGTAACTGTTAAGAGCCTGAACCCGAGAGTCAGAATGTGTCTGAGTCCTGGTTCTCCCATATGCCAGCTAATTAACTATTTTAGGCCACAGTTTTTTCTCATGTGTAAAATGGGGATAAGGGCACCTACTCATAGATTTGTTGTAGTAAATATATTAAATGAGTTGATATACGTAAGGTGTTTAGAACAGTGCCTGGCAATAAGTGCTCTATGAGTGTTAGCTATTTTTTTTATCATCTTAAACATAATATTTGAATGCCTACTGTTTTTTTTTTAAATTTGAGGATTTAAAGAAATAATCTCGACTTTAGCTTTCTCACTAAGTGAATCGAGTCTCTAGTGCTGACACAGGTAGAAATACTTAAGTTGCTTCCCCACGAGATGAATCTAGTGAGGAATTAAATACTAAGCGTGAATGCTTGTCTGTTAGAACTTGTGAGGGCCACCCTGTGATCTTCATATGACGCATGGACTTTAACTTCAATTCGAAGAGCTTAGAAGAATGATACTCAAAGTGCGACCACCTGCTGCAGTGTCACCAAGGGGTGTTTTTAAAATGTAAAGTCTGTCCAGGGCCCTCTTTGCACAAATTTCATTAGAGTGAAGAGCCCAGGAATCTACATTTCTAACAAGCTTCCCTGGTGATTCTTATGCACACTGAAAATTGAGAAAGTTGCTAGGGCTCTCAACCCGGGCGCTCGTTAGAATCACGTGGGGAACATTTAAAAGACATATATGCTTGGCTCCCAGGCTCAGAGATCCTGGTTTAATTGTGTTAAGGGCATTAGCGTTAGCAGATCATAATGTGCGGCCAGGCTGGAGAAGCAGCGGCATTGGAAGATGAGCAATGAAGGGGACTTTTGAAGCAGTTTGTTATATCATGGATGTAAGCTGACTTGATATTTTCAAAAAGTCATTTTACTGGGTTACCAGGGACAGGAGGAAATGGGGAATTATTACTTGATGGCTACAGAGTTTCTGTTTGGGATGATGAAAAAGTTTGGGGAATGGATGGTGGTGATGGTTGTACAACCTTGTGGATGTACTTACTGCCTCTGAACTGTACGCTTAAAAATAGTTAAAGTGGTAAGTTTTATAATATGTATCTTGTACCACAATAAAAATATACTAAAAAAAGCCATTACAATTCTCACGTTTCTGAACCTTAATTTTTTTTCTTTTCGCAGTGACAGTGTATCATGCATGCCACTGATTCCAGGGGACGCTCCCCTGCTTTCCTGCAACCTCAGAATGGAAACAGCCACCGCTCATCTGGCTATGTTCCAGGGAAGGTTGTCCCACTGCGCCCTCCTCCTCCTCCAAAGAGCCAAGCTTCAGCCAAACTGACCTCCATCAGACAGGAAGCCCGGGCCACCTTTGCATTCTCACCTGAAGAGCAGCAAGCCCAGAGAGAGAGCCGAAAGCAGAAGAGGCACAAAAATACTTTCATTTGCTTTGCTATTACTAGCTTCTCATTTTTTGTTGCACTGGCAATCATTTTAGGAATATCCTCAAAATATGCTCCAGATGGTAAGTGCATGTGTGTGTGTGTGTGTGCACGTAGAACATATTCTAGGAGAAGAAAGAGGGGAGGAATTAGTAGAATAAACATTTCTATAAATCTTTTGTTATCTGAAGTTGGGTCTAGCTGACTAATACTACAATTCGGTAATATGAGGTGTAACTTCTTACAAATGAGAGCAATTGTTAAAGGAGTCCACTAGAAATGATCCACTTAAAGGATGGCTCTTCCTTTCCATTTTGTCACTTTGTCTCAGGATGTTCTTGGAGAATTTCTTTTCGAAATTCTAATTTTAAAAGTCTTTACTTAATTCTTGTGCTAGCACAGTTTCATCCTTTGTGGGAGGTATGATTTTCAGATGGCTCAAAGTTTTTTTGATCATAAAGGTAGTGATAAACTACATTTAATCTTTTTAAAAAAATAAGTGAAAAAAATAAGATTTGAGTTCTGTGGTTTGAAACTGGCTGGGGAGGCAGTTCCAAAAGAGAAGCTTCAAGTATTTTTGAGGAACAATGTATATCCTTAAAAGAAAACATCCCGTAGGAGGTATAAGTTCTGATATATTTGTCTACAAATGACTCATGACTTCGTGGTCAACATCGTGTAGGGACGCTTTAACTTCTTAGGAGGCCTTTGCTTTTCCAGTTGGTAATGTATCCATACTTTGAATGATTTCGAAGAAGTTTGTTGTTAGCCTGAATATAATACCAACAAAGAATGGCCTCATAACAGAATCCTATCCATCCTTCTCAAAATCAGAGGGCTCCGTGCTATGGAAGGAGAAGCAGACCATAACAGCCTGCACTGGGTACCATATTTATCTGCATTTTTTTTTTTTTACAGTCTACAACAGATTGTTGTTGAATTAGGTACCTCCTTAAATGGTTATAACATTTGAGAAGGATTTTACCATTTATAAGACCTGCAAATATTATTTTATTTAGTTTTCATGGGTGCTTTAGGGAGCTTACAGACTTCAAGGTCCTGGAAGAGGTAGTGTCCATACTTGTAAGAGAATAGACCTCAAGTAAGAGAGATGTGCATATCAACATCTTTGTTGGCCATGCCAATAGACCACATTATGAACTTTTGACCTTGCTTTCCATTGCACACAGCTTTAACTGTCTCTCCCCTTTTCTCCGGCAGAATAACCAAGTTCACTGCTGTTGAGTCATTCTTTCCAAGTAATCTGCAGTAAAGGGATGCTAGATTAGTGAAAAACTAGAGCTGAAATCTGTGGCTTTAAATGATGTCTTCCATCTAAGACATTCAATCGCTGATGTGGTTCCTTGAATCAACATTCTTTAGTTTCACATTTTGGCAGGATAAGTGCAGAATATCAGTGGAAAGATCTGGTATGCTGAACTATTTCAGGGTCAGCTTCACTGTGGTTATTGCTGTTACGTAACTTTGATAACGCACCCACTGCTCAACAAGCGGGTAGCAGGAAGGTGGGGCTGGCTGAGCTATTTTTCAATGGTTTTTGCATACCACAGATTTTCTCATTAAATGTACTTTACTGGATGGAAACAGCCTAGAATTTTTGGTGATAGTTCTAATGAAGCATGCTCTCCTGGGGAATAACTGTAAACAATTGAGAGGAATTATATAACTATTGTGGTAGGCTCTAGATCTCAAAAGACTGGATATTCTTCTCCATAGCTGAGTACAGTGCTTATCACATGGGGCATATGTTTGCTTGTGATATGACATGACGGAGAAGTCCAGCTAGATGTTTTATGGGAAGAAAGGGAGATAGAAGAAAAGTTCAATGAATCTTCACTGTTAAGTCAGAACAAATTCATGAGATTTGTTTCTTCAGTGGGAAGAAGAATTTAAGGCTTATTCTTAGTATAATAGTGATAATCACTGATTTATCAAAAGAATTAAATATCAACAATTATGAAACTGCTGTGAGAAAAATCAGTTCCATGGGTAATTGCCAAGGACTTAACTCGTGAGACTAATTTTAACTGCAGTAGTTTCTGTCACCTGAAAGAGAAAGCATAAGCCTAGGGCCATAGAAGTGCTTAGAAGTAAGATGTTTGCATTAGTGTTATGCAACTTCAAAGTGAGGAATCAGAATTTTCTTTCTATGTAGACTAGTATCTTTGTGCTATACCCAGTCTCTCTACTTTTGCGTATATTATCCCTAAAGATGTACCTTCCACTTTCATGATTCCCAAGCATATCTTGTCTATTCCTCCCTTTGCTTAGTTTCAATGTAGTTTACACCTGGCTATTCCAGCTGAACAACCACCTGGGCTTGGAGAGCAAGGGATGCTTGCATCACTAGTGCTCTTATCGCCCCCTCATACTCCTCTTCACTAAATACACTGCATCACTTGGGGGTCTAGTGTAAACTGTTCCACTGAAGCTGCCTCAGTTACTCCAGCCCCACTCCTACTTTCTCAGCTCTTTTGCACCTAAATTAGCTACCACGTTATTCAGTATTCAGTTATTTCATACATGGTGGCTTTTTCTCTCTAGCTAGATTATAAGCTCTGAAGGCTGTGAACTCATTCTATGCTTTATACATTTTACAGTGTCTAGTACAGAGTGGACAAATTGATCCTCAGTAAATACTTGGTCATTAGTCCATCAAAATTGGTGTGTTTTGCCCCCCTCTTCCAAATTAGACTAGAAACTAAAGATCTCCTGCGTTGAATAGCTGTGGCAATGCGGAATACTTTTACATTTTCATCATTACCTATTCAAGAGGCAAATTCCAATTCTAGTGAAGGAAAACGGCGAGTAAACCTCATTTCTTAAAGGGGAACTTCCGTATCACTCAAGTTGCTGAGTAATCTTGCGTTTGGTTGCTCTAATCTGTAGTTTCCTCATCTCTGAAAATGAGAAGTTGGATCTTTGGCTGTTTGCTGCTTATAGTTTCGTTGGGAAAGTGTTCATGTCTGAAGATAGCAATATTTATCAGCTGCTGCCTTGCGAATGAAAGAGGTGCTGTTATCGCCTACTTTATAATTCACTGTGCCAGGAAGGAACCTGAGAAGACCTAATACACATATTGCTTAGCAATTTCCGTTTTTTATTCACCAGTATGTTGTGAACATATTTTCTTTTCTAAAACAGCTTTCCAGTGTGGGTCCAAGGACAGTTCACGGTTTTGCTTCTTACTATTATTTCCAGAGTAGAGTATTCAGGGAACTTGAGTTTTATCTTGTAGAGTTTGGCCCAAACTAGATGATAGGCAGCCACTTAGTTTTGTGATGAAATCTTTTTTATGTTTTGAGGAAGTAAAGGTTTTGACATGTCTCTGCTGCTGGGATGGGATTTCCCTCCTTATGGTAGGAAATTAAACTATGTCAGTCCATTACTTGCAGATTGCAATAAATGATGGTAATGCTTGGATTTGTCTAAAAGTATTCTTGCATTTTGTTGGATTGATGGGATATCAATGTTGCATTGTTTTATAGAGAACTGCCCAGATCAAAACCCCCGTCTCAGGAACTGGGATCCAGGTCAAGATTCTGCAAAGCAAGTCGTTATCAAGGAGGGAGATATGTTCCGTCTGACCTCAGATGCCACAGTGAATTCTGTAGTCATTCAGGATGGAGGTAAGTAAAGGTCCCTGTCTCTGGGAACTGCAAGGTTGCTCTTTACAATGGAGGAAGATTTGATGTTCTTTATATAGAAAACTTTTCTTAGCCTTTAGGATGTGGTGTCACTCCAACCACGGAGACATGAAAAGTTCCTAAGGTAGAACTGAAGAATTCAAAAGCTAGAAGGGCCTTAGAAATTACTCAAGTCAAGACTCTTGATGTATAGAAAAGGGAACAGTTCCAGAAGGTAATCTCTCATAGCTACATCTTTGTTACAACTAAGGAGAGTGATGAGAGAATTAACATGGGTTAACATAGGTAAAAATGAGATTCATATTTGTAGGCTCTTAGATCTTTTCCTAGAAATGATTTCCCTCTAAAGTGAATGGATTGAAATTCATATACATGGGCATTTTTAGTGTGTTGAGATATGAACTCTTCATTTCTTCCTTCACTGTGTTTTGAAAGTAGGTTTAATTTCCTAAGCAGACTCCTTTTCCCAACTTAATTGCGGAAGTATCTTTTTTTCCCTCTTAAGGTGAAAGCTATTTCTCTGTATCTCAGAAAGATGTTTCAGAAGTTGGCTTACACTAGTGTTGTTCTCTGCAGGACTACTTGTATTTGGGGATGATAAAGACGGATCCAGAAATATTACTTTGAGGACTCGTTACATCCTGATCAAGGATGGTGGGGCGCTTCATATTGGAGCAGAAAAATGCCGCTATAAATCCAAAGCGACAATTGCCTTGTATGGCAGGTCAGATGAAGGTGAAAGTATGCCAACATTTGGCAAAAAATTTATTGGTGTGGAAGCTGGCGGGACACTGGAGTTACACGGGGCACAGAAAACATCGTGGACGTTGTTGACGAGAACACTGCATTCTTCAGGCTTGACCTTTGGGTCCTACGCCTTTGAAAAAGACTTTTCCAGGGGCCTCAATGTTAGGGTCATTGACCAAGACACAGCCAAAATTTTGGAAAGTGAGAGATTTGATACCCATGAATACCACAACGAGAGTAGGCGACTTGAGGAGTTTCTGAGAGTCCAGGATCCAGGACGGATTGTTGCTATAGCTGTTGGAGATTCAGCAGCCAAAAGCCTCCTACAAGGAACCATACAAATGATCCAGGACCGCTTGGGAAGTAACCTGATCCAAGGACTGGGCTACAGGTGGGCATATCTTTTCCTTCCCAGCTATGTGTTAGGGTCTGTGTCTGTGTGAGAGGAGAGGGAGGGTGGAGAAACACACCACACCACAGCTGGGCTTCAGGTGTCAGAATGGCCACTACCATTTGGAAGTCTAGTTCCTCTTCCTTTGAAACGTGGGACCGGAGGACAAGATACTGGTTACAGAAGCCCTTTTCTTGGCTTTGGTTTATGAGGCACTTTGTGAAGCGTAATATTGGGCTTGTGAAAAGTTAAGAACAGAAATGTGGTACTGACACAATCAGGCAGTTTAAGGATGGTGTACTTCCCTCTTTCACTACCTTCTGAATGAAGCACATGTGAAACTCAGGCCAACTGAGGCAACTTATGAGTTGAACGGTTAGGGCCCAATTCCATGCGAAGGTGTAAAAGTTGTCTAAAAGCCTGAGGGAGTGGAACATGCACAGTTTTCTTTTTCTTGTCTTCCTTTGGGATCCTTTGTGTGTAGATCTGAATCTGCTTGTTTGGCTGGTGGAGGTCTGTGGAGCCGAGGCACACGTGAGGGAGGAGCAAGCTGGAGTGCCGGGTAGTTAATCCAGAGAGGAGGATTCATTTCTACATTGATGGTTCTATAGACTATGGTGCCATGATTTCCTAATGCAGCCCTGAGTCTGAGGAAGTAGCTGGCTCAACATTTAATTGAAAAAACAGAAGTTTTAATTCTGCTTACTGTTCTTAGTAAAGTCAGGGAATATCTGCAGTGAAAAGTGAGACGACTTCAAAACTCGCATGTTGAAATGACCTCATTCTTTCCTTTGATGGTTGGGTGATCTAATTATATTTTCCTTTGGGTGGTTGTTGGAACATCATCTATAGGAATTCTAGAGAAAGTTAAAAAAACAAAAATTAGTGAAGAAAGAGGATCTGTAATGTTTTTAAAATGCGTTTATTCACCCAGGGAATACTTTGGAGATGCTAAGTGCTGGGTACCCATAGATGCTTAGATGAGAGGATACCATGTCAGAGCCAGCGTTTAACCTAGTGGATAAACAGAGACCCAAATAGACAAGGATCATGCAATGAGACATTTGCTGCAACTACAGGCTGTGATGGGAGCATAAATAGAAGGAGCCCTCAAATCGGCCTGGGGATCCGTGGAGGCTTCCCAAACAGGAGAGGCCTGAAGGGTGGTTAGGAGTGTGCTGTGCAGGCAGTGGGGAAGGAGGGCTTTCCAGACAGACAGAATAGCATGGCCAAGGTTTTTTGGTTTTTAATTAAGTATAATACACATACAGAAAAGTGCTAAAGACAAGAATGTAGAGTTTAATGACTTATCACAACATGATACCTGGGGAGCTACCACCCAAGTCAAGAAATAGAACATTGCCCAAGCCCGGAAGCCCCCTCCTGTCCCCTCCTAGTCACTGATCACTCCCTCTGCTCACCAAGGGGAGCCACTCTCTGCAATGTGTGGTGAACACTAAAGTTTAGGTTTGCCTGTTTTTGAACCTCATATAAATGGAAGCAGACAATATATCATATTTGTGTCTGGCTTCTTTGCTCCACTCTGTTACCCAGTGTCATCTATGTCATGGCATGTAGTGCTGGCTCATTTTTGCTGTTTATTTTCTATTGTGTGACTATGCCACAATTTATTTATTCCTGGACATCTGGTGGTTTTCCAGTTTGGACCTCTGTTATAAAAAGAGTTTCTCCGAATGTTCTTTTACCCGTCTCTTGATGCACCTGTGCACATATTTATATAATTTATAAACCCAGGAGTGGAAGCATGGTCTTTTCAAAGTTTGACACCTACTTTGTTTTATTATCCAGTAATGCCAGGGATTACAACTTTTGGGTTTTTTATGTCATTATTTGTTCTAGATTTGTGTGATCACTAGCTATGAATATTTTGTTTGACTTTTTTTGATTCCTCTCCCTACTGGTTTCTAAATTCCCTTTAACATACTGCTGCTGATTTAAGGGAGGAAAAAAGAGTTGTGATCCTTTGCCAACATTTTATTGCGTTGACATTATCTCCAATGTACATAAACATACCCCTTTGAAGATAATGTTCTCCTGCGCTGAAATTTTCCTCAAGTGGAGGAGGAAAGTAGGAGTGTTTTGGAGATAATGTCAGTAGAACAGAACATTGTTTTACAGTTGCTGAGGCAGTTCTGGTAAATAAAAGCCACCTCTGATATTTTTGCTCTCCATCCCTCTCAAATGGGAGATAATAAATTGAGACATTCTTTGTCTGATTCCTTCTGCTGTACCAAGGAATATAAATAGAGCTGTAGACACTGCCAGCCAAAGAGCGGCTAATCCACGCACGGGTGGGTGTGGAATTTAGAAGGATGGAGGCACACTTTGGGTAGCTTTTATCTGTGAATATGCAGCCGTCTGTCTGGTATAGATTACATTTGGTATTTTTTTTTTCTAGGGTAGGAAGTTGACATTTTTCTTTTCATGTTTTAAACCAGAAGTCTTAGGGCAAATTTTCTGGCTTTTTGTCTTTTTTTTTTTTTTTTCTTATTTTGGCCACAAGCTTGAGCAAGTCCTGGGATGTTTAATATCATAGAAATAAAATAGTGTTTTCAAACACATTGCTTTCAACAAGGAGACACATAGCAGGTAAAATTTAAAAATCTGTTGGCGAGTGATTCTACAGTTTTGATTTAAGAATATTTAGAAGCCGGTAACCCAGTGGTTCTCAGCCTGGCTTGCATACCTGAGAATTTTAAAAATCCCGTGTGCAGGGCCCACCCTAGATCATTTACATCAGGATCTCCAAAGACTAGGACCCCCAGGCAATCGATGTGCAGTCAAGGTTGATAACCACTGCTCTGACCTCTGACCTCTAACTCTGGGGTTCTCAAAGTGGTGCTCAGACCAGCAACATCAACATCACCTGGGAACTTGTTATAAATGCACATTCTCTGGCCCCACCTCAGTGAGAGTGGGGCCCGCAAGCTGATGTAACAAGCCCTCCAAGTGATTTTTTTTTTTAAGATTTTATTTTTTTCCTTTTTCTCCCCAAAGGCCCCCAGTACATATTTGTATTTTCTTTGTTGTGGGTCCTTTTAGTTGTGGCATGTGGGACGCTGCCTCAGCGTGTTTTGATGAGCAGTGCCATGTCTGTGCCCAGGATTCGAACCAACGAAACACTGGGCCACCTGCAGTGGAGCACGCGAACTTAACCACTTGGCCACAGGGCCAGCCCCTCCGGGTGATTTGGATGCCTACTAAAGTTTGAGAACCACTACTCTAACTCAGTGGTTCTCAAGTGTGGCTGCGTGTTCAAATCACCTGGGGAACTTCAAAAACATATGCATGCCAGGCCCCACCTGTAGAGATGGTGATTACGTTGGTCTGGGCTGGGTCTTAGCATCTATATATTTCTCAATCTCCCCATGTGATTCTACGATGCAGCTAGACTGGAGAACATGACAGAGTGGAGAGTTGAAAAGAGAGCAGGCGATAATCATTTTAAAAAAGAAGGAAAATAAATGGGCTTGTGGTCCAAATGATAGTGAATGGAATGGGTGTGTATTGAGGAAGGAAGTCAATGATTAATTGAAGTTATAGTCATCGGTGTCTCACCTGTTACGGAGCTGTACAGACGAGGATTTACAATCCGGGTGCATTTTCTTCTATGATGTCAGTTACTTCAGTCAAGGTTTGGACTTGCAACCTCATATGGAAGAAGGGATGGAGAGATTGACAAGAATGGAATATGAGAATTAAACAGCACCTGACATAACATCTGTGTTAGGGATTTGGGTCAGTACCATGATAAAGAATCAAATGCACGTGTTCTTTTTCCTTCTAGGCAAGCTTGGGCTTTGGTTGGTGTCATTGATGGTGGAAATACATCTTGCAATGAATCTGTGAGAAACTATGAAAATCACAGTAGTGGAGGGAAGGCTCTTGCCCAAAGAGAATTTTATACTGTGGATGGTCAGAAGTTCGCTGTGACAGCGTATAGTGAATGGATTGAAGGTAGGCAAGTACAGTTTATACTCTTGTAAGACATAGGTAAGTATTGTGACAGATTTTTTAAGTGGTATTGTATTCAAATAACAGTCTGGGTAGATTTCTCAACTGATTGAAGATGAAACCTATAGTTTCCCTACTCTACTTGATCTTTTAGACTCGAGTTCTCTCTGGACGAGAGAATGATCTAGTCTAGTTGAGGCACCCCTAATTGAACTTTGTTCTTGATTCTGAGTCATATAGTGTGGTTAACTAGTAGAAATGGATTTGCTTCCTGGATTTGGGACCAGTTGAACCAGTCTGGATGTGGTAGAGTGAGCTGTCTTTGGTTATGCTCCATGACTGTGAACATGATCTTGTACTTTGTATCTTTTCTTATGAAGATATGTCAGCAAATATTACCTTTGAAAGCATACTCTGTAAACAAACTTCTCATTTCCTTATCAGTTTTTCTCGGATGATCCAGCTAATACATTTATCCTACACACAAACTGGAAAACACAGAAAGTACAAAGTAAAAATTAGTCTTTAACCCTGTTACCCAGAGATTATTATTTTGGTGCAAATAATCTAGTATTTTTTATCTTGTATATTTTCCCTCCCCTACCGTTGAGTTTGTTTTAACCTGTTTTCCTTTCTTTAAATAACATATTGTAAAGTTATCTTATGTCTTTACATTTTCTTCAACATAGTTTGATTATAATCCATCTTTAAGAAGAACTATAATTTGTTCGAATAATGCCAGCATTATTGCACTAGTGTTTATGGTACTTCTGACTTTTTTTCTTGAGCTGTTCACTGTAGAATTTTTTTAATTACCTACTTTGCTGCCAGATTTTTTGGCTTCAGGTATAGATTGGCAGCCTCTTGTCTGTGCTTGCCCACCAGCTTTCTTTTCCAACCAATTATACCCAAATTAATGAAATAGGTAATCAAGAGGTGCTTTGTTATATCTGTAATTACCCAGAAAGGCTTATTTTAGACTGGGCTCATACCTCTGTTTTTAGCAGCAATGTAGCAAAGTATTTACTTCTGGAGACAGAATGCCTGGGTTCAACCCTCAGCTCTTTCTCTTACCATATTATGGTGGGCACATGACTTAGACTTCCTCTCAGTTTCCGCATCTGAAAAATGGGGATAATAATAGAAACTACCATGTCAGAGATGCTGTGAGTATCAAATGTGAAGAATACGAAGTTTCTAGCATAGTGTGTAGAGTAAGCACTCAAATGTTAGCTATTTTAATGATGATGCAAACATGACTTGGGTTACAATGGTGTGTTTTGTATCACTGTAATTGAAGAGAGAAAATCCTTGGCTTTAAAACAAACAGATTTTCTGTTATGTAACGTGGACTTTCACATGTTGCCTCTAAGCAGCTCTCTGGGTTTGAGGTGAGGAAATGGGATCCGTTATGGGTGAGGAAGCTGGAATCAAGCCTCAGCTTCCTACCTCCAAGACTACTGCTCTTTCTACCATATCATGGTTAAAAAGCAGAGGTGGGTGAGAAGCATTTCTCAGCAGGAATTTGGACCTGCGTGAAGCGTTTAGTGGAACTGCCTCCAGTAAGATTTCAGGCAGAAGATAATTACTGACAAAATTCGAGTTAACATTTCCTTTGTGGGAAATTTTGTTTTCGTTTTGACATTACCGATGACTACTCATATCTGGACGAGGGTACATGGCTAGCTATCTTTTGTAGGACATCGTTTATGTCCCATGTTCTCAATGACTCTTAATTTCTGGAAGAGGTGGAAATTCTCTCCAGGAAGCAGGGAGGATGAACTTATTTCCTTTCACACTTCCAATTTAGTAGCGCTAATAGGAGATAATCTTAGGATTTTCTTTTAAAGCCAGAAAAAATTAAGGAATTATTGAATAATTCAGATCTTCCCCATCCAACCTTCTGGCTTCATCTTTTAAAACAGAACAAATTCTAATGATCTTTTAAATTGAAACTTATTTGTCTAGTAGTCATTTTTTTAAAGCATTATTGAAATTTCATATGAAAAATTGTTTCTTAGATGCCCTTAAAAATTTTTTTTGGTAAAAATCTGAAATTTTGGGTAATGATTGTTGTTGCCGCCATGAGGTTTTTGATTGTCTTTGTTCTTAACCTGCCTGTTTTTGATTCTTGGGAAGGCAGAATAATACAGAAGTTAGGAAATTGGGCTCTGGAATTGGATTAGCGTCCAGTTATGGGCTCTACCACTTTTTAGCTGCTCTTCAAACTCCTTGACCTTTGATTTCTCCATCTCTAAAGCATATAATAGTTCCTATCTCTCAAAGCAGTTTTGACGAAAGGTTATTATGCATGAGAAGTTCCAACAACTGTTAGCTACTGCTATTATTGTTAGAGTTATTGTTTGGACAAAATCCCCGTACAGGCTATAGTATCTGGATGCAAGAAATATATATATAACACTTTAAGTTTATTAGGTTCCCTTTTTTGGTGTTTGTAGACACAAAGTCTAGAGGAACAGAATCCAAGACTTGCTCAGGTTAGGTCTTATCAGGGTAGTTGGCTCAAATCTGTAAGGATATCTGTATTATTCCTCGTGCTGTGCCTGAATTTCCCTCCTTTTGATTCTCTTAAGTAAATGTGTTCTTTCACTCCTATCATTGCCCCTGAGAGTCATTATCTCAAAGGAGCACCAGGTCACTATGCTAGTTATTTACAAGGACTATAGAGAAGTATAGATATTTAGTAAAAAGATATCTTTGGAATGCAGTGTTTTTCCTTCTCCACTGATCTTATGAAGTAGCTTCCATCTATGCCGTATACATTTCCATTAAGTCAGCTTTTGGCTTACGACAGGTTATACCATGGATGCTTAGAAGCAGGAAACACTTCTACACTTGGTAGCGTGTAAGAGTATAAGTTATGGAGAAGTTGGATTGGCTTTCAGTTTTCGTCTGCCTAACTAATGGGGAAGCAACTTTGCGTTCTGAAAGGAGATATCAGGAGAGATCAGTATTTGGCAGTCCCTGGATTACATAGTTGACCTTATCCCAGGAAAGGAGCTGAGTTGGACGGGGGCAGTGCCACGTGGCCTTTGGGTCACCCTGCAGATCATAGTGGGAAAGCTCATCCATTCAGCAGACATCTGTGAGTCTGCTCTATGAACACAACTGAGTAGTGAGTACTCAGACGGACACCCTTTGCTGCCTTCGCTGATGTAACTTCTGGGGAGGTGAGTTATCCTCCAAATGTAAAGGTACGAATAGTACCAGAAGGAGGATACTGGAGAGAGAGGTTGCTGCCAGCAAGGGTGTTTGGGAAGTCTAAAGATTCGCCTGAACGTTATAAGGAGGATGGTATCTTGGCTGGTGAATAAGAGTGGAAGGATATTCTAGGTAAAGAATAAAGTGTGAGCAAAGGCACAGAAATGAGGGATTGCCTAAGGTAAGCTTCTATTCTTAATATTAAGATTGTGTGTGTGCTAACGTCCTATCTCTTGTCCTGTGCATGGATTAAATTGAAACATTGGGTATTTATTACAGACCTATTCTGTGTTTGGCAGCTGCTGCCTGAATGTGATATGTTCCTATTACACTTTAGGGTGGCTTGGGAGCAGTATTACAGTTTTAGCACTGAAATGAAGTATAGTGAGAGATTTGGGGATTGAGAGCCTTCTTCAAAATTATAAAAGAAGAGTTGACCAAAGTGACATGTTACACCCCATCATGGTTAGGGGTGCATGGGACTCTCTCTCCTTGAGGGCAGGGATCTATATTTTCTTTTCTTTCTTTCTTTCTTTTTCTTTTGGTGAGGAAGATTGGCCCTGGGCTAACATCCACAGCTAATCTTCCTCTTTTTGCTTGAGGAAGATCGTCCCTGAGCTAACCATATTTTCATCTTTTAATCATAGCGTCTGCAGAGTGACTGGCACATGGTTAGCAATAGTAAAAATTTGCTGACTTATCTTTATCTTAACTTTTGATTTGTGAATCATGAGGGGGTTGATTTTAGAAAAAGAAAAATTCCTGCTAATGCATCACTTTCTTTGTTGTCTTTTGGTTTAGGCGTTTCTCTTTCAGGTTTCCGGGTGGAGGTCATGGATGGAGTGAAGCTTCATCTGCTGGATGATGTTAGTAGCTGGAAACCCGGAGAGCAGATTGTGGTCGCAAGCACAGACTATTCTATGTACCAAGCAGAGGAGTTCACTCTTCTCCCCTGTCCTGAGTGCAGCCCTTTCCAGGTCAAAGTCAAAGGTATGAGACGACTCAGAATGCTTCCTGGGAAACACTCTTTTCTTGGGAGTTGATTCCTGGAGTCATTTTTTTTCCCCATCGTCATCATTGTCACCATCATCATCATTAGTACTAAAGGTCTTAGCAGTGGTGTACATTGAACGCTAGATCCCAGAGGATGTTAGATAAAGGTATTTATTGACCGATAGTGTTGCTGTTAATGATATAGAGCAAGGAAATCAGTGTGTCATGCCTATTTCTTTGTTAAAAAAAAGAAAAGATGCAGATTAGATGGATTGATATTTCAAAGGTTCTCTCCAACTTCTTTATTACTAATTTTCCACTATCAAATAATAGTAAACCCAACCATTCAGCTCAATCCATTTTTTAATACAAGTCCATCTGCTTAATTAAAAAAAAAAATCCCCATGGTTTTTGAGTGCCTACTTCCTTGGCAAAAAGTAGATCTCACTATTATATAAAATGGTACCAAAAAAGGATTTTCATAAGACTACATTTCATATCAGAATCTTGAAATAGATTTTTTGAGGGAGAGCAATGCATAATGAGATTCTTACTGTAAGCTGTGTTTAGAAGGAATGGCTGCCATTTTACCAGGTACTTATTCTGAGCCTGGTCATAGGAGAAGCTTCTTTGTATGTTGTCTCAGTTATGGAATGCATTGTGCATTTCAATCACTGTGTGGCTTTCCTTGCTTCTGTACTCAAGATTATACATTTATGGTATAAAACAAAAGAGTTTACAGTAACTATTTAATAAGTACTCTTTGGGTAATTTAGAGCTTGTAAGGTTAAGGGAAAATTTTTGCTTTCAAAAAAAGGAGGATGATTGGCTCATGGCATTTTTTCCCTGTGCATCATTAGTGTTGTACTTTTCCTTCTCGATTGTACAAGGTGTAAGCAAAAGCCAAAAAACTCCAATGAACTGTGATCCCATCTGGCATTGAGTTTTTGGAAATTCCCACTCTTGTTAACAAGTCTACATGATAATGAATCTCCATGACCTCGACTCCTTGATTGATTTGTATTTTTCCTTCCTGAGTTTATATAATAAAATCATCAGAGAAAAGCTCATTATTAGAGTGCTTCTAAACTTCCAATAAAGGTGGGGATTTAAAAGGATTCTTAATAATATTAAGGTAAGAAGTGAGAAAAGATAGTAATTTCTGTACTCTTAATGTCCAATGCAGATTACTTTGGCTTTGAAGTAGAAGCAAAGACAACTTGACACCTTATTATCAACATCTTCAAAACCATTTGCTTTTCTGGACTTGCCATGCATTTGGTCCTTTGTGTGCCCTCTGGGGAGCAGAAAAGAGCATGTGGATAGGAACTAGAGAGAGAATATGGATTCGTAGTAGATTCTAGATTATTGGTGTTGTTCAAGAGAAGACCAAGCCACTTTAGTGGGGAGCAAGCTCTGTGTCTGTGTGTGGGTTTGACAGTTGGTAGTGGGGGTTCAGGCCTTACGTGGGTGGTTAGACTAGATAATCTTTAAAATCCTAGCTTCCTGGGATTCTGTGACTCTGAGGTAGTAAAAAATGGAAGCAGACAATAAATGTTGATAATGTCTTGGAGTTACAGAATAAAGAGGACTGCCTTTGACATGTTTGTTTTCTTTGTTCTAATATTCTTTTCTTTTGCCCACATCCACCAGAGACCCCTCAGTTCCTGCACATGGGTGAAATCGTTGATGGTGTAGACATGAGAGCTGAGGTTGGAATTCTCACCCGGAATGTTGTAATCCGAGGAGAAATGGAAGATTCATGCTATGCTGAAAACCAGTGCCAGTTCTTTGATTATGATACCTTTGGGGGACATGTCATGGTAGGCAAAGGGATTTAATGACGTCTTTGGGACCGTAGTTGCTAAATACACGTTTGAAAAACTTTCAAGTTTTGGAATGAGATCTATATGGATATTAAAAAGAAATCATATTTTATTTCTCTATTCACTGACAATGAGGAGATTTTAGATAATTAAAAGAGAAAGTTATATCTTCATTTAATTGACCAGGACCTGCAGTTAAACCATTTAGGAATTGTCCCATGAAGAATTAAATCCATTTACATTGGGAGGAACCAACTATACAGAGATAAAAAACCAAATCATCTCGGTATCCATGCATGCAATCTCTGAAAAAAATACATTGGATCTTTTTAAAACATATTTTGAAAGGGCAAGCGGTAGTAATATACACATAGAAAATTTGGTTCTGTAAAAATATTTTTTGTATGCAGATTTTTATTCTCTGAAAGTACTGAGCCCTCACTTTGGTAAGCATCTCTCTGAGAGCTAGCTGATTGGACTGCATTTTGCCTACATGTGTTTTAAAATCAATTTTTGTGCTTTGAGTAAACTCCAGTTGTTAGCAACATTTCTGTGACACTGATTTCTGAAATGTCGGTCAGCGTTATTCCTTTGTTTTTAGTAGTATGATTGAAAATGCAGTGGTTACAAATATTGAGTGTGCTCTGATCTTGGATCAGAGGAATTTTTGAAAAACTGAAGTAAACAATATTATGTGCTAACAAAAACATTGAGGGATGACTTAGAAATAACTTCATTAAACGACGGCAGAAGTTATAGAAATGAACAAAATGAGCCTGGAATTGACCAAAATATTTGACCAAATCAAAACATATATACGGAAATCATTTCTGCAACTTTTCTGATTACATTTCCTTTTATTCCTAATAAGAGACTATTTCTAGAGCTCTTTAAAGCAGCATTCACTGTGCAAAGGAGCATTTGCTGAATTATAAACTGTGGATCTGGGAAAACAGGATGCAAAAAAAAATAAATGTGTTAATATGTATTCTCTTTCAGACATTTTCTATTAAAACAATATTGTTTACTACTTTCCTATAATGAAATGTATCCTTTTGATTTTGGTTACCTTGTCTGGTAGGTAATGAGAAATTTTACTTCAGTCCATCTTTCTTACGCGGAATTGGAACACCTGGGTCAGCAGCACCTGGGGCGGTATCCTGTTCATTTTCACCTGTGTGGAGATGTGGATTATAAAGGAGGGTACAGACAAGGGACATTTGTGGACGGTCTGTCTATTCATCACAGCTTCTCCAGGTGCATCACTGTGCATGGGACCAATGGCTTGCTGGTAAGTAGCCTCACATTATGTTGATGCATATTATTGAAACAGTTAGCTCTTTAATTCTCATGACTCCTCAATTTTATATAAGGAAGCTGTTGTACCACATGCCTTACTCTGTCCTGCTTTTACTGAGAATTCTGCTGTTTTTGTGTGTTAAGGAAGCCTACTTTTTTAGCTACCCAAATTATTCTCCTAAGAGATCAATAAAACTTGACATTTGACTTTGCTCCTTCAGCTAAGATTAAAACTTCTTTTTTGCATTTGTCCTGAGCATGTTACACTGAATAGCACTTGTCGCTTAAACCATAATCAATCTTGTTACCAATGACATTATACACTTATATTTCTGCAGATAAAAGACACCATTGGATTTGACACACTAGGTCATTGTTTCTTTTTGGAAGATGGTGTTGAACAGAGAAATACTTTCTTCCACAATCTTGGACTCCTTACCAAGCCGGGCACCCTCCTCCCCACGGACAGGAATAACTCCATGTGCACCGCCATGCGAGAAAAAGTGTTTGGAAATTACGTCCCTGTACCTGCCACTGACTGTATGTGAGTAACTGGCAGAGAGAAAAACTCATGTGTGATGGTCAAGGCCTTTGACTTTTGGGGGAAGTTTTTAGTGGGCAGTATTTTTCATGATGAATGTTTAAATCACCTTAAAAAATGCCTTGCAGGGCTGTTTCAACTTTCTGGATTGCTCATCCCAACAATAATCTGATTAATAATGCAGCTGCAGGCTCACAGGTAAATAATATTGAAGTGCTTTCGGTTTTTTCCTATTCATGTTTATAAATATTCTCGTGTTTACGGATGTAACGTAACGTGTGGCAATCGAACACTAGCACGTCGTCGTTTTCTGGTGCCGCTTGTGGAGCTGACAGCACGATGCAGTTGAGATAGTTCCTCCAGTTCTTCTGAATCATTTGTGCTAGTGAGGATGTACGTGTATGGCAAGACAGATGCTAAATGGAGCAAAAGGGGTAGGCTAATTTCTAGGGTTATCACGTCATCTCCAGAGTCTATTTTCAGAGTCTTATATACAATCTTTCTGGCTTCTCATCTTAAGTCATGTGTGGCCAAGTAACTGATTATTTCAGTTTTCAGTGCTGATGAACAAAGAAAGCCTCAGCTTTTCTGAAATTATGAGAATGGATTATTCTGTAGAATACTGTGACAATTGTGACTCCGGTCAAGGGACACATCCTTTTGTTAAATGCAGGGATCATGTCCCCTTGGGGATTTCATCTCGTTCACAAAGCAGCTAAACTCAACTATGTGCCTTAAACTGACTCTATGCCTTTAATTGTTTCACAAACACAAGAATAACTTAAGAGAATGAATGAACTCTTGTTGGATGGCCGAAATGTCCCCTGGATAAGCTTGGAGAAATCTACATTTATAATTGAGTGTGATTTAAAACTCCTAATTTATAATTTACAAATAAATCTTTAAGACATTATACTATTATGATTATATCTGTGCTGAAAACTACAACACAGACATATGAGCTTTGCAGCAATAACTAAATATTCATATTTATACATCATGGCTATTAAGACTTTTAAAGGGAAGAAATACCGAGCACTGTTTTCCAGGAGGAAGTAAAAGATTAGTGGAAGGGAGTAGTTCTTTGAGTTAACTAGGACACAGGCGCCACTGAGTGATGGTGGAGTTCACATCCTTGATTTTCCTTAAAAACCTAAAACATAAAATTCTTATTTGACAGGGCTGGGAAAGACCTGGACATTTAATTATTTCAGATTTCCATTCATTCATTTTTCATCAAATATTAGTTGGGCCCATATGGGGTTTGTGTCGAGAGTTTCTAAGTGGCAGATGAGTTTCTGGGTAAAGATGACTGAGGGTTTGATATGCAGTCTTACCCCAGGATCATCTTCTGATCTGTTACATGACAAGTGAACAGCCAGAGCAGAGTCCTTTCAGCTGTTTTCAGAAGCCAGGGGTTGAAGATCAAAGCAAATTGCAAATAGTCCATGAAACATGTAAGGCGAGGTTGCCAGAAACCCTTCCTGGGGCTCCTGTGAGAAAAGAAGAAAGCAGGTTTATCTTTTCCACCTCATGTACATTCTTCTTCCTTTTCATTCTGTGAGTTCCTTCTTTCTTTTCTCTCTAGAAAAGCTGTTCCAGTAAAGCTCATGTTCTGGCAAGAGTTTTGCTCCCAAAGTAAATCAAACCTTTTCTTCTTGTACCTTTCCACTGCTTTTCACAAAGCTCCCTTTATCTGTTTTGACACCACAGTGTTGAACAGGAACCAGCTGCTACCCACGTCTCCATCCTCCATCCCCAAACCCCATTGCATCCCGGGAGGGTTCAGTCTGCCCTCGGCTTATAGGACTATGGTATGGAGCCTTCTCCACAACCCCACAAGTTGTCTTCTGTTGTCTGTTTTATGCCCAAAAGAGTAGAGATGGCAGACACATTTTTCACAGTAGTTTCTTTTATTAAGATCCATCTGTACATTTTCATAATGGAAAAATGTTAAATATTGCATTCACTTTCATGTGTAGGTATATATGCTTTCCACAGTTCACCTCTCTGTACTCCTAAAGGACTTTATTTGCTACAGCTAATATAGTACTTATTACATATATTTTAGTTCTCTCTGTATTTCCAATTAGACTATGAATTCTTTGAGAATAGTCTGTCACCTGGCACATAGTGGGCGCTAAATGTTTGCCAGATTTGAATCAATACCACACTTTTGGACTATAGGTTTAAATTTTAACAACGTGTTTAATCAAAACTCCATAATGTAAAGTTATCCTTCACATTGGGCTGGTTTTTAATTACACTACAAAATAAAAAATGGTCACAGGGATTAAGAACACTTCATTGTGATTTTTTATATCTCATTTTGAGTGTCAAAATGTTTGAACTGTTCTCTTCCTGGTAAAGTCAGTAATACTGAAATTGAACAGACAGGGTCCAGACTGAGACAGCATCCTGATTCATGCATGTGGTGGTTTTTTTTCTTTGGCAAAAACTTGCCTCAGGACAGGAAGGGCATTGGAGTTGTTTGAAAGAAGTCAGTGAGCTCTGCGTGTTGGCGGGTAGTTGTTTAATAGGTATGACTCATCTATTGATCAGATTTGGAGGTAAACAGAAAAAAACCCATATTGCTA